>NC_134367.1:130656583-131362106 GCF_035582795.1 Mycteria americana | reverse complement strand
GTGAACATCAATTGAGTATATATAGCTTCAAGGACGTGAAGGTTTAACACAAGAAACAAAGAATGTTCGAGACTTAATGCTTGTAAACAGCTTTAGCTATTTGATACTTGTAAATGCTTTAGCACATACTAAACTCATGATTATCTTGTGCTTAGGAAACTATCCTTATGAAGCCACCGTTTCACACTAACTGAGTTTAACAACATTGGGCAACAGAATTCTTGCCTCCGTTCCCATTTGTTATGCCACTGACTCTGCACTACCGTCTCAGTTTCAGCACTGCCACTTTTTGCAGAGACCCACTATGTACCTTTTACTTGTAGGAAGGAAGTGGAGAGGCAGATTTCCAAGCCAAATCAGTTCTGTGTTCCACTTTATCGTTTAGGAACACCAATGGTTGTGCCAAAGTAACAGGATAAGAGTCTAGAGGAAGCGCTTTTTTATTGCTGACTACAAACATATTTTGTGGTAAGTATTAAAAAAAATCTGGAACAGAAAAGTCTTTATATCAACATCAAGTGTCTTAAAATTATTTTTTTTTTTAAAGAGCGATTCTGTTCAAAATAACATGTTATCCATTTTATGAAAGGCACTTCAAAGCTACACATGCTCTTAAGAGTTAAAAATCTTGGCAAGATACTTGGAATAACATCCAAGACAGTGTAACATTATAATATTTTAATCCTTAATTTTTATAGTGCCAGTATGATGGGCAATAACTACTTAAAACAGACATGAGTGGATAAAAGCACCTTCTCCATATTATGTATCACCACTAACCTGGACATTTCTAGTCTTCCAATTGCATAGTGCTCTAGTCTGGTGAGCTCAGGCTTAAGAAAAGTATCCAGCAAATAAAAAGCAAAGTTTATTTCCTCAGATGAAGGAACATGCCACTGGATGTCCAAGTTCCACAGGTCACCTGGTTTACCCCAGTCCTATAGTAAATAAAGACATTTCATATTAATCAAACTATGAAGCAAATTTTCTTTTTTAAAAAATTAGCATTTAATATCACTAAAAAAACCCAAACACATGAACTAGCTACTGCTGTAAAGCAGTTATCCTGACAATTCCAGGAAAAAAACCAAGAACACAATAAAACCAAACAGAAATCCCAAACCTACTATAGCATCTACATGTACCTGGAAAATAACACATACCTGAAAGGACTAAAAGGCAAAGGACTGTACTGGTCTAATTCAGATATAACTTTGCTATTCCTTTGGCTGGACACAAATTCAGAAATATTCTTAAGTACAACTCGGACTTTTGATACTCCTATAGAGAACATAAGGAAGCTAGCCCATTTAATAATACTCCTTTTCAGTTTTGAACCACAATCAGAAGACTTAGCACTTTCATTTTTAAAATAAAAAAGAGAAAGCTAAAATTTAAGTTGGACTTTCCATACAATGCTAGGTCATCCCATAACAAAGACAACCGTTTGTGTTTTGGCTTACAAAGAGCTCAGACTTGCTGTAGAATTGACGTCACTTCAGTACTTGGAAGAAACAAGTCAATATTTATTACTAGTTCATATTCAAACATGAAGTACATGCTTAGGACTACATTAATTAATAGATAGGCCTTTGCAGTCTTCACTTACCATTTCCTGTCTCTGTCTAATTTTACACAGTAATTTAGTATTTCAAAACTTCAGCATCTGTTCTTAAAATGCCTGGCTGATCTGACTGGACAAAAAGTACAAAGAACTACAGTAATACACTTACTCAATGTAGCCTGCTATTACTTCTCTTCCTTGGAAGAGCAGGCTAGTCCTCCACAAACATTACTTGAGAAAGTGACAGTTTTACACTGGGGCAGGGTAGGAAGCACGTAAGTGACAAACTCAAGCTGCTAATGGCAATTAAGAGTTGATATAATATATACTTTAAAGTAGCCACTGATGGAAGTATGGAACAGCAAAGTAATTGTGAATTTTTTCAATTTCAGAGGAGGAATTAAAAAAAATTCCATTTTTGTGTTGGGGCATTTAAGATTTTTTTTGTCTGTTTTTAAATGAGCATCTGGCCCAACTGGATGTTCCCATCAGTTTATAAAACTGTACTAGCTTTCAAGTAACAAGCATTAAATTATCTGCAGTTGGAAAGTTACGTAAAAGAACACTTTTCAGCAAAATGCCATTTTACATTCAAATAGGCCAGCTGAAAACTGCTGCACTGTTCACCTGTAATACTCATAAATTGACCTCAAAGTCTTAACAGCAGACTAGTGTATTACTTTTGACAGTTTCAGTAATTTTTAATATTGCCACTTCTACTTTCATTTTATCTCAAGCTCAGTTTAGAATCATTGTTCATTTGTTATTCTGCCTATCTGTAAAACACCGTATCTCCTTCCTTGCAATTGTTTTGCACAAATGTACTCATTTTTCCACGCACTCACCATTACTTGTTATATCCGATAGCCACCTTTATACGAAGAGGAACAAGGAAAGGCTGTAGCTCTCATCCACAAGAGTGGATGAAAGACTAAGTTTGTCCCAGTGCAACAATTCTTCCTATGACTGGATATTTAAGCTAAAGCAAACAGCAAAAATCTCCTGCTAAACTCCAAACGTAACTGTTTTATACCGCTGTACTTCATGATAGCTGGGTCTCAATTAAATGCGTCATATATTACAAGATTAAGAAACACAAGCAGGCACTCTTGCTTTGTATTATCTTATTGTAGTCATGCAATCATTGTCAAATGTCATAAAACACTAATATGTCATGATATAAAACTATTCAAAACAATAGTCAGTATTCATTTTTTGCTATCAATATAATTTTAAGTAACTTGTAATTTGCTATACATTTCAAAGCCCGAAGCATCTTTCAATTACACTTTCCATTGCTGCTACCTATGTTCAGAAATCTCCAAATAAAAACAAATAATATAGTGTATGACTGTTTTTTAAAAAAGAAAGTCAAATCCTCTAATCCTAAATAAATGAAAATCCTTGCCTTGATAGGAAAGTATTCAGAAAGAGGCTTGTCAAAGCCACCTGGCACACTGCAGTACTCTGTGGGGTAGATAAGTGTAGCAGAACGAAGAAGATGGTGCAGTAGGTTACAAGACAGAATGTAACCCTGCTTACAGGTTAAATGTAGGGTTCGCTGCAGTATCTTCCCAAGCTGCTCCCTGTACGGTAGCAACTTCTTTCCATCCACTCGAGTGATCTAATAGGAAAGACAAACATTTCAAAGGTAAACATAACTGATTTTGTTCTAGAGGACTAGAGAGAGGATTACACGGCTCAACCGATCCTGCACCACGTTTTGTTCTCTACGTCACATTGAATTCAAAGTAAAGACTGAACTTGCACATGAACTACCACTTCTACTGCTGTTGGAAAAGTTTAAGTAACACATAAGAACTGTGATATACACTGCTTCTTGATGCCGTTCAAAATTTTCTAGCAATACTTGTATACGTTTTGAGATTCATTTTAAAAGATTTATCTCTACCAAAAGCATCTTATGTTTTTCACTGCATGTATCCCACTTCTTTCTCTACCCCTTAATAACTGTTTGTATTAAATGCTTTAATTTTTTTCCACACACACCCCATATGTTTATTCTCTTCTAACAGCAGGCACTTAAGTCCCATTTAAAATCAGATAAGAACAAGAAGTTATATAATGTCATTCATACAACATTTACTTTCTTTTCACAGCAGAAGTTTTATTACTTTCTTCTTTCAGGGGTATTAAACAGGATTCAATGATATACATGCATGGGGAGAACATTCTTTGCGATACCTCTGACAGAAGCTGAAGATTCCAAAGTAGCTCCTTATCTAGTTCTTCATCATGTAACACATCATCATCTAGAGGAACAAGTGATAAGCGCTGCTGTAACTATGCTGCAGTAAAGCCTTCCCAACAGGCTAAATCATAAACCACATGCTTGCATCCTAAAAGTTTACTCCCAACCCTTCTACTGCAACCTTCCAATTCATATTGCACCCACATCCAACTGGAAGTTACTTTAGCTAATTTAACATCTTGAATGCTTTTTGAGGAATTGAGGAATGTCTGGAGACATTTTAAACGGCTACATTTTTAAAGCAGCATGCTCTTCTAGCTTGATAGAGTTCTGTCTTGAAATTACACATAAATAGTTGTTGGTTTGGTTTTTTAGATGAAACAACAGACAGAATCATTTTTCTGTCATTGAAATGAAGTTGGGGAAAACACACAGAGATTTTAAATATTATTTTTGTGTTTAACAAAAGTCAACCCAAACCAAAGCAAATAACATTAGATATCTTATAAACTTACTGACTGTGAGGTGAGTTATAACATTGCAGCAATGTGGTACAAACAGCTTCAAGGATTCCTCAGGGCGGCACTGGAAATAGCATCATAAATAGCCCATTTTAAAAAAAAGATGCCTTATGGAACTCAGTGCACACATTGATAAAAATCTTCTAACAACATAATTGAAAAAGAGGGAAGAATAGACTCTCTCTCAACTCCAATTCAATCTAGAGTCAGCCTGACGTCATGATTTTAAAACATTCAATAAAACCTATAATAAATTTAACATAAATGCAAGAAAAATACTTGTGAATTAACCTCTTGAAATACTGCTATACGCAACCATCCAGTTTTAAAAAAGACACAATATTAGGAACTACCTGTATTTACAGGAAAAATTGAGGGTCTTATGTAAAAAAAAGTAGTAGTATTGGCTTTGGGTTTTTTTAAACTAAAGGTCAAGTGAAATCAGAGCATTTTCTCTCACTTTTACTGCAGCTCGGCACATATCGGCAACCATTCGACCAGCAACTCTAGTCTCAAATATATTTGAAACAGCAAAGTTAAAGACCTTCTCCAAGGCAACCTAAAAATGAGTACAAAAAGGTGGAGGTTACTTTTTTTTTAAACTAGGTAGCATCAAATGTTTGATGTTACACAGAAGGCAGGATCTGTACATAATATTGTATTATTTTATAACAGAAGACTGGAAACATAATTCACATTAAAAAAAATCAGAATAGAGACACAGAAAAAGCAGTTCTGTAAAATGCCTAAAGTTGAGTAAAACATAACCACTCTCATAATTATAGTTGACAATATTACAGAATAGAAAGCTTAAAAATGTATGTGAATAGTAACTGCTCAGGAAAAAAATCCTAAATGTTACCAGCCCACGTGACTTGCATGCTGTGTAACACCTATGTCTAATTGTACAACTACTGCCTTGAGCTGAAGAATAAAAGCTGCTACAGAAGTAGCAATGACAAAAGGTTTGTCACAATAGTGTCAGTTTGCAGATTTTCACTTTTTTTTCCTTATTTATTGCAATACTCAGTTACAGTAACACACTGTAACTGGAAAATACGTGAAAGCGTCCACCATAATTAAAATAATTCAGTTACCGGAAGGTCTATATTCCCCCACCCCCAAGAGTTTAAAAACAAAACACACTGAGTGCTTTAACTGGTGACATAACAGGACACTGCCTTCAGCTGGAGATTGCAGACACTTCTAAAATATTCACTTGGGGAAGAAAGGAGGTCAGATAAATCTTGTTGACTAATGTAAGCTTGGGGTGCTTCTGAGAAACTACACAGAAAAACAGTTTTCCCTGAATAAGTCACAGTCCTCTGAAAGGAAAATTATGCTATTTCACATGTGAAATTGATGTAAAGCCAGAATGTCCCTTAGTTAACAAATAAATAAGGAATTAACTATCAACTATTTAAGTGGCCAGCATATTTTAAAGAAGCTTATTACCATCCAATACCTTGCAAGGCAAGCTGAACTATATAGTGTAGACTGCATGCGATTACTTTAATAATGAAAAATCAGGAAAAACACAGATTAAATACTTAATGACAACAACGAATTAACTTAGGACTCACATTAACCAAAAGATGCCAGACAAAATCATACCAAAGCGTCCAATGCAATGGTTCAAAATGTACAAAACGTAGCATCTCCAAATATATACATAATATAATGTAAACAGATTAAAATGTTTTAACCCAACCTGCAAGGAAAGAATCTGTCTGTGTAACAACATGGATTCTCCACCCCCCTCCCTCAGAGTTATTTTAATCCAGGTAATTTTTCTGATCCCATTAGCCACATGGCTCCTTGAACAGCTTCTTTTGCCCAGTTGAAAAAGTGGTAGGGAGAAGGAGAGAAAAGGAAAGCAGGGGATTGGGGGTAGGTTAGCATTACTGTCAAAAGACATGAAAAAAAAAAATCACAGCCTAAAATGATAAAGTGATAAAATAAGCTGTCAGAATGATTTCTCCTAAGAAAGCATCAAGAATGTAAGAGCTCTGTATTGACGTACGTGAAATCATAAAGCAAACTGACATGAAGTCCCCGTCCCCCCAGCCCTTTCCTTGGTTACAGGTGAAAGTTCAGAACAGGACAAAGAAGGAAGGAAGAACCTGAATGCACCAGTCATTCACAATAGAAAATTAAGCCTCTTAAAGTTAGATGGAAAGCCCATGTTCTACATACCTTAAAGATATCCTTCGAACACTGAGTAAGGATTGTGCTGAAAGTAGAAGAGAGACCCAATTCCACTAGACTCTCTAGATGAGTCATTTTCTCAGTTTCCGTCTCCTCTCTGGTTTGTTCTAGCGTGCTGCTCTCTATAAGTCCAAAACATCTACACAAATACAATAAGCACAATTTTAGTAAGTAGAACCTGAAAGTTTTACTAAGTTCTTCATGCCAAGCTTTCACCTATCCTTAGCTTACTTACCTATCCATAAACTGTAGTACAAAATCCTCAAATTCAGCCGTTGCAGAGCACAATTCTCTTTCCACCTACAGTTTTCCAATGCAAAAGAAGCACAAAAGGTTGGCTTTTCTTAAGGAAACATAATATAAAAGTTTATTTCCTATATTAAGTACTTCAAAAACACTTCAAATTTTTAAATTTTAGAGACTACAGTGCATTTCCCATCACAGTTTGAATAGTCTCGAGTACGCTACACGAAACGATTAGTACATTTTCTTTACACTCTCCTATCAAATTTCCTAGCCTTGATGTCTAGCCAAATAACCTCTCAGGGTGAGATCAGGTCTGCCTCCATGGATACAACCTTTGGCCTTACTACTGATCCTCCTTTCCAGCAGGAGGTCAGTGGGTGCGAACTGTGGTGGCAGTCTTGGCTCTGCCAACATATTTATATTAAACATTCAGCATACAAACTCCTCTGTTAATTTTCAAGTGCTGCAGCTCTGGGGCAGTGAAAGTAACCTTCTTCCAGTAGCTGAGCACTCAGAATATGTGCAATCTGTAGCTACTAGCTGTTCTCAGAGCTACAAGAAGAGTCTTCCAGCAGTGGATGAGATATTTTACATGGCAGCTGCAACTACCATAGCAGACACTACTGCTGCTGCCTCATTTGTAATATACCACTTATAGCTTCACTGTCTGTGCTTGAACTGCTGTTATCAAATGCCTAGTGATAAGCAGAGAAACAGAAAAACTATTTCCCATTCTCTCCTGTATTTTTTGCTATGTGGAGAAGAAAAGGACAAAGTATTAGAACAATGCTGGAGAAATGGAGTGCAAGGAGCTCTAAAACTAGAGATGAATACAAACAGCACTCCAAAGCAGCAAACAGGTGGGGTGACCGTGTCTAATAACAAAGGGGCAGCAAAGGATAAAACACAGAAGAGGGAGATGAGGCTCACTGTCTAATGATGTTACTATCTCTTGATTGGAAGAGATTAACAAGCATCTGAAGAGAAAGCAATAGAATCTTAATCAGAAAAGAGGAGCATGACTGCAGGAACACTTTAAAGAGGTGTGAATGTTTTGAAATTATTTCCCATAGGAGGAAAACAGCCCTGAAAAGTTAAAGAGTGCATTTCTTTTTTGAAAAATAAATACAAACAGCTGGGGGGGTGGTGGGGTGCTGTGTGTTTGGTTTTGTGGTTCCAGGTGGGGGTTTTTTGTGTGTTTTTGTTTGTTTGTTTTAACAGAAGACCAAATTCCTTCCAGAGTCTCCCAGACAATCAACTAGTTACCTTTTACCTCACTCTAAGCCGGACTAGTTTTGAACTAGAAATGATATATATACAACTTACAGCAACACTGTAGTCATCTGGTTTTTTCTGTTATTCTTTATTGTTACCTTAATGTTTTATGGTGACAAGAAGTTTCAAAAATTTAATGGTAACAAAGCTGCTATTTTAGTAGTCTCGAAAAAATTTAGATGGCAAGGGACCTCTGGAGACCATGTAGTCCAACCTGCTATGTAAAGCAGGGGAAGCTCAGAGTTAAATTACACTACACAGAGCTTTGTGCAGCTAAGTTTTGACATAAAAATATTAAACTATTTGAATTTAACATTATCTCTACAAGAACCTATCGCTAAGAAGCAATGCTAAGAATACATGGCAAATTTGCATGCTGATGTCAGCTCTACCACACTGACCAGAAGCAAATGTGATCCACATCTTTGGTTTTTGTTGCATTTTTTTTTTTAACGTAGTTTTACATATACAAAGAGAGTAGCAAACCTGTTACAGTTCAGAAGATATTATTACATTGCTAGAAATTAAATTGAAAACTAGGTTATACTTTTGTTTTTATAACTGCACAGCACTCTTACCTCTGAAAGATCATCTCTTTCTTGCAACACAGATGAACAATCTACTAAAGGCACCAAAGTAGAAAATGTTGCAATGAACTGGAATGTAATCTGTTGAGAGTTGCAAACAGCTCTTTAATAAGTGTTACTGTATTCTACACATTAAAAAGCTTTTGCAATTAAGGTATGGGAGCTAAAGCAAATTATTACATAAAAAAAAATTCCAGAGCCTAATTCTTTCACCCCAAAACCTCGTTATTTCCGATTTCACATATAACACTTACCAGTCAGCACTGTGCATATTTTCTGAGTAAAGTAACACTTATTTTGTGCTGAACTTTAAAGTTACAAAGACCCTATAATGCTTACATTGTTTGAATAGTCAATTAATATGAATTCCTGAAGATGTGGGCTTTTAGGACCTAATTTGATGAAAACCTAGTGATAAAAGTCTTCCTATTGATCTTAAAAGACTAGGAATATTTGCTAGGAGCTTTGGAACATCTATTTTATCTTGGTTTTTAGAGCTGCCCAAAAAGTCAGTACAATGCTTATCACAATCTGGTGTTAAAGATTCACTCAGCATTGTGTGACAAGCCAAAAGCATTATCATAAGTTAGAGGCTTGTAATATTGACCTTTTACAAATAAAATTGTGCAGGAACAAAATCAGGCTGAAAACTTCTGGAAACATAAGTTATTCGCTTTCATATGAATATTAAAAAAAAGCTTTCAGAGTGAACTAGTTGGCTAACTATCTTCTAAAAAAAGGTAAGATTTATACACTCACCATACATTTGCTGAAGTCATTTGGATCCACCCCAGGCAATGCTCTCATCAGTAGAGGTAGCATGTGCGTTGGACCTTCAGGAAACCACTTCCCCCCAGACACCAGACTACGAGCTACTCCAATTACACAGCTTAAAGTAGCTGTGAGCTGATGAGGTTCTGTCAATGTCTCAAGTGCAGGATATGTTCTACAAAGTTTAAGAGCAGTCGTATTAGGAACAATAATGTTTCTGAAGTCTTCAAAGAAAATAAAAGTAGATTGCATGTGTTATTTTCTACAGAAAGGGTACAAGATTTCTGCAAGAAAAATTCAAGCTGATCAATGGTTCCAAATTTTTTTTCTAATCTTTTCCCAGTGGACTTAACATTGCTCTATTAGAAAATGTTCCTTTCATTTAATCAGTCCTATTCACAACAAATTCAGGATTAAATAATCTGTTAGTAGTTGCAGCACAGGAATTAGTAACTGTGTGGGCTCCTAGATTCAAAGCTATGATGATTTTCATGTTTGAACTTTAAGCTAATGCAAGCTGTGTACTTAAAAGCGTAAGGTTCTTATGGCAAGCATGAAAACTTGCCTTGACTGCCTCTAAATAGATAAGAGATATATTACTTAATGTTACATTAAAGTCCACATCTTTTTTATAAAAACCTGTTAAGTTACTGTGATTTTTAAACCTTTCTTTACACTAAGTACTTTTTAGCAAACTGCGTAATACTTCCTACTGTTATCAACAACCTACAGTTCAAACAAGAGTCATAGTGCTACCCTTGCCCTACATCATTCAAAGCACAAAGGACCTACATCTACTCAACAAAATGAATTTGGAACCGCAGCCAAGGCAAACATACCAGTGATAGTTTGAACTACTGAGCAGACGTTCAGTCTGCTCTCAAAACAGAAAGAGTAGTCATACCCAATACGGGCATCCATTGCTGTCCTTCTTAGAACTGTTATGCTTGAAATGTTTTTGTATAAGAGCAGGTTCATCAAGTTTTTACAAACAGTTGAGTCAGGAAGGTATGGAATTCAGGAAGGGCTCTTCAAGACAAACTCATTTCTCCACTGTTTTTACAATACGAGTTGTTAAAGTACAAAAGACTGCATAGGAGGGGGAAAATTGATAGCGACTAGGAAGAGAGCTTTTCATTGGGGCAGGAAGGAGTTACTTTTTTTTTCCTGGAATTTCAGGCACCAAGACATTAGTAATAGTACAAACTAAGTATTTTACACCGCACGTACTTTAGTGATTTGCTTATGAAGTCAGAAGTAGTTTTAAACAATCTGTAGCTGTAACATACTCTGACACAAAACAGAAGTATAAAACATATGCTCATTACTACACAACACGCAATACCATCATTTATATTCAGCCCAATTGAAAGCTAGTGAGAAAGTACAAGGTGGCTCATGAATAAAGGGTACAAAGTTGCTTTTTCAACTGATCCACCCACTATCTGATACAATATGCTAACAAAAATGCAAACCACATGAGGACTATGAACAGTGCCCAGAACTGTTCCATTTGCCAGGTATTTTAAAACAAAACAAAACAAATAAAAAACAAAGTCCTCACTCCCTCTCTATCCTGACTCAGGTGATTGCTCAGGGTGTGTATTAGCAGCTCCTCTCACTGCAAGCATTCATTCGCAGCAAGGAAATTGCCTATCGCTTAGTATGACTGCTTTGCATATTTATTTGCTGGGAAGGGAACAGGGAAGTTGTAACATTTATGCAGAACTTACTTCTCAAGTACAGGTGGAATTACTAATTCAGGACGCATCAGTGCAAGGTTCTGCAGGGCTTGGGCAGCCTCCAGGCTTCCAGTTTTACTAAACATAGCCAGAAGAACAGGTTGAATAATGCATTCTACAAAGTCTGTAACATCCTGATCAGTAAGTTTATGACTATCAGGCACAGGAGTCAACCAAGTAATTTTCTTGTAGCGCTCACGATGCAGCCTTCTGACAACACCACTGGGTAATCTTTGAAGTAGTTTCATCAGTTTGTTCTGTTGAATATACAAGAAATGCTATTCAATTACTTGGCAGTAGCAGAATCTGAGCTGCTTAAGTGTACAGACAATTAATAAGCCAATATTCTTGAAATTACACAGCTACAATAAGAGAAAGCTCAGAAGAGCTCTAAAGTACAATGTCATAATTTATCATTAAACTTCATTTCCCAAAATATTAACAGTTATGCTGCCAGCACTATACCTTGATTTAAAAAAATCACAACAAATATATACAAAGGATATAGTCAAGAATCGAGATCACTTACTAGTAATTGGGACATCTCCGAGAGCATTCTCTGCACATTCACATGTAAGCAAATACCCTATTCTAGAACAAGTCAGCTCTTTTGGCATTGCTTTGAACAGTCTTGCTATTTTAATCTGTACTTTATACCAGCTATCACAGGGAGGTTCTTAACATTCTCTAGCAGAAGACTCCACTAGCTACACCATCAAAAAGTTATGCTTCATCAAACTAGATATGCATTTAAAAATCTTTTTTTGCTTTGGTTAATCAAAACTAGATTTTGCTAAATTGGAGACAGTAGGTCAGTAATACAAAAGCTATGTCACACAAGTAATACTGATGCTGTGTATCACCCTCCTTTAAAGTGCTGACTTCTTTTTCCAAGCTATATATGAATTAGATGTCTAGTTTCAGACTTCTAACTGCACTTCAATTAGATGTTTGAAGAATACTCCCATTAGCTGTGGTCCTGACATCTGGATAAAAGGATGATTTCTATGACAGTACAATCACATATCTTAAAATTAAAGCCTCAAAATATTATACAACCAACAGACAATCTGGCTGTTGGAGCACATAGTGCATCTATTAACACATTTGATTTGACAGGTTTGACCGTTGAAATTACAGCCAAAGTTATTGTCTTGACATGCAAAAAACTCACCAGCCAGCGCCCATTGTTCGAAGGATGGTAAAAAGAGGCAATGCTATTGAACAATCCAGACAAGTGCTTCTGCACTAGTTTACTTGGTCCACCCTGTAAAAAATAAACCACGGAATTTTATTACATAAATTACAGAATAAGTTAAAATGAACAGGTAACACAGTAGTACGAGGTACAAGTGAGCATTCTCACCACAGCAATACCTCCAAGCATCAAACCACATCTGCAAATTCCCTCCCTTCCCCACCCTCAGCTCAGCACTAAGTAGCAAGTTCTCCCCATCTGATCTGATGAGGTTCACCCTAAAAGAGTCATTCAATTGTTCAGCAGGTCCCAGGTGTGTATCCACAGCGGCACCTGTAGCTGGCTGTTCATTTCCAGAATGCCACAGACAGCGTCCGTGAAATAAACCTTTCCGTGCACATTCCAAACTGTCAGTGAAACAATGTACTTGGGCAAAAGATAGCCTAAAAACACACTAAACAGAAGCTAAACAGAACAAACATTTTTGAGCTGTGAGCTCATCTGTGAGCTAAACAGAACAAACATTAATTTTAAATACATACTTGCCTAAAGCTTTGCATTAGTTTTTGTTTCACTCTATGAAAATGTTACTAACCATCATGGCCGTGATCCACATTACCGCATGTCCTACATCATAAGCATTTGTTAAGAATCTTGGAACAACAACTTGATTGCTTCCCACTGGAAGATTTAAACTCCTCAAAATTCTGGTAAAAATCTGAAAAAAGAAAAAATAATTGGCATAAATTAATTTATTAAAATTAATTTATTAATTTATGCCATAAACCTGACATAAATTAATTTTCTAATCAAAAGGTGTTTGGTGGTTTTGGTTTTGTTTAACAGTATAACTGCTATGAACATCTTTAAAACACTCTGTAAGCTGAAAGATTTGAAGGTCACACATACTATTTGTCAAAAGAATATCATGAAGGGCCATTTACACAAGAACGTGGGATTAGTTATACAATCAGACAGTACATGTATAGTACAGTACGTTGTTGCTTTGGTTTGGTGTCAGGTAATAAACAGTAAAAATTTCCATGCTGTCTGTTGCAAAAGCATGGCTCAAATTTTCAAACTTAAACTTAGGTCTTCAAATGAATGCACCTAATTTGAAAAACTGGGCCACTGCAATATAAGACCTGTACAGGGAATATGAGTCATTCTTAGCATAGTAACACGGAAGACTTATCTCAAAGTAAACGCACTAATTTCATAAAATGAGAAATACTACCTTTGGTACATACGGATCCCAGTCTATGTACCCGATGTTGTCAGTGGCCAAGCGAGCAAAAAGATTTACTAGATGCTGAAAACAACCATAAAAGAAGGAAATATTCATTAGAATATATTTATAATAAGAGATGCACAAACCCCCCAATCTACTTGATAGATGCAAGATAAAAAGCTACCCATGGCACTAAAGCACTTGTAAAGGGAGATTTCACTCTATCAGAAGCCACCAATACCGTATTTCATAATGCATCTGAATTCCTACCTTCAGGAGTCCAACTTGTTACTCCTCTGAGCACTTACAAAGCAGGTAATTGTGATCTAAGTTCTGGGAGAGGTAGCCTGTCAGAATACACACCCCTATGTCTTCAAATTTTTTTTCAAATGTAAAGACGTACTAATAGTACTTTTAAAAGGTGTACGCACACTCTCCCTTTCCCCATGCTCTGTGAATTAACATGAAAGGCAGAATGCATTCACTAACATTTTAATTCTCATCCATTTGTTGTTAGAACAACTCTGAAGAACAGTAGATGAACAATAGACAAACTTGACCTGTATGATGTCAAAGACTTTAGCTTTTGCTAAGAAATATCTTTTCCCCTTTTTGAACAGCTTCCACAGAGCAGAAGACTCCTAGTAGTAGCTTACAGAAAGACACCTGTGCTAAGCTGTAGAGTCCTTCAAACGCTACCACCATTTTATCAACTGGGCATAGCAGACTATTGATCTCTGCAGCAAAGGTTTGGAACAAACTCTAGGTGACAGTTACAACAGAGACTTCCCATCAAACCCACAACACAGCTTAAGCAAAGTAAAAACCTCCTAACAGAACAGGCTCTAGCTTGGCGATGTCATCGACTTCTTTAACAGAAACCTGCTACCTACTTTCATAGCCTTTGCATTGAGGACTATTTGGATTGGTTACTGGAAAATGTCCTAAGGAACATTCTGAAGAATGCGAACCTACCAACAAACACATTAGGAATCCTCTTCTGTGCACGAATGAGAAAGATAGTCTCTGTAGAAGACAGGAGGTTTGGGAAGAGAAGAAACAGGTATTCAAAGACAAACCACTTTCTGGGAAGGGAAAGGGCCCTGTGCTACCCACTCTGGCTGCCAATGCACCGTCCTGGTTCTTGATAACTTCGATCAGAAAGTGACATGCCATGCACACATTCCATGGGAACTCTGAGGTGGAGCAGCTTAGCAAGTGCTTATGATTGTCAGTTCATCTCATGGTGCTTCCTCACCATTAAAGTTATCTCACATGAGATGAATGTGGATACTGGTCTAATACAGCATCTATATATAGACACTGAAGAAAATTCAACCAACACATCTTGAAGGGCTATTTAGCTTCTGCAGGATCCATCCTACTTAAAGTGCACTTGCCTGTGCTGACTGGCCGTCACATTTGTAAGCTTTGGTTTATACACATCTGTGGCTTGTAAAGGTCACCGGCATTAGCTGTTAGATGGGATGGCAGTATGTGACTATGAAGAATTAGATACTCCATTGCCAGAAGACAGTCTCATGAGTCCAAAAGGGAACTGAAAGATGTCCTCAGGAAAGAGCATTATCAGGACTAAACAAAAAAGGAGATGATGAAGTCTCACTCTCATATCCTGATCGTGAGAAAGCACATAATCCACCAACACTCCTTTTATGAGCTTGTCCCAACAGGGAAATACCTATCAGGTCTCCAAGAGCCTTGATGCCTCTAACAGTATCTTGAAGCTATGGTGAAGCCAAAAGGAAGGGCCCTAAATAATCTTGCCTAATTCAGAGACAGATAGTCACAGAACAGTTCACCTCTCAGTCTGAAGGACATGATAGCTTTGGGAAACCCACTAATGCAATTCAGGACAGTCACATCTGACACAGCCTGAAGACAAGCGTTACATTTTCTTAAGTGATCTACCTTTTTTGTTTGATACTAGGAAATACTCACTGAAAAAAAAAGCCCCTTACCATCCACAAAGGCAATTGATTCTATAGCTCCCCTTCAAACAGCACATCTAACTCCTGCCAAAGCAAGCTGAGAAAAAGCTTGCAGCGTAGAGAGGCTTAAATTGGATTGCATAGTCAGAACCCATATGCCTAATTATCTGCATCCAAGCTTGATGAAATGAACAAGCCTGCCCTTAAGAAGTGGACAAGACAGCAAAGGAAACAAGAAATGAAAGCTTTGGGGAAAAATAAAATTGTTTGGGCCTTCTGAGCAAACTGTCAGAATACAGTGGAAGAGGGAAAAAATATCAGAGATAACTTATGAAAGAGTGTTGATCATTATTTGTTAGACCGTCTGACAGAAACAAACCAAATCATGATATTAAAGTGCAGGCTGTCATCTTTCTGTCAGAAAGAGGAGACAGAATTGCGAGTTTTTGGATCAGAAAGATGCAAAAGTGTCTACAGACAATCTCAAATAAAACTTTGGCAATCACCCCTCTTCAAATCTGGACAATTGCCAACTGTTGGAACAAAGACTGTCTTCCTTTATTTGTGATGAAACATAACTCAAACCAGAGAGACCTACGCACAAGCCTTTTCACAAAGAAATTGCCAGAAATGGAATGTGCTACAAAGGTAGCATTCAACGGTGTTTTGGAAATCAGCTTTCTCCAAAGACACTGAGAAGTCCTCCTTGTGTATATAGGCAGGAGATTAGTAAAAGGAGACAGATGGTCAATGAGCTTATGTTCATACTGAGTATGGAAGAAATCTGGTGACATGCCAAGTTTCACTGCAGTAAAGCTAAGGTACAGGTCAGCTGACAACAATAGCACCTAAGCTGCTGGTGGTGGTGTCTCAAGAATCAGATTTTATTTTATTTCCCAAGCTGTCATATGAGACCCACAAAAAAGGCAGACAGGTACACGGTAGACTATTTTCCTTGAAAGATATAGCCCAAAGGTATTTTTGGCCAAGGGGAGTACAGGTTCTTTACTGTACCTAAAATAAAAACGACAACAACTCATTGCAGGCAAGGCAAAGCACTACTACTCAAAATTAGGGATCATGAAAGATGTGTTAAGATACAAAAGATGGGACTTTACAGAATTACAATTTGTAGAATCACAATAGCACTTTGCATCATTGTAAGCATCAGCAGGGAGTCTGGAAAATGCCAGCATTCCCAAGGCTGGAAAGAAAAGCTGCCTGAGCTAGCCATTAAACAATGTTCACCAAGCACAAGTGCAGTCTCATTTATTCAGCTAGTAACTGCTTGCTAACAATCATGAAATTATTGTCTCTGCTTTCTTGTACTAGTTAAAGCAGAAGGGAAAAAAAAAATCCATTATATCACTGTTTGACTTTGATGCCTTCCAAGCACCCTGAGGAAAAATTAAATGGATTTCTTCTAGTGTAGGTGAAAAGTAAATACTTACCCCTTCCCATTGGGGAAGATTTTGAACCGACACCCAAAGGCCTATAAATTCATCAAACCAAAGCCTGCAAGAGAACAGAATTAAAATAATGTTGTGAAAGCAGCTCCCTCACTGGATATTTATCCCTCACTTTGCCAGGTGGTTGCAGAAAATCACCTGCCCCTCAACTCACTCAACAAGAGCAAGGATCAACATGGACATGCTTGTATCACTGTCTCCCACGGCATCCTCCCTACCCCCAAACTGATCCTGAGTTTCAGTCCTTGCTTCTTTACCTCTCCTCCTCTTACTCTTTTCTGATCCCCACTTTTCACACAAGTGTTTCACCAGGAGTTTCCTTATCTACTTCAGCTTCACCATTTCATTACATATTGCCATCCCAACACAGGTAAAACAGATGAAAATAAATCACACTTCATTTCCCTCTACCTTAAAATCCAAAATTCGTCCCTATTGACCGATGGTTACAAGCGCCATTAGCTTCTAATCTGAATTCATCTGAAGCCAAGGATGCAAACCCTCCATACCAGTCCCTTACTTAAATTCACCTTTATAAACTATATTCGCTTCCTTCCTTGAAGTTTTCACTAACCCTGTATCACAAATATACTTTTAACCTAACCAGCCTAAGTAATCTCTACATGCACTAAACATCACTGGCTTATATTTCAAAGTTCAATAGTTCTACCTTAAAGGCGATCCAGATACTGTCCCATCCTGCAAATGTTTATCCTTTAACTCTCAAACTCATTCCCTACAGCAGTGTTCTGACTGTCTCACATTTCCACATCTTGACAGTGAACTGAAGACCTCTACCTCACAATCCCAAATCTGTAGTAACAGCTGTACTTTAACCTACATGAAGGACTTATTAGAAGCTACCCCAAATTAAATAGAAGGTAGGACTTAAAGCTGTGCTACGGTTAATGATTTTAACTTGTGAGACTATTCCTTCAGAATTAAAGTGCATTTAATTCAATTAAGTTGCTTTGTTGTATACTGTGTGCTTTACTCTAGAGAAGGAAGAACTCACTAGAGAATAGGTACTAAGATTCCCTCAGGTTACTTTTACAAAAGCTGAATGCTGACAAAATTTCTGTCTTGAACTCCTCCTAAAACTGCTGTTAAAAGCCATCATTCATTTTGCTGGTTGACTTCAAGTCATCCCGTAACAGATAATCTCTTGCATTTGCGACAGAATACTATACCGATAGACATTCAATTACACTTACTTGAAACCTTTCTGGTGAAGTTCAGGAGGAAGGGTAGTAGGTAGAAACAGTTCAAAGTAGGTAATAGCCTTTTGCATGGTAACATCAAATGGACACATTAAAGGCCTCCATTCATCTAGCATCTCCGCAGTGGCATCTTCTGGAAAATATCTGAAAACAAGGAAAACCACTGAACATATACAGGCTTGGCTTGAAAGTTTGGGTCTTTTTTAAATATATTTAAAACTACCTATTAATTTGTCATAAAAATCTTAATTTTACAGTAAGACCATGTACCTAGGGGCAATAGATAGGCAGTCCTCAACTCCATTTAACCTTCACAAAAAACAAACTTAAGATCAAGGACATCATGGTGCATCATTTTAAGACCACAAATGTAAGAAGATTCTTGTTGAACCAGAAAAGATTCTGTACAATGCAAAGCCATTTCAGTGTGAAGGCTGGTCAAAACCAAACTACTACTATTCACATTTGATGCAATATAAAAAAAGATTACTTAAGGCACGAGGAACATTTATCAGAACTCTACCAGAATTTCTTTCAAAAGAAACTAAATATCCATACAATGCAGTATTTAAAAAGCATACCAGATACAACTGTTTATACAACATAATTATTGCAGTTGATATGGGGCCAATTGGAAGTAGCATTATCAGTGTCCCAACCTTAAGTCAGAATTTTCAAGAGACAAATATCACATTTTCATTTTTAAAACACTCTGCTTCAGTAACTTTTGTGTTCATAACAGATACCAGAAAAATCAACATTGAAAACTAGGGGGTTTCATTTAGCTACAAAACCACATAAATTTGGGAAAAGTTTAAGGTTGCTTTATCCTTACATTCCTCATACTAACATTATGTGTTTAGAACAGCATCTTCTATAGGAACACTCAATGGAGCAACAGCACTATGTGAAACAACTGCTCCCATGAAAGCAGACAATAACTACAAATGGCCATTTGAACAGTAAATAGAAGAGAACAACTCTCTTCTCTGCATCTTTGCAGTATCTTAAGCTGCTAACAAAGTCAATTAGTGCAGAGCGCAAGACTGGTTCAGGCACACACATTCCCAGTGAACATAAAAAGAGTATGAAAGATCAAAAGCAGTGGTGGCCTTAGCTAGTGATATCCAAGCTTAACCAACTATTAACAGATTTTCAAACAAGGCTGTTAAAAAGAAAAAAAAAAACAAACTTACACTTTGTTTAAATACTATACCACGGAACATGCCTGTCATTTTGTTTTCATTTTAAGCAACCTATGAGCCTGAGGTACTGATCATTCATAATGCAGTAAACCAGAAGAGTCTCTACCCTCCACTCCAACCTTCTTCGACCAGCTGGGACATCATCAGCCAAGGAATGACTAGTAGGGTGGGGTTTGGGCAGGGTTTTTTTGTTTGTTTTTGTTTGGTTGGTTTTTTAACACTTTTCTTCCCCCTTTTAGAGTAATATTAAAGATACAGGCTTAAGAAAAAAAACAAACCAACAAACACTTACGGTCTGCAGCTCTTCACAAGTGTTTTCAGAACACTTTCTACAGAACTGAAACAAGAAAGGAAACATTAGGGGTAACATATTACCAAATTTCAATGACAGCATAAAATAAACAACCATTTGCTGATTTTTCCCTCAAGAGCTTAAGATACTATTGATGCAATTAGATGTCTTCTGTGAACATGCAGTAGCTAATCGCCTTCTACACAGATCTAACCATAATAATTAAAATTGCTCTGCTAAACTCCTGGTTCTACTTTTCATATACCACTCTTGTATTTACTGCGTTTAAGCAAAGAGTGAAAAATTATCATTTCTTTTAAGTAATATCCTGTATTTTATTCATTAATAACCAGCAAAGCAAGGTAACTTCTTAGGGGAAGTTGAAAAGACAAACAGAAAAAAAAAAAAAGGATTTATGGACTTCATAAGTATTTGTAAGATAATTAAAGGCAACAGACTTCAGAAAGTTGTTATTATTAGACTCCAAATACCATATCTGTCCTTCTCAATCTGGTTTTGGTTTGTGTCCAGTGGTTCTAAGAAAGAGAAGCGAACTATCTGCAAACCAATGGTTATTTCATTAGGTTCCCTCACAATTAATAGCCGATTTTAAAAGTGTTTTCATCTGTAGCAAGAAAACTTATTTGAGAAATCATTTTAACATGAATTGTCACAGGATGCCATCAAACCACTTAAAAAAGACTAAACCTCAGAATACACTCAAAGAATAAAAGGGAGGGGGAGGAGAGAGATCGGATCGATCAATGGAACCATGAAGGTAGTAAACGGTCATGTTCTTCAAATCTTCTGTTTATTACAAGACGAGCTCAAGACTAAATTGCACTTTTACCAAAAAACATTCCCTGAATG
This sequence comes from Mycteria americana, assembly GCF_035582795.1. NCBI lineage: Eukaryota > Metazoa > Chordata > Aves > Ciconiiformes > Ciconiidae > Mycteria > Mycteria americana. Next base: position 131,341,546 of record NC_134367.1, on the reverse strand, counting down.
AAAAACAGAAAAAAAGTTCTGGCAGAAGAACCTCCTACATCTTTCAGACGTACTTTCTGTACTTTCAACAGAAAAACGGCATCTTTTAGTTCATCATCAAAACCTAACATACAGAAATGCTATTTTGATCAGAAAAAGATGATGCAAGTGTATCATCTTTAGAGTTTTACCAAAGATCAGTTTAGGTCAATTAATTTTGACACACACAAATAATGAGCATGCACACACTCCCTCTCTAGTCCTACACAAAATAAACTGATCCCATACAAGCCAGCAGAAATATAAAGTAGATAAACCACTATTTCCCTTCAACACCTCAACATTCACTGCAAGCCAGCAAAAGCCCACCCAGTCCTCATAACACTACTTCAGTTCAAGCAGCGCTCTAGAAGATGCAAAATTCTGTACATTTTATGCAACAGTGACAAAGTAAATCCATGACCTCTCCTAGAATGAAAAATTTGAGCTAACAGCTTCTAAAATTTGAAGAGGAATGGCCAACCATTCATTAAGCAAAAATAAGATCAAACTCTGCAAGAAGCTCATAAAGATTCTGCGTTTAAGTGAGTACTGTTCTTGAAAGAATTAGGAAATAGATAACTGTTGTTCCAAGAGTAGATAAATAAAGCATAGACCAGCAACATTCCTTAAGAGCATTAAAGATTAACATGAAAAGTATTTGTGTGACAAAACAAACGAAGAAGCTAACTCCATACTATCACACTCCACTGAAGTGAACTATTACTAAGGAGAACCTGAAGGACAGAGGAATTTTAAGACACACTGATGCCAGAGATCAACAAATCTTTCAAATTCACAAGTTTTCAGTCAGATCTCAGCATTTGTTAGCAGAAGAGAGCAAAGGAGAAAGACTGAAAGGGATGTCCCCTCCTGTCTTCTGATCACAAATTTAGAACAGAAGCTAGAAAGAAAAAAAAAAAAAAAACACAACAGCAGACAATTCTGTACATAAGGAAACTCCCGTCTAAGACACAGTTAAACTACAGACCAACTACAGAAGACATCTTGTAAGATTCTCATTTGATGACTACTAGTTAGAAAAGGACAGGACAATACAGCTAGGGAGAACAAGAGACTGCTGGTTACAGTTTTCATTATTGCTTTGAACAAACTCTCTCAAGCTTTTTAGCAGTGGCTTCTGTTCCACTTTCGGTTAGACGTTCTGCGTACCCGTTACTGGAGAATTGCTCAAAAATAACTCCAGTTATTGCACCTGCAAATTTCTGTATGCTACTCTACCACTAAACCTAGCCAGGGATTAATAGAGCACAACAGCAAACAACTATATACATAAACCACACTGGATTGGATCAGCCTACTGTAGTTTGTACTCTTGTCCTTGCTCAGGTATTTGATGCTGACCATGTGGATAAGGTATTAAAACCTCTGTAATCGAGAAATAATGAAGCCACTTATGCTGGAAGGTATCTCCTATAATTACTGAAACAGCAGCGTATTTAGTGAGATAAAGGAAAATTTCTCATCCCATTCAGTTTTCTTTGCTTTTAGTTCCTCCTTATTACCTGAAGTATTATTAGCTTATTATTATTATGTCTCGCCACATGGATATATTAAAAACCACCCAACAATACTATTAACCCCTATCGCTAGTCATCATTTTGGCACTACGTGATTATTTTCTTCTTTTGAAAAGGGCATGACCATATTAATTTGTAAATCTGCTTCCCCCCCGGCATTTTCAGAGAGAAACATGTTTCAGTTAAAGCAATTCGCATATAAACTGACACTGTTGACTCTTACATTATCAAAAAGCACAATTTTCAGTTTTTCAGTACAGATTCAGGCCTTAAGTGCAATTCTAGCCCTGCAGTGGACACTCCATTACAAGTGCTTAAATTAAGACAATGAAAAGAGCAACCAGCTATAGTTTCACATATTATTTTAGTGAATTTCTAACTATGGTGAGCCAAATATCAATCTCTCATTGGATTAGTACAACTAAAAATTGCTTCCTAAACCCCAAACAAAGCAAAAAACACTGCAATTCCACTTCCACTTACACCAGTTTTCTGAATTTATGTATACACCAAAACTCCTGATATAGTTTTCACCACAAAAATTCACAGTAAACTCTTCCGATACAGAAACTTTGTTTCACACTTCACAGCGACAAGGTTGTTGCTGGGTGTATTTTCTAGAACCTATTACCTCACTGCTAAAGCACTTTCCATGATTGCATCGTTTTTAATAGTAAGGTACACTTACTCAGTGACATGCACTCCTACACCAATACTGATTTTGTCCATATTCAGACACAGCAATTATTCAAAAGTAAAATTTATCTTTCATTTGACCCTTGAAATATATATGCTGGTTAAATTAGTTAGCTTATAGCCACTTATCAGCCACTTCACACACACTATCTTGTTTCCCAATTAGAAAGGTTTACATACAGTGCGACATTCTCATAAACAGTGGTGTAATGTTAACATCGGTTTTCCAATACAATTATTTATGCAGAAAATTACACCTGTGTGACAAGTGTTACAATCTAACAGGACATGCAGAAGATTACACATCGGCCAGAGCTGAACAAAACAAAAAGTCATTCTTACCACCTATGTAATACATTAAGCACAAATGTTTTAGGTGAAGACAAGCCTGGTCGATATGAACTGAATGTAAAAAAAAAAAAAAAAAAAAAATTAAAACAGTAGTTAAATTAACAGCTATAAATCAAATCAACTCAGCTTGTAAAAATATCTCTTGACTTCCACCAAAAAGATACCCCTCAAAATTGATGTTAAAAAAGAGAAAAAACACCGTATGAGAACAAATCGCACTGCATATTAAGATGGAGTGTCTGATATCTAATACAGTTAATGAAAGCTAGAAGTTTCAGACATACCATCAAAACTGATATCCTCCTCCCAGCTTAACCTTCTTTCCCCTCTTGGAAAAGTCTCCTGCCCACTATGCTAGTTTCTCACATAGTAAATAAAAAGTGACTAGTCAACCTCCCCACAGAGCAAAGTATGTGGTTTCAGTAGGTGCTGGCTTATGCCTAAAATAAACCAATTAAAAAAGGCTCTGCTCTTTTGGATTTTCACTGGCAAGGGATATCTACAATTAGCAAAATAATGCAATTTAGCAGAACAGTATAGTTAGCAAAATTATTTTTCCAGCTGTGTAGCCAAGAGAAAAATTCAGCATAAAATGCTCTGTAACAAGTTACAAGGCTACATACATTTTCTGTTCATGTCCCTTATCAGCAATAGGATCTTCCACTCAACAGAAGGAAGCAGTAGTAGTACTTCAATATCCCTGAATAGAAAGCTTTTTTTTTTAAGCCAATTAAGTATTTTCACCTGCATTTCTTTACATGAAGTTTCAATTCAAAAAAACATAATGAATTAACTATGTAATGTATCTTGTAATCTGTAATTTATAGAGCAGGACCTTCTCTAATTGGAATTATTAGAAAAATTGTAATTTTGGAAATTTGACAGATAGGGAGGGATTGGCTGCATAAAGAAAGCAAAGAAAACAAGTTTTCATTTTTAAAATCAGTAGAACGTGTCTAAAATTCTTAACTGGGAAAAAAATTGATCTGTCCATATCATATCATCACTTTGAAAATATATATTTACACACATATATGTATTTCCTATAGAAGTCATGTCACTTTTCTTTGTATGCATACTGATCTACACCTAGATTACAGATACTGGGAATGCTTACAGTACACATACTAAAGAACAGTACCATTTTTATTTTCCCAAACCCTTACTGTGTTATGTAACTGAACAGCAGACATTTAACCTGAATATCGTTAAAAATTTAACACTAAATCTGTTAAATTGTGGGTTATCAACATAAAATAAGTTGATGAAGATCCCTGTTCCAGCATATTCAGAAATGAATTCAATCACACCCATAAGGAGAGGAACATTGTAACAAACACAATTCATTAGCAGAAGGCTATACATAATTTAGCACAGTCTTGCATGCAATTACTAAAGTATACTTCAGGAAATATAAGCAAAATGTTTACTGTGTATCAAATTCCAGATATTAAAACCAAATTTCAAAGTACTTCCAAGCATTACAGGTACTTCTAGCCTATCAAATGTTCTAAAATGCAAACTTACTTGGGAAACCAATTTAATCCAAGATGTTCTGTTTTGGAGTATAATATCCTTTCCAACATTTCATAAAGTGGTCTCCATGGTAACTCTAAATCATCCCTGGAAAGCAGTTCTTTTTTCCTAACAGGAAAAAAAAAACCAAAACAAACAATGAGCACGTTAGGATTAAACATTTACATCGACACACTGCATATCAGAGTACCCCAGATCCCTGCTCTGAATTACGCTTATCTTCAGCATTTGGCACAAACTGCAGGAAGGTCAGGCAAGAAAAAAAAGCTAGCCACTTGCAGCATTTCTGCACAAACAGAAGCTGTCAAGATCTTCAGGAACAGTCTGACTAAGTGAAATAAACATTATCAAGTTGTGAGACAGTCTTCATCTTCTCCCTATTTGAGATTCAACCTTAACACTTGGCTCTCCAAGATGTTTTCTTTTCCTAACAGGGGGGAAAAAAACCCCAACATTCTTTCACTTTCAATACCACTCCTGAATCTTTGAAAGAGGCAAGGTGTTCACATAATGAGAACTCTTTTTAACCAACATCATCTGTACAGGGGAAATTAAGTGAAGTAACCTGTAACAGAACATACTGTTACATTAAAGTATATAACAACATTAAGCAAGTGACACGATCAACTACTTAGAGACAAAAGTTTCAGCAGTCAGCAGAAATTTGTACTTACTTTAACAGGTTTATCAACAGGCGTGCAAATCCTTGCATCATGCTGATCTCCAGCTTTGGAATTGTTACCAACTCATACAACAATTTGATAAAAAGCACATGATCTTCTCTGCTAAATTTTCTCCCATATAGTCGGATGTATCTACAAACAAAACACAAGATGAGTCAGCAATATTTTTAAACATTTCCATTTTATCTAAGGCCTGAGCCAGACTCCATCTGACTTGCTGTTTAATGAAACAAAACTAAGACCTGGTTCACAAGTCCAACAAATAAGAACCTGAAGATACATATCAAAGGAAAATTGACAACTGAAACTAACTACAGAAAAAGAATGCCTGAATAAAGTTTACAGTCTTCCAAGATTCTACAAATACCGTAACTTCATACTCACACCAGATACCACAAAAACAAGGATCATATTCTTTCACTTCACCTCAAAATGTACTAGCCATTAAATTTAATATTTCCCTATCTCCATGTATTTATTTCTCTTAAAAAAAAAGAAAACAAAACAAAACCACAAAACCAAAACCACCAAAAACGCAACAACTGTCACAAGCAGCCTTATTATACTCTATCCTTTCCAGCTGGGGCACTTAAGGAGGAGACAGGACACGCTCCAGATGCTAACAAAAAAAAAAAATATCAAGTAAAGTCCAAATCTCATAGCTTCCAGTAAGGCTGAACAATTGATGCAGACACTGAGCTTTGCTGGTGCTGTGTCCCACTGCTACCCCTTATATTTACTATCTTAAAAAAGCATAGATCCATTAGGACTAACTCTGGAAGAAGTTCTTGCTGTTTTTAAGTTGAGATTGAAAAAAAAAAAATACATTTAAAGTCTTAAAAGATATTCTGCACCAGCAAAACCTATAGAAGGTTCTAGTGCAGCATTTTATGTGTCACACAACTATAAATTACTACTCACCTGGGAGGCACACTTTCCTTTTTATTACTGCTTCAACTATTCTTAAAGGTTCATATGAAACCTTACTAATATGCTGTCCTCCAAGCAGCAGTTAGACAAAACATACAAGATACGAACCCCTATAAAAATTTTTTTGAGAAGCCTGTTCATTGTTTTTGTTTAAGATTTAGTAGAGGCTGGAATTGTTTGTTGCTAAATATACACCAGCGGAGCATCAAGGCTTGTTCTGGTAATGTGAAGAATGCCAGATCTCACACTGCTTATTTGGTAGGCAGGGCAGCACACATTGCAGAATCCTACACTGGAACCACCACATGAAAAGATTAGGGAAGGAAACGTCTCTGAAGGACTCCTGCTTGAAAGTAAGAGAGGCTACGTAACTTTAAAGGGACAAACATTAGCAGTTACTGATGTAACAGCTACATGTAATGTAGCATGTACGTAATGAAAACAAACTGTCTTGATTCCTGAATTTGGTTTCTGAAATCGACTCCTGCGACACTGAGGAATTTAGTTTAATTTCAAATGCTTCATACTCTTCTGTAAACTTTTATTCCTCGCAGAACTGCCAGCGGGAGAACTGACTACTTGAGAACTAAAATTCAGATGCCTTAATAAAACACACTTACATGAAGCACACTTCGCACAGTGACACAAGAGCACACGGGATTTGGATTCAACTGCTTGAGTACTTTTTTTCTACTTTCAGGATCACCCACAGCTAGTAATCTTACCAAAAGGAGTTAGTTTCCTTAAATATACATATACCAAGTCCCCTTGCTCTTTCCTCGCAAGATGTTTTTTCAACCTTCTTCCTCCAGTTTCCCTTGAAGACACAGTAGAACAGCTGCAGGGCTCTGGCAAACCAATAATCACCAGTTTCCAGAAGAAAACAAACAAACAAACAACAAAACCCAACCAACTCTACAGCACTTCTTTCCACTTCCCTTTTTCTTTTCCCATTGATTTCAGGAGGGTATTTTTACATTTGATAGGCAGTATTTTCACTAATGCTCATTTCAATGTGTTTTACTGATTTCAAATACACAAGGAAAGGAACAAAATACAGGATAACCCACTCTTCTACCACAGGAACCTAAATTACTTGGATTGGCCAGAAACACTATCTACCTATATAATTCCACCGTCAACAGTTGAACACCTACACTTTTCACATGCATAAAATGGAGATGCAAAAAGAATCCTCAGGAAAAAAAATGGGTGGCACTTGATTTTGTGAGGGCTAACAGAAGTATATAACTTAATCATACTTATTTTAATTGCAATATTTTACCATCTAAAAGCATACATTGCACATGGGAAAAACCCAATGTGAAAGTCTGGAAGCTTTTTCAGGATAAATGGGGTAATACTCAGGACAACACAACTTTCATAAGCAGACATAAGAGCTATTCCCAGACTCTCAAAGGAAAAGCACATGCCTTGAAAACAGCCTGCTAGACTTAACAGGCAAATCAGAGGGATTTTAGATGACCATGAGAGATGACCAGCCACACAGTCCTATCACTCCCACTCAGTCATTTCCCTTAGTCTTCACTTACTGTTTAATAAAAGGGTAAGACAGTGTTTGATGCAATAACCAAACTTTACAGGAGTTTGCCTACAAGAGCATTTGTCCTTTTCATGACAGTACACATCTCGGCAGGAAAACAGCAACACCAAAGGCTCATTTCACTGTGGAACAGAGGGTTCTGAAATAAAGTTTAACCTTTAATAACTTTCAATTCATTATCCTTCAGTCATATGCACTTGCATGTACTTCTCCACTCTCATAATATTAGGCATAAAGTAACAAACAATACTGGTTTAATTTCTTCACGTATGATTAAAAAAAGAAACTGCAGAAGCCTGAAAAATGTTTTAACTACAAAGAAACACTACGTAAGAAATCTAATTAATCTGTCAGCATTGCTATATATAACAAAAAATAAAATGTTTGGCTGGTTACTTTTCTTGACATTTGCTAACAGCAGTTCTATTATACAAAATGCTGTTTAATTAAGAAACAGAAGGAGGAGTAAAGTACACGGAAACATACTGAACACAAAGATGTCACTATGCCCAAGAAGCAGAACTAGACGCCAAACTGCAATTTACAGCTTCTTTATGTAGGGGGGGAGGCAGATTTTAAAACCATCAGTTATTTGCCCTCATCCAGCTGTGCATTAAGACAATTACAGAAAATAATTACTTCTAGAAAAGGGCTAATCACCTTTTCCTCAAGATGAAAAGAACAAAATGTAACAGTAGGGAACTGCAACATTTTCAGAATATCCCCTCACAAAGGATGAAATATCGCCATTACTAAATAAAAGAATATAGGCAGGACTTCATGAATCCTGAAGGATGCCTAGGGAGTAATCACAAAGATACATGCTCACCATATAAGTGGTAGCTCTTCAGGACAAAAAAAAAAATTACTAATTGCATTATTGGGGAAAAAAAATAATTCTAGAACTAAATTGCTGCAAACCAAAAAAATAAGACTTCTTATATGAAAACAGGTAATACTACATTGCAATGATTCTTGAAATCTTAATTCCACTTCTCTTTTGATTCCTTCTTTAACAAAACCATCAAAGGTTTTATGAGTTCTCAAACTCTACCAGTCAACTGCAAAAAGGATAAATAAATTGTCCTTCATTGTGCTGGTCCACTGGGTTCTTATTTGGAGTTCAGCTACATGAAGAGAGAGAAAAAAAAAAACAGCAACAAAACCCACACACAAAACCTAAAAAATGTGATTAGGAAGTGAAAATTCTGTTTGCAGCTCCATTGCTTCTGCACAGAGTGCAGGGCCTCTGGAGATAAAAAAAAACACAAACCCACCAAAAATTCCCTATTCTAAAAGTATTAGGTATCCAGTCTCTCACTCCACAATTACAATAGACCTATTTTTAGGAAATGTACTATCGTATCAAGTGGACATCCTAAATTGCCCTAGAAAGTTGGCTGCTCTGCTACAGTTAAAAATTGCCTTCACTTATGAAGCTGAATAAAGCGCTCTCCTAAATTCCTAGCTATCTATTTTAATTTTCTAACACACAGGATAGGATTATGATTGGTCTAAAACTCAGTTTTTGACAAATTATATGAAAAACAATGTATCATGCTCAACAAGACTATTTAAAACACATATACATGTATACAGTATACACACACATCCTTTATGTGTCCAAAAGCAAAGCTTGTATTTTTCTGATAAAGATGACAGGGAAATAGATGTAAGACAAGATTTATAAGCAATAGTGATTAAAATACTTCAGCAGAGTCCAGCTGAGATGTTTTCATCCTCACTGTAACTTTGTGTCCTGTCATTCTGATTCAAAACAGTTGAGCTGCATTTTTCCACACCTTACAGCAAGACAGTCAAATGTCATTTTGTAATAAGCCTATACCTGACAAGCTCATAAAATAACATTGTCAGGAATAGAAACCGTGTCCCTCAGCTCCAAAAACTCTACCCTTGCCTACTGAAGTAGAAAGCACAGAAAGACACTTGTGTGTTTTCCAGGCTGCAGAGTCAACTACATGTACAGTAACTATTAAATGTTCATATACTACTAATATGCTGATTTACAGGCTATGTTCTAAAAAAAAAAAAAAAAAATCTATACACAAAGTTTCTGTGTATAACGTGAAAGGGGGAAAAATTGAAACAGCAGCCTATTTTTGACCTAGAGACCATAAGAGTATGACGCAAGTCCATTAAGCAAATGATTTTGATGCAACCTGCTTTTTCCCCACACAAACACACTGTAGCAAGTTATACAACTGAGATTCAGTCTTCTGCTTTCACAACCGGATTAGCATTTTATAAGATACAGATTTTACTAGCCAAAATTGGAGGAATCTTGGGGTAATGATTACAGATTTAAATGCCAATCTTTGAGGCAAGCAGTTTTACTTGCGTAAGTCCCACTAAGTCGAAAGTTACTTAAGTAACTGCACTATTTCTGTCTTCACAGAAAAGTTCTTTTACCGCACTCTGCACATGCATCCCAACCAAAGAACCAGTTTGCATCACTGAAAGTTATGCATAAAAGAATTATGCAAATCAGCTTACAGACATTATATCTGATAAACTCCAGTTTTGCTCTTTTTTTTTCCCCCCCGTACTCAGTTCATGACATCAGGCAGCTGAAACAGGTGGTCTTAAGATAACTACGTGCAAGTCATGTTTTCAGCTGTTGGGAACAGAAGAAATACAAGATCTCAGGTTCAGCTGTCATTGTGAAACAGGAACCAATACTCAAATTTTTTAATTCAAAAAAAGATTTGAGTTTCACTTTCATTCTTCATGCTCTACAGGGTTTATACAGGTTGTATAAAGTTGTAAGTACCTGAGGAGGTGTAACTATTCAAGTATATAATCTGCATGCAATTACTCATTTATAAGTATGTACATATTACAAAGTTTGTATTAACATTTGTATCTATACAAGAAATAGATTAAAGACATGTCAGCCAGGGTTCCAAATTATAAATTATTTCACAGAAAACCGTGAGAACACTGGCTTTTATAATTCAGACATTTGCAACAAAGCTAAGCAACGGTCATACCATTATGAAGATTCTGGGCATTTTTTTTTTCATCAAATGTGCTATTTACTGTAGCTGGCCAGCAGGGAAAAAGGTAGTAAGTTAATTTGGAGATGAATCAACCACTATCAACAAGACAGAAAAATGTTGATTTTATTGTCATTATCCTATAATTTGACTCAGGTACGACATCAGAAGACCATATGGTTGGAAGTGTTTCATCTAGGCCTCAACTTTTATTAGCGTATTTCATCCCGCAGAAGTACTTTGTCAAGTTAAACTAAGAAGCAAAACATCTCTCCTGTTAAGTACGCCAGCTTATTTTTAAACCAAGCCCACTGTTTCTTTCCTTGCCTGCATCCAAACATATTCAGAGTCTTACTGCATATAACATGCCACAAAGAAATCTTAGGACTAACAGGCATCAGACAAGTTGCAAACACACACAACAAATTCAAACTTCAAAGAGTAGGTGGAAAACCACAAATTAGAGCCTCCTGACCTTTCTGTGATTCATAAAGTAGCATAGCAGCCGTTCTCAATAGGCTAAATTCACTGCCCTGAAGCCTAAACTGGTAACAGTAATTACATTTTACAGAGTGAGTAATAGGGTGATTCTGATACAACCCTGCACATTTTCAAAGGACTTAAGTGCCACATTTAGCTAATGCTGACCTTTCTCATAGTAAGAACTGCCACAGTTTATTTCAACTTAATTAGTATATTAAGTTCTACCACAGGTACAAAAGCAACAGGTACCACTGAAACCAGTATGAGCTAAGCAGATGGCTGGGGGGGGGAAGGGAAACAGTATTGAACTGGTTCCAAGCAGGTTTAAACTGTCACATAACGCAAACATGTGAGTCATTTTGCAACCATCAATGTAATTCTATCTAAGAATGCCTCCTGGCAAATATAAAGACACTTACATTTCAATGCATACATATCAAACAGATTTGACTGCCAAATATACATTAAATTCCCAATTAATATTAAAAGAAATTTACTTATATAAGGAGGAAAATTGTAAGTGAAGATTTCGAAACTGTACAAAACGCACATATTTCATCGTTTCTAGCACACAGCAAACACCATTTATGAAGGCACACGGAGCATTCAGCAAAAAAAACATGATAAACATCTACAGATACGGTTTACTGATTGAAGCTACAGGAGTCATTGTCATATGATGCCATTTTCAGTGCCAGAGTGTCCAAAATAGTGGCTATTAAGAAAAAAGGGTTAAGTATACTTTGTAAAATTCACCAAGAGAAACCTATGTTCTAGTCAGCGCTATCTATGAAACCACTGTGTTTTTATCTGTATTAAAAACACCTTGCCAGCACACACAGCAGAGCCAACATCAACATAAACTACACCGTGCCACAGTACAGCCAAGGTATCAAGGGCACCAACGGTGTTTACACAGCGTTAAGCCAGAATTTAATCCTGCTAGCACTGAACTAACAAATAGCCTGTCTTGAGAAAGACTTCACATCCCTACAGCAGAAGTTACGTGGTGATGGTATCTCGCACAACTTGCTTAAAAAGGCAAGAGGTGAAACAGGTGGCCAAGTATGCATTAAAAAAAAAAAGCAACAAACAAACCCACAAGAGCTTGATTCGTAAAATTCGGAAAGTTTCAGAGACGACAGGCGAGCTCTTGGAAACGAAGCCACCTTTGCCCCCATTTCCTACGCCGAAGTACTCGCGGGCCTTGCGTAAGCCACGGGCTGACGCCTAGCTACCGACGGGGAAGCGCGGGCAGCCGGCCGGGCGGGCCAGCGCTGGCCGGCGGGGCTGCCCGGGCTCCGCTGGCGGAGGTCGGCCCTCGGCGCCTGCCCGCAGTCCTGCCTTGGCAGCACCCCCGATCCTCAGCCGAGCGGGGGGCGGGCACGGGGCAGCCGGCACCCGCTCGGCTCTGACTAAGCGGCGCAGCGAGAAACCGTTACGAAGCGAGCCTGCCTTCCGCCGCGCTCCCAAACAGCCCCACCGGCCCTGGGGCGGCCCCGCGGAGGAGGGACGAGCCCGGCGCCCCGGCTCCGCACCCTCTTAGCCCGCAGGCCCCGCTCCGAGGCGCCTTAACCCCCGGGCGCGACACCGCCGCCCCGTCCCGCCCCGCCGGTGGACGGAGCCCCAACAGCCCCGGGGAAAGGGGAAGGACCCGTTTCGGGCACTCACGTCGAGAGCTTCCTGGTCCAGAAGAGCCCCCCGGGCCACAGCTCCTGGAGCTGCACGGCCCGGGCCAGGTTGTCTTTGATCTGCGCGAGGAAGCGGGCGGCCTCGGCCTCCAGGCGCTCCCCGTAGGGCAGCAGCTTGTTGTAGACGATCTCCTTCTGCGGCGGCGGCGGCGCCATGGCCGGCGCTGCGCTGCTTCGCGCCCCGCCGCCGCCCCAGCTGCGCGCCCGGCCCGGCCCGGCCCCCGGCGGTCACCCAGCGGCGCGCCGTGACGACACACCGGGGAACGGCCCGTGAGCGAACGACCGCCCGCCCCGCCCCGCTCACTTCCGGCGGAAGGCGGGGGCCGAGGGCAGCGCGCAGAGGCGGCCCCCGCCCCGCCGAGCTGTGCCCCGCTGTACCGGGTACCCCCGCGCACAGCCCCGTTTCTCCTCGCGCTGCGGCAGCAAGAGCCGCTTTCCCAAGGAGAAACCCCGCGGGACCGGGCTGAGGGGAAGCGCTCCCTGTGCCCCCTCGCTCTGCGGACGGGGCGCGGGGGTAGCCCCCGCAGCCTCGGGGAGCCGAGGCGGAAAGGGCGGGTGCAGCCACGAGGCTCTCCGTTAGGCAGCTGGGTGAGGAAGACGATGTGGTGGAAAGGCCGTAACTCCTACTCGAGTTCAGAGTTCACTTTCTGTGGCTTTGCGGTTTATTAAAAAGCCCGTTTCGTAAAGCTGCCGCCGTCCCAACAACGTAATTCGGAATAAAAACATTCACTTTCCAGCTGTTCTCAAGAGCAGAACTTCAGAGGAGAATCGAACGTTGGTCTTCACCCAAAAAGTTTACTGTAATGTGAAGTGGGGATGGACTTCATGATGGAGATAATTAGCCATGGAGTTTGATAGCAGATTGTGTGTCTGTCTAAGAGGCTTATTTGAAATAATAACGCTAGTCGCTGAAGCAGAGCTCAGCGGTGCCTGGTCCTGCCATTGGCCTGTGGGTGTAGGATAAAGCCTGTGATGGATACGGGATCACAGCACTAGTGGTACTGGTAGCTGTTCTCTCCAGCTGTCTCCTAAATATAATTGTTAATTGAATTTCCCTTCAAGAATTACATCGTGACCATACAACAGCTGCAAACTGATTAGATTTAAAGCTACTGACAAAGGCAAATCCTGTTTTCTGATCTTTATGCTCAAACTAGCTCTGCTTAAAATTAAAAAAAAAAAAAAGACAGCTAACTAAATGCTGAAACACATTACAAAGAGGAGAAATGCCACAGAAAACCTACGTATGATTAGCAAAGGCCATAATGCTCAGATATTGTCATGGCGTTTTCCTGAAGAGTGCACTCATACCATCTTGTTACGTGCCTTTTGTATCAGGTATTGTTTTTATTTCCAGTCCACCGCAACAGGAAACGATCCTGTGTGTTATATTCACGTACGCCTCTATGAGCAGAGTCACGCTACTTTGCTACAGTCACCACAACAATAATCAGCGCAAGTGCTGTAGGTCTCTTCTGACGAAGAGTACTAATAAATCAGCTTTATATAAATAAGGTTTTCCCAGGTGCCAAAGGAGGCTCGATGCTACTTCATCGCTCTTCCACCAAGTCTTTTTCCTGTAATGTCTTGGGACAGTTAAAGTCTATAATCACTTTTAGTGCACCACATAGCTCCTTTTCCTAAAGCTTCGGTGACAGTAATTGGTCTGGGCTATGGGATGAGACTAGGATAAAATACTCTGCTAATTTCCCTTGATTGAAGTGCTACAAAGGCCGAGCCTTTTCAAGCGGGTATTGAAGAAACAAAGTTAGTTCTACCTTTTCTCACCTTCCTAGACCTATACTTTTAATAAAGGAAGCACGACGATTTTGTTTAATGTTCAATACTTTTGAAATACCTTTCCATTCCTAGAGGATTTTGTATCGCATAATCTTGTAGGTTATGTATATCAACTTCTACATTATTACAAAATAGTCGGACTTCACTATGATTTTTATTGTGATTTGGAGGGTATTTGTTGACATCTTTCACAGTGGCTTTACAATTGCATTCTATCGCCTCATATCCACATTACACAAAACAATTTATACATGAATTTGTGTCCTTTCTGTCCTGAATTGAAAATGAAACTTGACTATGGTCAAATTTCTATGGTGATAAAGTACACCTTGTTTTAGTGTTTTGCTGGTGCAAACAGGAATAAGCAAAAGGTGTAGCTAAACACTATGAAATGAATAGTTTTATCATTAATTCAGACAAGGATAAATTGGATAACTGGCCCAGAAGCTGTAATAAAATAATATCCATGTTTAAGTGAATATATGTGCCTTGAAACTGAAAAGTCTAAAATGACTTCTTTTTTATCATTTATGGGCAAGTCTTCTTTCCTACTTAATTGCAATAGTGGTTTGTCCAAACAGCCGTTTCCAATGTGGGAAAGTGTCTATTAAATTTGAAGCATGCAGAGTTTGTTTGGACTTGGAGAAAAAAAATATCAAAATTACAGTCCAATTTTCTGAAATTGAAGTTGGCAGATACATAAGGAACGTCAAAGCTGCATTCTGTTGCTTCACAGCTACGTTATCACGAAAAAATACTCCTGCAGTTTCTGCCCTTTCTAACCCAAGCTAAAACTGAAGCTTGATTTTTCACACATTTCTAAGTATTTTGCAATGTGAATAAGCACCTCTGACCCCAGGGAGCTTATTTTATCTGAACCAGCAAGCCTCCTCATCTGTGACCGTTGCACCTCAGACACACAAGAGCCTTCCACCAGAATAAAACACTTACCTTTTGCGGAAAAATGTGCAAAGTATGCCATCAGCACCTCAGACAGTCATCGTACTGATCTGACCTCCTCGTTCTCAGAAATTCAGGATTCCTGTTTTCAGAATCTGGAACAAGGAAAAGGAGATTCTGAGTCCATTCGCAATTACAACAGTAAGCATACTACATGTACTATATGTACTTGCATTTTCAAAGTATTTTCTGCATATTGATTCATTTACTAATTATTAAAAAACTAATCTTTTCCCCCCAGTATGCTGGCATTCTGCTATTTAAAAGGAAAAAACTGATACGTTTTGCCAAGTGAGTCAAAAATAAATTTGTTCTTCAAGTTTGCAATATGTTTTGGCTGCAGCAGTGTGTAAAAGCACATTTGGTTCCCGAGTCATATGATGAAGGGCTAGCTTTCATAACAAGGAACCCGTCTGTGCTACTTGCATCAACAGCTTTTTCCTCTCTTATTAAGTAGGAGGAATATGAATTGCGAGCAACCCAAATATGGTTGCCACCTGTTGTTTTTGGCATTAAATCTTCAGAATTGATGAATCCAAGTGTTGTAGTTGTGAAAAAAATACAATCTTCCCATTCATGAGAAATTTTGACTGTTAACAGTGGCTTAAGTCACGTTGGGCGTTGTTCACACATTCCCTTGTTGAACGGCTTGCTGCCTTAGGTCAACTAACACCAGCACTGTCATCGGTATTTAGGAAACTTGTCACTCAACCTTAACCACAGTTTCTACTATCTCAGCGCTCAAGCAACTACTTTTCCTATATAGACATTTTGCTTAGCGACCCATCTGTCCTTTCTGACCTAAGTTGAGTAATTTTTTGAGTGACATTTTACAATTTGGAAAAGAACACCCAATCCAACAGGAGCTTCATATTACCTGTATCATACCTGTCCTGGTCTGTGACCCCCACACACATCTCAAAGAGCTCCATTACAGAAATAAAGAGTAATAGCTTGCTTTTTGATGTTGTCAGTGGTGAGGATACTCAGACTTTCTCTCATCCCCATGTTTCTAAATTGGTCAGTCATCCAAAGCAGGCACGGAAAGATGCCAAAGAGAGTCAAGAAGCTGCTGCCATCCTGCTCACCAACTTTCAGACAAGATGGCAGTAACTTACTTTCTCCAAGAAGAAGCATCTGTGATTACTAGCTGCAAGTCTTTAGACTAACAAGGGCATTTTCATTGCAAGGAGCTGCTCTGTCCCTTCAGGATGGGGACTTGACCCTGTAATTACATTCCTGCCATGAAAGCGTTTACTCCCCTGCCCCTGGGAAACTGAGTTGCTCTAAAGATTGTGGGTAGCAGCAGTTCCTTGTCTGGTATAAACAGTGAAGAGCGGTAATTACAGCTGCTTGTCTCCCCTCCTGCCCCTAGGAACTCAACTGCAGTTATTACTTTCTTGAGAAACAATGAGCAAGATGGCAGTAGGATTAGTCAGTCTAACCAATCTTCTGAAGTGTGTGAATGTGATTTAAATCACTAATTTTAAGTCAAAGAAACAGAAACACTGATTTTAAAAACAACATATTTATGCTGGTTTGTAGCTAGAAGATCTCATCTGGAGACATGTGACCTCCTTTGCCTTATTTAGTAAAAATATGACAAACACTGCTCTACCTAAATGTAGAGAAAATTTCCACAAGCCAGAAGACTACAACTTAGAAACATACCTGTTGCATACACTTCTATTTTACAGAGAATGTATCTATTTGGAGGATGGGGGCAAGAGTGATTACAGCATCTGAATGAGGTGCCAAGGAACTTAAGCTTCCTGTGTAGTATGGGACAAAAATAGGTTCTTCTAAAGCGTGATTCAGAGTAACTAATTTTAGGTCCTTAAAGTAAGGCTGTCTAAATACTCTGTTACATGTTTCAAGTTGGATGGGGAGGTGGGCACATACACTGAACACTAATACTGTTCTGTTTCTGTAATGCCTGTTTAGATACACGTTTTAATGTAAGTGGAACTTTTCTCAGTTTAGCCTATATTGTTTGGGAAAGGAACAGAAATAAAAGGCACTTGTGAAGAGGTTAAAGTGTTAATACGGGCACCTGCGTAATTTGTAAAACTTTACTACATAGACAAGGCTCACCGAATATGTGCAACACTGCTATCCTTCACTTTACATTCTTGGTGGTTCTGTTTATGAGAGTTCAGACCGTTAAATCCATCCTCAATTATATCAGTTCACAAGATACTACTTGGCTTCCTCTCCTTCCCAGCTAAAGTTAGTGGGTTACTGTTCTTACAAGGATGGACAGTCACTGTTTGTACAAAACCAGGAGCAAAATCCTCCTTGGTGAACTGAACTAATGTATAGAAAAATTGGTTTTCCCTTTCCACTGCCTGGATCTGTTCTCTTTAGGTGTCTTATTGCCTAAGATTTGGAAAGCAAAATTGTCTCAAATCCCCACAAGAGAGTCTGGCTTTGACAGTCTGTTTCCTCTACATATCTGAAACTCCTGAAGATATCTGTGGAAACTACAGTGCCTGCAGGGAGAAAAAGTAATAGACTTGAGCCTCATTATAGGAGCCTACTGCTGATTTCTTTCTAAATTACTCATAACTACTTGAAATAAATAATAATTCCTGGGATATTAAATAAATGCAGCCAACTTCAGGGAAAGAGACATTACTCTTTTTTTTTTTTTCTTTTTCCTCTTGAGGCACTGAGATGGATTTTTCTGCGTCACCGTCTTGCCAAACAGAAACCAGCTGCAGAGGAACATGTGATGACAGTGAACTCACAAAGGTCAGTTCTAGGGATTCTGCTGTTCTAGGACATGAAGGCAACACAGTCCCTTGGCAGCCTGCAGTCACTTGCATAGAAACTGCCCATTATGGACTTTGCAGTTTCATACTGCTACTGTGTTTGCCAAAGCAGAGCTGTAGCAGACCTTACCCCAAGTGCTTAAGTAGCTGATGGTATTTTTTTTCAGTGGTAAATGCATCTGTTGCATCTTCATCTGCAGTTCTCAGTTCTCTGGTTTGTCTATTCATTTCTCTCATTTCATTCTCCTTCCAATTCTTAGGTTAGCAAAATGGCAACTATATTTAACTCTTCTGGGCAGGATTTACCTTTCAAAATAGGAACAAATTGTGAAATACCAACTCATTTGATAGTATCCTACTTCACAAATAGTCCCATTGACTTCAGCGGGGTATCACACACAGCAGTGTGCTTCTTCGCATTAGAAGCTTATAAATATTTTCTTTTAAAAAAGCCTTCAAAGCCTATTTAGATATCACTGATGGATGGAACCTGTGAACAGGTGCTCTTCATCCTAAAATACCTGCAGTCTCTCCTCTTTTGAATGAGGCATTAGCTGAAAATTTAAGGTCTTCCATGTTGTTTCAGTTAGGAGAAGAAATTGGCAACGTCTATTTTAAAAAAAGAAAAAAGTATAAGGCCTGCTTTCGCAACTCAGGATAAACCAAATAGCAGGCAAAAATCTTTGTTCAGGTTTTCAACCTTGTTTCAAGCAGCATTCAGCAGAAATAATTGTTGTGTTTATCACGGCCATAGCTGTTCAGGCTTTAATTCTTTGGGTGGATTGTGTGCTCACTGTTTCAACATGTGGATCAGAAATATTCAAATATTTATGAATTCTGGAAGAGAGGCAAGCTCACTTAAATATTCCCTTAAGCAACCAATCCTTTCTCTCCTGCTAAAGAATTATTTACACTTTGCTTCTGGCTGTGTGGTTTTATGCATTGAATCTGCATGGTAGACTTTTTGGCACATTTCTAAAGCAGCAGCTTCTCTCATGGGGTATTATGGAGACATCCAGCAGATTAACAAACCTTTGAAAGGATCATGTGAAACAAGCTCAGAGCTATCTAGCATTCATTTGATCTAACGTGGCAAGTTGTTTATGCGTATGTCCTAGTAACGTGGGGATAATAAGTATAATTGTGTCAGGGGCATGATTATGGCAATGCAGGTCCCGCTGACTAAAACTGGGATTCAAGGAACTGTAAATTGGTGGGGTTTATTATTGTGTCAGGTGTCCCCTTAAGAAGAGTTCAAGGTGAAACAATGACTGTAAATTAACACTTCATAACAACCTTGGAAATATAACTGTCAAAAAGGCCATTTAGGATAGAAGGAATGTTCTAATTAAGGAACACAATAGGACTGTAAATTCAGAGAAACCCCAGGGAGAGGGAAAAGTCGCTTTTGCCACATTTGTGTATTGTAACTTAAAGGCTAAGCCCAGTGGAAACTGAGCCATATTTAGTATAAAGCCAGAAGCTGCCCTTCTGCTGGGCAAAGTACCAAGAACTGGGTGAAAGAACTAAGGAAGCTTAAAAAAACTCAAGTGAGAAAGAGAATCTGTCTTGAAGAAAAAGAGCAGAAAAGATAGCTTGTAATCTGAAAAGAGAGCTCCGCAGGACAATACAGTAGGCGTTAACTGTTATTTCCTCAGACAGATAGCAACACCACTATCTACAACCCCCATGTGTTTTCTTTTTCAGTAACATTGCAATGGATTAATACAGAATCTGATTCATGCTTTCTTGGCTTTGCCAAATGCATGCTCAAATCCCATAGCCATGCTATGAATTAATCTGTCTGATGAGATATGGTTGGAAAAATGGTTGTCCTTGGGGATTCCAGCCCTCTTTGCCTGGGAAAGATGGAGCAAAGGGTTAGTCATCAGCATCTGGAACGGTACCAGCAGGAGGCCTGATAGGCTCTGAAATTAGAAGAAACTGGGTCAGAGTCACTCCGGTTATCCCCAGCAAACTAACACCTCTGAAAAGCAGGGCATTGTGAAATGGGAATTTGGGAAGAAAGGGAATTTGGGGTGGTGTCAGGGGTACCAGAGGTGTTACCAAGTAGGGAGCACGTTCAGATCCCAACAGAGCATACAACAGCTTGATGTGCTTTAGCTGCCAAGAACAACACCTCTGCATCACATCAGCTGCAGCGCTTAGACTGTAGGCTACGAGGACGGCCATACCAGCCAAGACCATCAGCCCTGTGTACCTAATGCTATCATGCCTCTGCTCAAAGCGTGGGATAGCATTCCCCAGCTCTCCAGGGAGTAGTTGGTACCATCAGGGTTGCTTTGTTCAGTATCTCCTCCTGGTTGCCTCATTTTGATTTTTTTAAACTTAGATATTCACCTCTTTTCTCATTAGATTCCCGGGCTCTGTGCCTTTTTCTCTCTCCAGCCCACGCAAACATTTTTTTTCCAGGAAAGCTTTCAGTTTCTTTAAGACTGAACTCAGTCTTTGCTGCGGAAATGTGCAAGAACAGTTTCCTGTGACAAGACTAAAACTAAGAACTAAAGACTAAGAACTGGGCGTGCATACAATTTTATTTCCCCTCTGTATACTCTCCCTTTTCTTCAGTTCACAGACAGACATCCTGAGTCACAGGCTATTTCGTTGTGTTTAATAGTGCTAAATTGGTTTTTCATCCCCTCATTCATCTGCTTTTTAAGCTCATTACGTTTTGGCATCAGTGTTCTGTAGCCGCAATTTCTGATTCATGCACAGTATGAAAAGTTGGTCCCTTTTGTTTGTCATAAACTTGTTACCCGGTAATTTTGTTTGATGCCCACGAGTTCTCATATGTGAGAAATAATGAGGCCTATTCACCATTTATGATTATGCAAACCTATGTGGTATCCCCTGGAAAGACTAATATTCTTCTGTCTCAAGAAGACACAGGAGAACATTAGTCTCTTTAGTCTTTCTTCATATGAAGCTGTTCCAGGCTTCAGATTGTCTTTACTAATTTTGTCTGTTGCCTTTTCTGTTGTTTTTGACGTAAGGAATGGCTAGAACAGGATATTTGGTAAAGCCAGGGCTTGCACAGTGACCTGAAGGTATTTTCTGTTTTGCTCTCTGTTCCTTTGTTAACATTCTTTTCCTAAGGGCTTTTCTTGACAGCCACTGAGCATTACACGGATCTTCTCAAAACTGTTCACAGTAACTACAGAATCTCTCTCTCTCTTGTGATAAATGGCTCATTCAGAAACCACTGCTGTGTTTGTGTAGTTTAGTGTGCTTTTGCTCTGCGCATAGTGTTTAATAAACACTGAATTTAGTCTGACTTTTTAATGTCTGGTCATTTAGCGTAATGAGATACTTCTGTAGTTCTTCGCAGTGGCACTTGCTTTTACTGCCCAGAGTAATCTAATATAGGATTTTGTCAACAGCTTTTTAAAAATCCAGAAACACTCTATTGACTAGATCACCCTTTTGCACATAATCACTGATTCCTCAAAGGCATTCAAGTTGATTTGAAACATGAATTCTCGCTACAAAAATCATGCTGATTCCTCCCATTTTATCAGAACTACTAATGTTTTTACTAGGTTGGATGGGGAAGATGGCATCAAGGTAGTATAAGAATGGATGGAAGTTTGGGTCCGACAGCAGCAACCTTTTTATCTGTGCATAAACCCTGTGTAGTTAGGACAAAAGAAAGGGCACACAAGGCCCTGATGTAGAGGTCTGTTTCATTACCGTTGGCAATGCACTAGGTCTTGCCTGCTGCATCTAGATAACGTGGTATGTGTTTCTAGAGCTTCATCCCACCTTTCAGAGGGAAGGGAGTGTCCTCCTTCATCCAGATGCTGATTGTCACAAGTTAATGTCTTTGAAACATACTCCCCTCATTTGATTGGAGCTGGCCATCAGATTCAAACTTGGAGAAGGATATTGGAGATTGACAGGCAGAGGGACACAATGAGTGCATAAACATTGCTTCTTCAGGAAAGAATTGTTATTCTTATCAGCTTAGTCTTACCAGTATGAAGTCTGGTATTGGGGAACTATGAATAGAGAATAGAAGGACTGTCTGAAACCATCTGAGAGTTCTCATGTGTTACAATATAGACAGTATCTATGGACTTATTGTCTTTCATGCTTTCTCTCTTTTTATCTTAGCAAGATAAGCATAGCAACATGTTTTCATTGTTATTACTAATTTACCATTTATTTTTCTAGCAGAAATAATAACTCAATATACCACTTTAAGGAGGCAATATTACGGGAACTTACAGTAAAAGTTTGGAACAGACTATTCACTTTCCCAGAGAAAGTCTGAATTAAAATGACAATATGACAATATTTATTGCTAAATCTAAGAAGCGATTCCGACCCCCCCACGCGTCAACGCCAGTTGCTTGGCCATCACTGGTTCTCAGATACCCCTGTAAAAATAGCAGATAGCTCTTTTTATCTATTTCAACACAAATTGTAACTTAAGCTTTTGAAGTTATCCAGTTCCAAGAATTGAAGCAGTAATCAATTCAGCGAGACTTGACTGAAACACCTGATGACACAGGCTGCACTAATACATTTCAAGATTCCGAAATACTAATTAGGATTTCTCTTTGTTGCTTTTGAGAAGAAATAGTGGGCTAATGCAGTTAATGAGAATAATCAAATAGTTTCACAGAACTGCAAAATGCAATAGCTGTCAACCCACCTCCATTATAAACCATTCCTTACCAACCCACACTCTTTTGTGCTTTCTTAGATCTTTTATAGAGCCCTAAATCCTCCACAAAATCTGACATCATTGTTCTAGTGGCTGTGGGAAGGGTGATGCTTAAATTTCCCATATTTCAATGGGAATAAAGAACTAACTGCTTTAAATGACCACATCTCCTCCTCCTCAGCATGTTGCATAAGAAGAGAAAAATATAACCATCAGCAGCATCTCAGTCAATGTTTTCCCCAAATTTTAATGTGTTTCCTGTGAATGGAAATTTCATAAATCAAACGTCAGATAAATCTCCTTCTGCTTTCCTATCAAACCATGTGACTAAGACATCTAATGTGCTCCTTCTAGATGTAACAGGATGGCCTGGGCTCCTCTTCTTCACCGAGACCCAATCCTTTTGCACTTTCTCTTTCCCTTTGGAGCTCACTGATGTCTCCAGTAAAACCTCAGGAAGCATGACATTTCAAATAGTTAAATAATAATCCAGGTAAAACAGAGATCACAAAGACAACGCCAAAAGAGCAGTTTGCTAAATTGAAAAATTTTAACATTCTGCTTGCATGCAGAATAAACATCTTCCTCAATAACATTGCTTTTACATGTTTGTTAGTTTAGGATCTAATTTAATTTGCATAAAACTCCTAGGTCTTGGATTCACAAAATTAAAATATTATGGTTCAATTGTTCCTTTGTTCACAAACTGCTTATAAAGTCAAGTTATACTTATCTTCTGTCATTAAATTATACCCAGTGAATTTAAATCCTTGCAGGCATTATAGTAGGTGGGTTTGTGTTTAGATTTAATCATCAAGCCAAGACTTACTTGATCCATCATGCCAGCATAGGACTGACAGACTTAACTTCAGATTGCATCCTCTGATTCTTATGCTTTGGAACTCAATAGTATAACTCTATCAGTCACATTTTTGTTTGAGATGGATTTTTTTGCTATAGGATACATCAGTTCATATTGTCACATTTACTAACACTTTATGATTTAAGAGAACTTTGTAATGACGATTCAAGCCTTCAGGGCCAATTTCCTCATACCAAGCATTTATTTTTACCTAGCGGTTTAGTTCCTTGTTATGTTTTCAGATTAAAGTTTTTACTACTGCTAACTAGAACTGACTTACCTGAAGATTCTTGCTTTTTATGTATCAGTGAAAATACTTTTTAAAGCTTCATTTAGACTGAAAAATCTGCACTTCACTCATTTTCATGTGGTTTTGTTGGTGGAGGTTTAGTGGTTTATTACCTTAGATCTTTATGTGGAGGAGTGTTAAGCAAACTAAGGACTTGGACACGGCAATGATTAAAAAAAAATGTTGAAAAGTAGACAGGAGTTTAGTTTCATCAAATATTCATATCTATATATGATGTCAAACAAAACTATCGAGCTGTGAATAGGTTCACAAGCAAAAGAACTTTGGGGATTACTGCTTTAACTTAAAAAATAAAAGCTCATGTCAGAGAAAAATACAGTCGATAGATCTTGATGACCTAGACAGAATCAGGGCTTCAATAAAACAGAGGGTCTTCCATGCAATTTGCTGTACATGAACATGGTTGTTCTACATGTAGGCTCTCAGAATAACTGAAAAAGCACAAAGTAACACAAAACCTACACAGTAGAGTCTAGCCACAGTAAAATAATGGCTTCACAATTTTGTGTCTGTCACCATATAACTTGTGTTACTTTATGTAAGCAGTCGATGATTTTAGGGCATGAGAGGGACAAATTTAGGTCCCATCCACACGAAGTCTGGCTGCAGACCTGTAATCTGATCTGTGTAGGCATGACCCTTCCACACAACACTCCACTTGCTTAAGTGAGCCTCTGCACAGGTGTGTGGGTCCTCCCACACAGATCAGATTGCTGGATTTGGATCTTGCATTATAAACAGATCAGGAGACAAATGTTGTAACCAGGTCACCTGCCTGTGCTATGGGTATACTGTAGATTTATCTATGACGTATTTAATCAGTCAACCACCAAGCAGATATTTTAGCAATTGTTATTTTTGTCCATACATTATTACTTCAATGATCTTTCATTTTTATTTTTCTAGAAGGGTAGTCAAATCCTCTTTCAAAACTGAATGCAGTACTTCCTTCAACCATTCTGTTAAAATTTTTCTCTAGGTTATGCAGTAATAATTGCAATATAAGTATCCAGGTAGATCATCCTCAAAGATTTTATGAAATTTATATGCTTGAATTTCAGGTTTTGCAGTTTTACAGTACAAAGTAATTTTTTGTTTATGATGCAGCTAAAGAAAACAGTTTCCTTCTATGTTGTTCTATTTCAATGTGAGACTTCATTTTTGCCAAACACTACTTTGTTTTTCGGCTTGTTAGTTTATATCCAGATGCTCCCTCTTAACAGACATCCTTTTTCTACACTTTTCTACAACATGCTTAGACTCTCTATGATATATGAATATACCATATGAAAGGTATATGAAGCCTAAATCTTGACTTCAGTTGACACTTTTACATCTATTCCACTTGATTTTTAATTTCCTTTAAATAAGCTGACTCACAGCTATTGGTAACAGTATTAGCAAAACCCTTACAGTATTAGCAAAACCCTTACAGGCTAGGAACACTTCATTGTCTTGTCCTAAAGCTTATGGAATAAAAGTTGTTTTGTGTTTATTTCTGCACGATTGCAACATTTCAATTCAGTAGTTCTGCAACAAGCCATCGTTCTGTATCTTCTACAGAAGAAAGCAGACTAAGGCTCTTCAAGAATCCCCCTGTGTGCCTGCATTGTCCTTCAGACTTCTAAATCTAATCTTTAGTGCTTACGAGAAGAAGACTACTATTGATAGCCAGTGATCTACAGAAAGAGGAAAAAATGGGATGAAGTGAGGCCATCTCTTATTTGACAGTTGGTCAAGATTAAGCCTTCAAATAGTTTTTGGTATATTTAGATATTATGTAAATAAGGACTACAAAATAAAGACCCTGAAGAAGCTTGTACAACTTTGAAGTAAAGTCTGTAAAGCTGAAAATCCTATTAATTTTTATTCAGAAATGAAGTTATAAGAGCAAATACAATTTAGGAGAAAAAAATGTGATAAAGGAGCAAGGAAAAGAGGAAGACTACTGAAACAGAGAGAAAGTTTATAATTTTGTTTGAAGAAGTAAACACAAAGGAAGGGCAAGACATTATTTTAAAGGACAGAAAAGAAAGACTGATATACATTGCCTTGGACAGAATACAAATGAAAAAAGAAGCTAGAAATGACAAACTAAACTTACATAGCTTCTAACCTTCTTCCTGGGTATTCAGTGCTCCCTAGGTAACAGCAACAACCAGGCAATGGGAGCAGTAGCTTCTTTTATCTAGAGGCTTTGGTATCCTCTGGGAAACCACACATCACAATCAGCTGGGGACCGTTTGCAAGTGAGTCAGGTTTAGAGTTTGGTTCAGATAAAGAGAGTGGTGACAGTTGCACAAATATTAAAAACTCTAAAGAAAATGTATAGCTAAAGATACCAGCTAGCAAGCCGATGGCTGAGAGAGAGGGGTGAACTCCAAAGAAAAGTCAGGAATGTTAACAGCTTGTAGATTGTGCAAGAAACTCTACAAAAAGGTAGCAGGAGAGCAGAAATGCGATCATGGACAGGTCTGAGGAGGAGCCATGTTAAATTAAAATGGTGCAGAAAAACAGCAGCATAGTTACAAGCTGAAGGATGAATTAAGACAGCAAGGTGGGAGGTTATGTGCCTGATGGGACATCTGTGTGAACGCTGAAGACAGTAATTGCAGGAGTGGAAAACATCAAGTAGATATGGTGGTGTGAGGTGACAGCCACATAGAGAGAAAGCAGGAGTAGTGGGTATTGAAAGAAAAAAAGGGTTTTTTTCTGTGCGAGAGATGAACAAACAGCATAAATAATGATGCTACAACTTTCAGAATAACTTTGATTTAACAACCAAAACAAAAATTTAATAAACAAAGAGATTCTTTTATCAGAAACTTTTTATTGATAGTGGTCAGTGTCAAGGACACCAATTGTCCTGACCAGCCTCACCTGGGACCCAACCACACCCCTCTGCTCCTTGGTCCAGGAGCTCCATTTAAGCTCAGGGCTGAGCACATCCTCTTTCCCTATATCATAGAGAGGCTAGTTTTTGGTTCTGTCTTCAGCCTTGCCTCTTGGATACACCTTGCCTCTGTATTGTAGGCATGTTTTTAGTCTAGTCTTCTACTGCTCCTGGATGGACCCTGCTGCCACCCCCTGGCTCTGCATACCCTGTTCAGGTACTGTGGCACTGTGTCCCTTGAGTGCTAGTCACTCGCAGCTCCTTGCATAACCACACTTGAGCTCTTCTCTGATGTTTGGCTGCAATGGCACCGTTGCTGGTTTTTGGTGTTTTCTGCTAATGATGTTCTTTAATATATCATTTCTTTATGCTATGATTAAAAACAGGATAGTGGGGAAACTATAGTGCATTTAAAGTAAATACTAGGAGGAATTTTTAAAGGCTTAATGCTCAGAGTAGAGGCAGATAACCTAGTGGTAAAGCTAGACTGATCTGCAATACAGTTTTCACCAATTGTAAAAAGCTTGCCAAGTAAAGCACCTTTCAGAATAAAGAAGCCCTTCTGTACAAGCTCAAGTTGCAGTAATAGTTGTTTCTATATGACACTGTGTTGGGAGTGAAAATCAATCTGTATATCAGAAGTAAGAACACAAAAAAATGTCTTCTGAAAGAGAGAGGAATAAAAGCCGGCTAGCACATACTTGAATTAACAAGGAGATGTAGTGATCAGAAAAGAAAAGTGAAATTAATATGGTGAAATGGAGATGAATCTTAAAAAAGCAACTGCTGTGAGCATAGCAAAGGCCTGGGCAAATTGGCACCATAATGGTCATTGCTGGAATTCACTGCAGCCTGGAATCTCTCACTCAGATATTAATTGTGACTGTTGCTGCTTTGTTTTAGTAATAAAAAAGGTCACCATTATTTAATGAGTAGCAAACTGAATCCAACATGTGGTAATAGCTAAGCTGGCAGCAGTTACGAAAGACTGTGTATTTTCTCTCCAGATGTTATGGCATTACATTTTCTGTTCATCCTCAAGCTCATCCTAAAGGTACAACAATTTGTTCACTGCAGGAAATGTTCCTAATCGTTTGCATTCCTCTGCAGTATAAGCAAGGAATATATCTTATACCTTAACAGATGTAGGTGTTTAGCATTTTTAACAATTGGCTGTAGCTTTAGGAAGTGCAACCAGCTGATTCTTCTTAGGTCAACATCACCACCACAACATCAGCTGTAGAGTAAACAGCTGAAAGAGGGGGAAAATTTCAGAATTTCACTGACTTCATACAGACTGTCTGCATTTCTTGATAGTGTATGCTAAAGCTCTTTTGCTAATTAGGGTATTTAAATACTGTTTGTTTACTGATATTGATTACTTGGACTGTAAAATCTTAGGTGTTTCATGGTATCATCTTCTGGAGTTCCTCAGGCTCTGCATGGTATCTCTGCTACTTGTCATGAAATAATGAGAAAATTGGACTTATTTAGGGAAAAAGTGGCAAGATGTTGTTATGGCAAATAAAAAAAAAAATCTTAAACTGACTTTTCTGAAAAAAGACAACAGCAGTAGGAAGACAGGAGATGGGAGTATCTCTGAGCTAGGAAGCTCTCAAGGACAGTGACAGGAATGGATTCCCATCCTGAGAAGGAGCCAGTGCAGATATGAAGAGACCTAACTGAGTGACATCAAGAAGCCTCCCTTGAAAGGTCAAAGATAAACCAAAGGTTGCCATTGCCAGTACTGGAATGTGCAGATAGCAAAGTGTAATCGGTACCAGAATAAGCTCCGGTTTCAAGGTTTGCGTTACAATGCTTTATACTGTAAATAGGTTGTTATTGTAAATTTATTTTTACCTGTCTTGCTCTTCACTGCTGATAGATGGCAGCAAATGACAAAAGATTTTCAGTCTATACTGCATTCGGTTCCTCTTTCTGTAGAATCCTCCTCTTAAAAACAAAATGGTGCTGACTCCACACCAGCAAAATGTATGACCCCTGTAAAAGGCAAGGGTTTATTTTAACATGTTATATAGTTAAAGCAAATGATGAAACTTTGTCCATTGTGCTCCTATTCCCTGTGATACTGGAAGTTTTCTAAATTGATGTGAATATTTTTGTTCTGCACTGAATTGAATGGTTGTTTCTCTAGTTACTTGATGAGTCTCGGAAAAGCAATTTTATTTTTTTCTAGGTCTTGATCTATTTTTAACTTCCCTCTAGTCTTGAGATCCAAACATGTAAACAACTCAGGTTATGCTGCATTACTGCTAGGACATGAAGTGGTGTGTGGGAGGAAATTGCCTAATGGAGAAACAAAATAAAATTGTTACTTCGATTTTTGTTGTGGAGTCACAGTTAACCTGGCTTTACCTCTTGGTGAGTAAGAGAAGGCCAAGTTCATCTTCTAAGGTTGGTTAAATGTTGTTTCTAGTGTAGAATTCTGCCTGAAGACACTTAGATTTTTCAGAAAAGGCAAATATGGGGGCTTGGGGAGGGGGGAGATAAAAGTTAAACTGCAAGCAGACATAGAACACGTCGGAGAAAAATCTTTATGCTGTTTGGTTAGAGACTCAGCCTGCTAAACAAGTGCTTTCTGGCCTGTGTTTTTGCATATGTAGCATCTACATAAAAGAAATTACATGCAAACACTTCACAAAATGAAATAATGAGCACTAATAGATATTCCTGAAGGTTTGGTGAACAGTTTGCATGAGGTGAGCTTTCTATCTCTGAGGCCCGCTGCTCCAGCTGAGGAGTCCAGCCCCTTGCTGGCTTTGGTATTTGCCTCAGCAAAGTGGTTGAATAGGGAAGACAAATGAGCATTTAAAACTTAGTGTGAAAGCCTAAGTAATGTGGAGATGTGAGAAAAGCCAGTCATGCAGCCTTGCCAGAGAGGGATGCCCAAGGTAAATTTGGGGTTTTTAGTATGTTTTAGCTCTCAACTACTTAACTTTCCACCTTATCAGTCAAAATTACCTCAGTTCAGCCATGTATGGCAAATACTTTTTTTTGTTTCAATGACTCTTGTAAATCACTGAAAAAGGCTAATGCCGGTTACCTGTCATGGGATGCTTGAGGTGGGAAACCTGGCTGGGCACATGCACCTACTGCACCAGCCCTGAAACAGCAGACAGTCTCGTTCAGACCTTTGTGTTCTCAACGTATTTGTATCCTCAAATATCAGAGGGAAGAACACCTTCACGAGGGCTCAGTAAGTACCTCACGACACGCCGTTGGTTGCAGCTGCCGCAGAGCGCTTGTTTTCCTGATGCGGCGGTGTAGGGCCGCGCCTCCCCTCAGAGCCGTGGGGCCGCGTCCCGCACGGAGGGAGCGGTGTTCCCCGTGGAGTGGCGGCTTCGCGGTTTCTCCCGCCCCCAGTCAGGAGCCGGTTTGGGGTATCGTGCCCCCTCGCCGGAGCGCCTCTGTGTGAGCCGGCCGCTTACGCGGGAAGCTTGAGCCTCGCGCGCTCCCGTCCGGGCGCCGCTCGCCGGGGGAACGCGGCGGCTCCGCTCGGCCGCGGGCCCGGAGAGCAGCGCACGACGCGACAGCAGCTCATCCTCCGCCGGCGCGGCCGCCATGTCTGCCTTGGCGAAGGCCTCCGGCGCGCTCAAGTCGGTGGATTACGAAGTGTTTGGACGAGTGCAAGGTATAGAGGGGCTCTGCGCTCCGGGGCAGAGGGGGTGAGGGACGCTGCACTGAGGCGGCGGCGCCAAGGGCGCGCGATTGTGGCGGGCCGCGCATGCGCGCGGGGCCAAGTGAGGCGGGCAGGGGCTGAGGCGACGGCGTCGTGTGGGGGAGCGGGGGCGGCGCGGGAGCGGCCGCCGCCTTTTCCGCAAGGGAAAGGGAAAAAAAGGCTGTAAATATGCCGCCACTGTAAGGCTCGCCCGGTTCCCTGGGGAGCACAGGCTGTTCTGTCAAAAGCACTCTCCGTTACCCGCGTTTATGCTCGCGTCTTCTGTCAGCGCGGTTATGTGGGAATGCCCCCCTCCCCCCCCCGGGTTGGCAGCAAAACTTAAGTCAAAGGCAATTCCCATACGGCAACATCTTCATTAGAGAAAGCTACATGCGTTAACTGCGTTAATGGAAATAATTGTCCAAGGGAAGGCTCAAGGCCAGCTTGTTGGCAAATTCTGTGGAGTTTGCCCAATGTTAAAATGTCATAACTGCTCTCTGAAATCCCTGCAAGAAAAGACCACAGATGACTTGTATGCAGTTTGCTATAACTTTATATTAAGTGAAGTTCGTACAAGTGGTATTTTTTCCAATTATTTTAATGTCTGTTTCTTTCTTTTTTTAGGTGTTTGTTTCAGGATGGTAAGGCGATGTCTGATTTACCAGTTCTACTTTACAGTATAGTATTTCCAGTGCTAAAAATATGGCAGCAGGTCTGTAGAGTATAAACATACCCAACTGCTGTTTTGAGTTCTAGGTTAGATGGTTAAGTATTGCAAGTGGGATTTAAATGGAAAAAATTTTGTTTTATGTTACTGTTATATTAAAATGTTTTTTTTTAAAAGCTTACTAATGTGTTGCTTGTTTGTATAGTACCTAAAGATTGTTTTTGGATTACTTGTGATAAAACAGCCACAAGAGCATTATAACATGTTAATCTTTAGAAAGGTTAAATCTGAATATCTTGATATTAGCTTCTGAAGCAATGTGTTCCAGTTTAATTTTTTTAATGTCCATTATAGTACCAGTATTTAAAGAAGCTTTTTGTGTTTCCTTGTAACAACGTGCTACAAACATTCAGTCTGTGGCTCACATCCCAGCCAAACATCTCCACCAGCTCTGAACATGCAGCAGGTAGTTTTGCATTTCACAGAAACCCAAGAAACAAGAGGACACATTTCAAATAAGAACAGTTTTTTGCCTGAAAATAGTGGGCCATTATTATTAGACTTAAAAGTTTTTATGCATAGTTTATATGTATTATGAAATAGTGCAAAATTGAAATGGATGGAGGGTCACAATATAGTATGTCTTGAATTTAGTTATTTTATCAAGTGGAAAAAAGTGTATGTCCGCATAGTATGTGATGAGCAGGTGCAAAGCTTTCTCTGCCTGGTTTTGAGCTGACCTGGAGCCATGTGAACACACACCACAGTCCCAGTCCCGAGCTGATAAGCAGTATTGAGAAACGGGTTGTCAGCTGCATTCCCATGCTTTTGGACAAGTTTGCATGGAGAAGCTGCTCATAATCAACTTGAAAAATACTCTACATAGTTAGCAACACCTTCTCATTGCCTAGATTACTCCAAAATTTGTTTTGTCTTTTGTAATGTAGTCCTATTGACCTGAGGTTTGGCTGTTGGCATTAGAATAAGTGTCTAAAGAGGCTGGTAGTGCAGTGTGCACATTTAGTGTCTGTGTACTGTTTTGGGTATTACTGCACATACTCTGAAATATTTGGTGGCTATTTGTCATCAAAATGTATTGAAAACTCTTAGATCTTATTATTAGAGCCATCAGTCTGTTGATGTTCTGTCATACAAGATAAAAACATGGGCTGTGTAGTCTCATAACTCTTCACAAAATGTGCAAGAAGCACAACAGAGGAGGTACCTTTAATGTAAATAAATTTGCTATTAATGAAACCAAGTACTGTGTATTGGCTAATAGGGTTTTTATTGTCCTACATTGAACAAAAATTTAGTGGATTTCTGCAAAACGGGCTTTCTGTTCCCTGCCATTTCAGTGTTCAGCAACAAATTATGAAAACTGTGCATATATTTCATATGTACATGAAAAACAGAAAATAAGAAAGTTTAAAAAACCTCAGAAAACAGGGTACTTGGAAGTTCCTGATTTCATCACAAGAAGTGACTAGCTGGAAAACAATAATTTGTTGTGGTATTGCAAAAATATTAGAAAAACAGTATAATTAGATTATGACCTTTGCTGCTATTTGTTAGTAGTAATGCAGCAGCTGGGGGTAGAATTTAAGGGGTGAAAGTCAGGTGGAAAGGATTTAAAATGAAACTGGAGAAAAGGAACTATGAAATTTGTATATGTAGCAAATTTAATGAGTTTAGATGCTGTGATTGTTGAAGAGGCGAATGAGCAGTGATAGGAGCTATAGAGTAATAGAGTAGGTACAAGGGAGTGGTGTGGGATTAGTAGAGTCCTTTGTGATCAAAATGGTGTTAAAAGTTCCTGAAATAAGAGGAGCAAGTCTTTGGCCTCTGTGGATGAAAAAAAAGCCTCCCACCATCAGAAGGTTTCTATGCATGTACATATGATAAAGCAAACAGGAAGATGACTTTTATTATGAGCAGTGTAATGTCTTGGAGGGAGCCATCGTATGTATAGGTTTTTTAAGAAAAGTATTAAAAGCTGTCAAAATGGAAGTGGGAATTAACTCATGCATTTATTTATATGTAAAATCTCATTCTTGTCCAAAAGTTGGCTGCTTCTGCTGCAACTTCAGAGCTGACAGGAATATCTTAATGCCTGAGTATGAGCATCATCTATGGATTTTTTTTTTCTTAAGTGTAGGTCTTAAAGCTATGAAAATGCAAGGGGGGTTTTAAGTGGTATACATGTGCTGTATGTGCTGACACTGATTGTCCTCTTTCGTTATTTTTCAAATTAGTACACAGAAGAGGAAGCTAGAAAATTAGGAGTGGTTGGCTGG
The DNA here is from genome assembly GCF_035582795.1 of Mycteria americana. Classification (NCBI taxonomy): domain Eukaryota; kingdom Metazoa; phylum Chordata; class Aves; order Ciconiiformes; family Ciconiidae; genus Mycteria; species Mycteria americana. Next base: position 131,308,104 of record NC_134367.1, on the reverse strand, counting down.
GTTAAAAACACCCATCAAGGAACTGTAACGGGTCAAGTTCAGGGCCCAGAAGATAAAGTAAATGCAATGTAAGTATTTTTGTGGGTTTTTTATCTTACTAAAGTCATTTACAGAAATATTTTTAATCCCAAGTGACAAGTAGATTCATAGGTCAGTAATGTAACAGTACTTTAGATAATCAGTTTTGGTCTTAAGGAGTTGAGGAGATACGTTCTTTTAAGCTGTAAAAAAAGCCTTGAAGCTTTAAAAATAGTGTGTGGTATCAGCCAGTTTTAACTTCTTCTAATGTCACACAGTTTGTGAGTGTATTTCCCTAATGTATTCTTTTCTTGTGAAACGAAGAAAAAGCTTTTATTCATACACATGAGCACAGATGTGGTTTTTAATTCTTCAGAACATCTCTGTAAAGAAACAGACTGAAGAACTTACTGAAATGCTTGCTCAGCCTGTGCTTAGATCAATTTAAAGGAAAGTGGGTTTAAATATGATTTTTTTCCCCGATTTAAAAAAATTTTATACATTAATACATATTTCGGCAAAGGCCTGTAGTCTCTACCATCTGGAAACAAATTTTGAAATATTTTGGTATCTTTAAAAGAATGGATATGATTTTCTTTATTAAACTGCCAATTTCCAAATGCTTACAGCTATCACTCTGAGGAAATGATGCCTGGAAAAACACAAAGCCCAGTTCAGTTCCTTCCAACTATCATTTTTGCAAGTGTATATAGGGAGATTGTTGTGAGTTTCTAAAAACCCTTCAGCGGTTTGTTCTCTCAACAAAGGATGAGTGATGGTAAAACTTTCCTTTGCAAGCTTTATTATGGATGGACAATTACTAGTGCAAATTCTGCCAGCACTTTCCGATACAGGAATTGCTTCAAAACTGAACTTATGTAAAGTGAAGTTGGCTTTTTGCAGAGAAAATAGTGTTACACCTTCTGGTAAAGATTTATGTGATTCTCTAATGTGATAGAAATATTTGTAGTAATTTTCTTTGGTCTTGAGCTTAACATTAGGTTGCTTATCTTGGGCTGCAAAACATTTACAAAGCCAGAGAAACATCAGTTGTTTGTTTCCTAGGTCAAGTTTATACTTTTTTCTGGAAGACCTTTGTTAATAGCCTGATCTAAGTGTTTTGTAAACTTAGTATCCTGGTGCATCTCTCTAGTTAATTTAGAACACTGAAAATGAACATGTGAGAAATCAGGATTTGGTTTCTATTTGTTGGAATACTTTTTCATTTAAAAATTTCTGGTCAGTTGATTTATTCTCATTAAGCAGGTTTAGGTGAAAGCACAGCTTAGCTCCTGATAGTTCTTGTATCTGCATTAACTAGGATTGCTGCAGAATGCAGTGTTTTTGTCCATCCTTTTCCGTTTCCTGTTATCTGTGTTGATGGGATTTAAAGGAAACCACGCTTACCACAGCACCAGAAAGTTTGTGTGTCATGGGGGATCTCGCAGTAGAGCTGCAAAATTAGACTAACAAGGCTAGGCTCGTTCTCAAAGACTTGTTGGCATACAGACTATTCCAAAAGGAAATAAAAGGTTTTATTTTTCATTGTTATAAAATTTTAAGTAGGGTCAGCAAGCTGGATTGCGACCAAAAAGAAGTTGAAGCTTTTGATGTATATTGTGTTTGATATTCAGAGCAAATAAAAAGTTGTTTTGAGTTGCCGCTTCTTCATTTCATGCTGGAAATCACTGTTTTCCTCTGATGTGGGAATAATGTTGCAATGTTGAGGTTGAAGTATAGGATTTTGAAGTATGCATTGAGGTACAGATTATTAAATTGGAGATCCTAGAGCAGAATGCTGAAGGGGAAACAGCTTACTTCTCGTTGCTCCCTGTATGTGTTCTGATATATCGAAAAGGTAGTGAGTGTATTTTTGGCATTAAATTGGTGAACTTGCACATGAAAAGGCAGGTATTGTATATGAAGAGCTACTTTGAAAGGCCCTTATTTCTCTCTGCTAGTACAGGTTAATAGAAGATCAAAATAGATTTGAGTTTTTGAAGTCTTTTCCAGAGCTTACAGCATTTTTTGTAATACTCAGTCGTGGTTCCTAGGAATTCATAATAAATTCAAGTTCTAGATTCAAGGCTTATTTCAAATGCTCTATTAAATAAAAACAAAGTGAGGCTTGCTTCTGCTATGGCAAATTAATATAAACCAGTAATCCTAAACATACATTTGTATTCAGACTGTGATAAATAATCAGGAGGAAATTCTGGCACCAATTTCCTATGCAAGCTCTGCTTTCTATTTGCTAGATATTCAGAATTTAAGAGACTGTATGTGTATGACACTTCTTAAAAATTTGGAGATCTCGTATGTTCAAAGAAACGGAACATTTTTCAGAGAAATACAGTACGTGAATCAATATTGTAAGATATTTCAAAAAAGGTTCCTGGTGAGTGCTATTTCAAATACTGGAACAACGTGTTACCTTGTAGAAATCTTTCAAGAATAGTTTGTGAAGTGTCTTTTGGACAGGTATTTTCACACTTGCATAAGTTTCCAAATTAAACTTTAGGCACAAAATAGCCTGATTTTCAGAGGTGCAGGACTTGGAGTTTCAAAAATCACATGTTAATGGTAATAAAATTATTTGTCAGTTGTTTTACTGGTTCTGGCTTGTTAACGTTAGTATTTTTTAGGGGGAGGTGGAAGGGGTGTTTTGGTCTATCATAAACAATGTTTATCTTTTCATGGTTCTAAAAAGAATCAGGAACATAGACTAAAAAAAGATGTCATTAGAAAGTACAGTTCTAGAACACAAATAGAAAAAGCAACATGGGAGGGAGGAAAAAAGGGATAAGGGTTTGAGAGGAGGATAAAGATAGGGAAAGTGTTTAAAAAAAAAAAAAGTGGGAAAAACACCATGAGGCAATTCCATGTTACCAGAAGGATGGAGTGAATAACAAAGCATGCCTTTGTTCTGGAGCAGTAATGCGGCAGACCTCTAACCCAACGGTTTTCCAGCAGCTGTCCTTTGCTCCTGATTTTCTGACCCTTTTTATTCTATTTTGTATCACTACTTGTATTGTGAGGCACAGCTAGGAAGCATCCAGTACAGGCTCAAGAAACAATGCCTTTATGTGACTTTTTTCTTATGCAGGCTGCAAGGTAAAATATAATGTGGGAGGAATTATGAGGACTGTCCTGGTGATCTATATTAAGCATTATTGTAATGCATGCATGGAGTTTAGATGGAGAGTGACCAGAACCAGTATAAAGTGGAGAAAATAAGATTTAAAGCAGGAGAGTTGGAGGTGTGACTATCCACCCATACTTAAAGCTCTCTAGTGAAGTGAGAGCATGTTGGAGAAGATTTGTTTTGAAAATCAGTTGGCCAGGTAACTGATGATCTTTGGAGAGTCATGGCTAGTCAAATACAACTTTATTGCATTAGAACTGAGGGATGAGGTGTGGGAAGGCAGCCAGAGGCTATGTATCTACTGCTGCAGGTGCAGCAGGGAAGAGTGTTTGCTAATGGAGGTAGTGGGCTGTGGGTTTGGTTCCTTCCCATCCTGCCAGGGAAAAGAACTGGCCTCTTTTACCAGGGCCTGGTGTAGTTTCTTAAGCAGTGTGCTGAAGACTGGATTTTGTCCTAAAACATGGAAGTAATTGCTTCCCTGCAGACATAAAATATGATTATGATTAATTACTTTGAAAGATGACATGCAAAATAGTTTGCTCTGGAGCATGTAACAACTTAGCAGGGGCATTCTGACTCTTGCAGAAATAAGTGGAGAATGATAGGTAAGTATGAAGGATTGAGACCTGAAAAGTGTTGCTCGTGCAAGAAGTTGTACTCCTTATTGGACCATTCGCTTAACGTTGAACCTGGGTATAAATTTTTGTTGAAGTGGCGCTGGGAGGCTTGCTTCTTTGATTTACATTCTGTGGTGGTGAAATCTTGACCACACTGAAAACTGGCAAAATTTACTGACTTTCCCTGAGGCTAGGATTTCAGTATGAATTTCACTGAAATGCAAGAAGCTTAAGGTATGAAGGAGCAGTTTTTGGTTTTTAGATATTTTCAAGATTCGTCTTCAGTTTGTTTTTAATGAAAAACTTTTAGATTCTCAAAGATCAGGTGAATTTTACATAATGTATTTTGAAGCCAATTTTTTATTTTAATTGGGAGATATTGCAGACTGTTTTAGAGGGTATTCTTAAGAAGTCTTGAGAACCTTTTACCTGTAAGCTTGCTTTAATAGATCCCTTGCTTTTTAACCTCTAGATGGAGCTGTTTGTTCTGTAGATACTTTCAACTAGACATGCTTCATTTGAAGTGAGTCTATTTTTAGACTGTTATGGCAGAATCCATCTTTTTCTTCACTACCTTTTCCCTACTGTATTTTATAGTCCTGTTCTGTTTGCTGCTACTGCTCCACATAGATAACACCCATTATTCTTAGATACTAAAAGCTCATTTTTAGTCTTTTACCTGTCTGTAAGCCAGAGAATACTCAAGTCACAAGAAAAGCAGTCTTGCAGCATTTCTAAAACATAATGACATACAGTTTTACGGTAAACTGAAGGCTTTTTTGCCAGCCCAGATATCGTTAAATGGGGTAGAGGAGGTAGTCCTTTGGTTTCTTTTTTCAGGAAGACTTAGAGTACAGGGTTTTTCATTATGGTATCTTCTGATACTTTTTTCCATTTTGTTCATTAAAATAAGGTTGGAGCCTTCATAGTCATTGTGGTTGTTGCCATAGCAACTTGCATTGACAGGCTAGAAATCACTTTCCTATGAGAATTTTTTGAACTTTGAATGATGACATATTACTTAGTTATCCATTAAAAAAGGAAGATAAGACTCTTGTAGATTGCCAAGTTCAGAATTTATTCCAAAAATCAAAGATTTCAAATCAGGCTGACACTTTAAAATCTTAGGACCTTTTTTAGACACAAGTAGTATATAACAGCATACTAAGTATTCTTCCTGTCTTTGTAGAAAGGCATGATATTAAATACAGATTGCTTATCTTGGAAATGGTTTTTAATTAGTAAATGAATGCTAATTTAATTTGAATGTTTTAATTTTTAATATCAACGTCAGTTAAGAAGAATTAGTATTAAATATATAAATGACACAAGACTTGAAAATGACTTCAGTGTGTATCTGCATAGAAAAATCTAGATTTTTACCATGTGAAAGGGGAGAAGGGAACTCTATATTAGTTCATATTGCAACTGTCATTCTGTCTCTGTTTCATGAGTCAGATGTATCCAAGATTCCTGTCTGTACCAACTGGCATTGAATAAATACTTTTTTCCTCAATATAATTTTTTAGTTGTTTGCAGAGGATAGCCCTGATGGCATGAAATGGAACTAAATGCTAGTAGAAAACCACCTCCATATTTAGACTATGACTGGGTTCCTTGAGCAAAATTCTAGATCTTAAGACCCAATTTAGCTGAGATATAAAATGAACAGATTTTAGTCTGTATTTTGAGATTTTTCTTCATTTTAAAAGGATATTTTTTGAAATTTTCAGCTCAGTCTAGATGTTTAGGAGAAGAAACTGTAACATGTCCTTTGCACATGAACTTAGGCATAATGGTAGGAATGAATCTGCAGAGGACGTTTGTACAGGCAAGGATGTGGTTTAGGTTTTCAGATACATTTGAGATATCTGTGATATACCCACAAGCCTGCTATTAAAAAGAAGACAAAGGCAGTTGAGTGAAAAGTTCAGAGAGGTTGGAAATATTGGTGGATTAGGGAGAGAATATGGAAGTCAATTTGGGTTTGGCAACAGCTGATCTGTAAGATAATGTGATTGCAGACTGGGAATCAGTGGATTCATGAAGTGGTGAGTAACATCAGACTAGCAGAAAAGGTACAAAACTTCGAGGTGCTTTTATGGCTAGGGGCCAGAGAGGCAGCATGATACAGTAACCAAAGGTGTGCTGTAATAGAAAAAAAGTCATTATGGGAGATTGTTCCTAGAGGCAGAAGGAAAATTTTGAAATCTGTTAGTGTGGGAGAAGATAATGTCAGAGGGATGAGCTAATTGCAGTGGAAGCAAAATACCAAAGGGGGGTTAAAACCAAATTTATGGTCAAACATGGTAGAGAGGATTTCGCAGGAAAGAGATCATTAGACCATCTTAATACAAGTACTTCTAAAACAAATTAAGTAGGCTGTGAGAAACTCTTACTGTTATTCAAAGATGAATGCAATTGTTCTCAAAATAGGCTCCAAATTCTTGGGTATACATTTTCAGGGTTGTATTAAAAGGTTGTGAAAATTTATTACTGGAATGATTTAATTACTAGCTATGTTTAATGAACATGCTGGCTGAAATTCCATTGTGTCTTCTGTCTGATCAAGGAATGTGTAAGGTGAACATTACATCCTATATGTCTAGAAAAGCATATAGACACAAAATTGCAACTGTTAGATTTGAGGTTGACCATGCAAAAAACACTGGTCATTATATGCTTCAGTGTTACAGAAAGCATTTATAAAAATTGTGAGGACTAATACTTTTTGCCATGCTTATTTTCTATTATTTGCTATAAAAGTACATCTGCTCTGATGCAGAGCACTTCATGTTTATCTTGTGTCTTGTCAATGAGGCAGCATGTGCCATAATAGCATGGCTGAAATATTTCCTGGGTGTGCTGTTCTTGGGAAGCTGACAGTGATATATTTTGAAGGAAAGGGGAGAGGGAAATTAAAATCACATTCTTTAAGCTTACTTTTTTACTTTGCTAAAATGTGGAATAGTGAAAAAGGGTTAGGATGTGTTCTCATTTATAATTGTAATGAAGTACAGTTTTTACATTAATCAGTGCTGAAGGTGATTTACAGTATTTCGGTGTCTCAATAGCAGTCAGATGATAAGAAATATGATAGGGTTTTTTATAGTTCAGTGTGGGTCCAGGTTTAACAAGCTCAGTTTTTGGTTTGGTTTTATTTTTATTTGTTTAAAGGTAAAACTAACCTATACTGGAAGATTAAATTGTGTTAAACTATAGTCTTTGTGGCTGGTATAATGGTAAATGTGGCCATCTCTCTTCATACTGAATGTTTGAGGTATTAATTTCTTAGCTGTGATTATTCGTATATTGCTTAAAATTGACAGGCTAAATTGAACTATTCAAGTTATGCAGGCTCAGAGTGTGGTCCTGTAAATTACATTTACTAAAAGTTACTGATGATGGCCTAGGAAAGAACAGAATTAAACCTTGTTCTTTGGCGGTTTAGCAGTTCAAAACTAGATAAATGAAGAACTCATTACAGTTTATTGTAGCAACTGTACTCTGCTTGCAAAGACAAGGAATGGGTCAGGTAAATCAGAAGATGTAGGTTTTTGTTTCTGAGAATAAAACCAATACGGTATTAATGATACTTAGCTGAAGGAGAGCTGCATGCTTCCAATGCAAAACCGGAGGCCTAGTGGCTTGCCCTTGTTCTGCCCTTGCTGTTTTATATTTTACAGCAGTGCTGACTGCCCTGTAGTGAAGTCCTCTCTTCTTAGTCACTTAGGGGCATAGCAAAATGCAATTCTCTCCCTGTGGACCAGGAGCGGTTGAAGGAAGAGAGGTGTAGGTCTCCACTGAAGGTCACAGAGCCCACCAGCAACAGAGCCAGAAATAGAAGTGGACTCCTGGCACAGGTCCTGTCCTTTAGACTGTGCTGGATTGTCACTGTTCTTTATTTTGAAATGCCATAAACCACTAAAGCTTTTAACCATGGTTATGTCTTTCTGGATATGGAATAGTGCAAAAAGAATGTTTTCCACACCCCCATTTCTTCTGCTGGGGTATAAAGATAGCTGTATGGTATGACCTTGTAGATTTTTTTTTAATGTAGTAATTTTTACAGTTGCTGTGAATTTGCAGTAGCTCAGTGGAACTGGCATTCTTTATGAAGTGTCTGCTTCCACTTATGGTCACTGAAGTGTTCACAGTAATATATTTTGATAAAAATATAATTTAACAAATTATGCTAAATGTAGGCTTATAAATAGTTCATTAGGATTTACTAAATACTGTCTTGTTAGAGCTTAATCCTCATGTTTTCTTCACTTTTTGAGTATCAGATTTTTTGAAGGAGTGCAGGTTAAGCAGTTTAGTTGCTTTTAAGAATAAAACAAAAGTTTCTGTTGAAGATCACATGTTCTCATTGACACTTAAGGTTTCTAAGTTAAGGCAGTGTTTAATTGTCACAGCTATTATTATAAAATACATGTTACAGTTAAGTATCATACCATAAACACAAGTCTACTGAGGTATTTTCATTTGTTGGGGGGACACCTCTCAACAGCTTATGGTATTTGATGCTTGAACTGATTCAGTGAAGAATGTTTCTTCTTTCCAGCTCCCTCTGAAGCTGCCAGAAATGTCTGTTTGCTTTAGAGCCATATGACTCCTTTTGTTCATTAAAATTTTAAGGTATTCCACACTTTGCATGTTTGTAGGTCTCTGTAAAGGGAAAAAAAGTTGCTGCAGGCCTCACATACATACCTGGTCTCCTGTTCTTATTACTAGTGAGCATATTAATATTTGTTCAAATGTTAGATACAGAGAAGACAAAGCTGCTTTCCTTTTATATTTATAGAGCACCTGCCAGATGCTATTCCTGCATTTAAACAGTGTCTTGGAAAACACAGTATGTGATCTTGGGCAAGGTGCTTAACTTTTACTTTTACTATGCCTTTTTGGTGGCTTGCCTCTGTGGAAATTATGGTTCCACAGGGATGTTGCATTAATGCTTCAAAGTCCTGTAGCAGTGTTAATACATGCAGTCCTAATTTGCTGCAGAATTCCAGACTTTCATTTGCTTAGCTGATGACTATCTGTGATAACATTCAATTCTCAAATGTCTGTTGCAGTTGAAAGCAAGTAGGCCTGCAAGGTTGTATTGGACTGTACTATAAACACAGGCAAGTGGAACTGTTGTCTGAACACTCAATTTAGGGATTTTCTTGCATAGAAGAAGTGATATGCCTTTCTTAGATCCACACTGAAAAAATCAAGAAACTTATTTTGACTCTAATCTTCTTAATTAAACCACAGTAACTATTCTAGAGCAGCTCTGTGCAGGATTGGTTGATCTTTCTGGGAGATTGTTTTCAAAATACAAGTGCCAGTAAGATGTGTGATTTCTACTGGAAGCTTTATTCATTTGAGCATTGTAGGCATTTGTGCATTCTTTGTAGTTGATACTGCTGGGACCACGTGTAATGCTTTGATATTTTCAAAGTGAAAATATTCTCTTACTACTGATACAGTAGGATGTGGAACAGTTCAATGCCGTTATTCTGGCTTTTTGTGCTGAAGAAAGTGTTCTAGATGTCTTTAGTGCTCCAACACAACATCTACAAAAACACTAATGAGTAAAAGTTCAGTTTAAACTAGTATTTTTAAAAGAGGTTTTTGTACTCCAGCTTATCAAGGGGAATAACTGTGTGCACAGTTAAAAATAGATCTCTGGCAACAAATTGGTAATTATCAATAAAAACATGTACTTGGGAAGTGTATGTTTCTTTGAAACCACTATAGATGCTATATTTGACAAAGCTTGCCTGGGTTTTTGCAGTATGAAATATAACTAGTACTTGTGATGTAAGGTTCTAAATGTTTGTCCTATTGAATACGGCTTACTCTGTCAAGATTGCTGAGACAATGTCTGTGTTGCATTCTGAGGCACAGTCTTCCCTTGCCCCTGTTGAACCAGCCAAAAACTGTGGGACTCTGTTTTCATGGCAGTGAACCTAAGCTGCTGTACTTTGCTTCTCAGCAGGGTTTTCTAGCTTGAGCTTAGTGCTTCCAGCCATTTTAGCACATGGCAGAGCTTGCTCATGTATGCCTATATCAAATTGCATAAACATAATGGGAAGGAAATTGAGCAGCTTGTTATAATTTCCTATGTAAAAAGACTCAGATGCTGGTGAGACTGAATTTATTCATGTGCATGGATTACACACATGCAATTATACATAAAATCCAGTGAGTTTATATACAGGCATCTCGCCACAGTTTGCATGTGATGTTTCAAGCAAGTTCTGAAAATAAAAAACGACTAATGTGGTTCTTAAATAACAATTTCAGGAATGTAAATTTTTTTGTTGCCTTTTTTTATTCAAGCACATTTTCTTTGACCTCAAATTCTGAAGTGTTTTTTTCTACTGAAATTGGGGCATTTAAAAATGTTTTTTAAACTGCGTTGCTTAAGGCTAATGTGTTTGAGCAAATTAGGCACAAAGATTGTGTAGGATGGTTTTGACTTTTTTCAATGTTGTCCAGAAAGCCATGCCAAAAGTATGATATAAATTCTGGTATGAAAATTTTTGGTTTGGTTTCATGTGAATGCTGATGTTTCTCCCTGGGTAGGTACTAATTGACATTAGCGTGAACCAAGAAAATAGCCAGGGATACCTACGCTGTGGCTGGACATCATAGTGGATCTTTGCCTTCTGAAAAGTGCAAGGCATAAGAATTAACAAACATTCTGTAGGCTGAAAGAGGAACTAACACTGTTTATACAAACTTACAATTTGATAAGGGTGTCCACTTGATGTTCTAACCTACAGAAGCTTGCTGAGAAGGAAGAGAATTCAGCTAACTGGTCTAAAAATGGAGATTAAATGTGCAGAGCAATGTTAAAAGATCATTACTGAATGTGTAAAGCTAAGCATTCAAAAGTTAGGATAGACTGGAAGTGAGTTGTACTGCAGTGCACTATGTTTGTTTTGTTCTCTGATCTTCCCACTTGATGGCTGAAGGGTTTTGTTTTCCTTTTGTGTATGCTGATTATGTTTGAAGATTAATAGTCCAGTAAGTAGGGAACAAGCCTGTTATGACCACTTTTCTATCTTAAGAAGGATGAAGGGTATTATTCTGGGTCTAGAGATTTGTGTTTATAATCCACAGGAGAAAGCAACATTAAACTAATATTAAGGTTGCATAATGTAAAGATGAAAAGACCTTTACAAGAATGCTGCTGCTGTCCCCAGAACAAGTGTTATGAACTAGGCAAACAGCTTCAAGATTAAGCTAGTAGTAGCCCTTGCTTCTGGTGAGAAATCAGGAGGGAATATTTTTCAGATGCATTACGTCATGTGTATAGTACCAGCTGCAAGAGCTCTTCCGTAGGAATGCAAAGATTTTGTAGTCCAAATGGAGAGCATGCAAAGGAGGGGGCAGATAGTTAACCATGAATCCTGCGTTGAGTGGGTGGATTTGATTTACTTCTGAATTCACTAGTGTAATTATGCACATATCCTATGAATGCTGCAGCTAGTGATCTTACTAACATTCTGGTGGTAAAAATGCTGACTTGGAAAAGCATCATCTCTGCAGGATTTAAGCACTTAATTAGCTAGGTGAATCTAGGACTTTAAGCCAAATCTTAATTAGTTATGCCATTGCTGCACAGGTAGCCAGAAAGGAAGAGGAAGCTAGTTAGACCTTGTTTTATGGGGAAAGAACTCTGAAGCCTTTTTATGTTGCTGAGAGGTACCGGTTTGTTTTATTCCACAAATTACTGTAGTACTGATTTGATTCATGGGCAAGCTGTGTTCAGTTTGTTTACCATATTTTTATAGAAGATGAGTATGTTTCACACTTATGTACTTAAGATGTGCCCTTTGCCAACAGGAGGAAAAAAAATCAAAAATGCTTCTGATGCTGCTCTTCTCTCTGCCACTATTAGTGCATTGCAGCAGTAGAAAAAAAATGTATTGCTGGGTAACTTCATTATGTAATATATAACTCAATTTTATCTTGTCCTTTTTTTCCCAACTCCTCCCTGCACTCCTTTGTCTTACACTCCAGGGAAACAGTGTTTATTTGCTTAATGTGGTACCCTGAGTTTTCTCCCTTGAGCTATGCTGGATGTTACTAACTATCCTGCAGAGTTAACATTACTTTCTGTATCTTTGCCTTTCTGTTTTATGTGGCCCCTCTGAGGGGGATATTGAAGTCTCTTTACAGAGAATCATTTATATAAACTTGGAGAACTCACTGGGTTTGGACTGATGTCCTTTTGCTCTCGAGTTGATTTACTTTCTTTTCAAAGCTGGTATTTTGTGATGGTTTTTTTGTAGTTGGGGTGAAACAGCTGGCTGTTTTAATCTATAATGAATAGTCTGCTTGTGTACCTTCAGTACTTTCCACTGGTGTTCAGAATTGTGATGCTGTGGGCTCTTCCTGCTTTTTTCCCCTGCTGCTAAAGGAACAAAGAAAATCAGTCTGGAAAAAGTCTGGAAAGTATTCGGAACTTAATGAAAGAAAAGCAGGGTTTAAAATGGGCAGCTGATGTTATGTTTGCAAAAAGACTCCTTGAACTCCCAATGACCATTCTGATGGGAGAGGGTCCTGGACTAATAGTTTTCCTTCCCTTTTTTGACTCTCTAAGCCATAGAATTTTAATATTTACTAGAAAACAAACCATCTGGAGCAACAAACTCAATCTATTCCAGCTCACAAATCTCCCAGCAATCATTTAATGAGATTTCAGTCATATTTTTGGATCTGAGCAGGTTTGATCTACCATATAGGAACTCACCTGAAATCCTGTTACGCTATACAAATGCTAATCCGGAGCCTCTGGCTCTGCTCATTGTATAATATAGGCCATTCCTTGAAATTAGATTTCAAGGTGAGTACTAGAACTTTTCAGACAGCACAGCTATACCCCACTGTCAGTCTGTGTAGGTTTAAAATCTTTAAATTTAGATGGCTCAGTGTTTTGCAGAGGAGATTAAGAGTTTAGGAAAATGAGGTGGTTTGGCTCTCTATTCTAGGAGGGGTGGAGAAGAGCAGCTGGCTGCTGCTGGTCTGAGATCTCCCCGACCTGCCCTGCTTTTGCAGACTGTGGACGCAGGAGCTGGAGCCTGGAAACTGAGATATTCCTTGTCAGTCAGGGCTATAAGGACTCTGGCTAAGGGAGCTCTGCAGAGGCTGTTGCAGAGCCGCGAGTGTTGGAAAGATTGGTCTTGAGCTAGTCTGCATAGCACAACTGTCTTGGGGCTGTGAACTTTGAAAGCTTAGGCTCCCCAGCAGCCTCAGTGACAGACTGGCAGCGTACTCTGATGAAAACCACTTGGTTGGAGTGCAAAGTCATTCCTTTTGGAGATGAATCTGTTCAAACTCTTAGGTTGGCTGCCTGTTTTCCAGTGAATCACTCCTGACACACAAGTCTATGGAGCCGGATGGGATCCACCCAAGGGTACTGAGGGAGCTGGCAGAAGTGCTCACCAAGCCACTTTGAATCCTTTAGCAGCAGTCCTGGCTAACCAGGGAGGTCCCAGTGGACTGGAGGTTAGCAAATGTGACACCCATCTACAAGAAGGGCCAGAAGGAGGATCCAGGGAACTACAGGCCTGTCAGTCTGACCTTGCTGCTGGGGAAGGTTATGGAGCAGATCATCTTGAGTGCCATCACGTGGCACGCACAGGACAACCAGGTGGTCAGGCCCAGTCAGCATGGGTTTATGAAAGGCAGGTCCTGCTGCTTCTTCTAACCTGATCTCCTTCTATGATAAGGTGACTTGCCTAGTGGATGTTGTCTACCTAGACTTTAGTAAAGCCTTTGACACCGTTTCCCACAGCATTCTCCTGGAGAAACTGGCTGCCCATGGCTTGGACAGATGTAGAGAGTTGTGGTGAATGAAGTTAAATCCAGTTGGTGGCCGGTCACCAGTGGTGTTCCCCAGAGCTCAGTACTGGGGCCAGTTCTGTCTAATATCTGTATCAATGATCTGGATGAAGGGATCGAGTGCACCCTCAGTAAGTTTGCAGACAACACCAAGTTGTGCGGGAGGGTTGATCTGCTTGAGGGTAGGAAGGCTCTGCAGAGGGATCTGGACAGGCTGGATTGATGGGCTGAGGCTCAACAGGTTCAGTGAGGTTCAACATGGGGTTCAACAGGGCTCAGTGCCGGGTCCTGCACTTGGGTCACAACAACCCCAGGCAATGCTACAGGCTTGGGGAAGAGTGGCTGGAAAGCTGCCTGGCAGAAAAGGACCTGGAAGTGTTGGTCGACAGCTGGCTGAATGTGAGCCAGCAGTGTGCCCAGGTGGCCAAGAAGGCCAATAGCATCCTGGCTTGTATCAGAAATAGTGTGGCCAGCAGGACTAGGGCAGTGATCGTCCCCCTGTGCTTGGCACTGGTGAGGCTGCACCTCGAATGCTGTGTTCAGTTTTGGGCCCCTCCCTACAAGAAAGACATTGAGGTGCTGGAGTGTGTCCAGAGAAGGGCAACGGAGCTGGTGAAGGGTCTGGAGCACAAGGCTGATGAGGAGCAGCTGGGGGATCTGGGATTGTTTAGCCTGGAGAAAAGGAGGCTGAGGGGAGACCTTACCACTCTCTACAACTGCCTGAAAGGAGGTTGTAGTGAGGTGGGTGTTGGTCTCTTCTCCCAAGTAACAAGCCATAGGACGAGAGGAAATGGCCTCAAGTTGTGCCAGGGGAGGTTTAGATTGGATATTAGAAAAACGTCTTCACCAAAAGGGTTGTCAAGCATTGGAACAGGCTGCCCAGGGAAGGGGTTGAGTCACCATTCTTGGAGGTATTGAAAGGATGTGTAGATGTGCTGCTTAGGGATGTGGTTTAGTGGTGGACTTGGCAGTGCTAGGTTAATGGTTGGACTTGATGATCTTAAAGGTCTTTTCCAACCTAAATGATTCTATGATTCTGTGAAACTGTGCTTGAGCAGTATTATTCTGCTTCAGTGATAGGAAAACACACTTGTTCCCTGCTGTTCGTCACAAACATCACTCATGTGATGTCTACTTATGTTTGAAAAAAGCTAGGATGTGGTCAGCTTTGCAAAAGTTCAGGCAAACAGGGCTCCCATGATGCCTTGCAAAATGACTGCTGTCCATTTGGCTGCTTTTCCAGATCTTTTTGTTTGAGCATGAATTGCTATATTATATTATATTATCCTGCTGCCCTCATGAACACTCGGCAGTAATCCCCACAATGTGTTGTGTGAGACCTGCTAGGGAGAGCAAAGCTGATTGAATGCTGGCTGTCCTAGTGATGAACCCTGCTAACAGTTGTATTTATTTGTGTTTTCAGCTTTCCTCTAACTGCTATATCCTCTCAATTAGGGGACAAGTGCTGAATATTAGCATGAGTGAAATGAGATACATCTCTGCTTGGTTTGAAGATTGAAGTGCTCTGTATGCTAAGTGTGCCAGGGATGTCAGGATATGTATCGGGATCCCCTGAAGATCAAGATCTAATGGATTTCTGTGTTGTCCAGTTCACACAACACATTGACAGTGTTGTATGAAGCTCAGCTGTCAGGACCTACTGTTACCCAGCCTAGGGGCTGCTTGATGCTATTATTGCAGTTAATTACGTCATAAATGCATCAGTAGCAATATAGGGTAACTTCAAAAAAAGATAGAGTTCATATTTACTTTATACTATTGTAATGGTGCTGAAATTGATAGCTGTGAAGCTAGTATGTATATTTGGAATGAGTGCTGAGGCAAATTTTGGTAAACACTAGTGTTTTTAAATTCCTAGCACAAATGTGAATTAAAATTGAAAATAGTTCCGCTGAGTAGCTACATATGGATTATTCCCATGCTGTACATAGAGGAGTGGTGGCACAGGGCAGCATCAGTACAGTCTCATACAGCAAATCTGTGGTGGAGTTGAGAGGGAGGTGTGGGACTGTTGATATCCTGTCCTGCACTAATCATTATAACAAAGTTTCTTCCTTTAAGTTGTTGGGGTTCTGTGCACTGGTTAGCTAAAGTAAATCAAGCACTGAAGAATAACACCTTGCTCTAAATATCAGGGTATAGCATGCTTTTGTCTAGTTTCCAGTAACTGCATTTGGCCTGTTTCAAACTACATTGTTGCCTCATTGTATCAGTTGATTTCTCTGGGCCAGCTGGAGCAGTGAGCTTCTGCTAGGTTCAGAAGAAATCATACCTTTCTACTCTCAAAATCCCCAATGTTAAACAATGCAAAGAAAAAAAATTATAGGCTTTAGCCAGTAAGGACCCCATTCTGCTTATTAATGTGTTAGAAGAGATTCCTACTACCAAAGAACAGATAGTAAAATTAAGCAATAAAGCCAGACAATGAGCAAGTGTTTATTTGCGAATGGAAACCTGTAGCACAGAGATGAACTGATTGGTTCAATCGCACAGGAATTGTGTTGCAGACTCTGAATTCATGTTGTTTCCTGACTCCCAGTCCAGCCCTTCACTGCTATTCTCTTTGCCATTCTGATCCTCTGTAGTTTGAAACAAACCAAAACTGTTCAACTTCATCTGTATTTTATCGCTATTAATAAAGAAAACAAATGCCTTTTGTAGTTCTTGCACGATAGAAGTGAAGTGATTGTTATGTGTGCCAGCTGGCATTTTTTTGTTAAATGCTAGCATTAATAATAATTAATTGGATAATTACATAGAAATTTTCTTTCTGGCTCATGTCCATATGGATAGTATAGGCAGAAGATTCTGAGCCATAGCAGTGTGGAGTGGAATGTATGAGCAATTAATCGTTTCAGTGAGTACTTGTAAACAAGGTCAGCTCAGCAGGCATTCAGGAAATCTCTTATGAAATGTGATGCTGTCTTCATTATCCTTTTAAAGGGTTTTGGTGTAGGACCAGAACAGCAGGCAGGATTTCTCTGCTATGCTGTTTGAGTACAGACAGCAGATTTCTCAGGACTTGCTGACCCACAGATAAACATTTAAAAAAAAAAAAAAAAAAAACAGACCTGTAGTCTTTTATTAAAACTGTGTGTTATTCTCATCTTCTGAAAGCTGTTCTTTTGCCTGAGTTTAGTCACAATTATTCAGTGAATTTAGGCTAACAAAAATCTATTCAACTTAGTGTCTGGTTTACTATTTTAGCTAATATTAAGAGATGTTCCTGTTATTCCCAACCAGAAACATGTAGAAGGCTGAGCCCTTCTAAATACTGAGCCCCCCACGTTCTGAGAAATCCTAAATATTTTGCTTGATTGTGTTGGGAGTGATCTAATAGACCTGAAAAATCATCTCAAGCTTTTTAGTTGTCAGGCATGTAAGGTATGCCTGCTGGAAACAAATGGAAATTGCAAAGTATGGAGCATGTATGGGACCCAGGCATGAAGCAGCGTGTTGATGGGATAGGTGCCAGTGTTTGCCTTGCCCAGTGAGTTAAAATGTCACGTTGCTGTGTGGGATTGACGTGGGAGGGGATGCTGGATGTTGTGGGACAGGGCTGTGACCTGTGCAGGGATCACTGAAGAATCCTTCCCACTAGAGACCTGCCTGATGCCTTTACCCTGACAACAGTGCCCCTAAGGAAGCCACGCTGTGCTATTGGCTCCCCTTGTCCTGACTGTGCTTTAACTATCCTCCCAAATGGAGGTAAAAAATGAAGTTAATGGCTTTAGTTGGAGTCTTGCATGGAAACTTGTCTTCTCCCGAGGGGATCGTGTCACCGGCAATGTGACTCCCTGTAGAAAGGCATAAAAGTGTTACCATGTGGTTTGAAAATAGAACTTACTAAAATGCTCTAAATGTTTTTCCAGCTAATGTGGCTATCAAAAGTTATGACCGTTAATCTTGAAACTGATAGCTTCTGTATGAATATGGAACCCAGGTGTCTTTAGTGGGATGCTATTGGTGCAAGGGTCTGTCTGTGCATATCTCCCCGACTGCATCATGGCACTTCTTATGGGAAACATTTGCCTTACTTTGCTTCATTGCCTGTTCAAAATCACAGCATCTGCTTTGAGATATGGGGGACTTGACAGAAATAGCATATTTTCTTACTCCTTGCCAGGTGATATGTGCTGTCTAACCCAATATTTTTTAGTGAAGAAAAGCAACAGAAATGCCAGAGCACTGAAGGCAGTAAGTCTGTAGTCCCTTTGGTTAATGTGAGTCAGTGTTCCAGGGTAGCAAAGTGTTTGTTTGCAGTGGTGGTTTCCCCAGTAGGCGGTTGCTTATTGTTGCTGTTAGAAAAAACCTCAAAGGACAAAGTGGGAAAGGACAGAGAATTTATAGTAGTTTCAGTAATGTGTTGATGTCAAAGTATATCTGGTATGTAGCAAGTGTTAATTTTAAACAGCTGTCTTTAGGTAGAAATAAGTTCTCTGATATACACCTCCTAAAATACAATCCAGAATTGTCATGTTCAGCTGGTCACAAGATTAGGCAAATCCACAAGTGAAAGTTAGCAGTGGTGAAATGAACACGAACAGAGGTGACATGGGCTTGCCGGAGGGTGGAACACGCAGTCCATTTCAAGTTAATGTTGATGCCACTTGTTTAGAGCATTGTGGTTGGTAACCCTTTTCTCCTCTCAAACTGCCTCCCTGCTCTTAAAGTGGATCAGCAATGTAACATGCCAGTGGCTTCTGGAATTACTCTCAAGGTCATATCTAAATACAGGAGTACAAAATGGAAGGGCTGTGCTACATGTTCCCCCCCCAGTCTGCTGTAGGCAAGCATAATGTATACTCTGTATCATTGTTATACAGTCATCCTGGTCTTCAGTGACACTAGCGTTTTAAAAAAAGTTGGTACGTATTTAAAGAAAACAAAATTGTAGTCCATGGCAGTGTAATATAAGTGTCTTACCTTTCCTTAAAACAAGCATTTATGTTTAAATAATTGGTATATAAGAAAAATTTACTACATTTACATTGTGCATTATTACCATTGTAGACAGTATTTCAAACAGGACCTTGTGAGCCTGCCCTCTGCTAAGGGTACAGGATTGTTGATACAGTAAGCAAAAAGACCTTTTTCTTAGCTTTGGAGTTGGTGGGGGCAAGGAGATGGAGTTCACTTAAGAGGAAGGCATAAAATGAAGTACTCTAAATGCTGACATAAAAGGAAATGTTAGTTCTGGTTCTATAACCAGCTCAAAGAGGAAAGAGTAAGATGGGCAGGAGAATCAAGTACTTCTAAATGATTTTTTTTTTTTTGGTCCTTGATTCTGACACTCTCCAATAGAAAGAAGAGCAGCTGTCTTGAGGCCAGCAGACACTAAAATCCATGGGCGCTATTGCCCTCCCAGTTGTTCTGGCTCTACTACAGCTTGCCAGCAAACAAGTTCCTCTTGTGGCAATTTAAGTTGAAGTTTTGGCTATGTTTATACCACTATAGTGGGACAAAGTGACTGGATGACAAATTCTGCCTTGATGAAATTTAAGCAATCTAGTGATATATTAAAAGCTAAGTAAGTCAGCCTCATAAAGGGTTTTTTTCAAAGCAGATGGATCTTGATGGAAAGATTTTTTAAAGAAAGGTAAAAAGTTAAATTCCTTTGGGAGAAAGGGCTATAACTTAAAAAGTTATGCTAAGAGGGCTGTTGCTCTAGCAGGTAACTTTTGGTGTGTTTTAGTTGGTGAATAAAATGTCTAGAAAGGGAGGTTAGTTTTTAGTTAATTAACTCCTCTATAGAGAACAGCAACAGTCTGTTTTGTGAAGCCTGTCTTCAGGCACACTCATAATACTTAATTCACTGATGACTCAGTGATCACGTCTTGATTGTCTGCCTTGCTAACTAAAGATTTTTGTGACAATACTTAGTTTTTCTTAAAGCCCCAGTGCTTGGTACAGACCTGTTATGTAGAAAATGAAAGGCCTTATGTAGGCCTTGCATGTTGCAGAGGAAAAGTTGGCACTGTTCAGATAATGCCAAAACCCAAAGGCAAGCAAAATCTGAGTGTTATTTTAAAGCTATCATAAGAGTTCAGCTGGTTTCATGATTTTCTGGCACTTGATTAGTAAATATGAATGTGTGGGATTAGTAATAATCTTTAGTGAAAAGGATGTGCTAAGAGTATTATGAGTAGTTTCCAGGTATTTCTTGTTCTGTGCCATATCTGTTCAGGTTCATTGCACATTTTGTTGTTCTGATGTCTAGTTCTCCTAATAAAGAAAAAAGCATGGTAAAAAGAAAGAAAATAATTATGTTCAAGTAATGCCAAGATATGTTTAAGTCTTTTATTTTTTTTAATCAGACCCAGTGTAATACTAATGACAAATAAGAGAAAGCAGATCCTGAATCCATGTTTGATAGCAGGTTCAACTGAATTCTGAATTGTTTTTCTGGGAAATGTTCAGCCAGAGCTATATCTGAATCTAGAGAGGGGGCCCTAACTTTCTCAGCCTTACAACAAAGTTAGAATATAGTGTGGCTTGTGTAGCTCATGAACCAATAAAGTATGGTATGAAATATCAACTGCTTCATAATTAGAGGTTCTCCACAGCAAGAATCTCATGTGTTGCTTCTGGATGTGTTCACTTCTTTCATCCATTCAGTATTCCTTTCTTCATCTCCTGCAGTCTTTCTTTGAACTGTGGAGATTTTGTATCTTAAGAGGTAGGGAGGTATATTTAATTTGTGATTCGTCGCGTTTCTCTTCCTGTAGTTGCATACAAAATCTCTCTTGATTTATCACAGCTAAGTTATGGTGGTCTTCAAACTGCCCGTGTCCAGTGAATAAAATACATGTGTAGGGCTGCTAGAGGAGGAGGACTTTGAGTGTCATAATTAGTGTGTGAGGAGGAGATGACACACTGCTTTTGGTAGGAATAAGCTTTAGAAGTAACATGATGAACTATAAATTACATGTCTAATGTGTAAGATAGAGTGAATGGAGTCAAATAAATCTAAAGAAACCTACTCCCTAGATCTGTCAGATACTCAAGGAAAACCAAACTTAAGCTGCTTGTTCAAAAAAATACGTAATTTTCATTTGTTTCCAGTATGTTTCCAGAATAGTTATCTTGGGTGCAGTCATGCATCATTATTGGGCATTTCTCCAGTTAGTTTCGTATTGTTGGGTTGCTAGCACAAAACAAAAATTGACAAGATAATAAGGATTTTTTTTCTTCAGGGTCTGCTTGTTTGCAGTTTCTGAAAATCCTTAGCTAGGGGAGCAAAACTGGATATATTTGAGATTGGCAAGGTCTTTGGTATTGAGCAAATTCTTTTTAGCTTTCACTTTAGAACTCTGTAGGGTTTAAATGGTGCCAAGAAACTATTTTCTGGTTGACTTGATGTGTACAGTATAGTTACTGTCAGGAAAGTTTTGCTTCAGTGTGTAGGTTTACAGCTTTCTACTCTGTGCCCTTGCAAAAATGGCACAGTGAGCAGCTATTTGTTTTGTTTTTCCAGATGCATTTACCATTTCTAGAGCTTATCCTGAAGTCATCACTCACTTCTGACTCATCACACAGAGGTTCCCTTGAGTCCGAAGTTTTCCTGAGTAAAGCAAGCCTTTGGTCATATGTACAACATTAGAAACTGTCAGGTGTTTAATGATTAACATATTGAGGTAATGTCAAGCTAAAGAATTATATTTACTCATGAAAAAGAATTAATTTTGTCAATTAACCATCACTCAGGGCAATAGGTTATTGGAACACAAGGTAATCATCAGTGCTTTTGGATTTGAGACAATCAACAGGAAGAAAAACAAGAGTTGAGGGATAATAGTGGGAAATACAGAAACTGATGGGAGAGAATTTTTATTTTAGATGTCTGTATGTACCACATATCTGCTGTTGACTGCTCCTTAATATCAGTTTGGTAATATTAGGTGATGCAAAATAATAAAATACTGTGTGTGGCCTGAAGACTTCCTTGTGCGAATGTGGACAGTTACTCAAGTATGTAAAACAATTTCTTATGCAATTATGCATTGTCCCTGTGCATAATTATTTCCATGCTTCTGCCCCTCTCCCTCAAGGCCTTTTCAAAGGCTTTTCAATTCCAGAATTCTGTGATGGAGGGGGAAATGAGATAGCAATGTTTGTGATCCATCTAGTGTATTCATACATAGCATAAGGATGGGGGCGGACAGGCTGTGAGTGTTGCTTCTAAATACCTGGAGTGAGAATGTACGTGCAGATGACATCTCAAACTGCTCCAGCTGCTGCTGTGTAATTCCACTCTTATTTAGTAGGAGGCTTGTAAACTGTTTTTGGCTGAAAGTGTGTGTTCTGTTAAAAGCTGTTTTCAACACTAACACTAAAGGGGGGTGCTGCATGGACAAGGGCCGTCACACAAATATTAGCAATAGGCTGATACTATTAGTTTCTGGAAAGCATCTAATATCTAAACATACGGGTATGAAATGAATAGGCTTGAGGAGGTTTGGGCAGAGGCCAGAAGAGATATCCTAATATTGTTACAATAAATAAATCGTAAGTGGATTGGGAGTTGTCGTGCAAGTGCACTTCCGTCAGCTTTTTAAGATAGCATTTTTAGATACTGCCTTTACAAAGTTACTACAGACAAGAAGGTGCAAATAGGACTGAAATGACTGAAACTGCCAGGAAAATGTGTGTAGGTCTAAAATCTCTGCCAATGTTACTGTGCACTTAGGCATGATACTGGTAAGAATGAAAAGGTGACAAACGCTTTTGAGATTGTTGCAGGAATGAAAGCATCTTTGACTAAAGCTGTTGAATAAGCTAAATTCTAGGATAATGATGTTGATACTAGGGTTCAATCTTTAGTGGGATGACTATGAAAAGCCTTTTATCTATCTGTTCTACAACCTATGGCCTTTGTCTTTCATGGCTATATGCATTGTGCTAAAGAACACAGTTGTCTAGAGACTACTTAACACCACTCCTCATAAGTTTTTGGGCCTACATCATGGAAACGAAGGTATTAAAGATCTTTTTCATTCATAAACTCTAAAATAACTCATGCAATCATTCTGCCTTTGCTGCTGACTTTTCTACTTCACCTTATCTGAGGCTAGAAAAAGAACTTCTGCTTCACCAGCTAGCCTGTGCTCCTCTCCTCCTCAGTCTTCCTGTCTGAGTTTTTCCTGAATCTCTCCTTGGCTTTTAAGATTCACTGCTAACATCTCATTTCTTCTCTTTTATAAGTTACACTTCCTCAGTCACTAGTACAATGGTTTTGGCTCTGTGTAGCTATTTGAAAAAAGAAGATTTCAAGGTGCTTGTATTTGGAGGATTTGGTTATCTTGTCATTTAAACAAATAAACATATTTTTTACTTAGTTTAAATTCACCCTTGTTGATATGCAGTATAAGCTTTGTAGTTCAGTGTTTTCACACTAGATGTCAATCTACTTGCATATGTAGAAGTTGCTATCTATTTTTTGCCTTCTAGATACTTCTTTCACCAGCTGCACTAGTAGAATCCTGTTTTCCATCTACTTTGCAGGGGAATCAATGCCATGAGAAAAGGGATGAATTTAAATATCAATTTTCATTTGGTGGCTAATATTCGGAAGAAGTGTTCTTCAATAAGACAGCAGTTTTGGGATTGCCAAGTGTAATTAAAATCTGATTTAAATAAAGCTGGTTGACAGCTTTAATTGAAAATGAAATTTCAACAACATGGAAGCAGAAGTTGGAAAGACTTGGGTAGAAATATGTTTTCTAATTGCTGAACAGCAATTTAATATACCTATTAATATTTGTTGTTGATAGCTGTTTCTTGCTATTTGAACATTGTAGGTATTGAGTTTAGTAAAAAGGCCGAATGTTTGCATGACTAGTCTCTTGTTGGCTGTGTAAAACTTCTGTTTGCAAGAAGAAATTCTAAGTTCCCAGAAAACGGAGGCTGCAGAAATATGAATGCTAAGCTAGAGGGAATCATAGATGTGTGCTCATGTCACCCCACCTCTGTTCTGCTTATTCTATTCCTGTAGCAGGCAATGTGTTGAGGGATATAAGATGAGCCAAATTAAACTTAGTAGGAACACTGCCATCATAACAGTGAATATGAGAGGGAAACTTGAGTATGAAACATTTGGAAGTCTGAAAACATTGATTATAAACATACGTACAATTAATCTTGTCTACTGCCTTGTAAAGAAAAATGTATAATTCATAAAAATGCAGAGAAATGTGTTTCAGTGTTTACTTCTTAATCTCTTTCCCTCTTTTCAAATACCATTCTTGCAAGGTCTTACTGAAATGAGGAGATCTTTGGATTAAAGGAGGAACACTGTGATATATTGTGGTGTGCTTGCAAAACACAATACAATTTTAGGCTTACAGTAGCAGACATGACAAGAGGCATTTGAAGTCCATTTAACATGGTATTCACCTACAAGCCAGGAGATGCAAGTCTTAGCTCACATCTGTACTTTAAGGATGAACGTTCTGGAGGTGTCTGTGGCTGACGGAGGTACTTAACTCCAGAGGAATCCTGAAATTTTTCAGTGATTAAGTAGTACTATTTTTTGAAGAGGGAGGAAGATTAGGAAGAACAGAAACACTTCAAAAAATGAGTTATAATAATTTTTATGATATTATATCCTGCTTCTGCTGTATCTTTCTTTTTTCTGTTCTAATTCAAGAAATCATGGGGGGGGAAGAAAGGAGCTGTCTGAAACTTTTAATTCTGTGTGGAAGGCAGGTCAGCACCAACCATTGTACTCTATCTACAAGCCTGCTCTTGCTGGTCTGTGCTCCTGGCTAATGTGGATGTAACCACACTGTTTCTAGTTAGCCTGTTTGTTTTAGTACTTAAGTACCATTTACAAAAGCATTTCCTGTCTTGACATTGCAGAGACTTTTAGAGGCTTGGAAAACCTTTGAGACTGGCAGCAGTACAGGTAGAAGCCTCTGCCTCCCACTGGTTTTTCTATGTACCTTAAATAGTATCTTACTCTGAGTAACTGTTTAAAGTAAATGGAACTAATTGCTGCTATGAATGCTACTGGCAGAATTCAGTGAGGTAGACTGAAGTTTCTAGTCACAGACCAAGGAATAGTGGTTGTAACAATATAACTCCTTTCTCATTATGTCAACCTTTTTCATTGTGTTATAGCTCCAGTTCTGTGGCAGACCCTCTCTGTCTCTGCTGAAAAAAGCCTGGTACATTTTTGGATACCACTAAAATAGCTAATTGGTCTAACAACTTGCATAATGTTTCTGACAAAGGTAAATGTGATTCAATATGAAACCCTTGTTAATACGGCTTGTCATCTTTGCCATCCTGATCCTGGCTGGCTTCTAAAACTAGAGTTACCTCTTGTAAATGGCTGTGGAGGTTTTCCATGGGCAGGAGGGCCTGTGCGGTGGGCTGGAGCACTGTCTGGCATCTCTGAGGTTCTGCATACTGTTGTCCTTCACCTGAACTGCCCCTACTGATTGCAGCATGTCCCAGCTTAAACCCCAGAGTTCAAAAGCTTTTTTCTAGTCAAGCAGTGTTTTAAACATGTTTTAGTTAGTGTCTGTGTAAGATCAGCTTGACCTTAGTTGGAAATATTCAACCAAATTATTTCCACCATGATTATTATGTGCGTTATACTCTACTTCTGTCAGATGAAAGCATTCAAACAGTAATTCTGCCCTTAATATCATGCAGGACTCTTGTTATAATTTGGGTGTATTAGTAATGGTATACCAATGTAGGTAAAATTCTTCTTAAAGAAACATTATATTGGTTTTTGCATGTCCCTACCTGTTTGGATCAGAGTTAACATTTTTGTGTGTCTGAATAAATGAATGAAAGTTCACATACTTTTAAGTTCAATATGCTTTATAATTGCATCTTAAGTAATTGTATTACCTACTGAATTCTTCAAAGCTTTCAGTGCTTTGTTTGGGGCAAAATAAAATACCTTATGATTTTTTTCATTTTTGGAGTAAATATCAGTACCTTATATAATTATTTTTCAAGATTTTCCTATTTCTTTACAAATTTAAGAGATTAAAAATTTCAAACATCATTGAAGAACCAAAGCTGGCCAGCGTTCCTAGTGATGGGGGGATCTGGTATATATTGTTGAGACATCAGTTTAAAAAGTGAAAGCATACATTCAACGTGGCAGTAAAACAGAAAAGCTGAGCAGAGCATCATGGCAACTTAAACTGGATTTTCACTGACTTTGCATCGTCTCTGGTGTGAGTAACCACAACGTGTAGCTGCATCTGGCTTTGTTTGCACTGGGTTTATCTGTGTAGTGAGTTGTGCCTGGGTGATGGCTGCCTCCGTATGCTGACACGAAGAAGCTGTAGAGGCAGCATTGGAAAAGAATGAGTGTGAAGGCAAGATAGGAGCCACTGCCAAGAGACAGGCCACACTGCTTCACATAGTTATATAATAAACCTGAAAAGCAATTTAATGTAATTTCTTTGTGTTGCCTATTTGAAAATTATTTAAGAATTTTAAATATGCAGAGGCTTGAATAATTTGTACTTCATTATGAAGTTAATTGCAGATGGAGAGATGGACCTGAATTTCTTGAAGAACTCAATTAACTTTAACTTGTTAATTAATGTTTTTTCTTACAAGGTCAGAAAATTCTTTTAGCTCACAGTGGAAGTGCTGTAAGGTTAGGGAGGATGTATGACTTTGTGAATAAAGATTCACTGAATTTTAAGTTCAGAGTGGAATGTAGTCTCAATTGAGTGGCAGCATCTTTCATTATCTTATGTTATAATGAAGAGCAATCAGAATCTCACTAAATACACCATTAACCAGAAAGTCAGATTGGATCCATATTGCAAAGAACAAACTGCAGTGTAGTAGAATAGAACAGAATAAGTGAAAAGATGGGGAAAGACAGAGGCATTTATGTAACAATAAGTAACAGATCTCTGGCTGCATCTTCGAATATCTTTAGGTAGTATCTTGGTGGGGTGATTTGAGGGACCAGTAATGCTGTCCAACTGATGCTGCCTTGACTGCTTTACAATCTAGAATTACAAGGCTGAATGCTTAAAGTACTTCTGAGGTGCCACTCTGAGGGCATTACAGGTGCCCTGAACCAACCTTACAAGGATGTAATTTAAACCAGATGCATATGCAGGCTAGCTGGGAAGAGAAGTGAGAACTTCACCATGGCAATTTTAAGCTAAAGAAAGTATTTCTAGCAGTGCCTGGTACTTCCAGGTACAACTGAAACTCTGTGACTAGAACTACTGTGCAGAAATATTTTCTTGATAAGGAAGTATTTTAGGATTTCAGTTCTAAAACATTAAAAGGTTTTTTGGTGCCTCATTCCACTTGGTAGCTCAAAATACTTTTGAACTTCTATAAAATAGAATTTGTTTGGTTTGGGTTTTTTGGTGGTTTACTCAAGTCCTATTTTTTTTAACTAGAGATCCCTGGAAGGTGGAATTCCTGGTAGAATGTGGTCTTCATAGGTATGCTTCATTTATTTTGCGTTACTTCATAGGGCTTAATATCAGTTGAAGAGACAACTTCACACACGGAGTCACCATTCCCAGGGAATGAACTGAACAGGGCCATTACTATTATTTTGTAGCTGACTGATACCAACCCTGTCAGTAACTCTGCTAACCACTGCTGTGCTGAGAGCTCTTTATAACCTCTGGGGTGAGTGTAGAGTCACTTCGGCCATATTCCGTGGATACTGCTGATAATAGCTATTGAATGTATATTATTTTAACATAAATCTGTCTCAAATACCTATTAAAAAAGTGGCAAATGTACATAAAGTAATTAATGAGAAATTATTTCCCTTAAAAAAATTCTTTTGATCAGCTGGAATGATTTGTATCCTCTAGCCAGCATCTGTCATGCAGCAGTTGCATTATCTGAAAGAGTTTTGCCATAAGGGAAGTGTTTTGCATTCCTTAGCAAACACAGTCTCTTCGGAAATTCACTGATGTGAATTTTGGAATTCACCTCTGGAGAACAGCAGATAATAACTAATTGCTTGGGACTTGGAATTTTCTTTAAAACTTAATTTACTTGAAAAACGTATCAGGAAAGAGTGCAATTTGAATGTTACATAGTACCATCATATAACAGAGATTTTTAGGTATTTATTGCATTTTACACAAAAATCTCCAGTTTTAAGAGCATGTTATGTTGGAGCAACCTACAAAGCGATTTCTGTAGAAGCACAAGTGATTCTGTTTATCTATGTCCTTATTAGTAAGTGTACCTAGTTCTTTGTTTTTCTTGCTTCCATACTTGAGTGTACGCAGATCAAAGTGCAGGCTTGTTCATCTTCACCTGTCACTTGATCTTCGTCATACACTGGAGATGTTCTGTCTCGGGTTTTACCCCTGATGTGAGACTTTACTGTGCACCCTTTATTCCTGCCATCTACAAACTACCCAGTAACCAAGTAACCTCATCAGGAGGTTGAAGGTGGTGTCCTCATTCTCCATAGACTTTTCTGCCAATGTTCACGCAGATTGCGGTGGTTTTGAGCGTAATGGTGAAAAGCAGAGGATGTAAATGCTGATGTGTTGAATGCTGCTGTAGTATGTTCTTCTGTCTTTAACTGCATATTTAGGCATGCTATTACTGTTCATACTTGCTTCTTGCTCTCTGCCACGTTTAACTCTGCTTAAAACAACCTCTTGTTTTTCCTTTGTCCTTTTTGCTGATGAGTAGTTCTCTATTGTCTTAAGTACCAATAGTTCTTAAGGAAACATTGTGCCAGCTGCACCTTTGCACTAGCAAGGACCTGCGATTTTTGACTGTCAGAACTTGCTCATGGAGCTAATGGCAAGCAACATGAGTTAGAGTTGTATTCACAGTGCTCAGGCTGCGCAATAAGGCGTATATGGGGCAAGATAGCCTTGATTTGTAAGAGTAACAGTAATAACGATATAGAGAAAAATTGGAGGGACAAAAAGATTTTTTTCACATATAAATGAATTGGAAGGCTACCCATTATTCTGAATGAAGTGCTCTGCATCTCCCTAAGCATTCATGTCTATGTTTGGGTCTGGTGTCCAGCCAGATTTCTATGAGAATTCTGTGGCTGTTCTATTTAAATGTAGCAACTTTGAACTGCTTATGGTTCATGTTAAAACTACAGCCATGTAACCGTTTCATCCCATGTGCTCATACTAAATGTAATTGTATTAAAATTATACATGGAGATCAAGGCCTGAATTGCAAAACTATGTTTATGCATAGTTTTCTGTTCTGGTAATTTGTTCTCCTTGGGGTTCTCCCTGTTACATTCCCCCCCTCCCCCCCCCATTTTTTCTTAACCTTGTAAGGATTGTGTACATGTTTAGCTAAAAAAACTTTTTATTAAAAAAACTTCCAAGTGCCCTGTTGCTTCAGGGTTTTGTCTGTTTCCTAGTTGGTATTTGCTGGTCATACCAGTGGTGTATCAATTGTATATCTGGGCAAAAATGCATAACTTTTTTCCTAATAAAATCAATGTTCTGCATTTTGTGAAAGGTAAGAATCTGTCATCCCTTTATCCAGTTTGTGGATGCCATCCAACCTGTCGGATACATCAGTGCTGTGGGTTTTGGAGAGAATCTGTGCTAGCAATTTGGAGTGATCTTTCTCTGTCTCCAGACACAGTGAAGGAGCAGTAGATAGGCCCAGCACTGTAACTCAGGTTTGAATGTATGGAGAGGAGTCTTTGGGTTTTTTCTCAACCATCAATTACAATTTGATAAGTTGGGTGGCGTTTTTGGCTTTGTTTTTATCATTTTAATGCTGTTTTAAGAGCAAGGCAAAGCAGTAGATATTAGTATTTAATTAAATATTCTGAGTCCCAACTGTAATCACATTGCTTTTTGTCTGGATTAAAAAGGGTGTTGCTTCTTCAAGTTCATACTGGATTTCTTTGTCTAAGAAGCTAAATCCAGATTTAATAAACTAATATACTTAATCCTTGAGTTAGTTATATTGAGATATACCCAAAGAACTGATAAGCATATTTGTAATGGATCAGGCTCTTGGGTTAAACATTTTTATAAGTGAATAACCTGAATAGGAAACTATTTAAGTGGGTAGTTAGCTCTCATAGACCTTCACTGAACTTGATCCTTAATGCTCCTTGAAGGTGAAGCACTCTTAACAGCTGAAATAAGAAATGGACCCTTCACTACTTTGGAATTTTGGGGCTTTGTATTCCAGTTTTAGAAAGCTAAGCAATGAAAAATGTCCAACAATTAAAACAAAAATGGGGTGGAAATAATTATTTTAAAGCTGAAATGTGGAGTTTTGTCTATCTTGGGGATAAAAACCCAAGAAAATGTGGTAGTATTTTTCTACATACTGTAACAGAATATATGGCTAAATAAGCAAAAGTGCATAAAGGAGTAAAGGTTGTTTCTGTTGTTAAAGCAAAGGAGAATGAAAGAACACAATGAGTTGTACCATAGTAGTAAAAGATCTGTCAATACTTGAATTATGAACTTGTTTCCATTGTTTAAGTAAACCAAAAAAATATGTAGGCAAGACTAACATCCTGTGTTAAGTTTAAAGCCAAAATGGATGTACTGTTTTGATTAAGTAAAAATCCTTTTTGCTGCTTTATAAGAGAAAAAGTTGTTCTCTAATAAGAGTAGAGATAGTTACTTTTACTTGCAGGCACCTTCATAATAACTCTTACAGCTCTTACACTTGAAATGCTGTATTTGTGTCATGCAATGAAGGAACAGGAGAGCGAAGTTAAACTTGGGAACTTTTAACTTGCAATACAGTGTTGTTGCTTTATTGATACTACACATGTACACTGAGAATTTCAGAAAGTGCAGGAGAGTTGGGCATATGTTTTACTTCAATTTTCATCAGAGTTCTGTGGCTAAATTCCCTGCATTGCAATGAAAACTGAGTCAACAACTGTGTACTGGATTGTTTATGGCATTATATATGTTTAATTCTTAGTCAGCATTACAAGTATTCACTGGCTAATGAATTGCTAGCAGAAGCCCTTGGTGACTGGATTTTGACATCTGTTGACTTCTGAGTACCAGGATTTCCAGTCTCCTGGAGTTGTTTGGTGTTCCTAAGTAATTTAGCATGCGGTTTGGTATGTGTGTCCAAGAGGAAGTGTGCTCTGGTGATAGCATTGGTATTCAAGAGTTTGAGGTATGTTTTGTCTGACCCTGATCTTCAAAAATGCAGGTCTTTTGTATTGGAAGCTTACATATACTTGGGAATATATTCTATCTAGAAGTGTCATAGTAAGGATCTAGCTCTTCATATATTCTCATCTACACTATGTATAATGCAGGTTTTGCCCCATGTAAGACGCTATCTGTCCATCTGTTTACACAATGCTAGCAGTTGTGTTACATCTTCCCGTGTGTGTTCTAACAGAAATTCTTACAGAATACTAAGCTACTAGTTTCTCCAAATGCAGGAGAACGATTCAGTATGATGTCAGAAATGAAACTATTATTTTGCATTTCTTGTATTTCTGTAATATGTTGAATGAAATGGCAATCACGTCTGCTTGTTGGGAGTGTAAAGGATGAA
Organism: Mycteria americana; assembly: GCF_035582795.1. Classification (NCBI taxonomy): domain Eukaryota; kingdom Metazoa; phylum Chordata; class Aves; order Ciconiiformes; family Ciconiidae; genus Mycteria; species Mycteria americana. The sequence continues at coordinate 131,276,943 of NC_134367.1, read as the reverse complement.
ATTCCGATTCTGTGCCATTGGAAAGACTTCCACCGATTTCTGCAGGGTGAGAATTTCATGCAATTGGGCTCTCTTCCTACGGAGAGTGCTCTGGCATGGCCATCTTCCTTCACTGAAAGCAGCATTGCTCCCAAAAGGAGTGGCAAGTAGTAAAAACACAAATAAGAATGCATTATCTTATTTAGGATAGGTGGAGTAGCAGAGGACTTCTACAGAGGTGAAGTTATTCCCATGTTATGTACTGAGGGAAGGAAGAGGGGTATTGGTGGTGGGGATGCGACCTGTAGGGTTAGGAGAAATGGTGAAATTGAGTATGTTTGTCTAAGACTTAGTCAATTGTAATTCATTCTGCTTATGTGTGCCTGTCCAGCCAGGGTTCAGTTGTACTATCACAAACTACGTCTTTCATAGAACTATTGCATTGTTCAGTGGCCAGGGAAAGCCTGTTCAGAGGAGGCAGTGGGCTTTGTATAGTAAAAAAGGACTTGTAGCTTCTGCTCATGCCTTCTGTTTTCACCAGTCTTATCAGTGAATAAGACAGGAAGAAAAGAAGGGTGATCAACTGAGACAATGAAACACTGCTCTGAAAGGTGGGGATTTCTCTACTTCTGCCATGGATTTCCACCATGGTGCTGGTCAAGTGATTTAGACTAGGCTTTTCGTATGTGTTCTCTGTTTTTCTCTTTTTACTGGTACCCAGTTTGAGACCCTGGAATGTGACTTGCGGAAGTGATGTGCACTGAGCTCCTTCCTGATCTCAGTTGCATCTGTTTGGTGGTGAAATTTGTCATACAATCATACGTATTCTTACAAATCAGGCCTCACTTATCTCAGAATGGGCATTTGAATTCCTGAAGGCTTTTAGAGTCTTTATCTGGAGCCAAATCTGTGGTCTAGCCGCCCTTTTTATCTGATGTTTACTATATCCTGAACTTCATTGCAGCTGTTGTAATGTAAAGTTCATATTTAAGTTATGTGATTTATATAAAAAGTGTTTGGACTATTTTTTCTGGACAACAAGGAAGCTGGAACATACTCTTGTTTTTTATAAAGTGCATGGTGACATGAACTGTTCTGACATTAATTCTGCAAAATGATCATTTTAGAACAGCTCCCCCTGATCATACACTGCTAATGTTTGTAAGCTTGCATAAGTCTTCCTCCTAAATTATTAGTTTTGTTGTTTTGCTTCTAAGGTCTTGGTGTTGCAAAAAAGGAGATAATATTTTATTTTCTATGCACTTATAAATGGCCAAACAGGCCTTCATGAGCAAATTCAAAGATCACGAGTGTATGCTTTTTGAGAGGTTTTATTCTAGGAAACCTACCAGTCTTCAATGCCGGCATTTCAACTCTCTGCCTTTGGAAATCTTTGTCGCTGGAAGCACTGAGTAACTCAGTCTACTTTGAAATGAGTTCTTTGAAATGAGCTATTTTAAATACTTTAGTTATTTTTTCACTTTGTTAAGAAAGTAGTACCTTTGGAACTGCAGTCCTGAATCCCTTCTTAATGTGCATGTTAGCACAGTTGAAAGTCAGGAATGTTACAGTTAACAAGGAAAGGGCCAAAACCTGCACACAGGTGATCACCATCACAGGAAGTACTCTGAGTCAGGAGGGACGTAATGCAGCTGAACATCTGTGACTATACCAGTGAATTATCCCAGTTCCATGAATTCTGTGGAAAGCCCTTTCTGTGGGATGCATGCAAGCTTTGTAGTGGAAAACAAAATTTTTTCAAAGTGGTGAGTCAAGACTAGCCTGGTAGTGTTCAGTACGCATCCTTTTGTGCCTTAATGAGGCACTGGCAATTAGCTACAAAACCTAGGTTTTGTTAAGCATAATGTTAAAGAAATATTTGTATGTAACCAATTTCAGTAAAATTAGCTGCTAGTGAAATTAATGGTTTTCTAGGATTTTTTTTTGTAGTTCTCAATTCACATTACAAAACCAACATAGTCCCTGAAGCAGTCTACAGTGTGAAGGTGATCAGGAAGAGATCTGCCTGCTTTAACTGTCCAGGCAGAATAAAATTTCAAAAAAGGGGGAAGGGAAAGAAAATGGCATAAATTACAGAAAACAAATGAGATGGTTGATACTTTTTGACAGCCCCTGAAGCTTGAGGCAAAGATGAAAAAATGGAAAGATTTATGAGTTTAAGAACATATTTATACTTTGCCAGTAATTCTCTTCTTACCAAGCATTTCACAAAATATCAAAATCTGTTGTATGTTAAGAAATTATAACATACTATTCTTACTCTGTTATAAAGAACCGTTGAGAGACAGTAATTAGGTGGTGAGGTGGCTTTGCCTGAGCAATGCTCTTGAAAATCTAGTAGTTGATATGCTTAATTATATATATAAAAAAGCAGAGAGCTGATTTTACCTAACTCTTACTGCTTATTTAAAAAAAAAATCTTAGTGTTTCATTATTAAAACATACATTCTTGGCTCGTTGCCTGTAGTTCTTCTAAAAATGTGTTTTTAAACAATTGAACAGAAACCAAACAAGTTACTTGGACTAGAAAATATTAAAGAGAAACTCGGATTTAGCTAGTTGATACCCATGTCAAAGGAATATGCAGTTATCCTAAAAAAGGGATCAACACGTTTTCTAAAATAGAAATTCTCTGCAGTGGAGAATATTGCCTAGCTCACTGCACAGTTAATGAGTTCAAGAGGTGTTTCCTGGGTCTGTCAGTGTCTTGACCCAAAACACCTTTTTTCCAGATTTGCCTCCTGATGCACCTTTCTGCTCTGGCAGCTTCCATCACATGAAGCATAAGGGACAAAATTAAAATTTTGATTGTGCAAGACCAAATGCTCATTAATAGTTAACAACGCTTATTTGGAAGGAATACCTGAAAATAGTATGGACCAATCATTTTCCAAAGATGGTTTCCTTGGTTTGGGCTCTTTTAGATGTTTATTTCTAGTAAGTAGTCATAGACCTTTGTTTAAATTTTGTAAAATCGGAGGTCAAGTCTATCTCACTGTCCTCATTAGAAGTGTTACTGTTGACTTTAGTAGAAATAAGATGCTTTCTTCAGTAGAACTGTGCTTTTATTCTAGTTTTTGAAAACTGAAGCTCTCAATGTCAAAAAAAATGTACTGCTAAAGGGCAGATTCTAGTGAGTCAGTAGGAAGCTGTCCAAAACTAATGGGAAGTTTAGGAGGAAAGATCAAAGATCAAGCCTGTTATCCTCATAATGAAAAAAAAAAAAAATCAGTAAATCTGATGGTTTGCTTTCTGTAAGTGGTAACTTTTAAGTAGCGTGTACCATAGTTGCCTTGAGAAGGTGATAGTTCAAGATTTCCAGTCTGGGTTTATTTTTGTAGGAAAAGATATATTTTCTAGAAAAAGAAATCTCTATTTCTTGATTCATTTTATCACTGTTGCAAATAAACAGGAAACCATTTTTTAGAGAAATAGTCTAAAACCCAGGTATAATAAAAATATGGTGCAGTACAGCACAGGAACCACAGAATAGCAAAGAACATGTATCAGATCCTGTTTCAATAAATATTAAAATCCTTGTTTAAAAAAACAATTTTTTTACAGAAGGAAACATTGAACCAAAATATGCGTTCATGCTCCGATAGCTTCCTTAAATAGCTTGGAGCTTTAAGTGTGTTTATTTCTACTAAGTGAGTATATTCATAATGACAGTTTATAGACCACAGGAATGGACTTTGCCATAGGCGTGCTTGCAGCACTGTTGCTGCTCACATGAATAGGTCCTTTTTTTTTTCTATTGAGCTTCTCGTGATATTAATAGAAAGTATAAAGCCTAACGATTAGAGATGTTACAAAACAGATTTGAATAATGAAGACACGTAGGAAATCAAGTAGCTTACAGTTGAGACTTACTTTTGTTATCTCTTACTGATATCTCAGCTGATCTATCCGAGATACCTCCTATCAGAGTAGTTTGGGATCATAACCTGAAAGGCTTCTTTAGATGATGTATTTAATACCTACCTGCAAAGATAGCCTGGGTCATCTTACGGACTTAAAACCAAAGTGCCCACAAGTGATACGATACATTTATGGAACTTAAAAAGCCAGTAGAGAAAAACAGTCTTTATATTAGGTCTTTCAAGAATGGTATTTTTAATTATACGAAATAATAAGAAAAACATCATAAAGTAGTAATATGCTAAAGAATGGAAGTAATTTTCTTACTGTACATGAAATCCAATTCTTTGGGATGTGACAATGTGGAAAGACGTAGTCACTTCCATAAGGTCTGTCTGCCCTTCCATAAGGGACAGCGTGCCAGAGGCTTGGCACATCCCATTTTTGTCTCCTCTGCTGCCTTAGGCTGTTTGTGTTTGGAGATTCCCCTCCAGGCAGGGGAGATGGGCTAGTCTTTGGGAAATGTATGACTTTTTAAATACAAGATCTATTTCTGTTATTTATGGAAACAATAAATAATACATATCAACAAATCCTAGTTCTTGGTAACAAATCTCATCAATTGCAAAGCGGATTTTTATTTCCAGGGGATATTATATACCCATCTTGTATACCATGAGTACACTGTTACCTTCCTTGTAAACATACCATGCTGGGTTCATCTCAAGAGCATGTTCTGGTGTGCTGGAAACCACAAATAGCTCTTGTCGAATAAAGAACATAATAGCTGTAACATATCCTTATGTTAATCTTTTGCTTCCTCCTTATTGTAGCTATATTTATAATGCAAAAAAATACAGCATTATGAAAGTAAGTCTTGACAAAGCCCAAGTTTTCTCATCGTGTAAAATTTAAGCAGACTTAGCTAGTATAATCTACTTCGTGGTTTTCTGAACAGTTGTGCTCTCTAATATAACATTATTAAAACATTTTCCTGATCTTTTAATTCATATACTGTCTATTTTATATCACAGTTGCTTTAAAAAACGCTCCTCGAGATTGCAGGTTAAAAAGATGGGTGTATCTGCTCCCTTGGAAAGTGTGCAATTTAATTACCAAATTAAATCACATAAAGTCAGTGGGAAAAAGGGAGCTGAGCTAGCTGAATGCTGAATAAGAAAAATTCAAAACACTTTTGCAAGCTATAGATAAAAAGAAAAACAAAGTTCTCAGTTGTTACATTTTTCTGTCAACAGCATCCACTTCTATAGGGGCTAGACACTGTGTATTGCAGTTATTTTTTCTTCAAAGGTAATTTGTAAGTTCCCAACATACATTAATCAGTTGGCCTAATAGTAAGAAGAAAATGTATGTGAAATACCAATGTATTCAAAGTAAGAATTTCAGCTTAAAATTGTTTTGGCTAAGATGTTTGTGACAATGTGAGGGGTGGGTTCTGTTTTTACTATAAAAATGGGCAGTCAAATGTTTTGTACAAATGAAAGCAATTATACATGTACTTCAGCATGAGGAACAGCTGGGCGACCAACTACCTATGCTGTGCTCGCATATGTGGATGCTTATATAAGGTACTTTGGTAGAAATGGTCACTCTTGTGTGTTTTGAAGTGAGCCAACCTGTTAGCTCCTGAAGCGTTCAAACAGGGGTCTTCTAGGGAAAGGTAAATCCGTGTACAGTCACTGCAACACTGGAAATAATAAATATTCTCACTCAGATGTGCTCAGTGCTCTGTAACATAATGCTTTAAAAATTGTGATGATTCCCTTTTAAGATCTCAATTTTTAAATTGGAGAGGGCCAGTTCGCAACTTCTCAGTGAGTCTCCTAGTTTTTCAGTCTTACCTATCCTGAGTACTTGTAAAGTAAGGGAGACTTTTGAGGAAAATAGCAAGAATCCCAGTGGTGCTTGAAGGAATTCACCGTGTTTTGTCTGGCATTATTTTTAGTTCTTGCATAATAAAGCATAATAAAGTAATCTGTATTTTTCTGTGTAAATCCTGTCTCCTGAGAATTACATAGAGGATACAGCAGGCATGGTAATGTGGGGGTTGGTCCTCATGGCTTTTATGTCTGTCTCCCGTGCTGAACCTCATTACCAGAGAACAGAAAAGTGTAGTCTTTCAAATTCTTGATTGCATTTGTCATCTGCAGTTTTCTGTCTACTTTGAATGCTTTCCTGAACTGTGGATGCATGTTGGTTTGATACAAATTCTCCAATCGGATGGCTGTAACTGGGCTCCCTTTACTGTAGTGGCTGTTTTGTTTTTACCGGCCTGTATAACAAAATGGATTTTAAGAACAACTGAATTGGTCAGTGTGATTCATTATGGTCTCCCAAAAGGTTGCTTTGAAATGGCCAAGATAAGGGTTTAATTACCATTTTTAGGTATAAAATTGATGGTCAGAGGCAATAGTACTTTACTCTTTGTTCAACTCTGTAATACAGCCATTTGTTTTAAATACAGTTTATGTGGGTGATGGGTGCTAATTAGTTTCTAAGCATTAGAACTAGCTTTTCTTCTCCAGAAGCCTGAACTGGTACACTAACAGCAACAGTTGCTCCTCATTTTAAGCTTCCTGTGGCCTTTAATGGATGTGGAATGAGAAACAACCAACTTTCACTTGCATTCTGTGTGATGGGGTGGGGTTAGCCAAAATTCCTTGTCTGCCTTGTGAGCCAAATCGTACCCTGTCGAGGCAGACATACTACAAGGAAAAAATACAATAGGCCTTTTTGCTGCTTCTGGCTCTCTGGAATGTTTACTGCTTTGGGAAGATAGGATATGAGCTTAAAGGGAGATTTGCTTTTTTGTCTACTACTTTGTTAGGTCAGTGTGGAGATAAAAGCTGTTTCGAGTTACTGAAGTGGCTGAATTTGGTTTTACTTTTCATTTACTACTTTGTTGTTGGAACAAATTTCTCCAATGTTGTTTAGTTTTTTCTGATAAGGCCTATGAAAGAAACCAAATATGACTCGCCTAATGTGGCTTAAAGAGATATTTTGACAACTTTTTTTATTAAAAATACTTAAACATGCAATCATAAGAAGTGTTAAATCGTTAAATTCTACTTGAAGTTTACCAAAATGATTAATAGGAAAATCCACAACAGATCTTTGCATTGCATACAAGAAAAAACAACTTCAGACTTGGTTTTATTCATTTTGGGATAATTCCTCCCCTTCAAATTAAGAGGTGAAGGCATTTAATGTAATCACATATGAATAATAAAGTAGAGGTACACGGAGTCGGAGTCAAATTTGTGCTAATGCAAACTAGTAATGATCATATTTACATTAAACTCTTGCCAATAAAACACACACAATATGTGATTAATGTACAAGTAATTTTTCTCAGGTTTATAAATAGAAATGTGACACCAAAACATGTACTTGAAGCTTATTTGGTATTATCACACCTAATTTGTGTATCTTCAATATATCAGATTCTGCTGATTTGCCCTTGCTGTTGAAATTGCTTTCAAATAGTACCTCAAAGAAAAGCTCCTCATGTATTCTCTGGGGAAATGCTGGCCTTGAGTGCAGCAGGGTTTGACAGAAAAGGAAGAAATATGAACAAATTAACAACATTCATCTGACAGCTGTGTTTAAAAATATGAAGTCAAACACTAGTTTTGATTAAATATCTCTCTCCCCTTTCTAAAACAGTTCCAGAACTTCTGCTAAATATCCAGTAGGCCAAGAAATTCCTGTTGTCGGCATGCCCAGAGCAGCTAGTGAACGGGCAGCAGCAGCGCAGCCTTCCCCACACCTACAGGCTCCAGCTCTGTTCTGGGGCACCGGGCCTACGCCTCAGCAGGTTGCTTCATTTCTAGCCCACCCACTTTTTGGCCTGTATCCTTAGACTACTGGGTGGCTTTCTCTTTTTTGTTTTAACCCTCTGAAGTAACCTGTCACTTGGCTTTGATTTGGTGGTCTGTAGTGGGGTCCTCTTAATAAAGGTGTTAATATTCCCTTCCCTTGCACTTTGCCTTGCTCTCCCTCTACTACTTCCCCCTTCCTTTTGCAGGTATGTATATGCAAACGGCATGGCCGTGCAATTAAGTGCAGACATTTGATGCTGACCTGGTGTGGACTGCTGCCAGCAGTGGTTTTGGTGGTGTATAGGCAGTAGGCACAACAGTTCAAAAACCACCGATACCTTTTGCCTGAGGAGGTGCAGCAGTTTCCGTGGCAGCACAGAGGCCCCTTGAGCAGAGCTCTAGAGGCAGCTGTGTTTTGTGTCAGGCGGCTTTACCCCCAGATAGAGCCTAGTTTTGAGAGCTAAAAAAATGACTAGAACAGAGGATAAAGGCCAGTAGAGGAGAAATTTGACTGTACATATTGCTTGAGTTCTCTTGACCTTATGCTGCACCAAAATATTAGTAATTCTTCCCAGGATTCTCCCCAGGATCCCTTGTATTTTCTTCAGAACCTGTTTTCTCCACCTTACTAAGGCATTAATTGCTTTTCTAAAGTTAAAATGCTAAATGTGGGGTGGTGGGTTTTTTTTAGACCACACTATGATTCAAATCATGTCAAACAAAACTATTTTCAAACGCTCTTACTAAGGTTTTTATCCTTCCTGCTAGTTTTTTCACAACAACACTGAACCCTATAAATCTTATTTCCAGATTCCCATTTTACTATTAGGCTCCTGCAGCAGGAACAGAGGTGTAGGGACAATGGAATGGCTCTACAGTAAGCTGTGAGATGTCTTTACTATACAGGCTACTAGAGGCTTTACCTAGATGTGAATTTCAGGTTTATTAAAAAAAGTTTTAAGTAAAATATTCCTAGCTCTTATGATTGTAGAGAAAAGCTTGAAAAGAATGGCTGAAGTTCTTCCCAAAAGCTCAGAAGTCTGACAGAGATGAAAAAAGAATTCCACGTTTCTTCTGCAAACATTTAAATATCAGGATTTATCAGAACTTGACAGTACTGTTTCAGAATACAACAACATTTTGGAGGTATTTTGTAAATATTTGCAATCCTAGTCTATACACTGTCACAGATGTAAATACAAGCTTCAAAAAGCAACATTCTCTCCAATATTTTATCCCAAACAAAGGGAAATAAAGTGTAAACAAGCCAGTGCCTTTATTTTTTCTCCCTCTAAATAAAAGCACGTTTCTCTTGTTCCGCTGTAAGTGATACTGTGGTTAGGGTAAAGAGAAACAAACATTCCCAAACTGTGCCTAGCTCACCAAGTATTAATGCCCTAGGTCACTTTCAGGTCCATTTCTAACACTATAGACTGAATTGCTCCAATCTCAGGATAAAATAGTTTGGCTTTTTGCATACAATAAATGAACTACTGCAGAAGCATCCGATGTATAGCAATGATTTGATACAGAGTCTAGCACAGGACAAATGCATTGTTCGTTTACATGCTTGTTCGGCATGCCTGCAGTGTAAAGGTGCAGAAAGGCCTGTTTCTTCCTGCATCACGGTTACTTTTTCCCTTATCAAAGTAGGAAAAGATTTTGGTCAGAGAATTGTGCCAGCCAAGCCATTTATTTTAGAGAACTCTGTTTTATACCATAGATTTCAGTTTATGATTTCCCTGAATAAGCTTTATTATTTTTAAAGTTACTCTACTGCCTGGAGTATTCAAATTTTTTTTTTTAAAGTTACTCAACTGCCTGTAGTATTCAAAGCATGGTGTTTATTAGGGCTGTGCTAGTATTATCTTGTATTACAGAGGCAAGGCTCCTTAAATAACATTTCTAGAGAACTGTCCAGATTTGACCTGGTCAGGCGTCATCCTGACAAGTTAACGGGTAGGCATGTGTGCCTCGGCTTGCAAGGAAGATGCCTGCTTGGCATACTGTACACAGCCAGGCTATGTCTGTGAGAATGTGAAGCGGGACAGTGCAAACCCAGCTCTTCAGATGTCCCTTGCCAAGAATATGTTGAATGGAAGGAGCCCGGTTGCCTAGGTAACAAGCCAGAGTCACTTAGCAAGGTTCGTTTTAGTTAATGAAATGATAAAAGGAAAAGAATGATGGATCCGATTGTGTTAAACTCCTAGGAGTAAGCCACGGTGAATATGGGGATAGAGAAAGGGTGTGTTTAAGTTTGGCTGTTTCAAGCAAGCTGTCCTAACTGGGCTGAGGAAGTAAAATCCAGAACAGTGGGAAGATCGGTGTGCTCCGAGTGGCTTCAGTAACAATGCCTGGAGTGTCAGATGCGCTTGGGAACGTAGCTGAGGTTTGTTCTGGGGTATTTTCGTGAGCAGGCCTGCCCAGATGTGGCAGCTGGGGCGGATGGGGCCTGGTTGCAGGGGACATGTGGGGATGAGGGGTGGTTACTGGCCATGAGGCTGTGGAGAAGCTTCCAGAAGGAGGTGGGTGGTCCCCATGGGCAACAGCCAATCATCAGGTGCCACCTGTCTTGAATGAACCAATCAGTTGGGTGTTCTCAAGCCTGTGGCAGAGGGCGGGAGGGAGGCGCTAGGACTGCTGCACACCCTGAGGAGAGACCCTAGGGCGCTGGCCTGCCTGGCTTCTCCCCCGGACAGGGAGGTTGTATAACTCATAAATCTGTGATTAAAGTGTATCTGAGTCGATCTAGTCCCCACACCACCAGTTTGGTTTTGAACAGTGAGATGGGAGCATAGCCAAGAGTGGTTGCATGAAAATGCAGTACTTGAGGAAATAAAACACGGCAGAAATGGCTATTTGGAGATTAGCTCTTGTTCTGGACTCGTTGAAGCGGTGTAGCTTTAGAAGTACATCCTCTACAATTGAAGAGTAAGCTATATACTGTCCTGTTGCAGACTAGTTTAAAGGAATGTCCTTGTTTGATTCAGACCTATGCCATGCGACAAGCGAGGTGGAGGCTGTCTTTCTCACTCCTGAAGAGAAGTGGGCAGCAGCAGTGAATTTTAAAATGGATGCTATAAATGGGAAGCTAAAACTCCAAGTGCTAGTAATCTCTTGCACACATTAGGTGATCTGAAATTCATGGCACATGTGGAAGAAAATTAAGGCTGAGTGAAGCAAGAGGAGGATACAGAACCTCTGCTTAACTCGGGTCTGTTGATCTGTATGCTAATGAAAGTTAAAACCATTTTAAAAATACTACCCTTACCAAAGATACTGGAGATGACATTTTCTGCTCTGTAGTTAAATGAGGAAACAACTGTAACTGTGTACTACTTTGAGCAAATACTGATTTCCTGCTTTCTTAGCTTGTAAAGAAGTACTTCTTCGTAGTGTTCACTGAATGATCTGTCACTTGAGCAAAGTGAGGGAAGATCAATTAAGAAAGTCCTATTGCAAAGTGTTAGGGTCTCAATGATGAACTGAGCCCCTACAGTCATGCAAATCCCAGGCAGGGAGCAGTCCTGTAACACTTCCTTCCCTACCTCCTGCATTAAATAAGGCATAAAATACATGTATCCTATAAAGAGTTTCCGTGGAGCTGGGTTTTTTAATTGGAGTTTCATAATTGTGCTTTATCTGTATTCATGTGAGAGTATATGGGGCTGACAATGAATAGTTTCCTCTGTGCAAAGCTTGCAGAGTTACTTGCTTCATGCAGTGGAACTTCGGAATTGGAAGCAGGCATGGATGAATTTTGGCCTTTTGTGCAGTTGTGAAGGCTGGGCAAGGAATATATTTTTTTTTTTCTGGTTTTGTCCAGGACAAACTCACATTTAAAAAGAGAAGAAAAAAAGGAAAAAAGTCTGAAAAATTGTGAGTATCACATTAGTCTTCTAAAAATAGTACAGATAGATTTGTTTGTTTTAAGTAATTCAGTATTACAAATGTTCTTTTTTTTCTCGCAAGGATATCCGACTGTATTAGACTTTTCTGCTAAATAAACAAGGGGCTTTTCAAATTTTTCGTAATATGGAGCAAAATAGACTGGTCTATTACTAGGCTTTTTTCCTTCTGTCAAAATACCTGGTCTGCCTTTAGGACTCGAGCACAGAGTGGAAAGTTGGATTCTCCTGTTTCACTCATGTACTCCTATTCCTGTGTTACACTTGTTACTGGAAAGGCTCCATCTAAAACAGATGAGAAAGGAGGTTGTTCACAACATGAAGCAAAGAACAAGAGGTGTGAAGATGTGTAAACATCTGACAAATATTTATTAATTTTAATTGCTGTACACTAAATTAAGGTTTGTCACACTTTGAACATGAGATACCCATATCTGGTTTGTGTTTTCTAGGAAGTCTTTCCATACAGAGCCTCTATTTGAGTGGTCAAATAGGAAGGAGCTCACGGGGCTCTTCGGCACTGCAAGTCTATAAACCACCAAGCATACTCCTAGGGTTATATTTCAAAATACTTTAGTGGTAGGATGTACCTGCTTTCTTAATAAAGTGTTAAGGATGTATATTTCTTCACAATCAAGAGACTGTGCATGGTGTTTCAAGAACGAGGTTAGCTGTGTAGGTCCTGAATACAGGTTTGGAACTGTCTGTTCATGAGACCAGTCTTATGAAGGACTAGCACAGGTTGGAGAAAATGGCTTATCTCTGATAACCAGCCAAGACATTTGAGATGTTTTGCAGTGTTATGTTGTGTCGGAAATTGTCAAAAAAAAAAAAAAAAAAAAAAACCAAACAAACAACCTCTTGTCACATAGGGTCTCTAACAAGATACATTTCTATACCTCAGGTGTGTTTTATTTACTGGTTCAAGATAAGCAATCTCTATGCACAATTTTTGTTATAAAGACATCAAAATTAAGTCTTGGTGCAAGAGTGAAGCATTTTATAATGCTCAGTGTGATTTTTTTCAATGGATTAATGAACATAACTGTTAATAAGACATAACTTTTATGGTCTTCAAATTGGAATATAAATGAATAATGATATATATTTTTAATACTAATCACGGCTATGTGTCTATACCGGTTTATGCATCGTTAAAGTTAAGAAGTAATTGTGTGGGAATATATTCTCTGTAAATATGTTGCACTAAAATGCTTTCTCTTTCCTATTTCTGAGACTTTAGTACAACAGAAAATACTGAGAAAGTATTTTTTGTAAATAAACCTCTCTGTAAGCAGTGTTGTCTGCTGCACTTCATGTGTTTGTGCACCTCCTTTTATCATACAACAGTTTCACTGCTGAGAATTAGCAAATTACTGCAGGATAGGAATATAGTGGGTGTGTGTGTAGGAGCAGCTATCGCACTGTCAGCTTCCAGCCTCGATTACCTTATGGTAATTTGTGTTCAATACTATTTTCTAGTGTGCTGTGGAAGAAGGCAAGCACCAGCATAATTAGAGATTGAATCATAATGCAAACACATGCAAAATCACCACTTACAAATTAAGAATGCCTGTATACAATTCAGTATTTATTATTATAATTTAGGTATTGCTTTGTGGCACCATTTTGATTTCTGTTTGGTTTATATCTTTCTGCTGGGTTTGAACTTAATAATTTTCGTTTCAGTTTTGGTTTCTTTTAGTTGTCAGAAAAGGGTAGACTGGTTGTTAGAATTCTTTTTGCATAGTATTTTAAAATTACGAATGCTTTTAGGTCCTTGCTAGAAGTATAGTATTGAATCGGCCAAGCTAATATATACCTATTTTAATGCTATTAATAAGGACTTAAAAGGGAACATTAAACTAAATCTGCTTTAGCCTTTAGTCAGATGTGTTTTTATGTAATATTGTCTCATACTTCTTGAAATATTGACACCTTTTAAATAGTGGGTTTTTTGCTTTTAAAGGAGAAAGGGAGGGAAAGCAGAAAAGAACTAAACGTATTCTTTATATGCTAACCCTCTCGTTTTTCTTGCAGGAAATCTTGGCTGAGTAAAGTTGGAAGCCCAAGTTCTCGCATCGATCGAACAAATTTTTCCAATGAAAAGGAGATTTCCAAGCTTGACTTCTCAGGATTTAGCACTAGATACTAATAGAAGAAAACATCACAAAGCACAGAACTGTGATGTTTCTGCTGCATGATATTTTCTGTGCCTCCGTAAAATGTCACAGGAGCATTTGGATGCTTTCTATACTAGAGATAAATATAAATGGTCCCTGTTCACATGAAGTAAGAATTTTTAGTTGCCGTTTTTGACATTCATGGTGTAAAAGGTCTATATCTATTATCTAAAATGCCAATATCTAATTTGTTGCATCTTGAAAGCTAGATAAATGGTTAAAAGTGTCAGTGATTATTTGTCTGCAGTGAGACTGTTATATATAACCATATGGAACCTAATCTTTAGATGCAAAAATAACAAATTTATGTTCTACTGTCTGTAATTTCACCAAAAATACTTAACTACAGAACCGGAACACTGAGAGATCTATTCTAACAGCTCTGTATTATAGATCATGTTATTTGTGATAATTACTTAAGATATAGTGGCAATTTAAAATAAATGTATGTTGTGTCAAACTAAGATTATCTAACCAGCTCTGGTTTAAAATTCTCTATAATAATGGAGTTAAGTCTTGGAACAAGATGATGAAATGTGTGGCCTGTCACCCCTTTTTCCTTGTCTACCTACAGCTTATATCCATACTGATCATAAAGGATGTTTTGATCCTTTTGCTTTTTTGATGTTCTTACTAAAATTGAAGATTTCAGTTACTTTCCTTATGGATGTGTATTTGCTCCTTAGCTAAGAATGTATGTTGGAACCCGATTCAATGTGATGCACCCACATACATCATATCAAGTCCATGAAAGGTCCTGAAAACTTGAGTTACGTGCTGGCAATAAATACTGGATAAGTCTTTGCAGTGTTGGATCTAATTCTCATACGTAGTGCTCTTTTCACAGGCACCAAGGAATCTGTCAGGGCTGGAACAGACCTATATCCTCATGTGTAGAGTACTTCTGTGTCAGGATTAGAACATACTGGAAGACTTTGGTTAGATTGCTGATCTATTCAAGCAGGCATCTGCGTGATCTGGCAGTACTCTCAGTTAATCAAGATTGGTGTGATCATGCTATGATGGAAGCTCAAGCTGTAAGTCCCTGTGAAAGTGTATAGTACATGAAGCACAGTAATACTGCAGTAATGTGGTCGCATGGCCTCAGGTTGGCTCTGAGCACAGACAGAGCCTGCTGTTGTCTGCCTGGGCTGTATTCTCTAAGATGCCCTTCATGCGGATGCTTAAGCTGGTATTTCCACTGGCTGGTCTGTACCACATCTAAGGGTAGATAATGTCAATTTAGGCAACATCCTCAATTTTGTGTGTGTTTTTTTATTTCAGAAAAGAACATTTCATAATTTAAGCATTGCACTTTTTCATCTGTGTGGAGCAAGGTATGCATAGAAGGGGTATTTCTACTGACTACTAGATTTATTTTCACTGGGTCTTTGTGCATTAAGCAGTAAAATCTCCTTTCTAGAATTTGCGGGAGTTATTTATAAATTGTTATAGTTCCAACTGCACTTAGCTTCTGTGATTACATACAAGCATCCTTTGTTGAAGTCATTGTCAATAACTCTTGATCAACTCCAATGGTAAATGGCAAAGTTCAAGTGTAGCGGTAGCTTGATAGCTTGTTAGATCCTTTCTGAAAATTGTATCCTGCCTAATTAAAGTAGTTTACATTTTCCTTGAAGCTACCTGGCAGAAGATACCCCCTCAGTCAAATGCATTTCCAGCCAAGTTGCTTTGCTCATATTTTGAGCAACAATGATAGAGGAAGGCAGAAAACAAATGGGACATTAGATCCACAGGAAGAGGAGCCAAAGATGAAATTGTTGTTTTCATGTGTTGGCATGGGTGGAGCTGGATGCTCACAAGGACTTGGTAATTTTACCCTGACTCCACTAGAAATGCAAGGCTTGAGGAAGGGGAAGCAGCCATTTAAAGTGCTCACTTTTTTGGGGAGAAAATGTGCAGGCAGGAAATCTTGAGAAAGTTGAAAGATGAAGAAATCTGTATGTAACTTTCTCACATATTGAAAACCAAAAAAATATTTGAAGTCTTGATATGAGCACTACACCAAGGATTTTAGAATGCTTTTCCGAACCAAGAAGTATTTTGGCAGAAGTTATTTCTAATATGGTATTAAGCAAATATAATTCCTGTAATCCACGGCCTATATACTGTAGGCCAGATCTCTTGTTGCGTCTGTCACAGGGCTTTTTTTTTCTATATCTGTGCGATAACACTCAGCCTCTGCTTTTGTGCTCTTTTTGGGCCTATCTGATGAAAAGGTTGGTTCTGGAATACATCTATAACCTTCCTCTTTGTGGGTCAACAATACTGACGTTTTGTGTTTTCAACATCCACTTCCCTCACATCAGTGATAGGACAAGGCAAAAAATATATGCAAGTTCTCTAGTGAGTTTAGCTCAGTGTTTTTGACATTCAAAACTAAAATACATGTACTTTGTGTTGTGCCATAATGTATTTAAGTTTTCTAGCAGTGCTAAGTAAATTGCACATAGTATGCTTTTCATTCTTAGAGAAGTTAAGATTTTGCTGAGCAAATAAGCACTACAGGTGTGTCAATGTTTCCCAGAAACCCTGGGCAGGGTTTTTGGAGGAAGAGGAAAAGGGAGTAAGTATCACATTCCATACCTTCCAAGTTTTGGGAAGTCTTATGGCCAGTTGTACTTCTGGAGTATACCCATGTAGAGTATTCTGAAGTGACTGGTGTTCCAAGGGGCAAAGGGTCTCTTCCATTATGCTTCCTCATTCTAGCTGAAGGTAAGGCCCAAGGCGGTGAAAAGGGTAATAAGAATACATAACAGAAAAAAAAAATAAATGTATGTCCCTGTGAATTTAGGGATTACTGAGGCCAAAGTCCGTCCGTTGTCAAGCTGAGGAATTAATACTTACTGAGTGCTGCTGGCATCCTGATGCATAGCCATGGGGAAATGCCTTTACAGACATTTTAGGCTCTTTTTACATTGCATTGAAATCAAACTTTAATGCATCATATCTGTTCTTAACTGTTGTTGCATAGCCATGTTTTATTCATGCAGATACCTGCAGTACAGTTAGCATCCTGTATTTGTCGAGGTATATAGCCAGCTTGAAGTAACTTGTTTTATGCACAGGGAAATGTTTGATTTGCACAAAGTGGCACCTGCCTTACTTGTGGGTAAATACAAGCTTGTAGGACTCTTGCCCAGGTGATCATCAGCAATCAGCAAATAATCCTGCATCTCCTTGGGGATATGCTGCACACAAAATGGAGGCTTGTACTGACTGCAAGAAAGAGAATAGTTGAAGTTTGTAAGTAGCTTGCATGAGATGGTGTTGTCAAAAGCACGTTGAAAAGAAATAGTCTAGAAGACAGTGTGTCATTGTTGCTCTCCTGAAAAGGCTATTATAAGTGAACAGATACCAGTTTGTTTTTTATAACTTGGGTGACTTTTTCCGAGACAGATATTTGAAGACTGTTGAAAGTAACTTCTGTTCTCTGTCTGAAAGATCCTTCAGATCGAGGCAGGATGCAGTCCTGCAGTCCGAGCAGGTCAAGGCTAAACGGTGAGCCTGTGGCACGGCAGGAGACAGTGGTAACTTCCATCTATCAGCTTTCTGGGTAGGCTGGTGAGTTTGGCCTATGTGCTAGTGAATTCAGGGGTTCTGAAGTTGGATGAAGAGCTTGTCAGAGGGACTGGATGAGTCTGGGCAAGACACCTTCATGTTTGGGGAGATGTGAGCCCTCTGTAGAATTTGGTTGCTTGGAAGCATTTTTCCATGCTGCAAGTCACATGTTGCTGTGTTACTGCAACTAATGAAGTGTTGTCTTGCACTGCCTGCCTTAATCTTCTGATTTTTATTTAATCCTCAGATTCTGTTAAAGTATTATGAGTCCAAAATAATCCAATTTGGTGGAAATACAGCGTGTGCAGAATATCAGAGGAGTATCTCTAGTTAATGAAAACATCATTGTTTTTGAGGAGCCAAAGAATTCCAGTGGTAAGAGGAAAAAAAAAGGCAAGAACAGTTGGCTAATTAAGCATAAAAACTAAGTTGACGCCTTTTTCCTTTTCTACTACATACTAGTATCACTCAGTTATAACTGTAGATATCCTTTAACTTCATTTTGACTTAGTTTTTAAAAATGCAATGCAGCAGGAGCAAATGATGTGTAGGCCAACTCCATTCTTGCTGTAAGTGGAAATAGTTTCCACCTATCTAAAAAGGGTTGAGACTTCTGAAAGTATGTTCTCACTCTTTCCAAGTTATTTGCGAATTCTGGACAATGCTGACTTTTTTGAAGGAAAATTGTGGGCCTGACTTGTATTCTACCATAATTTAAGAAAGTTTACATCATTAAACCTTAAGACCAGACATGTTAATTAAAATTGGAGCTTAACTCCTAAATGGCCAGGCAATTTCAAAAAGCTATGGGTTGGTTTTTATTTGATTAAAGAATAAAAACATTAAATCTTCCCTAAGCAGTGCACAGAATGACAGCGTTCTGCCTCATCAGGAATGATGTAATCTTGTATTATGCTATTTATTCTCAATACTTCTATGTTGTAGTGCAGAATAGGAATGTTCTGCTATACCTCCTCATTCTTGAGCCTTCGTACAAAGAAAAGCATGATGGTATCTCCTGCCATACTTTCTCTTATGTGACACCAATCTGTCACTTTTTGTTTTCTTGATATCCTCTGGAGCTGCCTTTCTTGGCTTGCTTTCTTCTTAGAAAACTGTATGCGTGTTTGCTGCTGGAATCCTCTTACTAGACAGAATGAACTAGATTAGTCAGGAGAGCTTACTGATTAATGCATAGCTACATATTACTACCCGCTGAAAGTACTCTAATTTGAAGGGAACGCAGTAATGAAAGACGATGAGGGCAAAAATTGGTGTATACTATAACTTTTTTAGGAAGTCTGTTTATACAATGGCAATACTGTAAGTTGGAATTTCTGTCTATTCTTCAAGGCTCCTCATGGTATCTTGTGTAGTGGGGGTATAAGTTCTAGCATTGAAGAGTCAGAATTCATTATTTCTGCATCAAAACCAAAGCACATTTCACAGAGTTAAAATAACTATGCTTGCCCCAGTTCATTTGATATTAATACTGACATAACTGAATAAGAAATACTGAAATTGAAGATCAAAGGAGGAACAACCTCACTTTTGGTTCAAAGGGCTGCAGAAATGGATTGAAAGGCTTTATTAGTCAAAACTCAAGAACCGTTTAAGTAATTACGAGGATATTAGTTGTCTTCCACAATTAGGTGATCTTACTATAATAGTTAATATACATAAGTACAAATGTAAATATATGAATCTTTTCTGATTAATCACTTCATATCAGTTGTGAAATGTAATTGCCTTTATATCAGAAGGTAGCAGTGTGAAGAATTACACTCTAAACAGCATTATTGGAGGAGATTGAAAAGTTTGGCCCAATATCGTCAGAGAAGAGATCTGCTGTTTGAAAATGGCAATGTGGGCTCTTTAGTAGCTGTGCAAATAGCTTCTTGGTGTTAACCAACGCCCGTGATTCCTCTATTTTAGAAACGGGCAAGTCTTGTAACACTTCTTCCTGCATTTGAGTTGTTCCTGAATGGGGACAATACCACACTTTCTTGAAGACCTTTTTCACAGTAGAAATTTACTGATGTGCACAAGCAGCTAGAGACACAAATTTGTTTTGCAACATTAAAGGCTTTAATCCTTGGTTTTGATTCACAGACATTTGATCAGTGTCAAGAAGTAAATTTTGTCCATCATAACCATGTGCTGGTGTCTATTCCAGAAAAAAGGGACAATGCCCTTCAGGTGTTTTGAGACCAATTCTTTTCTGGATCTGATATGCATAGCACACTAAACCCAGGCTGAATTAGAAGTATACCCAGAATCTCTAGGTTTCTCCATTAGCTGAAAGGTAACCTGGCACTCACTTGTATTTGGCAGGGAGATAACGAAATAAACAATGGAGAGGCAAGTTCTGTCCTCGGAGGCACTAACTTATGTTCCGTTGGAACGCTGCCATGCACTGCAGTGAGAACAGTAATTGGTCATGCAACTGGAGGAACACTACTGAGCAAGGAAATGCATTATTAATGGGACAGTGTTTGAGAAGTGGTAGATAAGATAAAGACACTAAGTCACTTTCTTGGTGCTGGCTTTGTTTTTTCCTACTTAAAGAAGCATCACTGTGGCTTCAGGAACATTATAAAAGCCTGAACTTCCTTGCATGAAGTTCACCACTTGAAAACATGCCAGAGACTGGCTATCCCAAGCAAACAAGCAATTACAAATTTGTAGTTACAAAGTTGTTCTGCAAAGAGTGGGAGCAGAGATAAGTGGATACATACAACCCTGGGAAGCATAAAGAGTAATAACAATAAAATTCCAGCTGATGCATAGGGATGGTAAATAGAGCAGGAAGGGTGCAGGAACTGGACTTTTAAAAAGCTCAACATGGAGAAATTTACCTGAAGTTGTTTATTTGGAGCTGCAGTCAATGGCATCACTGGAAACTAGTTCTTGGTGAGCAGCATAAACAGAAAAGGGCTAGCTGGGGAAGAGGGTCTCAGCAGAAGAGGTCCTGTCTTGAAGGAGTTCTTGAGCTTGAGAAAGCATTCAGGAGCAAAAGCTCAGGAGATATGTTTGGAGCATGAAAAGGGAGGTCAAAATAATATATCAGCTGTTAAGAGAAACATCTGTTTAGATGGCAGCATCTTGGTGCTCTGGACAGATCACAGCTGGGGACATTTGAGACTTACTGTGAGTCTTGTACAACTATTGCTGATGTTTTCTATTTTTTTCCCTGTCTCAAAACAACTAGCCTCATAACATTTCTATGACATATACTACCAAACTGTACAACTAGTGTACTGCTGAACAGCTTAGTTCACTTGGGGGGAGAAATCTTAGTACCAGGTAGGAAAATACACATGAATTGTGATGTGTGTCTCTGGATAAGGGAGGGCCTAGAACAGGAGCATCTCTTATCAGAAATGACCGTGTCTGCAGTCAGGAAATAGGCAGACAAAAAATTTGCAGACCAAGTTAAAACTAATTAATGACCCACTATATAACTCGGAGAGAAAAAAAAACTGTTCAGTTATCAAAGTTTGCTGACACTTTCAAAACAAAATGATGACTAAATAGTAATGTGTACTCCAAAGAATGAGTGATATACCAAGATGAATAGGATTTAAGCACTATTTATCACAGTTAAGCCATAGCCTGAATACCATAATGCTGATTACTTAAATTCATTATGCAGACAGTATAATCTAGCAGTCAGTAATGTGCCTGTGAGAAGGAAGAAGCCATTTCTATCATTTTAAACTGAAGTGTAGGCACAGAATGATTGATGAGATTGTGCTTTCTCTTAATTCTAAGATGTGATGCTAACGTTTGTAGCAACGCTTTTGTCTGAAGCAAAGTCCGTTAAACCCACTGAATCCTTACCTTCTGTTCAAAGTACTCGGAAGAACTGTGAAATTCTCTACCGCTGACGAAGGAGCCATTTTCTACCTTTGGTCCTTCAGTAATATCATGACATTTCACCTAGCCTGAAGCTGATGTTTCTCAAACTGAAAATGCATTTTTTGATTCCTGTAGACTCTTAGCTCTTCGAGGTTGCTGGATCCAGATAAGCATGCAGTGTTTTGTGATAAATGCCTTCCCAAAGCTTTCCTGCCTAGAACCACCAGATGAATAAGAATACTTAGTGCCTTTCAACTTCCAGTCACAGAACTACTTTATCAAAAGTAGGAAGTGTGATTTGCCAAATGTGTGGAAACAAAGGCACGGAAAGGTTGAAAGGTTAGTTCATAGTCATTTCGGCTGTAAAAGGGATCTTTACACCTTTGTAACTCTTAGATTTTGGGTTTGTGAAGCTCACTCAGCGCCAAGGTGCAGCTCAGGAATAGAGCATAGTACCTTCATGTGTGGGAACTTGAGCAAACCATTGTATATTTGTAGTTAATAGATATAGGGGTATGTCAGTCTGTACACATAAGAGACGTGCTGATGATGCTTGCATCATCTGTTTAAATAGCCGGCAGTGCATGGGTGCACTTCCTGCTTCTGTCTATGTGACCAGTCTTTGTCCTATGGAATAAATAATAGTTCATTTTTATAGTGTTAATAGTCACTCCTGAGATTCTTGTGAGCAGGCTGTTACAGCTCTGCACACAATTTGTAGAAATTATCATGTACAAAATAACAATTTTGTTCTGGCCTAGCCATACAAATTTACTCTTTGGGTGGTAGGAAATGTTGCACTCCTGAGCTGCCCTTTTCTTCAGGGGAAATTCTAAATTCTAAATTCTTTGGGAAGGAAAAAAAAAGGGACAGAAATAGTCAGCCACAACTTCTGAAATTTTTGGCTTAGTCAAGGTACCTTTAAAATGCACACATGTTCTGAATGAACTACCTTAATTGTTCTGAAAATACTGAGATGACAGTTCTGCTTGAGAAATCCTTAACAGGTTTTCAGCCAGGCAAAAAGGGCAGATTCTAATGAATAAGGCCTGCAGCACTTATTTTGCTGCTTACACTATCTAATACTGAAGTAAATCAGCAAAGTGTTTTATGTGCACGTGCTGGGTGCCTTGCAGTGACTGCTTTTAACCTGTCAGACAGTTTGTGATAGAACTGAATGCTAGGAGCTATTTTAGTGTTTGATGCAAAGGCTAGTTAATCACTTTAGTATTGTGTCTTCAAATACAGCGTTGGGTTAAAGAGACTGGGAAGAATTGTTTTACACCTAATGAACACCTCTTATGCCAGCAGTGCAAAATTTCACCTTCTGTTTCTAGGTGATGTACTTTCCCTCCCCCCCAGCCCCAACCAGTTTCCTGAGTCATGCATGTACTGTCCTCTTTACCCTGTTAGAAAGAAATTAGTGAGATTGGAAAACATAAAGCCCAGTAGCGAATCGGCTTCCTATCTGGCAGCTCTGCTGACCAGCAGCTGTTTACCTCTGGGTAGCATTCTTCACTCACTGGTTGCTTTTTTAACTTGATAGATAGTATTGATGAAGCGTAGGGAATGAAATCACAGGGGAAAGCTGAGACATTTTTTAATGTCCTCTTTCCTTTTTTCTAAAAGCCATGGCCAGGACTTATTTGCATTTTTTAAAAACTGTGTGGAGGAATGGAGATACTAAAAGCTGTAGTGGATGTGACATGGCTGTGTTAATTAACAAGATTTGATATGCTCAATACAGACTTGCCTTGAAGCAGATCCCCATAGAAATCCAACTCATGTTCAGTCCTGGGGGAAAGGCCTGGATACATTGTTCTGCTTTGTAGCAAGCCCGTAGGGTAGGGTTTTCAAGTGGTCTAAAGGAGACAGTTCGCAGAACCAGGACCATTCTGCTAAAAATGCTACAGAACTGTCAATTCTGAAGAACCTCAGCAATAACGTATTATCTTTGCGGCCATTGTTGCAAAGTGGAAGAGGAAAAAAGGATTTTTCTTTCTGCTGCTACTGCAATACAGGAGGCATTAACTTCTGGAAACTAGGAGGCAGACTTAACCTTAGATGCTCCTATTCACTGAAAAAAAAAAAAAGATGATGTCAGCTGTATGTTATTCAGCATCAAAAACCTGATGCATCTATTAAGGAGAGGCAAGGGAAAATACCCTCTGAATTTTAAGAATATGCTTTAATTTGGACAGTAAACAAAATAACCACAAATCAAAGACCTGCAGCTATGAGAAGAATACTTGAGAGAACAACCTATTTAAAAGTAACCTGAAGCAAAGACTAAACTAATGCAATTGAAACAAGTATGTAGAAAGAAAAAGAAATCTCCCTGCTAACTATTAGAAAAATAGGTAAAGGGATCTTTTGAAGCAAACCTCTTTACTGATGCTCCACCCCTAGTATCAGTGTGTCTTTTGTCTTGATTAGTACATGTAATACTTGCTGCTCAGTGGTCATGGACTATTTGGTTATGCTTCTGTATATCACAATTGTTACAGATGATGCTCGTGTCAATGAGAGAAATCCTACCATTTGACTGCTTGACACTTCCCCACTAATTTATTTTTCCTCAAACATCTCTTTTCATGTTTTGAACATCTGAGCTATGATCCATCTGTCAGTGACAGAGATGGTTATTCTTAGTCCAAGATGGAATTTCAGACTTCTGTTTCTTAGTTACCATTTTCCTTCACCCAAGATCTATATATTTGGCTGTATGATGCTGACAACCTAAAATTTCAAGTGGAGCAACTTAAAAAATTGAAACACCTTAAACAGTTCTAGGAGTCTTCTGAAGTATGTTGCTGAACTGTATCTTGACAGTAGCTGCAGCATAAAGTGTAAGGACTATATACAGACTTTTCTACACTGAGCTGCTTCCGTTTTTTTCCCCAGTCTTTTGTTGCTTCAGACTAGAGTTGTCATATCCTAACGGCTAATTCCAAGACACTCCCTTCTTGACAGTCTTTTTTAGTTCCCTTGAGTCTGAGGTCAGCTAGAGTTTTATAGTCAAACTCCCAGAAACCTTTTTTAGCTCTTCTCTGTCCCTCTGGGATTTGCCTTTCCATTTTATTTCAGGCTTTCACCATTGATACAGCTCCCTGTATAATGCTACTCCAGGAACAGCCTTCTATTTCCCCTCCTCCTCATTCCTCTCCTCTAGCTATTCTGTTTTAGCCGATAGTGATCGCTAATGGCTTAGGCTCCCGCTTGTGCCGTAGTTACAGTCCCTCTCAGAAGTCCTGCCTCGACAGCCACACTCCATTGGATACTTGGGGGTGATACTTCCTGACAGCGGAACACCACTGGGGATTGCATTACCCAGGCATGCAGAAAAGAGAAAGTGCCTGTCTAGCCTAATAAAATAAACACACGAGTAGAAAAATACAAGCCAGAGGTAGAGCTAGGGCTGCACTCATGAATCCCAATATACTCTTCGCTTCAAAAATCCTTCCCTATGTAGGTGTATTTAATATAGTCTCTGTCTTTGTTATTCTTCTTAAAGAGGAAATGCTAGGGTGGAGGAGCTTTGTTTGGGTCAGTATATCTGATTGCTCTCATTCAGGGCACAGTGTGTGCTGCATTTCTTGGGGGGGGAGGCTTTGGAGAATACACTCCAAATAGAGGCAAATTGTAATGGCAAATTGCAAATGTTTTAAATAACCAGTTCATAAGGAAAATGCTGACATGGGCATCACCATGGCAAAACTTATGCTACGCCTATAACTGAGAGGATAAAAGGTAGCTCTGGACTGGCCTACTCTTCAAGGAGTGACTCAAATAAGTGTATTTTGCAATGCTACAAATGAAGGAGGCAGACTTTACAGCCAGTCAGAAGTAGTGAAGCTGTCACTTATTGATTAGAACTAGTTTCCTTGAATCTGAAAGCTTTTCCATAAAGCTTGTGACTTTTTTTCTATAGGCATCTAGTGGGCTTTCATCTGTTTGAATTGCTCTTTCATTATGAAGAAAATTTTAATATTAAAAAATTCAAGTCATGTACACACAGGCTTAGGGAAATTGAATCTCAGAGTTGACCAATCCGTTTAAGGTCAGAGTCAAACTTAATCCAAGACAACCAAATTACATAAACCAATCTTATTTCTTCTTCAACCCTCTTTACAGTAAATAGTGTTATTAAGGTCCTGAAACTTAGTTATCCTTCCCTAGCCACCTCTAGCTCCCCTTCCCTGAAGCCCCCACTAAATCTCTCTCTGAACGCATTCTACAATCCTTTCAGAGGCAATTGGCTTACAACAAACAAGTGAAAGCCCAGTGTGCCACCTCATTGCTATTTCTGCCTTCTCTTCAGGAAACCAGAATGACTAAATCCTTCCACAAGATACCAAGCTTAGAAAGTTATTTTATTTTTAACTCTTGGTATAGACACAGTACACAATTTTCTTCATGCTTTCATATGCAGTGCTGACTTCTGCAGTGCACCCACTTAAATTTACATAAACATTACACTTGTGATTCTGCGTGGGGGAGGAAACAATTCTGTCATTGAGAGAACTTAAATCCACCTGTGATCAGGTAAGTGACTCCAGGGACACCTGAAGGGCCATTTTGTTCAGATGCTGGCTGTAAATTTAAAAGCCCAAACCCTCACATAACCCTTAGGCTACACTTATATTGTCTTTAAAATGTGTTTGAGGGAAGAAATGGACAGGAAAATTTGACCTTGTGGCCTTGTCTATACTGAGGAAATTTACTAGGGATTTTTTTTTTCTCCAGGTTAGCTGTTAATGAAATTGATCGATTCCCTTTTTTGCTTGAACTTAAACTTACTGCCCCCTCCTTTTCAGATAAGTTATCTCTCAGGACTAAATGAGGGTTCTGAAAGAAGTACTGACTACAGTTGTCCAGTCACAAGAGAGGAGTAGCCTCCAAAAGGGTAATGCAAACCGGGGGTGAGTGTGTGTCATGGTTCATTCCACAGTTAAATGTCTGATAAGGAATTGCAAGTTGGGTCTGGCTGTAGAAACATTGCACTGGAGGTAATTTTCTTGCTTTTTAACGAAATCACTTCTGCTTGGAGCTGAAACAGTAACAAGGTGTCTTTTGATGTAAACTGGAATTATAAAATAAATACTCTGTATAAGTTGCTTTTCCAAGGATGTGAGCACCCACATACTACTTGAGAAGTGTCAAATCAACTAGATGCTGATGGGGATGCTGAGCAGAGTGCAGGAAGGTAACCTCACTGACTTCCTTGCAAAGTCATATTGCAGCTAACCAGCGTGAGAAACTGAAAATGGTGAGCTCAAACAACTCAGCATATGTTAGATCAAGAATCGTGTATATTATCCTAGATTCTATCCCTCACTGCTGAAGGGAGAGAAATGTAACCTATTAAGGCCATTTCTCTCAATCAATAGATGTTCCTTCACTCTCCGTAATTGTGGCAGTCTGCATGAACAGTCCCCATTCAGCAAATGTTTCCTCATGGCCAAAGAGGAAGCTTCTGTTTAGTGCTCCATATTGAGCTGATGTCTAGTTCTGTACTAATTGCTGATGTGTTTTAGTTCATACCTCCATTTCTTACCCTAGCCTAACTTGCACGTATGAGTGAGAGGGAAGGCGAGGAGAAGGCACCCTGAGGAGCAGGCTGGCCTGAAGCCTTGTCAGCAGAGCCAGCGCAGGCGCTGCCATGCTCTCCTGTTCTCCCTGTGGCTCAGTCCCATTTGTGTCTTGCTGCCTCGGGCTTCCCGGATGGGCTCTCCTAGCAGCTGTGCACTAACAGCCAGGCTGGGGGGGGCATAGCCAGAGCACTCGCTGTCTTCGGAGTGCTCATTCCCCATCACCTTCTGCTCACAAAACCTCTCTGGGTCTTTCCAGGTGCCGTGCGCCATACCCTAGAGGTCTGCATGCTTCACAAGAGGAGGGCACCTCCCCATCTGCTTTAAGTGCTCTTGGCAGTGCAGGGTCCCAGCTTTAAGCCCTCAGGAGCAAAGTGGACCGGTGAGATTTCCCACGCACCAGGCCTGGGTCAAAAGTGAAGCAGTATAATGCCATTATGGGGTGGAGTTCTGCCAGAGCCTGAGCATTTCCCAGTTCAGGTCTCCTCATCATTACTGAAGAGGTCCTTAGTTCTCAGAGGGGTGACTTGCAATGCAAAGAACGATTCAGGTATCTGAGGGCTGGCGGAGTCAGGAGCTTGGGGTGGAAGACATGTAGGGATGTGCAGGACTAGGCTTGAGTCTTCAGTGTACATTGTTTTGCGTGTGCGCAAAGCAGTTCTGCAAAGTGATGTCTCCCTAAGCAGTTATTTAGCCCTCTTGAGAAAGAAGGGAAATCGTCCAGGCTGTTGGCACTGCAATGCTTCTGGACCTTGAGCTTGGCTGGCTGTGTGTGGTATCACATGCTGGGCCACAGAATCATACTGTGACTTCACGTGGGTGTTGTGCTCCATGGGCTGTGGGTATTGCAACAGGTCTCTGAGAAGCTGTAACTGTCTTGGAGGAGCGTCAGGATATGGGAAAGTATCTGTCACAGTAGCTTTTCTTATGTGAACTGTGGAAGAATTTGTAGGTTCCAGGCATGGAACTGGGCACTGGTAGGCTAGGCAGTTTCTAAACAAAAAAACTGAACACAAACAGAAAAAGAAGTAGAAGAGAAGAGAAAACATGTGTTCCGTAAACCTTATTGCTCAAGTAGGAGCTGAGGTTGAAATTCAAGAGCGTTATTTTGGGGCCTGTAACTGGGATGTCTCTCTGTTTTCTGTAGGTATCTTTCTCAAAGGGACTTCCTCTATCAAACTAGCTGTTTTGTGCCTTTTTTCCTCTTTTTTTCTCTCTTTTTTTTTTTTTTTATTTAGCCACTCACACACTGGACAAACAGAGGTTTAAAGAGCTTTCAAAATCCAAAAGATGGGGAGGTTATACAAATTAATCTTATGAAGCAAGGTATTTCCTGGGAAAGCCTTCTAAACAAATTTCTTTTTCATTAGTGAGTCCCTCATTACAGGATTAAAAGCTAAGCTCCTTCCTCCCTCATTTCTTCCACAAATTAGGTTTTCATAAGATCTTTTATGTGTTTTTTCTAAGTACCACAGAAAAGGGCTTACCTTTTCTGGCAGAAATATAAAAGTTAACACTAATTACACTAATCAACTGTATTTGGGAACTTTGGCTAGGAAAATCTTTGCTTGGAAAGTATAGGAATTCCTCCTTTTTCAGTTTTTTACTATGATATACTAAGTGTGGTTGAAAATATTCAGGGCTGTATAGTAGATGAATTTCATTGACTTCAAGTCAGTCTAGATCTTGCAGAATAACCCTGTTTTGGCCTTCTGAGGGCTTGCCTACCACTTCTAATACTGGTGGTTTGAGAGGGGATTAAACTTTGTAATGGAAACTTGGGCCTGTAAAATCCCCAAAGCTGGCAAGTAGAGTCCACAGGTGAACCCCAGATCCTCTGGAGATGCCCTTATGTCAGGACTTTCCAATATGGGGCCAGTGAGGGATCCTGAAGAGGGAGGCTGTAACAGATTGCCCTGACTCTGAGGGCTCAAAGTTGGCATAAAGGCATTCATCTCATCTTTTGTGTTTGTGTACAACTGTAGAATGAGACTGCTTCATAATAAAACTCTTCTTTAGCAGACAGGCAGGGAGATGAGTATCAGGTCGAAAAGCAAAAACATCTGCTGGAAGATTAATGAGAAGATTATTGGCCTGGCTTGTTCCACTTCATTATCTCTGCCTTCCCCAGAAGTCATCACTGCAATCCCAGTGATTTACTGTGGAGCAGAAGGGAGTCAACAGAGTAGGACTGAATTCTCTAGCCTGTGAGCTGGACCTCAGGGTCCTGTCATGCATCTAGTAACTGCATGCAGAGAAAAGCTTCTATTTGGTGGAAGTGCATGGCCACCATTATGGTAATGTTTTTTCTTGCCACAGACGTCTGTGGAGACTTCTGTGTGTGTCCAGAATTTATGGGGGGAAAGGCAGAACAATGGACAACAACTAACTGTAAACCCAAAGAAAGGTCAGTCTCTTCTAGGCCTTTTTCTTTCCCTGTGAAGGTAATGTAGGTAATGCTTACATTACATCCAGGTTGTTATATAATAATAATAATTAACCTAATAAAATTCCAAACTTCCTGCTTTGCCTCATCCAGTCTCCAGTTAAACTGTAAATGAACAAAAAAAAATGAAAAAGCTGAAAATACTCTCAGGAGTAAGATCACAAGAATGTGAATACTCACTTTTATCAAATCAGATAGATATGTGTAAGATGTATAGAAGTTGGAATATGTAAGGTTTAGCAGCCTGAGAAATATGGATGATGTAGAAATTGTTGATGAATGCTGAGCATTTAGGATCCAACGGCTTAGCCTCAGCAGTGACAAAACACGCACAAGAAAAAAAGGTTTGTGCTTCAAATGGAAGTGTGGAATTCCTGATATGAAAATGTCTGAATTCCAGTAAAAAGGTCATTTGTCTGGTAGTCCGTTTCTAAATTATGCCGGTCAGTGTCTAATGTTCTTACAAGTTTCTGGCTTAATGAGATAATTTCACCTAGTGACAAGATTTCATTATTACTTCATTTAGGACTCCAGAACAAATGGAAAATAGAATAACAGTTAACCTAGACTTTCCAATAATTTTGCTAATATATCTGATTTTCTAGACAGGAAAAACATGGTAGTGCAAATCAACATTGGTTTATAAGCAACTGATGCAGTAATTCCTGGGTAACATAAGAAAGTACAAGTAAAACTAAAAAAAAGATGGGCCCTGGTTCAAAAATTGGAAAGTGGGTAAAGCACTGATGAGCAGAGACAGTGAGTTGTATGACAAATAATGGGGAAGTTCATCAAATTCAGTCTTACCAGACTCGTGCACACATACACGTGTGTGTGTATGTTCAATATTAACATTGAGAATAAGTGAAAATGTGTTTATTTGAGACATAATTTGGAGAGAGTGTCAGGATGGTGAACAGAAGGAGCTGAATGACCTGAAAGACTATAGCAATAGAAATATCTGGTCCTAGGGAGCACTGTATTAGGTCTTCCCAGAGGAGACAGAGAAGTGTTAATACTATTGTACTGTTCACAGTCTGACAGTCGAGAATGTACAAGATGTTCCAGAAACTGAACTGGAGCAGGTTCAGTTGTGGTGAGTGCTATAATCATAGGAGAGAAGAGCCAAATTTGGGAGTGTTAGAGAAAACAAAAGTATTAGAGAATATTATTGCTATTCCTGCTTATGTTATAGGGGTAAGCACTCAGGGTCACAGCAGAAAGAATAACCAATTTCACCTAAAGGATAATACTTGGATAAGAATGACTGGAACTTTATTGGCCCAAGAAATCAATCATACTGAAGATAAGGTGGCTTTTGACTTGGAGCAGTGAGGCTCTGGTACAATGAGAGGAGGAGTAATGGGCAAAACCTGAATTATTATTGAGATAGAGTTAGTGAATACATAAAAGGGATCATATGGCAGAGTTGCCTGCAGTAGCATGTTTGTTTGATCAGGATGTCCTATCAAGACTATGTTCCTGAGGCCCTAAAAGAATTTATGTATATTGCATATGTAAATGTATGTACGAGCATGGCTAACTTACAAACAAAAGTGCCTGATAAGCAACCTTGAATTGACACATGCTGCTGTAGCTACATGTCAGAAAGTCACTGAAGGAAAAGCTGTGATCTTTGCCAAGTCCAATAAAATCTGTTAATACAAGACGTTTATTTGTAAGTAGAATAAAACTAGACCGGAAACTTTTCAGAGAGCTAATCCCCCTCTTCCATCAAAGAGAATGGAAGAAATTACTTCTTTGAGAGCTAGATGAGATTTTTTTTTAAGGTGAAAGACTGGCTTTCCACTGTGTATTTGCATACTGGGTGACAGAGGGCCCAGTTTATATGACAATCCTCCAGGCACAGCAATAAGGCTAGCAATTACTTTGATGTTTCAGTATGAAAGTGTTGGAAAGTGCTGTTGGAAACTTAGCAGTGTGAATTTTTATTGGCTCTTTATCAGCTGAATATTCTGAGACAAACTGACGCATTGGTCTGTGAAGTTGATTTCTTGTCTATGACTTCAAGTTACAGGATACATAAGCCTTTTCCTTTCTTATCAGAAAATAGCGTTTGGTCTTGATGGAGAGCATTTCTCTTTTTAATCATTAACTGTATATTTCCGTATCAGTTCTATTCTGTTTATCGCTGTAATAAAAGTACAGTTCACTATTTCCTTGAAATGACTGAACTAGCTGGGTGAATGTTTTGTAATAGAGAACTACTTCCTTTTGTAACTTAAGTACTTAATTGCTTCTAATTGGTTCCTATTGAAAAGGAGGATTGGATCAAAATTATAGACTACAGAGGAAAGGATGGAAAAGACAATGGTAACTGCATAATATTAATGTGTCAATAGTATGATCAGAGATGTTGTTATGGGGTGGTACAAAGAAAAAGGAATAGGAGACTGAGAAGAGAGTATCTGGGAAGAGTCGCAGAGAGGTGATTGAGGGATTCTGGGAAAGATTACTCAGATAAATTGAAAGAAACCGCTGGCAAGCAGAATGAGGAAAACAGTATTTGATGAGGCAGTAGAGACCTCAGCTAATCAGTGTCCAAAGCCGCTGATAAGAATAGTCAAACCTTTGAAACTGGTTGTTAGCAAGTCATTATCATTTGAGAGAGCTGGCACCGTGGCCAGATCAAAAAAAACCCCCACAGAATTAAATCGGGAATAAAACACTGAACAATGTTTAAAAATCTCAAAAATAGGCAATCCAGTCCAGGAATTTGCATCAGTTTTGTGCCTTCAGGATCAAATAGTAGATGTAAATGAGTTACATTCTTAATTTAGAACAACCAAGAAATTAACACTTTCACTGCAACTATTTGTACAACCTGACCTTCATTTCTCTAGCATGACTCAGGAGTGACTGGAACAAAATTAGTGTGAATGAGAACAGAAACTAATTTTTGGCATTTGCTGAGACTTAAACCCAGATTATACCAGAATAACTGCACTGAAACCTTGTTCTGGTTTCAGAGCAGTGAATAACATCATCTAGGGCCTACTGACTTCTTAACCAATACGTGTTTTCGTTTACTTGGTGTAAACATGTTTAACTATTATCAATGAGTAGAGTACACGTATTGGTGTACAAATTTCTTCCTTGTCTGCTTTTGTCTTTCAGCCCAAATACATTATGGAATATTTAATATTGACGTGCCAGAACTATGCACAAGAATTGTCAACAGAGACCTTGTATCTCTCCCAAGTAAACACTATTCGTGTTCACCAGTGGCACAATAATCCCCAACGACATTACGTTGGAGCTAATTAATCTTGCATAAGGTTGCTAAATGGCCAATATACGATATGGAAGCAAAAGACACCAAGACAAAACAGGTATGAACAATTTGCACTTCCTCTTTCAGTACTGTAGTAGATATGTATGTGGCATGAAATAACCATAGTAAAAAAATTCTGAACATCTGAATGAGACCATCAATCTTAGAGCAACCCATAATTAAGGTCTGAAATGAGTTTGGGACTTCATGGAGTCACAGAATTTCTTTCCTTAGAAGGCTAGTATTAGGTGTCAGAATGGGCAGGGTTTTGTTGTAGTAGATAGTGTTCTGAGGGGACACTTTAGAAACACTGTAATAAGAGCTTTGTGTTTAGCTGTGTATGTGGAATTTCATCTTCTTTCTTCTGATTTTAAAGCATCATTGGTGGCTAGCTGAGGCGTCCCACAGGTATCATCATATTCCACTGAATGACAGAGCACCCAAAGAACTGATCTTCAGAAACCAGTCTATGAGTTGGTTTTGCCAGCTGCGTTCAGTCAGCAGCAGCCTTTGTGTGGAATAGCTGAGAACCCTTAAAGTTGTTCTCCGATATTAGATAACGTTACCTGACTGGGATTGCACTGTGTACACTGTCAAATAGTTGCTATCTGCCAACAGACTTAAGTTGTATTTTTAATTATTGTCTATATTCAGAAATAGCAAACAACGTACATTTTTCAAACTACACTTTATGGGGAGCACCTGTCTGCAGATATGATTTTTATTTCCTTATATAACAGTATGTGTTAAGAATGACCCTACTGATATCACTGGAGGTGTTTCCTTCTGACTATCCGCCATCCTGAGTAAATAGCTATAAAAACTGAATGCCTCTGCTAGCAGAGTTCACCCGTTAAATAACTCTGTATTAGTAACAACTGTTCCTCTGGCATGTAAAAATGAAACCTTCTTGAGTTATCACATATGGAAATACTTCTACTTAAAAAATACGCATCTGGAGGCTGTAAGATTGTAAGACCTTTCCTTCAGCTATTCTTAATGTACAGATACTGGAAACTGTTTTTGAGAGAGTTTGACTGAATTCTGCTGTCGGAGGACAATTGTTTGCAGTGTCCGCTTTAGCTGACTGGATGTCCTCCTACCCGAGTGCTTGCTTCTAGCTGCTGCACTGCACTTTCTGCAGCACAGACTAACACAGTGCTTGTGAAGGGCTGTCTCACTAGGGCAAGGCAGGCAGAATACATTCTCTTGTTCTTTTCCCCCGCCACCTCTAAAGCAAATTAATGAGAGGAAGTCTAGACCAATTTTTAAAAAACTGCTCAGACAGGCGCTCTCCCTCTTGCTAGTGTTTTGTCAGCATAAGGACTGGCTTTTTATTCTCTGCAAGTAGGGCATTTGGGGATCTAAGTCTTCCATAAAATCAGACTTATGTGGGGGAAAGGCTTATCCAAGAGGGGGGACTCATCTGTAACAGCTGAGCTGACTGGCTGGAAAATTAGTACTGGTTAAGTGTGTCCCTTTATGTGCCTGATAGCACTGTGTTATCAGCAAGTCAACTCAAACTGCTGCTACTGTGATTTTCATCACTTATTTTTATAAGAAGAATTTGCTGGAGAGCAGCTGCAATTCTGCATTTCTTGATTCCATGCATATTTATTCTGAGGAGGCAACTGGTTGATGAGCCAACACCCTCACTGACTATGCCAGGAGGATCACAAGGGACTGCCGCTGTCCCCAAATGATATTCCGAGAGAGCAGTGTGGCAAGCATGTAACAGCATTCTTGAAGACCAGCGTGTTATGGCTGAACATTATTGTCTTCAATGAAAAAAAATTGTCACATGAATTAATATTTTAATGCCAGAAAACACTCTGAAACACAACAGATTATACTCTCTTTAAGAACCCAATGTATTTTCTCAACTATCAGAGCTTGATACACTTGAAATAAGTATAATACTACTGCTCTGATGCTCTGAGATGTTCAGTTTCTGTGGGCTAATAGGAAGCTTAGATTTTCAGGTCTGGAGAGAGGTGCTCCCTAGCTGGCAATTGCAGAGCAATCTGAGATGTGAAGGGAATAGGGTAGAGATTATGCAGTGCTAAAATCCTTCAAAAAAAACTTTGACAATTATAGTAATTAAAAGAGAGAGGAAGAAGGGGAGATGTTTCCTTGAACAGAGGGACAATTTCTTGTCTGCCCTGGTTTAAGGAGATGGGGCTGCTTACTCAGGGCTCTTTGTCTTTAGTAATTTATGAAGCAGATTCCGTCTGCAAGACACCACAAAGCTAGAAGCAAAGGTGATGCTGAGTGGGCAGATTTTGGAGCTCCCAAGGTCTCTGGCAGCAAAGCGAGGACAATGGCATTCGAAGAAAATAGTTTTTTTACATTACAGCAAGAACTAGCATGTGCTAGCTTTCCTCCAGGGTGGGAGGGGAAAGAGAATGGCAGTTGTTGGCTCTTTTTTTCTGCTAGTGGAGGAGAAGAACATAGTAAAAGAATGCCGTAATACAGATAGGCACAAATCTTTCAGTAAATCGGTACTCTTGATTCTTCAGGGGGTCTCTGTCCAAGCGTTAGCATACAGGAGTGAAAGCCAGAGACAATTGTTAGTTAACTCATATATATAGTTTTTGGTATATACAGTATTGCTTGGTGTTAAGAGATCACATGGTTGTCGTTATAACCTAACTGCTGCAAATTTTTTAATTGTGTAGGCCGTTTTGCATTGAATTGCATAGCCAAATGCGAGTGAGTGAATTATGAAACAACGTTTTAAGATTTACTGTGTATAGCTAAGCTTGTGTAGTGGAAAATAAAAAGGCACATTTGGAACCATGACAGCTTTTGCTAAACACTGAGGAGAAGGGTGAGAGAGACAATTGGGGAATTACTTTCAATTTTCTCATTCTTTCTGCAGTGAAAGTTAGAGCTTTTGCAGAGATGACAGGTGAAATTTAGAATGTTTTTTGAGTGTGGTGGTTATGTCTACCTTTACTTGAAGGGTCCTGAAGCCTGTGACACTTCCATGTGTCATGTTGCCAGACTTGGTGACCTAAACAGGTGCCAAACACAAATAATATGTACCCTTGTGGCAGAAATCTTTTGGGCTCTTCTAGGAAGGATCTTGGCTCTCCTGCCTGTTTGATGTTGGCCATGTGTCAAGGCACATGGAAGTGCCTGTAACAGAATGCTCTGAGCATCCATCCATGTCCAAGGAAGGAGAATGCTCTGAAATGCAAGCCCTTCCCCTTGGCAATACCGGTTCACTGGTCCTAATATGTCTCTGGTCATTGCTCCGTGGCTTTGATCAGTGATTTTTGGCCTCGTGGGAGCCCTTAAATAGACTTTGTTTGTATCCCTGGAGACTGCAGACTGTACTAAATTGTAGCTGGAGCCCCAAATGGGAGACTTGTGGAAAGCTTCCATGGAAGTACAGATAGAGAATATTGGGGGGAACCTTTTTCATTGTGTTAGTGAAGCTGTGGAACAAGCGTCATTCTGTTAAGTTCCAAGTGGCTTATCCAAGCACTGTTTCCCATTGAGAAAGTTAAGATAGCTTTATTATGAAAGAATCGAAATAATCAACTGAAAGCAACAGTATTTACACAGTTAACGGTTGGATCCTGGTCGGTGCTCCATCTATTGGTGTGAAGCAGCTTGGGCAGTCCTGCTCTGCGTGGCATGGTCTCTGGGCAGTGCAGCTTTGCTGTAGTAGCTCCCATGTAACTCCATTCCTGAACAGTCAGTGTGGGGGCATGGTGGGGGCAAGGGGTTATGACTGATCCTGGTGATTTTCAGCTACTGTGACAGCAGACTGGGGCCACAGAAGACTGGTACAATCTACTCTAAATTGCACCCAGAGACCCGACTGCTGAGCAGTCCCAGGACCGAGAGCGAGTAAAGGGCACCCTTGTGCCCTTTACCCCCTCAGCTACAGTTGAGCAATGCTTAACACAGCTGAACGTCTGGCCCTCCCAGACAGATACAATAACTAGTCTATGAGAATGTTCATGCCAATTAAATCTTATCATCAAATCATTCTGTTCTATCACTCCGCTTAATTAGCCATGGTCTCTGGTATTTCAGCAATGCTACACCATGCCAAAAAATGAAAGTATTCTTTGTGCGGTACACACCCAACAACTGCCTGTCTGCCAGCTAGAGTCAGATCAACAAATATTTCTCGTGTGCCAGAGCAGTATCTGCTGGAAAACGTAATTGCCCAGTTCTGGTTTTTCAAACCACAATGAGTTAGAGGCCATGGTCTTTTCATCTGGGCGGTCAGCTTTCATTATAGGAAAAGCAAGCTGGTTTCTCATCAGCTGTGTTGTGGGTTTCATGTGACTCGACACAGTTTATATTCACAACTAAAACACAGTTCCTCGAATGTTACTTGTTAATATGGCCTTTCTGTTTGCAAAAGATAAATGCAGAAGGACTGTAAAGGAAGGCAAATGAACTACTAGTTAGCAGGCAGCAGCTGTGAATCAGAGCTACTAGCTAGATCTTTGTCTGCAGCTGGGGCCATTGACAGTATGAATGTATATTAGGTGAGGGTCTGACCTACTCTTATTTTATACGATTGAAAACATCCAAACCCAGGCAGATCATCACACCTTGCTTTTAGCAAGAAAGGGCCTGATTTCGCAACTTGTGCTCTAGATGACTGGAATTTTTTTTCTCCTTTCATTTGAGTAGCTCTTGTGAGTAAGTGTGGATGAGGAGCTCTGTGGTGTGCAAAATCCAGCCTGGAAGAGCTCATCAACAAATGGCAGTGAGGGGATGCATTAGGAATGAATTCTCAAAACAGTGTAAAAGTTAGTTCCCTGGTACCCACTGATGTTGAGACCCATTTTCACTGCCAGTGAGAAAGTGGCTACCAACCTACCTGTGACAAGAAATCAGTTTATTCAGTGGAAATATAATCTATTTTAATAGCACCACCACAGATCTGTGCTATGCCATCTGAGGCATTTGTCAGATGTGACAAGGCACTCGGCCTATTTTTGTCATGCAGCAAATCCTTTTTCCTATTCTACTTGGGACTAAGTCCCATCCTTAGATATGAGCTCACTCCTCTCTTTTCACTTACATGGAAATGTTGGGTGTATGACTGAAAGTAGAATTTGGCTGTGATCTGAATAGATGACGTGTAATCTTCTTGCAGATAGGGGACCCAAAGGACAAACAGGTGCTGATAAACATCTAGCCTGCATAGATGCATTCGTAAATCCTACCTGGCACTTGTCTGCATCTTCAAGTGCCCAAATACATTTGAAAATGTGCCTTTGAGAGACTTGTGTTTGCTCTTGCAGGAAGGCCATACAGAGGTGGGAACTGAGTCTATTTCTCTTGATTGACCATATAGGACCTTAATCATCATAATAGTCTTCCTCTTGCTAAAAAGCTCCATTGATGGTTTCTGTCTGCTCTACGTTACAGCTGGATGTGCTTCTGCCTACTTTTCCTCCATGTGAAAGCCCCTCTCTTTCTATAATCCATAGAAGAACTAATTTCAGAATTTACGTTTACATGAAATAGTCCTATCACCAGTAGACTTCAAACATTCACATGAACCCCTGGCTTTATTGAAAGCAATGGAAAAATACACGTTCACCTCCATTGTGCTACAATTTCATTTTCAGTTTGTGGGCCTGTTCCTGGGATGCATAAAGCCTCTGCCCAAAGTAACTCCAAAAATACATTCAAAAGTACCACCATCACTAGTATTTACTGATTTAAGAGACCTCTCCTGTCTTTTCACTTATACTGGCAGTTCTTTAGGAAGTTATTTGCCTTTGTTTCCCTTCACTATTCTTTGCTGTATGAGCCCAGAAAACTGTTTGAACCAGACTTTCATTGCATTCTCAGCAGGAATTTGCCTTTCTGATCTCTCTATCTCCAGATCAGCCATGCGGGCTCAACAGAAACCCTCTTGAGTTTTTTCTCTTTGTGCTGCAGGCCTTCTGCCATTACAACTTCATTGAGACAGATAGGCTGTTGCTGGTGTCAAAGCATGTAATCTATGGTCAAATATTCACTATTAAACTTTTCCCCTCACTTCTTTTGCTGAGACTGCCAATGTATGGAGATATTTGGGAGTCCCAGGGGTGATTAGCAGCTGGCACAGCCTTAGTATGCAGGTATAACTTCAAGATTTATCTGCTTCTGCATTAAGCTGAGCAACATCGATGCTGGTGCGTGAAACACAACCTTGTACAGAGAAGGAATCAAGCTCAGTCAGGATGCAGTGTGGCTCAGACAAGCTATCACCATGCAGAGGCTCTTTTGCTTTCTGGGGTGTGTAAATATCTTTCCTACCCTTCACACAAGGCTCTAGGGATCTTCTATTGGATAATAAGTTTAAGTCCAAATAATGAACCATTTTGGATGATAGATGGGAGATGTTGTGCACACACCCAGAATATGTCATTTCCAATCAAAAGGAAAGCAATTGTTTCCATATGTTGGCACATTTGTGATCTTGGTGTTGAGCCAGTTGTCTGGCTGCGATCAGGCAGCAGCATTTAACAGTGATGGAAGATTATACCTTGGAAGTGGGGTGCTAACATTAGGCTGTATTCCTTAAAAGGTTATAAACTCTGAACACTTATCCAGGATGTAATTTATGGTTCCAGTATGTTTTGACTTTACATAGATGAAAAAATAGTCCTTTTGTGTATGCATATATGCATAAAAATTCCTTCCTGCTCCGTGCCCCCCCCCCCAAGGAATCCAATAAAACAATAGCTGGTGATGGTTTATGTGCTAACTTGGCTGCATGGGCTATTGCCTGCTGAGGCTTATAAGGATTCCCCCTCTTTTACCCAACTCCTTAGAGGTATTTTAACAGCTAGATCTAATTTTAAGTTGCTCAGCTGGAATGCAGGCTCTTTGAACAGATTTGTAGAGATGCCCTGCACCTACCGAACCCATCTGTTCTGTGGTTTGGGTTTTGGTTTTGTTTTTTTTTTGTACAGTGTCAAACTAGTTGCATACTGCTGCACAAATAGATTAATGTAATTTTCAGACTTCAGCGATGAGATTCCTCCATGCCAAAGCCCTACTGACTTCTGCATCAAGTGCAGGTATGTACCCCAGGGAGGTGGTAAGCTGAAGGCTGCTGGAAGAGGGTATTTTTAACATATGAAAAAGCCCCCACTTGAAAATATTCTGCAAGTTCCCCAGCTATCTATAGTTCCCTGAACCACCAACACTGGAGGTAAGCTGCCTGATCATAGAATCATAGAATTGTTTAGGTTGGAAAAGACCTTTAAGATCATCAAGTCCAGCTGTTAACCTGGCACTGCCAAGTCCACTGCTAAACCATGTCCCTAAGCACCACATCTACATGGCTTTTAAATACCTCCAGGGATGGTGACTCAACCCCTTCCCTGGGCAGCCTGTTCCAATGCTTGACAACCCTTTTGGTGAAGACATTCTTCCTAATATCCAGTCTAAACCTTCCCTGGCGCAACTTGAGGCCATTTCCTCTTGTCCTATGGCTTGTTACTTGGGAGAAGAGACCAACACCCACCTCGCTACAACCTCCCTTCAGGCAGTTGTAGAGAGCGGTAAGGTCTCCCCTCAGCCTCCTTTTCTCCAGGCTAAACAACCCCAGCTCCCTCAGCTGCCTCCTCATCAGCCTTGTGCTCCAGACCCTTCACCAGCTTATGATCCAGCCAATGAAGGATCACTGCATCCTTCCTGAAGCATCAGCACCAGCAACACAAAACCTGCAGTGGATGTTGCATATGTATTGTGTGACCCCATCTGAAAAACACACAGGCAGGTTGTTAGAGAGACACAGACTTCTTTGTCACAGCCAGGCCAGTCCTTTTGGATAATCTCAGTATGGAGTTCTAAAAAATGCATTCTTTCACTCCCTAAATTGTGAGCAACTGTCAAGCTTTTAACTCTGCAGCCAAAAAACCTTTGCAACCATGAGACACAGCGGGCAGAATCATTCAAATCACTGCAGCAATGCTAATTCCTCTAGCTGAGAATAATGCACATATCAAATCACTCTCCAACATGCACATTAAATTTAGGGAAATGACTAGATTAGCATTTTAACTCTAGAAATGCTTGCAGTGATAATCATTGGAGTGTCTTGGGGATGTGTACTGACCACCCTTGTGATCTTCATCATGCAAGACTTGTACATGGTTGAAGTGAAATGTCAGAATGCTGAAAGACAAGGATTCATGTTTCTTCCTAAGATGACTTGCAGTGTTGTGAAAGGAAAGCAGAGAGCCAAATTTGTTTTTCTTTTCAGTAATGTGCACGGGTTTAGTTATTTATTGGAAATATTAACTTATTAAGGCTCTGGAATATTTACATAATATATTATGAATAGATTTCTGATGCCTAAAATGCCACTGAGAGAAATGAACTAGTGTCTTTTTATAGAAGATTGATTTGCAAAACTAATGTGCTGAAATGTATTGGGATAGACAATGTATTTAAAAGCTAACAAAACTTACTTTGTGAGTAATTTAAGAAAATAGTTTTGATCTTCTGTGCAGGTGTTCAGATACTGAGGAAAAAAGCCTCACTACTTTTATGTGAACCATATGCACGCTCAAAATTTCAATAATGGCATTATTCATGTGTGGTTTTGAGCAATTCAGATTCTACCTTGTCTCTAAAGAATGGCATTTTCCATGCAGCAAAAGCAGAGTCTGATAGTGTTGTACACACAGCTACTACCACAGTTGATGTGAATGTACTTCTTACCTCTGTATTCCAATATGAAAATTGGGAACTAGAATTTCCATCTAATTTTATTTTTCACTTACAAGGTCTTCCTCAATTGCATATCTAGATTCAGTTATTAAACACTGTCATCAGGAATCAGACAGGAAATGTATAGTTCTACCAAAATAACTACTTCCTTCTTTATACAAATAAAGGAGTATTACTTCTAAATCTGTAGTACTCCTGCACAGAAAGTCGTAACTAGTTCCAGGCATGCTTCAAGCTTGTAGGGCTCCATGAACAGCTACAAATCTATACGTGTGTGCACTTTTGTAGAAACTTCAAAAGTTATATTTGCACTTCCAGACTGTGAGTAAGTATTACTATTCCCCTTCTGTAGCTAGTGAAACCAAGGTGTGAGCTTTTATGTATCACTGCCCAGGATTGCTCTAGAATTGCTGATTAGAAGATGAGTGGCCCAAAACTGCTAGCACTATACTTGAATGTAGATCTGCTCTGTCTTCGGAATCACATTAGTACTAATTAACGACTTCCGGCATATTAACGGTCTTCAGTATATTTCTCAGGACTAGCCATATGCTGATCTAGCAAGCTGCTCCATGTTACTTACAACCTCATTGAGGCGACCAGTTTGCGAAAAGGCCGGGAGATTAATTTCACTTAGTGGTCTGCACAGGCGTTCCCTCTTAGTCTGCTATGCCTGGCAGCCAAGCACTTAAGCGCAGGCCGTCAGTTATGTTGACCTTGAGGAACTCATACTGTTGACCTCTGTTTCCCTATCTTCTCAGCGGCATATCTTGTTTCCTCTGCTATTACTCTAACAAAGGACTTGAGGTTATCAGACTTGGACTTACATACCTGATCTGGCCTTTGCTGCTATATGGGGCCCGTGGACCACTATTTCTGTATGATGGTGCATGTTACCAAAATAAATGTCCTTAAATTAGCCGGTTCAGTTACTAGGAGCAGTCTGGCTGTAGCAGCAGAGAGCTTGATGTAGGCCAATTATGATTCTTTTATGTGGTTTTTTGAGAAAACATGCTGTTTTGAAGTTAATAATTATCTAGTTACCTAGTTAATAATAGATCCCTCTCAACATATAAATGGAATATCATTATTGTCGTATATATTTTTCAACAAGAATGGGATCTTTCGGCCGATACAGGTCTTGGTCCAGCAACGGCATAGCAATAAGTCAGCATCTGTTCATGTGTTGCTAGTTGTAGCATAGGGATGCCAACTGTAAATTTACTCCATTCCAGCTCTGCTCCCACATTCAAGGTTTATATGAGGGCTTTGTGTCCTAGTGACTCTAACAACTTAGCTGTGCTACCACTGTGCAAATGGAAGTGCAGTGGCCTACATTTCAACAGTGATTAGTGAGGCAGCCTGACCCACTTGAAACGCTTTAAGCAGCCCTGCTTTTCAGAAAGCTTTGAGCACTTGTCCACCAGTGGATCTGGTCTTATGCCATGTCTCAAGCTGAAATTTCAAAATTGCTGGTCATTTTGGAGAATTTGATACAGAGTATTTAAATTGTGCTTGACGTTTGTTTTCTTCCTCTCATGCCTGGATGTGTCATGGTTCAGTGTAATGGGTCAGTCTGTGTTTCATTAAATATTAACAGTGAAAATTATTCATGTTCATTTAGAGAGCAATACTGTTGTGTTAATGGATAGAAAATTGCCTGGAAGACTGCTGACAAATGTGTAGCGGCTACTGGTACTGAATCATTGATGATGCAGTTTCTAAACTGTCCTGCAGAGGGGACGGGTAATGTGAAGAGGCAAAACGTCCGTGGGAAAACAAGAATAAAGATACCATACGAAATATTAATGCACCTGCCAAGTGATCTGACGGGCCTTTTCTGTCCTGCACTTTAAAAGTAACCACACTGAAATGCTTTTCCAAAATCTACTAGTCTGGCCTTCATCCCGACCCCAGTAAAACCACTGCTCTGAAGCCACTTCAGCAACGCTGTCCCTCCACAAAACCTTGCGTTGCTGTGACATGGGCAAGCACAGCTGAGCGTCCAACTCCTAGTGCCTGCTTCCCCTTGTGGTAAACGTTGTGGTTTTGCTCGTCTGGCAAGGTAACTTGAGCAGTTCAAGGAAAGCAGCTATCACTTATCTTTTGTGCAGCATGTAGCGTGTTTGTGTGGGCTACCTTGGATCATGAAGTGCAAGTGCTTCCTAACGATATTATATTTTTGAGTTCCACTTGCAACTCCTAGAGCATCCAAAGGTCTTCCAGAGATTTTACAGGAACAGACCTCCTTTAGCCATTGGTGCAATGCCAGAGACTCCACTAATGAACCCATCCGAGGAAAGGTAAGACAATGTGCATCCTGTATGATTAATAGCATCCAGGAAGGTGGAGGAGTATGTTTATCCCAGAACTTCCGACTGTCTGTTTAATATGAAGATTTGTTGTCAGTTGATTTAGAACTGCTAGCAGTTAATATTAATGACATGCTCTTTTGTATTACTTGTACATGCTCCATTTTGTATTTGTGTGTATTGTAGCACCCAGGCTTCCTGTAGTTTTGATAAACAATAACCTAATCATAAATCACATGACTTGGATTTCTAAAGCGTCTGTTTATGCTGTGACTTCAGTGAACCCAACTGTCTTTGCGTGTGAAAAAGCTGGAATGAGTAAGGTTAGAACAAGGGCTAATGCGTAAGGGTCTGTTTTGACACAGACCCTTAACTTTTGCCAGGCCTTGGCTCTTAGGAGTTTGTATGGTTATGCATTTCTTACAAATCAGTAACTTAGTATAAATAGGGGACTGATCCACAGACTCTGATAGGCTTCAAGAAGATCCAAAATACAGGATTCGGTTGTGAAAAATATTTTAAGAAATGCAGGGTATGTTTGTTTCCACTTCTGTTTAAAAAAAAAAAAACTTAAAAAAAAAAAGTCTTGTGTGACTCTGATGAGCAAAATCATTCGGGATGCAGTCATAAATCTCCTGGCCTACAAAAG
Organism: Mycteria americana; assembly: GCF_035582795.1. Lineage (NCBI taxonomy): Eukaryota > Metazoa > Chordata > Aves > Ciconiiformes > Ciconiidae > Mycteria > Mycteria americana. The sequence continues at coordinate 131,232,701 of NC_134367.1, read as the reverse complement.
CAGCAGTTCAGAATTGTATCCATAGCAACCCATGTAGCAAGAAATGAAATCTGATATGAATAGTCTCGTACAGAAGAGCCGTATGCAAGTCACACACTCTCTGAGGCAGAGTGGTTGTGAACCAGAGAAAATAAGACCCATTTTCTTTTACTTGTTGCTTCTTTCCAAGTATTCCTGCCGTGGCCCGTTTCATGAATAAAATGGGCTGACAAACCAGCTATTATTCCATTGCCTTCAGCTATTCGGACCTAGGCCAATGGCCAGTAGAGAGGCTGAGAAACAAGTGTAAGCTTTGCCAGCACTTGAGCTAATAAATGAACTCAGCTCACAGCTGCATCTACGAGCTGCTTATGTTCCCCTGGTTAATGTCAACCTTGTTTCCCCTTCCAGCGACATGGAGCTTTTGTGTGTGCAGAGATAAAACCAGCAAGTGGTTGATAGTTCCTAGGGGAACAGAAATATTCCTGAGTGCTAGAGGGTCATGTTCACTAGAACCACCAAAAACAGAGAAAGGAAACTCAGTGAAAAGCCGAATGACCTCACCCAGTCTCTTCCTGCAGAATTCCTAGGAGACAGTAGGCTCTGAAAATCACTTATCAAAACCAGACGTCAGAGAAATAGCCAAAGCATACCCCAGAATTCCTGTGAGAGGACACAAAAGTTCAGGCATTTCTCAGACAACTGAAGTGGATGTTGGCTGCCCTGCTGAGGAGGAGCCCTTTATATCCTACAATGAAATGGCCTTTGATATATGAGGGGGGGTTACCTACTGTACCTAAAAACGTGCAGATGCTGATACCACCATCAGCAACTGAAATAAAAAGAGCCTAGAGTCACTGTTAGGCCAGTGCATTTGCTTATTCTAATATCAATAACACCAAACACAAGCTGACACCAGTGAATTGTTGGAGGGAGCACAATGCTTCTTTGATGTACTAACAGCTGCACCATGCTTTGATGTCTCTAGAAAACTATATGTTTATCAGAACCGTTTTTTAATGGTGACATTTCACTGCCTTCCCTGGAGCATCAGCCTTTTGATTCTTTCTATACATTCTGTAAGATGGTTTTTAAGTTAGTTAACACTTTCAGAGCTGCTGGTTAGAAGTAGAAGTCACTGTGATTCATGAAAAGGTACTTCATTTTTCAAACCAGTTATACTTTGCCTTTTTTTTTTTCTGGTTGCTAGGTGTTTTACGTAAATGGTTTTTATTTACACCATCTCTTTGGATGCTGCAGTGTGAAACATAATTTTGCATGCCATGTGGTGTCAGCTTGTGATAAACGGAAACCATTGTTGCTTCCGTAGGAAACAATGACAGCCAAGAGGGGCAATTTGCTGTAGTCCACAGGAATGCAAAAATCATGTCACTGCTCTCTACAGCTAATGAAGACAAACCTTTGGAGCAAGCCCTTTTGAGGGAGAAGAGAATGCTTTTTGCGTAAGATTTAAGTCTATAATTTTTTTCATGTCAGAGCACATTAAACCAGAAAACAGCTAATTTACTCTAGGCTTTCCCCCCATACTAAAAGGAAACAACTGTTCAAGAGACTGAAGGATAAGTTTTATTAAGCATATTTCTCCAGTATTTTTTCCCTGTACTCTTCACTGGCATTCCCAACAGATTTTCCCCTGTATTCTTGTGTTGGAGAGACTCAACATTTTAACTCAAAAATTTAACTTGCAGCTTTTCATAGAACAGACGAGCAAGTTATTACCTGCAGCACTCAAACTGGCCCCTCTTACATGCTGGAGGAGTTCATGTATGCACTGTGTTGCAGTGAGAGTAGTGAAAAATCAACTGTCAACTTTATACTTCAAGAAAGACATACTTGTCCTAACTATATATAAACCTACCAGACTTATATGTAAGTTTTTCTCTCAAAGACTGGTAGCAAAATGGGAAAATAATCTTTGAACATTTTGGGGAAAATAATTTGAGATAGTGTTTACTTAGTGCTTTAGATCCTGTGTTATAACCAAAATGAAAACACACCCCTATACAACATGCTGTGATAATTCTTTGTTTTTCTTCAGTTAACAGAAAAATGTATGAAACTGCTCTAATTTAGCCTTCCATTGTACAAACTCAGCTTCCATTGGTATTGATGAAAACTGCACTAGTTTACTGGCTGCACCTCTTCAGTTTCTACCATCATTGCCATATTAATAATAAATTGGCATTTGTAGATATAGGTCTTACCAAAATGGTCAGATCTGTATCTCTTGTAATATAGCAGGCATTTTCCTGATTCCGTGCATTACAACTTTCATTTCTCGTAATGAGCTGTAAGTTTTTAAAGTAACTTGACAAAGTGTGGGGAGTGGGAGTAGGAGAGGGTAAAATCAATAAGAACTAAAACACTCTGTACAAACACCAACATAGATACTAGGCATAAGGAGCCAATCCTGAAATGAATTACAGCCTTTTGGGACATCTAGTACATTCTAAATAAACCTACAATGTCAGACCTCAGAGGTCAGCACAGTAAAGTATGAATACCTCAGTAAAACTATCAGATAATCTCTATCAATTCAGTTCTTCCTGCAGTTGCAGAGAATGCAGTTAGGATATTCCAGGCACCTAGTTAAACAACTTAATAGCTAAAGAAGGGGGAAACAGCTCTGCATCCCTGGCACTCTTGCTTACTTTCTCTGGGTGGATCTTTTCACAGGAAGTAGCAGAAGCCCAGCGTTATATTTAATCAGATATTTATATAACACGCACAGATCCCAAAACCATGTTAATTTACTGTTAAGTTTTGCAAAGTACAATTTTAGACAAGATGTCTTAAAGGAACAAAATGCCAAAACTAAAATCAATGGAAGACCAAGTTAACATGATAGGATGTTACCATTGCATCTAAGGCCTTTTCAGTCTCATGAATGCCCAGAGCATCTTCACTAACCAGCTTTAATTTTATCACTTCAGAAGCGCCTGAACCTTGATCCTGGACTGTCTTATCTGTAGTCCTGTGCAAGTAGCATGTAGTGCACATCAACTGTGTTTTCCAAAACACTACTATATGAATATTTTTCTCTCCCATCTGGAGTTTCTTGGAGCCTCTGTCAATGCAGCTCACCTTCCTGAATAAATTAATTATGTATTCTCCAAGTAGAGCAAATATCATTAGAAGCACAGGTATTATTATTTTAAATAATGAAAAAATGTCTGTTACAGGATAAGAGGGCACGTACATGACAAATTAAATCAGAAAATGTATTGCCACAGGACAACCATTAGGCATGTATATTATTCAGTTGTACTAAGGCACTATAATGATGCTTATTAAAGTCAAAGGAAAGTCAGTATGACTTTAAAAAGAAGTTTGACTATTAACCCATGTCATCAAAGGAGGAGTCTGAGGGAACTTGCATACTGGAATTTAAAAATTATCTAAAGAATCAGCAGGTGCCATGGACAAGCTCAGAGTTAAATTTCTTTCATTACAATGAGAATAATTTTAAAATTAATAAGTGCTGTTATTACTGTCCATATTCTAGTAGAAATGGTCAGACTGCCTAAATCCTTACTAGTGTGACTGGTTTCTACTAATGAGTAATGTTGCCTACTCATGGCTTACATGAGTAAATATTTCCAGGGTCTCATTCATATTTCCTAAAAGCATTACATGTTGTATAGTTTATTTCATACACAGTACTTTAATTCTACGTTAATCAGCATATAAATACACAGGCCAGCGCCTATCCTGCCCTGTACCACACCAGTATACCTGTACTTAATCTTTTTGATGACTTCTCCTCTATATCACATCTACTTCTTGAAGATACTTCATTAGTTCTGAGCTTCTCTGGTGAATTCATAGTAACTGTACTGGCTGTTTGATTGTGTCCCTCTGCTGTGCACTCTGGAAGATCTATTATCCAAGTATATTTATCTTCTCTGCTTTCTAAGCTTGTTACTTTAACAGATTTGTTGTTTCACTGGTGACACTTTTTATTTTCATCGAGCATTAGTGAAAGCATTTTATTAGTCATTGTACATAAGGAGAAATCACAGTTCCATTTCATTTGAACTTGTTACAAAATACATTTCCATAGTCTGAAGATCGCTTTCTCTTCTATCAGTGACATCATCACACAATATAACACACAGAACTTTCCTGTCATAGAAGGAAAAAAATCTGGGCTAAATCTTCTTCATCCTTTCGTGTTCCATTTGTTTCTTCAGATATACACAACTTAGGCTAAACCCCTGTGTTCTGTGGTGCCCAGGACCTCTAGTCGTCATATGGGGCTCCACTGTGCCAAGTGCTGTACGGTGGAACAGAGGAGTTTACTGCTCTAAGGCGTTCACACTGCTAGGTTTGACAGGAGACTACACAGAAGTTGGCCATAAACCAAGATATTTGCTCCTTGTGCATCCCCAGTGAGCTGTTCTGTTCCTCAAGCCTCAGAAGCAGTCTTCATGGGTTGTTCCCAGGTGGCAAATTTCAGTCCAGAAGGAAGCTGCAAGGGAGGAATTTTGTAAGAGCTCTAGCAGAAGGCTCCTAAGCCTTCTCTCACAGATTTTGGCATGAGTGTGGGCTATTATTAGGAAATAAATGCAATGTAGAAGGGATGGGTCTTGTTTTATCTCTCTTTTTTTTTTTTTTCAATCGGAGATTTTGTGAACCAGAGACTAAAAAAATATGGTAAAATCTTTGAAGTGTGCTGGCATTTGGGGGCTTTTTGTAGTGGATACTAAAACCAGAAGTTCCCAGTATTGCTGTCCAGAATGTACACTTGAGTCTTCAGAGTGTTTACTGACTTTTTGTGACATTTGGATGTATTGTTAGGAGCTCGGTCATGAGGAATTTCTTTAGAAACTATGCTACCCAGTGTGTCTGGGTCATTGATCTGTGAGCTAAAAAATTCTTCAAGGCAGCAGTGAGAAGATAAAAGCAGTTATGTTCTCACAGGTCACCAACCCAATCTACAATCGCCCATGCTGACATGGTGAGGAGATGCAGCTTATCCCCCTGTGCCAAAAAAGACGACTTCTACCACGGGGTGAGAGAATTCATTCACAAGAGAGGTTAGATGGTGTCCCCGCTACTACTCTCCCTGGGGTGTGAGTGGAGTCTGGGCTTGTCTTGTGCTGCTTTCATGAGACAAAAAGAAGGAAGAAGTGAGCAAGTGTTGGCCTGGTATTCAGGTTTCATGCTGCTGTGCTGTCTAGTCTTTCATTTGCCAGGTCTTTAATGTTACCTCTGTGTCTGAATGTTTGTGTGTCTGCTTAGGTCTGGAGAATTGTAGCTATCTAAATCAGGCATAAGTGTTGAGCAATGTTAAAAAAATGAAGGGATAAAGGAGAATTGGTGGCTGTACTTGTTGCTTCCACCCTCCTCTCTTCCTGACCATCCTGTGCAGTGAAATTTAGTGTGGAGAGAAGCCTAAACTCCAGTTGGTCCAGCTATGATCTGAATTGCTCCACCTTTACAAACTAGACAGACTGTGCTGTCTTTTGCTGGTAACGTGGATCCTATTAGCAGAGTAACTGTACAGAATGTGTACTGCCTCATCTTTCAGCCCCTGAGAGAATTTTTCACTGTAAGGGATGCACTAGCAGCCTCCGTAATCCTGCTATAGAAGCGTTCTTGCACTAGACTACTGGCACTAGGAAGCCCTCTGTCCTGGTTGAGGTGATGGAAAGCAGCAGAATCTTGCAATGAACTCGGGTTACGATTGGTACAGTCCAGCATAAAATGGCAAAACTTATGGCTGAGGCTTTTTGCAGTTCCTGGCTGCATTGTCTGCTCCGTAAAGCACTCTTCCTTCCCAGGCAGTGAGAAGCTCTTGTCAATGTGTTTCTCCACAGCATTTCTGAATACATAAATATAAGAGGAGCTCCAGGGAAGATGCATTTTTTTTTTTTCTGTCCCTAGAGATATGGTTCAGGATGGTGGGTAGGAATTAGGTAGTTAGACATGTGTGCATGTTGTTAGGAGCTCAGTCATGAGGAATTCCTTTAGAAGCTATACTATTCAGTGTGTCTGGGTCATTGGTCTGTCACTTTGTGACATGAGTTACCAATCTGTCTGCACACCTGGATGGGCAGAGTTCTGTTAAGTTGGACATTCTTGAAAAGAAACATGGGAGAAGATGCCACAGGTGTGCAGGAAACCCCATTCTAGATTAAGTAGAAGGTAGCATTATTCAAGACTTTTGCATTTGCATTGTGGAATGAAGACAGTGAATGATTAGCCATATTATTGTCTCTATAGCACTGATTTAATAGGATTTGTGAGATTTAATCTATATGGTTGGGCTAGTGAATTTCTGAAACTTCTTACGATTAATCAACAGTTGTAATTGCAATAGATTAGTCTGTCACTGATCAGCCTAAAATGTTTTGTGTTTACTCAGCTGACTGGTGCTTCATGAGGACGTGTCTGCTTCTAGTCCAGTGGCAACTTCATAAATTCTGTTCTTCCCATAATACGAATGCCAAAATAGCTGAAATATGTGACATTATGGCTTATTACCAGACTCTATGGCCAGTCATAGATTGGCAATGCTATCCTGCCCTAGGCTTTGATTCACAAAACTGCAGCACTGAGGCTATGTTTACAAGGTGGGCTGGCTGCTACTTGCATCTAATAGTAGAGCTTCACCTCTCTTCCACGCGTGGCTACTTGTGAAGAGCCGTGAAGCAGCCTGAGATGGCAGTATTCAAGCATTACATCGCACTGTCATTTTACATGCCACCTTAAGCAGTAATACCATCGTATTTCTGTGACGTGGCATTATCTCTGTGCATCGTGGCAGTGGATGGTCAACATGTTTAATAAAGCACCTGCTACCGTTAGGAACAGAATACCTTTAGAATCAAAATAACTTGTAAGGTACTATTAAGTCTTTTCCAGTCAACCTTTAGTTATGGGGTGGGGTTGAAGTCAATGGAAATGCTGCCATAGGCTGTAACAGTAGTTGGATCCGGCCCTGTAATGGCACTTTATGTTCTAATTGTCTCAGAGGACTGTGGCTTTCATCTAGTAGCAAGTTAATGAAACTGCAAAGTCAGTGGTTCCAGCCTAACAAAAGGAATGGAGCCTCAGTTTAATACTGAGGCATTTCCCATTTGTAGTAAGTAATGGGAGCAGGACAAAACTGCAATCTTTGAAAAAGGACACAGCCCTGTCGTTGCATTTCTTTGGCACAAATCAATGGGGATTAAGCTGTGGCCCATGGAAGTTCCTACTAGAACTCTTCTATGAATACAACTGCTGTCACTGCACATGGGAGGGGAAGTGGTTTGTGCAACCACAGAGTGTCTGTGAAACACTGGTTCTAACCATGGGTGAAAGTGGAGAACATCTGATATGAAGTGAGTAAACACCAAGCATAATGGCTTGTGAATGTAGTGGGGCCAAAACCGGTAAAGTTTAGTCTAGGAAATCATCCTGTTGAGCAAGTGCTGGTGTCCTGATCACTGTCCTGATCAAGATTTTGTTTAAATTTAACAGTACCCTAAAAAGATATTTACTGGGAGCTCTACGGGTGGTCTAGAACCCCTTTGTAGCACAGCTCAATGCAATTGTGCCTGTGGTCTTCCTGCTGCCTCCAATCCCCCTCCACTTGTCCTGCAAGAAGGACGTTTTTCAATGTGAAACCTATTTGTCAGTACTTGAGAGGAGATGTGAGAGCAATGGGATCATTAAAAAAATACTAATCTTTATTTGTTTAATTTTTAATGACTCAGAAGAACATGCAGTTTACAGAAGTCAAGAAGCAGTTAAGAAGCTGCCTGGTGCTCAGGGAAGGTGAGTATTGCACACAGATTTGGCACTGATCTTCTCACTCATGTTCTCTTTAATCTTTCCCTGTTCCTTCCTCTCTTGACTAGACTGCCTGGAAACAGCTCTAGACAGTGAAATGTCTCTGAAGGTAGTGTGTGCAACATAGACACTGGTCTCTGCTCTGGGCTTATTCTTGTGCAGAGAAACCAGTGAAACATTTATTGACTGCAAATGTCAGTTAAAACATTAATAAAATGACAAGGTAGAATGTAGGCAATTCAAGCAGCATTCATCCTACTGCTGAGTATCCGAATAGCTGCTTGATAAGAAAAGTGTCTCATTACCTTTCTTTCATTTCTGAATCTGCCAAAACTCAAGCGAGCTCCCTTCAGCACTCTGCAAAGTGATCATAATGCACACAAACGCCCAGAAAATGCCTCAGAATCAGAGGTGCTCTCCATGATAAACAATGAATATTGATTTGAACTGAAGACATTTGGCTTGAGAGGTATGGCTTAGCCCAGTCTAAGCATTTGGCTGATGTAACAGAACTGCTGTTAGTAAAGTGGCTTTGCTTGACATTGTTTTGCATCATGTTCAGGAGTCTTATCACATAGACAGCTAAATTACCTTCAGATGTTCATTTGTTCATTGTCTGGGTTTCTTGCATTACTGCGATGAGTTCTACCACATGGAATGAAATCTAATCAACAAAAGTTAAGGCCCCCTTCCTGTGACATTGCTACATGTTGGTACAGTGCGTGCTGACAGGGGTGGTTTACAGTAATGTAGGGGGGGGCATAAGCTTTTTTCAATTAAAAAAAAAAAACCAAACAAACCACTTGCAGACTGTTTTGTTGTGAACTTGTAGACTTGTTCATTTTTTTAGCCTAAGCATGAAAATAGTTCCAGCCATACAAAATTACAGAATAAGAATTTTGTTTAAATAATTAATAGTGAATGATTTTATAATGCTTTTTGCATATTTGGGATGCTTTACAAAGCTATAAACCGTTTTCAGTTAGCAATTGCTATTCCTGTCACTGAAATGGGTCAATACACCGTATCTTTACATGATTTATATTAACCTTACATATTACCATTGCAAAGGCAAGATATGCTGACAACGCCATCATAACCTGTATCTCTAGGCCGAGTGATTTCTCAGACCATTGGAAGCAAATGGTTTTGGAAGCTTTGGTTTTTCCCTAACTGAAATAGCAGAAGGAATTTGCTAGAACAGAATGATGGCCATCTGGCTTTAGGCATTCAGCTAGGACTGAGAAGATCTGTATTTGATTCCTAGCTCTGAGCGCCTCCATCCACACAGTGATTGTGAGACAGTCAATTTTTGAGCACCAGCACTTCCTCTATAAGGACGATGCTTTCCTACTTTGCAGGAATCTTGAAAGCTTATCATGAATTTAAGGTACCAAGGCACTATGATAATGGTGGCAGTATTGCTAATCGATGGTGCCAGCCATGCCTAGCTTTAATTAGCTGTACTGCAAATCTGCTGATGTGGTAAAATGTTAAACAGAGCCAAAATCCAAATCTCAGGAAATGTCTCTGGATATTCTAACACTCATCTGAAATACTGCCTCCTGATCTCCTAGGATACAGGAGCTTATGTCACTAATTGGTCAATGTGTCTGCAGCACCAAGGATGACGTGGATGAGGCTAGAGTATAGCAATTACAGCTTAAGAGATTTTGTAAAGAATTCAGTGAGAACGGACAGTTGGGCATGTATACAGAGGATTTAATAAAGGACTAATAAAGCTTCCTATGTTTGTTCACGCAGACCTATTGTCTAGCGAGTTACTCTGAAGAGGAGACTCAGGCTGCAGGATTACTGTAAGAACCGTATTTGGTAAATCATGTATTTTCTGTGACCAGATAGTTGGTACAAAACAAATCTTTTGGAGAAGCCAAATTTGCTTGTGTTGCGCACACCTCACATACACATGCCTGCACCTTTACCTGCTGCAGAATTCATCCTTTGAGCAGAGTAGGTATTTGCCATATATCCCATTAATTGCTTTGATGCTTTCTTGGTAGCAAGTTAACATAGTGAGTCAGCTAATTGAGCTTGAAAAACAGTTTAATCCTATTACAGCACATAAGGCATCGTCTTTTTTGTTTTTCTTCCAATAATGCTGGTTCATGCACTATTCACAGATGTCAAGAAACACGTTTGTAAGCAGTCTGTCTAATCTAAAAAAGTGTGGATCCCCAACAGATAAATGAGTATTATGTTTTGCAGTCTCTATGACTGGGACTTCCAATTCACTTCATCCGTGCCTTGTTTTATTGCCATTTTTACAAACCTTCACACAGATGGGGATAGTTTGCTGAAATGTTTGGGTATGGTTTTTCCTCATATGCTTAACCTGTAGCAAAGATCTGGACTCAAAGAAGCATGTGCCAACAAAACAGTGCATTGTTGTCTCTGTGTGAGACAATACATTCAGAAAGAGAACAGCAGCCCTCTTGCTTCATCAAAAAGGAAACGTGTAAGGGTCAGATTTGGCTAGTGGGGCCTCATTAATAAAGTTGGCCTTTCAATAAATGTTTGGGTATGGGGAGAATTGGTGAGAAGCTCTTTGCTTTTAGGGTTGTGGCATGGGGCTCTGCTGTGCCTTTGCAGTGCTGCTTGTGAGCTGAAACAAGTTTGTGAGTTCATTATTCCAGGGAGTCCATAGTAAAACTCTTTTCAGTACCTATGGCTGTTTCATGCTTGCTGTGCAAACTCTGAAGTTGGCTGCTTTGCAGTGCTCCTGCGCTCCTGTTCAGTACAACCTTCAAAGGAGAAACAGTCAAAGTTAGATTGTTCCATTATACGAAGGCCTGTTCCCACGGTGTGAGACTCTGTGTGCCACAGGATGGTCAGCCACTTCACTGACCTCACTTCCTCTACCTTCCTAATAGCTTTATACGCGTAACCCAACAACAGGGACAGTCTGTGGCAGGACAGCGAAATCCTGCTGTTTTAATCACCACCACATTCCATAGTACTCTGCTGAAACAGGGACATGCAGGTAATGGATGTTTTATTTCAGTACTTTGTGCATATTGAGCAATATATTTCCCTACTTATGTGTCAGAGCTTGAAAGGACTATCCATTTTTAATGAGCTATACCATGCATAGCTAATGTAGAAACTTAATTTTAGATACAGATTTTGGTTTTATGCATTAGGGAACCATGTAAATTGCTGCTGTGAGTTAGGATGACACAAGAAGTGTGGTGTTTGGTGGTGGCTCAAAGACCCAGGCACGGGTAAAGGTGGTCCTCCTGATGCCTGAATCCCAGCTGATAGATATTGTCAAGTATGAGCTGCTACATACATAATGTAACAGTCTGTTCCAGTTGGCCCATTCCAGAGCCTCTTAAAGGCTCAATTTGCTGCAGGCAGGGATTAAAAACAAATAATCTGAAAGTGGTACTAGCTCAGCTAATAAGCAAAGGAGCAGGGTACTCAAGCTGAGCTGGAGAGCTGTACTGTTGCATTGATAAAATTATCTAGTACCTAGATAGCTTGTTCTAGCCTAGCTGTGGGTGCCTAGCACTACCTACTGAGGATCCAGTTCTAAAGATCCTACCCAAAGGTGAACTCCGCAGTACAGCTGCTGTATTGAAATGAGGTGCTTCTCTAGCTCGGAATCCAACCTATTTGGCCCAATCCTCAAGCCAGCTGATCTTAATATTCTGGTGGTACAAAGCTTGCATAAAACTGGCCTGGGGTCCCAAGGAGTAATTCCATTTCACTGCAGCCCAGTGACCTGAGTCCCCACTTGCCTGCATGATAATTTAAGTCTGCCATGATCACATTACTGTCAGTGCATCCCAGAATGTTCCAGGGTACAAATACAAGAGGTCAAACTCTCAGTCAAGCCAGACAAAGAGAAATGCAATAAGAGGAGTTTTTCCCAGCTTCATTTTCTGTTGTATCACACTTTTTACCTGTTTGGCTTACTGCAAACCAGCAGTTCTCCTTCCATGCTCTGGACTGCTAGTTTGGGGTACAGTGTTTCGTTTCTCATAATTCTGTCTTGTTTTTATTTTTTGTATTATTTTTCAGCAGTCAAGGAGAATTGTGAAGTACTACATTTATGCTGATTGCAAGAGGCAGTGCAAAACCACCAAGGCCTGTGTGCCCCAGGAAATCACTGAGGCCCTTTATGGCTGGCGAATCTATTCATCTAGAAGCACCTTTTTGTAATGTTCTCCTTCCCCTGCCAGTTGTTTATTCATGCATCAACAATGAGGAGCAACTGAAGGTGAGCTTACTCTTGCACTTGTAGCATATTAAAATTAAAAAGCTGTGCTTCTAAGAATTGTGCTCTCCTTCCTCAAACCAAAAAGAAAAGAAAGACCTGAGCAAAGTGCAGCAGGAGATATGATATGAAGCTCATTCAACTCATGTAATTAAATACAGAGATTCACAAGATCAAAGGGCACCTGAATAAATTAAAAGAAAAGCCTACATGGAATGGATCCATCTCTTGAGCAGCTTCATATGAATTAGAATGATGTGAAGCCTTATCAATCAAAGCAAAGATGAATATGGCTGGGAATAAACCATTGGTCAGAGTGCACTTTTGGTTTGAATTCAGCAAAGGGTAAAAACTGTGATACAGGCTTATGGCAGTGAAATGGGGTGGTAGCTTTCTTAGACGTTAAAGAAAATGGCTGTCAAAGTCGTTGAGAGTCTTTCCATTAGCATTAAGCGATGCTGGATTGAGGGGAGGTTGTGTCCACAAGATGTGTTATCACCATCTTAGCCAGACAGGAGGACCACAAGATGCTTGTGGTACAGTGCAAGCAGGGAGGCAGGAGAGGGAAGTGAACATTGTGGGTACATGGGCGAGTACAGGCAGTGGTGAGTCAGAAACTTTCAGCAGAATTGAAACTAATCAAAGTAAGCAGAGAGAGTGAAATGTGCAGAAAAGGACAGCACGTTTCTGGGAGCGTTATAGCAAACGCACTGAGACAAACTCAGACCTGAAGTAAGTGGGAGTGACTCACATGGACTTCAGTGGGAGCTGAAGCTGTTCAGACTTGTGCAGAGGTTGGTCCAGTTTAGCATGAATTTATTTTCCAGGGCACAGGTGAGAGCATCTCTACTTGCCCAAGGAGTGTTTTTCATTGCAAGAAAATTCTTGAGATTTCCCACTGTCCTGGTTTCAGCTGGGATAGAGTTAATTTTCTTCCTAGTAGCTGGTATAGTGCTGTGTTTCAGATTTAGTATGAGAATAATGTTGATAACACACTGATGGTTTAGTTGTTGCTAAGTAGTGCTTACACTAGTCAAGGGTTTTTCAGCTTCCCATGCTCTGCCAGGCGCACAAGAAGCTGGGAGGGGGCACAGCCAGGACAGCTGACCCACACTGGCCAAAGGGCTATTCCATACCATATGGCGTCATGCCCAGTATAGAAACTGGGGGGAGTTGGCTGGGGGGTGGCGATCGCTGCTCAGGGCCTGGCTGGGCATTGGGTGGTGAGTGGTTGCATCACTTGTTTTTCCTTGGGTTTTGTGTTCTCTCTCTCTCTCTCTCATTGTTTTCCTTTTCATTACAATTTATTATTATTCTTTTATTTCAATTATTAAACTGTTCTTATCTCAACCCACGAGTTTTCTCACTTTTGCTCTTCAGATTCTCTCACCCACCCCATGGGAGGGGAGAGTGAGCGAGCGGCTGTGGGGGCTTGATTGCCGACTGGGACTAAACCATGACACCCGCAATGCCAGCTGAGTTCAAGGCACTTCAGCATCTGTAAGGCACCGCTCTTGAGTGTCAAGGAGGTAAGGATCTGAGGCCAATAAGCAGAGTTTAGAGGAACAACACATACTTGACTTTGTTATCATAAATTATCCCATATCCTTCCTACAACACAAGTTGCCAGGCCATCCAGATACATCTGCAGGGTAAACACGTCTGTAATAGAGTGCTTATGCCCGGCTTTGTTAAGCCCTCTACTAGTTCAAAAGTCAGTGGGGGTAGGTAATAGATCCTGGAGCCAAGTGAGATGATCGGATACTCATTTACATTTCAATGTCTGCATTGCTCTTCCAGTTCACAGCTCTTTTATGGCAGTGGTGATGATATCTGGGCACTAGGAACAAAGTGACAGATCTGAAGGCTATGTCTATGTGCTAAGCTCTTTCTGTGGCTATTAAAAATCACAGCACTTTGAATTACGCGGGACCCTTGGAAACCTTATCTTCAGAGCTGCGAAGCTTCAGAGGCGCTAAGCACTGACAGCCTTGCTGCTTTGCCCTGTTTTCCAGTCTCCACGTACACTTTATCCCTTTTGCCTCCTTAAAGTGAGTGTAGTAAAACGTGTGCGTGCAGTGGTCTCAGCAGTACAGCCTCTGGTGCCACACAAAAGGAGGATCTGTCCTGATCGTAGTATGAGCAGTCTGAGTGCTTAAATGACAGGTCTGTGCTGAATATCAGTCTTCATTAGTAATGAGCAGAGATTCCCATGCAAGGAGTGGGAATGTTAAGATTGGCAAAACTTTATGAAATTGAGATAAGTTGATTACTAGGGCTTACTGCTAATTTTAGGCAAATTAATTTTCAACATTTGGCTAGGCCTTTGGCAGTCTCGAAAGAGCTGTTATATTCATACCAACATCCATAACCTTCAAAGCCTATAGACCAGTGTTACTAGCTCTAATGAGTAAGGGGTCACTTCATCACTGAAAAATGCTGCAGAGCCTGCAAGCAACTGTGTACTGCTGTGGTACTCCCTCTGCAAGACACTGCAGAAGCGCTGCAGAAGCATAACATGCAAATGCAGTATTTCCATGTGATGACAGGACATCTTATTGCAATTACTTTGGAGGGACTAAGAGGGATTTGGGAGGCTTTGAGCAGTCAGGAAAGGCACTGAGAGGATAGGGTGTGGAGATCTCTTAGCCATTTCCTCAGTGTTTGGTGCATGACCGTGACTGCATGATTTATTGTGCCTAAACCTAAGTGGAGGGTGTGGGATCTCAGAGCTTTGGATTCCAGGACAGCAACATATGGGGCTAGGAAGAGTCACAGATAGGTCCAGATCCACAGAGGACATTCACATTGCTTGAGCCCATGCATAGTTCCACCTTTAAATTATGAACAAAAGGCCTGCTTTAAATTGCTAGGCCATTTTTCCACCAACTTTGCTGTTCCTTAGAATGGCCATATTTTTTTTCTTGCTCAGCTGGCTGCTCGTGAGTTAAATACAATTTACGCTCATTTCTTTCTCTGATGACTGTAAGAATAACTCAGGCTTCTCCTTTAGACAATTCTTGGATATTAAATGCAGGTTTATTAGCTTGCTCAGAAGTGTTCATTGTTTGCACAGCTGAGCTGTGTATCTCAGGAGAAGATAAATAAATGTTCTTGTCCTAGGAAATGTCAGTGACAGACTTTCAGGCTTAGCAATCAATTTACATTGGTTCTTTTCAGAAGAGGGAAGGCAGGACATTTGGTTTTGGCTAAGGAAAATCCTTTCTAGCATTACTGGAGATGGGCAAAAGAGCAGTTTCATGTGAGAGCCACAGGGCCTGGCTTTGAGCAGTAGGAGAACACCCAAAAGAGCTTGACATGGCTGAACATTTCTTAAACAGAGCTGTAAGAGAGGAGAGCATCTGGTGGAATTGTCTGTAATTTTTTTGAGGTGATGGCTGAGTGTGAATGGCTGCAGCAGAGCAGAGATAGAAGGGTGGGAACAGGTTTTGTTTTTTCACCAAAAAATGTAACTGGTAAAGCATCTCAAAAAAAACTCAAAAGAAAAGCCACATGCAGAGGCTATCTTAAGACATTGATATCTCCCAAACAGCTTCAGTTGCTAAGAAAACATATTATAGAAAGTTCAGGTGGCTGTGCCAATAAATGACACAGATACATTGTCTGAGACTTCCAAGTCCCCTTTTGCAGTAGCTTGTACATGGCAAATTTGAACTCTTCATACTGAAGGATCTTGCCCTGTGTGTCAGGCTCAAGTTGAACTTGCTTTTGCTGTGGGTTTTTTAACTTTCAACTAAAGCACTTCAGCTGTTTCTCACAACAAAGTGTGTCCCATGTTATATGATTTTTTTAATAGATTGGTTAAACTTTATTAACTTGCTGTTTAGGAAGGCGGTTACCACAGATATGTGGTTTGCCACTTCTGTGAAAGTAGCCCGAATTTGGTCATTATAAAACCTCAGAAAACCTGTAACACCATCTACCAAGGAGAGACTTGTTAGAGTTTGTCAGCTAAAGTCAGGGAAGAGTCTGTCAGCACTGGGCATGTTCTGGCACAGGCCCACCTTTGAGCAGACTGTCATGGCAATTCTTCCACCTACTGATGGGTAAAAGCTGTGAGTTATAAAGTGCAGGGAAACACCATTTCCTGTCCTCTCACTGATTCCCCGGCTGCTACACCGGCTGCAGGAAGTAAAAAGAGAAAGCAGGCTGATCTTAGGTGGGAGACAGAAATAAGGAGGGAAGGAGAGCTAATCAGAGAAGCAGGTAAGGAACTAAGATGTGGGACAGATGGGTGTGGAGCTGGGATTTAGGACCAGCACTGGTTTTCCAGGAGGGGTAAAATCTGGAGCCAAAGGTGAGCAGAGGAAAGAATCTGGGACTGGGACAGAGAAAGGCAGCAGAAAGAATTAGGTTGAGGAGAACCAAGGGAAGGAGCATCTAAAAACCATTAAAATGCTCTCCCCACAGAACTGTGTGTTCCTGAATCTTGGTGCTGCTGTGCTGTCAGGAAGTACCTGTGAAGCCCACAGTGGTGGGTAACTCCCACTCCTGCTCGAGGCTTGGCCAGAAGGCGATGCATAGCAGTCTTCCAGCGCAGCAGTTGCTGCTACTGAAAGCTTTACCTGGTATACCAGTGAGCATTGTGCCTGTGAGTACTCACAACTGCCATTGATTCACTGATGCTGGGGAGGTACTTGGATATGTGTTGTCCTGGATACAGTTCAAGGTTTGGACTGGGTGTGATGAAACAGGCCTTGGATGACTCACTGAGTGAAAACTGCAAGACTGCTTGAGCACTGAGCGGGGAATGGCCTGATCCAGTGATGATAGGCCGCTTGGAAGCCAAACTGAGGCTGCATGGACATTTTCTAACCAGCTGCTGCTGCACAGGCTGCTCTCGGTTATCTGATGTTCACAAAGGGCAGCAAGTAGCCAGGCAAGGCAGTTAGAAAGGCAAGGCAGTATGAGTCTAATGCAGGAGGGAGGAGACAGACCTTTTAGGGATATATCAGGGTGAAGGCTGGCAGAGTGGAATTTAGTAGATCAGCGTGAATGAAACTGAGAGGTTTTGTGGAGCCCCAGTCTGACTAGATAAATAGGTAGAGGTTGGAAGCCAGAAATTGGAGATTGACTGTGAGGGCTAGGAAGCAGCAGGGTATCTTAGTTGTGAGCACCAGGGAAAAAAAAAAACAAACAGCAAAGAAATGAGAAACACAGTGTTAAGAGCAGAAAGGCAGGCATCAAGTAACGTGTAGAAAATGAAGAGAAAACAGAGTATCTACTCGTTGCTATTGGGGACCGCTTTTCCTGGAGACAGAAAGAAGGCTGGGGCCCAATGGAAAAAATAGTGTGTAATAGTTCATAATACAAAGAAGGCTGAATTAAAATTGCGCAAGCAGTTCTTCATCTGCGGAGGTGGGAGACGATGCTGAAAAGTTAAATTAAAGCCAGAGGAGTGGTTTGGTATTTTTTGTTTGTTCTGAGGGTTTTTTTGTTTTCAACAAGAAGGGTAAGTAATTACTGCAACAATGTAATAGGATACATAATGAATGAATAATGAATTCTCTTCCCCTTGGAACCTCTAATTCTCCTAGGAAGACAAACCTAACCAAGATGTAATCCAGTTTACCCAGAATTTATTGCTGGGGAAGAAAAGGATGATGGAGGACATTGTGGCCTATGTAAGAGGGGCATTCATGCAGTTATTCCTAGTTGTGAAGTCTCTGTTCCTTAGATTCTGGTATTTCTACGTGTGGTGTGCTTGACCACCACTTTAATGCTGTTCCTTTTAGAGACAGGTCTCTGTGTGCACATGGAGCTGCCGAAAGGAGCAGGAAAGCTTTTACTGACTTGGTGGCAGCTGAATCAGTTGTATTGGCTCCTATCTGCTGCACGGGCATGGCCTGGCGGCGTGAGCATCGCAGGAAAAGCCAGACGAGGGGTTATTTGGGTAGGGCCCAAATCTCTCCTGGAGTTCCAAGGTCAACAGGGACCAGATTATGCTAGAAGATGCTTTTGGCTCTGTGCCTGCTTGGTCCCACTTCCAGCCTTCCCTGCGTGAATCGGCTGCTAAGAGGAAGCTGATCCTGACCTTCAGGCATATGCTTGTCCCTTGTGACAAGGAAGTTCTCCTGCAGCCTAGGCATAGGCAGAAATGATGTGACAAAGGAACGGGGAGCAGAATAAGAAAGGCTGGTGGAAGAGAAGGAAATCTCATTTTTCTTCCAAACATAAGCATTATATTGGAACCTTGAAATATACCTGAATCAATGAAATAATTTAAAAATAATTTGGGAAATCACTGGAAAATCTACTGCAGAGGGAGTGGCTGGCCTGCGGGCTCTGAGCGGTGGTGTCACAGCAAGCATCTGCAAGTGTTTCACCACACTGTACAGTGCCTCTACACAGATCTTTTTGTGCAGGCAAATGTGGGGCTCGTGCACAGGTTGGGGGGCAGCTGCAGAGCTTGCAGGCAGAGTCTGTGACTGCCAGCTGAGCCTCTACCATTTACAGTGCTGACTGCTGAGAGATCTGCATCTCTTGAGGTAGTTGCAAGGCCTTCTGTGTCTGGGTGGCACAGTTCTGCTGCTGGCTGTTATGGTGTAGTTAAAGAAGTGGAAAATAAGACCAGAATCTGGCCTATAATGTCCTGTCTATGCTAAACTGCCTAATAGATTGAGCTCCTTATTGCTGTGATCTGGTACCAAGTGGGTCACCCCTGCCCTAGTGTGGATTTCTAACCTGCTTTGCCCGAGTCAATGGTGGGAGGAAGGTTTCTGTTGTTTATAAAAACTGCAAATGCATTTGGCAGGAGGATCTCCCCTCCTTTCCTTTCTCCTCTCTTTCCTCCTACTGCATCTAATTCTCTTCCCCCTGCTTGGGACCAAGCTGCTCCTAGGAGGGGACAACCTCTCCCCATCCCCAGCAGCCGTCTCTGGGGGGGGCAGGCAGTTCCTGCCCTGGGGCTGCCAGGATCCAGCAGCCCAGGGTGCAGGCAGGTGACCTGGTGCCTGCAGGCCAGCTCCCTGCCTGCCTCTGCCCTCCTCCCTCCTGCTGGGGCTGGATGAGCAGGGAATAGGGAGTGCGGGTGGGAGAAGGTGCATGCCTTCCAGTCTACAGTCTTGTCTGGGGCTTCAGCACAAAAACCGGAGCCTGCTGGTGTTTTGGAAAGAGGTGGGAAGTCCACAGCTCAGGCTGTGTCTTGGGTGGAGACCTGTTGGCCCTGAGGAGTGGGAAACAGGCCAGTGGGCTGGGGCCAGATCCCGTGGCCTCTGCTATCTTCTGGCATGGAGGGCTCCGCTCCTCCCAGCTCTTGCAGCGAACATATGCTGCTCCCTCGCTGCACCCATGGTAAACAGGAGCGGTTTTGTGTAAAATCCAGTAAAATCTAGTTTGGATTTTAAGAGATCTCTACTAAACTTATATTAAAAGATTTCCTGATTTCTGCAAAAGGTGGGTGGATATTCTGCACAGGCCTGCTTACCCACGGCTTGTTCACTGATATCATTAGGAATTGGTGAGATCCTTAGCTGGTGCAAAACTGTTTCATTGCCTGTAATGAAGTCAATGGCCAATAAAAATCTGAGGGATGTCAATACAGCATGAAAATCCCACTGTCCTCCTTTAGGATGTGCCACCATTTGGGCTGGATTTTAGGGCAAACTTTTAGAATTAGAATAGCTGAAGAGGTGCATAGAGAAGGAAGGGAACATTGTGGAGGCTGTGACTGAAGGCCTGTCAAAATAAAAATCTCAAACACAGGTCTGGGTGTGCCCTAGGGCTGGGAGATAGCCTAAGCAGTCCTCTGGGATCCCTTCCACTCCTATTTTTCTCTGAGTTCGAGGCACTGGAAAGGCAGACTGACTCTCTTTTGGTTTTCGTCAATGGCAGTTTTCTAAAGAGATATACAGTGAAAAGCAGCTGAGAAATGGCAGACTGTCACCTGAGAGAATCTCTCTCCCTTTCAGCTATTTTGGATTCTAGATAATTCCATCTATGTGCACACATGACAAAGATTCTGTCCTAAGAAATTAGATGAGGTTACCAAGTCCAGCCAGCACTCTGAATTCATATTTGCAGATCTTGGAGGGTTCTCTCCATGACACATGCATTTAAAGCCAACCAAGCACACAAACTTTTTGCAGAACACATAAAAACTGTCTTACAATAATTTCTTCATGCACTGTCTCCAGCACCACAAAAATCTTATTCCTTTTAAGTACGGGCAAGGTGTTAATATTCTTGGCTGACTGGACACCTAAGAAATACTTTTGACATGTAGCTTGGCTGTGTTTCTTGTTGGATCTGCCAAGCATTCTTTAGCTGTCAAGGTCTGGGATTTATATACTGGGAAGCGCATGATATTTTGAGGGCATAGAGTTAACCAGTTTTGCACAAAATGTACTAGTTACGTAAAAGTCATATTTTAAAATGAAATCAGTGCCTTATGGAAAATCCTAAGTACAGAACCAGGAACCAAAGCTCTCTGTTTATGCATAGCGCTGATGCAGCCCTAGGACTGGCTTTGCAGGCTTCTCCCCACCCTCATATGTTACTGTGCTTCGACCGTGACCTGAAGCGTTCATCTGAGAGGTAAAGAGCTAATTGGATTTCCATATCCTCTCTCCTAACAAGAGTTTCATCTGTGGTAGGTTCTGTTTTGTTTTCCACTTTGGATGTCTGTGTGAAGATCTAATTTCCAAAAGCCTAAGTAGCCAGATAACACCAGGCATTTTGCGACATAGACTAGTGGATTTCTCCCTGGACTCCCTGAAGTTCCATTGATTTGTGTTCATAATCAGAAGAGAAGAGAGCTTTATTTGAGGCGGACATCCTCCTCTTCACTTGGACCACCCACTCATTTCACTGCCACTGTTGCTAGCCTTGAAGTTCCAAATCCCCCAAACTAGACCCTCCTGAAAAGGAGGTAGACTTGAATCTTATGAGATTGAAGAAAAAAGGAAGGCAGGTGAACTTTTTATATTTGCCTTTCAGGTTTTCAGCTTTCAGAGGTCTCAGATGCATTTTAAAGCGTTTTTCAACAGCTAAAAAAACCCCACCTTTTTCTTTGATGGGTAGCATGACCTGTAAAGAGATCTGATACTCTTACGCAATCCTTGACTCCAGTAGCAGGGTCTTCAGAAAAAATGTCAGATGTCTTATAATTCCTGATAAAAATGTAAGTGCTAGCAACACAGCTACTCTATCAGCTCTGTCAGGAAAAGATGGCTGTGTGATACAATGCCTGTAATCTTTATTGGCTGGAGCATGAACCAAAGTTCACTGTGTGCACAGCAGCCTCTGCCTGGATCAATGTCCTCACCAGGAGAGAGCTGCTGTTGCTCTTCTTTTTAATTAATATAACTTCTCCTCTAGTCCCTCAGCTCTTGCCCAAAAATCCAATGGTACAACTCTGTAAAATGAGACAAGTGGAAAACTGAATTGTGATAATATATTCAAGAAATGGTATTTTGTCGGAAACTATAACTGTGAGGCCTCGCAAAGACCAGTTGCTTCCTGTTCATCTCCCGTAAACACCTGGTGGCATATCTTGGGAACAGGCTGCCTGTGGGTGAGTAAAGCAGGCGCAGCTGTCGGTGCTGCAGCTAGAGTCCGTGGGTGGTGTGACGCGAATCTTTCTCAAAAATGCTGTTATTTCCACAAACATTTCATTTGGGGCAATGCCGGCTTTCAGAGCCTCTTCTCAACCTCTTTCATTGCAGAGAGGAAGGGAATCATCCCTGAAGCTGGCATATTTTCATGTGTTTGCTGTGTGGATCGCAAGACTCGTGAAAGTGTGTGTTTAGACAGTGACAGATTACCTCAACCCCCAAATCAGTCTCTGGCTTGTTAGAAGAGGAGCTGTTAAAGTCTGCTGTGCTAATAAGTTTCTAAATATTCCTTTGAATTGGCTTGCTCTGACTCTGCAGGCTCTCAGCTCTGCTGGGGTGTCCTGTGTGCGAGGAGCAAATCAAACCCACACAGCAGTTGGTCTGTATGGGGAACTTCCAGTGAGACCAGCAGGGACCTGGCCTGCAGTGAGCTAGTTATGGCATGGAATATTTATTAGAAATTTATGTTTTCAGGCAATTACTATCTGCCTAGCTTTTAGAGCAAACTGCCTCCATTCCTTCCAGTCCTGCCAGCTAGATAAAGGTGCTACAAGGAAGGAAGGAATTGAGCCTTTTAATTTTTTTTTTTTTTAATTTTTAAATTGAAAAATAATTGTCTCTGAGATCTGATGGCAAGTAGCAAACAAACAGCCTTTTTGTAACTGTTACAGATACTGAAAAAATGTAAATACCTTAAAAGACAGAGGCTCATGGTGGGCCACAGAGGCTCTTAAGTATGGTGGTCTTACCTGTTGTCATCATGTGCACAAGTAAAGTGTATTTGTCATACCTTTATTTTATGTTAGTTGATAGAGAGTAAGATATTTCCAAACAACAGCCATGGAATGAAAACTGAGGTTATCATTTGTGCCACTGGCTTTTCTGAACTGTAGCTAAGATCTGATTGGAGGCTTTGTTGAACTTTATAGAGTGTAAAAATACATTGAATGAATATGCCTTTACTGTGAAAGGCAGATATGGATTATTACTAGGTATGTTCCATAATGGAAAGTCTCCATTTTTAGGTGGATGTGGATCCACCCTGAACATGTCTTTGTTTATTTGTAAGATTGTTTCCTGTTTTTTCTTATCACAAACTTTCAGCTGTGAATTAAAAAAAAGAGGCAGGCTATGACGTTACAGTCTCTAGACTAAGGGATGTGAATGAGGCCTTTCCACAATGCTTTGAAGGAGTTGGACAACCATCCAGGGGTGTATGGAGTCAGAGAAGACTTCTACAGCTTCCTTCCGTAACTCAATTGTTAGTTCAACTCCATTGAAGCAGAGGGAATAAGAGCAACAACAAACCTGGTGTATTTTACAGTGATTTTTTTAGCCTGGTTTTACATGGAATTACACATCTGTGTCCTCCTCTTCCCCAATATCTTTTGGAGCTGCTGGCCAAAGTCAACAACATTTGACTGAAAAGGAGAATTTTCAGCAATAATTACATTCTTACCAGTTTCCTAAAAAATAGGAGGTCAGGGAGAGCTGAGTTGGATTTGAACATTTGCACTTTTGCCCCTAATAAATCTTTTGATCCTTTCACCCGTTCCTCCTGCATAGGTTCTCTGAGGTTTTTTTGCTATGGATTTAGGGAGAATAAAGGACATAGAATTCATCTGTTCTACTTGGAGATGAAAGTAAGTCTTTATTTGCATTAACCTATCAATAAGTGACTCTTTAGTTTGTGGCTGTCAAAAGTGAAGTGATCGAAGTGTATGTACATTTTTTTTCTTTAAGACTAGAAGGAACCACCATGATTATCTAGTATGGTTTCCAGGGCATAGGTCACCAAAGCTCAATGAGTAATTTCTTCATCTAGCCACAAGGTCCTGTTGAAGCCACAGGATCACTTTCAGAAATGTGTTTGATTCTGGTATTTGCTAGAGGGTTCATGACATCTCAGTACATCCCAAAGTGAACGGTTCTGATAGTTAATTACTCACATGGGTGGGAAAATTTTCACATTATTTGTAGTGAATTTATTTGCCATTATCTTCGGCAGATGGATCTTGTATTTTCCTGATGGATTCAAGTCTGAAGTGTATTCTGTATTCAGTACACACAAGACTGACTAGGTAATTTCTTGACCTCTGCTTGATAAATTGGAATTAATATCTTGATTTGATAAATTGCATGCTTTTTAGCATGCCGTTTACTTCTGTTTAGCATAACAGAAGTCATGTCATCCTTTTTCTCCTGGAAAACAAAGGAGAGTAGGAGACAGAGTTGACCCAGATTCTTCCCTTGTCATAATGCCAAAGTCAGTTATGAAGATTTCTGAACATGTGAAATTTTACATTACTCTTCTTCTACCTAAAGTTATAAGGAAAACACTGATGGAATAGATCAGCACATCTCCATTGATTTCAGTGACCTTCATGTTAGTAGTGAGTTGGGCCTCCAGTGGTATTTAGGTCTATCCCAGGATAGAAAACAGCATGAATATAATTCATAGAAAAGCCTTCTGAATAAAGGGACAAAGCAAGTTCTATACTTTCCAGTGTGCTCCTTCTTGGAATATGAAAAGCTTAGGCATCTTCCTCTGCTCCTCTGACCTCAGATCGATCAATCAAAAAAACCCAGTAAAAATGTTGTGAAATAAAAAAAAAAAAAGAGTTTGTGTCAACCATATTCTTGAAGGGAGTTGAAGACCAAAGGCAAAGCGATTTTTCAGGTGGGATGCACGTACATAAATGAGATGCCTCTGAAAGAATCCAAAGTTTTTGTCAAAATCAGCACTTCATTACAAGCCATTGAAGCTGGTTTAAAGCTTCCATTGAGAGCTGTTCCCTGAGAGCATGAGTCATCGTCTGCGGACAGAATCATGTAGTGATTTACACAGCCAGGGAGGGGGGTGTTACTGGAGACCCTTAAACAAGATAGAAGTCTAATTTACATGTTGGGTACAATTAATTGCAAGTGTAATTGCAGCTGAAATCTTTCACCAGGCCTGAGCTGGTGCCAAATACACAAGTTTCAGTTATGCTGCTGTGATGTGTCCGCTCTTTGTGGCCTTTTCAGTCCAATGATAGCATTTTAAGAATGACAAATTCAACTGCCTAAAGTAATGTGGCCCCAGGTGTTCACCCTGTTCCAGGCAATACGTAATGTCCTCAGCATGTTCCTGTTGTGTGCAGCTTTCTCGTCAGCCAGCACAGAAAGAGACATCCCATTTTTAAGCGAGTCTCTTGAAAACATGCTGAAACACTTCTCCCAAAGACCTTGCAACATGCACAGCGCTGATTCTGGTGGAAGGGGCCAGCAGTGCCTTCTGGTGACCTGTGGAGCAATCATGGAGTCTGCAGCTTTGTAAGCCTCTGGCTCTGGCTGTTGGCTGATGAAATGACCCTTCCCTTGCACAGCTGCAGCACTGTCCTTGGCACCCTCTAAGCAGCCTTGGGTGCTCATTGCTATATGGGAATGCTCTGCAGAGTGCAATTTACCCATATGGATTCATCTGGACAAAAATTTAGAAAAATCTGTCATTTTTTTAAGAATGTATCTGAATCTGGAACTTGTTTCCATCTTAGCCTCTTAAGGAACAACGGTTCCGAGTAGGGAACTGTCCAGGCTGCTTTCCTGTGTCAAGCAGTTCAAGATTATAAGTCAATAAATATCAGCTACTGTAGAAATGGCAAAGCACGTGAGAAGAACGTTGTGAAATGAGGCCAGAACTCTTAAGGGCAAACAGACCAGGATAGTCCTAAGTGCTGAAAGAGGAATAAACGAAGTACTGCCATCGCTGCTGTGGTCAGACCCTCCTGACAGCTTGGCCTAGCAATGGTGAGAACTGCAAGCCATAGAAGATGGTAAAAGAGAGTCCCTGTTAGTGAAATAATGAGTCTGTATTACTTCAGCTTGAGCTGTCCCTTACTGTGGGACTGATTTTCATTTGAGAGCGGGGGCCCAGATTGTAAAGCAAACATTTATTGCATTACATGTCTGGATTCCATAGAGCATGTCAGAAAATAAAGCAGATTTGTGAGGCCGCTCTAGTGCAAGGTAGAGAACAAGGCAAAGTGGGTCTGGGAGGGAGCTGCCTACCCCAGGGTGCTTCCTGCAGTAACTATATTTTGCCCTGGATGGGTGCAGACCACCTATTGCACAAGTCTTCCAAGGATTATGTCTCCTCCTGACACAGCAGGAGAACATAGGAGGCAGCAGTAACAACACAGCGTTATCATTGGTTTATGTCTCAAGGCAAAACCAGTCTTTTGACTGAGTCTTTGTTTGTTTGTTTGTTTTTCTCCAGAGGTCCAGGAAGACGTGCATCCTAAAAGGACTAACGACCAGAATTAGATGAGATACCACAGATTCTATTTTAGCTTCACTGAAAACACACCCTGGTCCTACAGGACAAACATCCAGTGTTGTGGGTCAGGTTGTTTCATGAGCTGAAGGACCGTGATAATAGAGCATGTCTGGGCTTGTGAGGCATCAGAGAGTAAGAGATTTTTTTTAAAATATTTTTTCCTGTATGGTTTTATTAATATGCCTTAGTCTGGCTCTTGGGGTGTCTCTTCTGAAACAAGAAACTCGTTCATTCCCTGGACTCCCTGCTGGGACCACTTATATGTGTATTAGTTACTGTCAGTGGTCATAGTGTATTATGAGCATCTGGCTGGTGGGAGGTGTTGTATGGCCATAAAAAGTGCTGCCTAGAAGCAATACCTCTCTCCTTCTGACTCTGCTAGATTAGAATCTGAAGGGTGAAAAGCTGTGAGATATATTTCCCATCCTCAAACCTATTAGTTGCTTAGACCTAACTGATTTTTGTGAAACGGCTTTACAAACAACACACAGATACAAAATAGTTCTGTGATACATATTTTTATTGTTGACTTGCACTGTATTCATGAGAGTAAAAAAAAAATACAAGATCTCTACTCAAGCAAAAGTAAAATATACAAGTGTGTATGAAGTTACCACTATTACCATAGGGTTTTTTAAATTTTTTTCTTTTAGGTCCCTGTGAAGCTCTCATTCTAAAATGAAACAAAAATAGCTAAAGACCACAAAAAATTACTGCATTTTCATGCTGTATTCCTTTGTCATTACATTTAACCCTTATTTTCCTTTCATATTGTACATTATAAAAACGTGACTGCTGTGTATATAATTTGTATTCCAAGTGAAAAGTGCACACTCAATTCTTCCACGTTAATTGGAAAGGTGTAGATCACTTTCTCTGTTTTCACCATGGGCCTGATCCAAAGCTCAAGGAAGGAAACTTTCGACAGGCATTAGCGCGCAGCTGTGTGTCACAGATGCTAGAATGACTTTCTGCACATGGTGGGAAAATAGAATTTTCCATTCTATTATTTTCCTTTTTAAAAGGTCATGCGGTATGTACTGGGATATTTTTTAAATTATTTATACAAATGTATCCTGACAAGCTACAACTTCCTCCAGTGTAAACATAGCTACTGTTTGTTTCTATGGTGTTTAGCAGTGTTTATAAGGTTGGGGAAGAACCATAAGATAGTGTGGTGTATGCTTTTAAAAAAATCCCCCCATTTATTTTCTCTAAAAACTTTTGGTCAGATTCTGATCTCAGTTACACCACTAAATCAGTGGAGATGCCTCATATCCACCAGTGGGCCTGAGCTGAAAATAGTTCAAGGAGTGTCTATGCTGGGAGCAAGGCTGCGTTGATACATGGTCTTGTATAGGGCTCTGGTAAGAAGGCTGTACCCTACGTGTGTACGCATGTGTTTAAAAACACTTCTGTCCAGCTCAGTGTACTTTTTGGACATTCTTCTTATGTGAATTGCATAAGTTATGGTTACTTGTACCATGAAACTTATTTTACATAACCCATGGCTTTGGTTTTGTTCAACATTGTACCTGACCCCTGGATCTAACCGTTCTTGCGTCCTCAGAATCTCCTGAGTTAGATCCAAGCATTGTGAATTTAGGCCATTGTCACAGCAGTATGTATTTTGAATAACCATATCCATTTTCCAGTGAGTTCTAGGCACTTGAGGGGAAAGGTGCAATCACAAATCTTTACCGCTCTGTATATTTCATCCTGAAATTCTGGTATGAGACTCTCTTGTCATATATTAAAGGCCATTTTTCTATTCTAGGCTTCCATTTGCTAGAGATGATCGAACCACTGTAATGCATTGATTTGTAAAGTGCTTTGAGATATCTTGAGTGTGAATGCAGGAAAAATCAAATTATGGTCTGTCAGGCGCTTCAAAAAAAGTTCATTTCTTGGCTGAGAAAATCCCTATGCTGTCACCTGGTTTTGTGCTGACATTTTCCATGGGTAGCACAAAGGCTCTAAAAGCGCTTGGGGATTGGGAAAAACAGTATAGGCAGCCTTTGATTTTATAGGGCCTCTCCTTCCCATCAGCTATCCCACTTTTCAAACTTTCCTAATAGCCATTTTGTTTCTTCCCCAAAATTGAAGCCTTTTATAAGAAACTGGATTACCTGCAAAATCAGAAACTTCTGGATTTTTTCATGAAATCCAAATCCAAACCTCAGTTTTGCTGCAAAGGATCCCGTGTGGGTTTGGAACTGTTGCTTACCCAGGACTAGAGCACAACATGGCATTTTCCAGCTAAGTAAGAACAGGTGTGCTGAGTGCATCCTTGTGGAGCTACTGTTCGTAGGGACAAAAAATAGCACACAACTTTTCACATGCAGATGATCCTATCTGTCTTGACAGGCTAGTGGGGGATTTTCCATTGGCCAGCGTTACTACGGCCTGTCACAATTTGCTCAGCTATGTAAAATTTACATGAACATTTTTCCACTAATGTCAACAGCTCATAACAATAACCTGGATAAAAAAATCGTAACCTTTGAAGACAAGGCGAGTACTCAGTTAACTGGAAATAAAGCTGCCTTCCAGGAGACAGGATTCCTGGAGAGGGAGTATGCAAGAAACATCACCTGCTGTGTAAGTTTTGCTCTGTCTTTTCTGATTTTGTTTTTGTTTCTAGAGGATGAATATGTTAAACAGTAGCCTTCTAAGTTGTTCTAGGCTTTGGCAGTTTTGGTAATATCATACACCCTGAAAGACAGGAATAAAGCATTGTGACCTCTGGCTAATTATAATAAAGATAAAAGTTGAGAGTAAGAGCCAAGAAAACTAGCCCACAATTAAGATTTAATTCTGCAATTCACCATTGCCCTTGGCCATCCACTAATTCTACTTTGTAATGAAATTTCTAACAGATGGCTTGGATCCTATAGGCGTGGATGAACTGTTAGTATCAGAATATTAGCAGACTTTTAAAACTTCTTCCTACCTTAGCTAGTGTGCTACTGAGGCAGCAGTCTTCCCTCAAACTACCGGCAGGATTTGCAACAGTTTGATATGTTTATGCTCCTGCAAAAGTGACTGTTAAAGGAAGTAGTAAAAATGGTTAAGTAAATGTTGCTAGGTACAGCCTTGGAGGAAGACGACTTCCCTTCACATCCCTTCTGCAAAGGACTAAATAGTATTTTTGACCTTTTTTCCCCTCATATAAAAAAGATGTTTGGACCTTGAATTCAAGCGCGTAGGAGTAAGCTTCAGGAAAAGGAAAAAGCTTTTAAAAAGTACCACAGCAATAGGGGGGAAGCAAAGTTTTGCAGAAAACTGCTGCTCTAGAATAAGGAGCAAGAATGTATGAAATATCAGATCTGCTACTTTGTATTTCATGCAAGTCACTATTTATAGGATGATCAGTGAAGCTAGCTTCAGACTTCATTTATAAATAGATGAGCATACATTTCCCTTCTATACCAGAATTTTCCAAACTGCAGTTTCATGTTTGCCTTGTTGTTCTGATGAACGTTGCTGGTGGTTTGTGGACATATGGCTGGGCATTGGTAGGGGGTTGATAAAATTGTATTCAACAATAGATTCACCTTTCTAGTTAGCAAATGCTGCATGTACAGTATATGCAATCCCATTGTGAGTGATGAAGGAATGTGGATTCTGTTTGCCTGCACACAGACAAAATGCTGACGACACTTTGGAAAATGAGATTTTGGGCTTCTAAGAGACTCAGGAACTCTTGACTGCAGTTTGAAAGTCATATTTTATGAAAGGATGGCTTACTGTGTGGAATTTTGAAGAAATCCCACAGTCTATGCCTTAAGCCCTTAAAATCTCCTGTGCTTAACTGCTTTTGGCTTTACAGAGACTCATAGAGTTACACTTAAACTCATCATTCTTGGTCTTCATTGCTGAGAGTTCATAATTAAGAAGGCAAATGTAATAGGCCAGGATGGTTTTTTGAATAAGCAGTCTTTCATGGAAGCAGGTGAGCAATCTCTGCTACATGGGGAAAGGGGAATCTTCTTAAAGCTTCCTACAGAATTAAAAGTTAACAACTTGCACTTGCAAACCTGCACCTGAGTAACAGCCCTGGTGTGGTGTGTGTGCAGGATCTGACATGGAAGTAATATGTGTAGGAGGTAGCAACTTCAAGCTGAAGCTTTGAACATTAGAGCAGCCTGTTTCTTCTGGTAAATAATTCTTGTTAATATGCCGCTGTGAGAATCATTTCATCCATCTATATGGTACTAGCATTAAAGCAGTGAGAGCAGATGACTGCACCTGGATGATGTTCCACTGATGTCGGACACATCCCTGTACAGGCAAACATGGTCCACCTGCATGGAACTGAACAAGGAATCACAGCCTCAGCAATTAAAACTGAACATTAACAGAGCAAAGTGATGACCACTGAAAGCATTTAAAAATGCTTTACCTTTTCTAACTTGTTTATGCTGATGGGTTTTTGGAGTATGTGCTGATGTCTTAACCTGACCTTTACCCAGCTACAGTTTCTATAGGAAAAGTAAGCATATTGTCAGAAAAGGGAATAAAATCTGGGAGAGGAGCTAAAAATGTAACATTTTTTTTCCTGTTTTATATTTCATTTGGCAAAGATGAGTAAATTAGGTTCACTGAAGTGTGCTTTTTTCTCTCTCCTGTATCTGCCCTAGAGATCTGTATTTTCTGCCACATGAGTAAAACAGGCTACTTTGCTGTTGATTTCTTCAGCCATTTTCGTCTTTCCATGTCTGCATTTCTTCTTGTTACTTGGTTTTTAATTTTCATTTAAAAAATCTGAATTTGGATGGTAAAAATAGAGACATTGTTAGCCCACCAAGTAGTTAATGGACTAGATGTTCCAGTATAACGTATCCAAATACACATTACAACTTTCTGTTTTGTCAGATTACACAGACTGGCTAATGTGTATTTGTCTAATGCACCTAGAGGAAACAGAGGAGTAAAATTACGGTTAAACACCAGAAAAGAGGAAAGAGAATAAAGAATAATATTTGGCAACAAAGGGGAAAGCTTTTTTTCAAGAGAATCATGCAGATTTTCCTAGGACAGATAAATGCTGAGGCTTTTGGTCAGCTTACCTCCTCACTTCTCTTGTGGTACATGTGAGGAAACCTTGCTGCATGAACACCTTTAATGCATGGGACTGATCCTCAAACTGCTGCACCACAAAGGATGTTTTGAAGGGGCAAGAAACTTACACCTGCCCATTGGCGTTCCTTACTAAATGTCGGGCTTTTTCAGGGAACATTTAGCCTGCAGTCGAATGCGCATCTCCAACTTGTACGTGCAGCCCTGCAACAGACGGAGGTTTGCTAGCTGAGTGCTGGCAGCAGGGTAGCCTTGGGAGTGCACAGCTCGGTCGGTGTGTGACGCGAGTTTTACCCTACTTTCCAGGGTGGTTTTGTGCAGCTGCCCTTGGGCCTCCACTGCTGCAGCTGAGCTATTTACTGGTGTGTGAGCTAGCTGGGGTAAACCTACTTTGTGTCTGTCTGCACAGCTTCAGGCATACCTTTGACTGCAGCTGTAGACGTTCTCTGTGATAGGGTTTCTTCCGTATGGAGCCTGCAGGACATACAAGTAGGTCCCAAGACGCTTATTTTATTTTTTTAATGTACTGACTTGAACACAATGGAAATGTCTGCAAGGGATGTTGTGGTACGCTGGCCCTGTGCCTCTACCAGTTCTTGCTAATGCTTCCTGTCCCTCCACAGTGCTGCAGGCCCAGCACCAGGACTCCTGCCAGGACTCCTCCCGGATGCTGAAGATTGCCGTGATGTTGGCACGAAGAGCAGGAAAGCCATCTTTTCTTCACGCTGTCAGCATTTCCACTGCTGACTCTGGTGACGTGGGAAGGAGAAACCAACTGGCTAAGGCCAAGGCAAAGGCTTTTGTAAGTGCCCTATGCTTTAGTCATTTTCCAGGGTGTGGTATGTTGGGCACATGGAGAAGTAGGCCCTAAGCTCATGGGAGCTGATGGTGGAGAAAATGGCTAAGAACAAATACTGGGGGAATGGGGTAGGCAGAAAGCAGCAGAGGTGTTTGGGGAGCATTTCGGTTAATAGAGACAAATAGGACTTTCTCAGCAAGAGAGTATTCCTAGACCTCTGATGTGCCACCTGAGAGTAGAGTTGCTAAGGGTCTCCGTGTTCCTGCTGTCTGTCTGTTACCAGTAGAGACCCTGCCTCTGTCACACACGCCTTTCTTACCCGTGGTTAGGTTACTGCAAAGTACTGTGCATGGAGATACCCTGGAAGCGCATTTATTTCCTGATGCACAATTCTGGGCTTGTCAGCTTCATGGGCTGCTTGTAGAGGGAACCAGGGAATGAGGATGTAACGTGTTTCTGTTTGCAGTGACTGTTGGGAAACAGAAATACACTTGTAAATAGAGCACAGGGAATGTATTGCTACAAGGTGCTATTGAAGGTAAGAGTGTAGCACAGAGCTGCGTGTTCCTAAGATGATGAGAACAAGAGTTATGTGAAGAAGAAATCTTTGTGAGAGAGAAGCCTTTGTGCTTCCAGACAAGCTGTGCACATAATGAGGAAGCTAAGAACTTTTCCTTTAGGCAGATTGTTGCCCATCTTTGATTTTTCTTCTCAAGATCTTGGCCGAGTCTGCTGTGAGACAAAGCACTAGTCTAGATTTGTGCCTTTGAGCCTCACTGTGTGTTTAAAACTAGGCATTACAGGTGGAGGAAAGGTGTGTCTGGTGGGAGGAACGTGTCTCCCATCTCAGTCATACTGTGAACCTGTGTAACTGGAACTTTCTGACAACATAATGCTTTTTCAGTTTAATGGTATAGCTAGGAGGTTTTTTATTGCAGCATTAATCTCTTTGTGTGCATTTCTTCTGTCTTTTTGGAAATTGCCACCATTCTTAAATAGAATTTTTCTAGTTTTAGTATTGCCTTAACAATTGTGACTCTTAATACCTAATCTAGATATGCTGTTTCTGTTTCTGTTTGGAAATACCTTATTGCAATTTCAGGTCACACAAAGATGACTGAAATGCCCTAGATCCTGAAAAGAGTAAAACTCCACACTAAATTTTGAACAATGCATTAGGTTATTTAACCTATAATTTATTTAAAAATAATCTTTCAGATATTTTGGAATGTGTTTACCTTTACATACCTACGTAGTGTTTTCCTCTTGGGGAAGGTGTTAATATGCATATGGGTATATTTCTGCGGGATGAGGACCAGGCAATATTGTTGAGCACAGCAGCTTAGTAGATTTTTCAAAAGAAATAAAGGTTAAATATTTCTTCAATTGTAAGAAATCCATGGCTGCATGGACGAAATGGGCTTCCACGCCAAAGCTAACTACAAAGTAATGGGCAGAAGGGGAGTGACTTTGCCCACCGTTGCTTTGCTGACCCTTTCCACTTCATTTAACAACAGTTTCTAATATGGCCATTCATTCTACTCCTTTCAGTTGGATTAAAGGAGTGGGAATGTG
This sequence comes from Mycteria americana, assembly GCF_035582795.1. Lineage (NCBI taxonomy): Eukaryota > Metazoa > Chordata > Aves > Ciconiiformes > Ciconiidae > Mycteria > Mycteria americana. The sequence goes on along the minus strand of NC_134367.1, from coordinate 131,199,330 downwards.
GCTGTCGGTGTGAACAACCTGTTTGCCTAACTGGGTTTTCTTGCTGGTATTGGGAAGTGCTGGTGTTTTAACTTCTGAGTATTCCCACCTTCATTGTCACAAAGGTGTAGGTTTTGGCTTTCTAACTGTGTGAGTCGAAGGTTTATGCTGAAAATACTAACAAACGTTTGCAGTATTTGTTTTAAATGAAAATAGCATCCTGGAGGTGCTGGTTTTAACTATCAGGGCAAAACATTTGTACCTGCCACATTCTTGACAAAATGTGGGCTCTTTAAAAAGAAGAAAATGACTGCCAGTAACTGGGATAACTGGTTGGAGCCCACGATGCCCCTGCTAGTCTGGTTCTTGCTTCTTCAGGCATTTGTTCCTACCCAGTTATTTCCATGATAATCAATGGCCCACCCATCTTTGAGCTATGTGGGTTAAGACAGACAGAATCTTAAAATACACTGGATGCTCTTGCTTGCTCCCATATAGTAGAAGCTTTTTTCCTGCCTACTTGCTTGAGAGATATGAATAGTTGAGTGAAGGATGATTTTTTTTCCTGATGTTTCTTAACATCCTAGCATTTGAATTTTTTTAAATTTATATATATATACACACATATACCATTAAGTTCTCTGAATTCCTATTACTGATGGCTAAAGTAAAAGCGACATTTATGCTGGATCAAAAATTTGAGAAGTTTTATCCTTCAGAGCTTGAAATGTGAGAGAGTACATATACTTAGGCACTTGCTAGTTTTTATCGTTCACAGCCAAATTATTCAGCTTTTTCTGAGAGCAAAACTCTAGTTGGGCTAACAGAAATTGTTTTGTAAAATATTTTAACATATAGTCACATAATAAAGAAACTGTGTAGAACTTTTCATGTTATTTGGGCCAGATTTAGTGAACCTGTGGATCAGGAGCAGTCTCTTAATCCTGCAGATATTCCAGCTAATTTCAGTACCACTGCCTGGGGGAGTTCAGAAAGGCTGGAAAAATTGTTTTCATTTATTTTTCTTTTCTCTGTGTATATAACTTTTTAAAGGGATTGAAGTGATTGACTTGTCCTTTGTTACAGTAATGGTTAAGAAGGGTTTTACTTGGAATTATTACTAAATTTAAAAAAAGGCTCTTTTTACCTTTTTACTGTCACCATTTACATTACCTAGAAGCAAGTACCTTCTAGTATCTGTCTGGAAACCCTAGTCGTAGGCTCTTACTGTAGAAGATGCTGTACAAATAAAGAACGCAAAGATGGCCTGTTGTAGACATTTTAGCCTCTAAGAGTGCAGTTAGGCAAGATGATTGTGCTGATCTAACGGTTTGCTGCTGAAAGCCAGTTCAGCTCACTGAGCCAGCAGAGAACTGTTCTCTTGTTGCTGAATGAGGTTTTACCAAGGCGGGGAGGGATCAGTGGGCCACCAGAACCAGTGCAAGAGAGGAGTGAGAAAAGGGGGAGGGAGACAGGGTTGCCCCTTAGCTGTTTTATTTTTACTGCATCCCAGGAACTGGATATGAACCACCACAGACATGGAAGTACAAGCTTAACTCTTGAAGGCTTTATGGTGACAGATCATTTTAAAGAGGCTTTCTGAATGCCTGAGGAACTGTTCCCAAGTTTGAGGGACTTAGGAATGAGAGAAAGCATGAGGTTACTTGCTTCATATCCTGGGCATGTCAAAGGTAGGTGCTGATGCTGAATATGGGCAGGTACATGGAGAGCTGAAATTGCCAATTATCAGTTTATGCCTCATCTGAGAAGTGAGATCACTGGAAATATATGGAGAAAAGGGTGGCTTGTTCCAAACGACAGATGAGGAGAAGAAACGTGCAGCAGCATTTGGAGAGAGTTCAGATAGGCAAGGGTGCATCTGTAAAGGATGCAGAAGAGGATGTGGCCAAAACTGAGAAGCGAGGTGATGAGAATCTGCATGAGAGCATTGGCTGCCTGGCTGGATAGGGCAGGGCAGTGTTCTAGGCCTTGCCTGGGTAAAAAGAAAGGAGCCAAGTCCAGCTAAGGATGGTGTCCAGACCAGAGACCTGAATGACGAGTAGGGTGGTGATATCAGCTGCTGTGGTCAGGACAGGAGGTAGCGGATAAGTTACTGGCCCATTTGGTTGCCGTTTAGGAGCTCTTTTGTACGTGTTGAACCAGTGGCTTGCCATCCTGCAGGTGCCAAAAGGGCAGAATGAGATTTTAGTTTGGAGGAGATAAGCCTGGAAACAGAGAGGTAGATCACAGAGAGACTGTTACTGTTACTGAACGTGTATGTTACATGTTTGTTTTTTATGGGGCGAGTTCACCTAACCATAAGTACGGAGGGAATGACAGATTAAGTGTCGCATTAGGACTACCACTGGAGACTGGGAGTATGAGAAGGATGCACTGAAGGAGCAGTAAGGAGGCGACTCTGGGGGAGGCAGTCTTGGAAACCAAAGGAGAACAAAATATCAAAAAGAGCCAGGCTGATAATTTTGACAGGATGGAAATGAAGCAATATTCCAGAGATTACGCCAGGAAGGGGATATTAGGAACTTTGGCAAAGCAGCTGAGCGTGAAGGGGCAGGAGCCAGATAAGAGGAAGTTTAAGATAGGCTTGGAGGAGAGGAACTCCAGACAGCAGTTAAATACTGTGCGTTTTAGGAGAGTGTGGGGATGAAAAGCAGGAGAGAAGAGAATGGTAACTCATGAGGCAAATTAAACCAATGGTGGTTTGTTGTTTTTGGTTTGGTATTTTTGTGTGTTTTTTTTTTTTTTTAAAAGATGGACAATACTAGTCCACAGCTGTATTGCAAGCAAGAAGTTAGGGATAGCAGATGGGAGGGAATGAGAATGGGCATGAAGAGGATGGGGACACTGATGCAAGAAAAAGGGCCAGGATTAGCAAAGGAAACCTGAAGCAGAAATGCCTGGACTGGATGGCAAAGAGGGGTGTGGAGGAAGGCGGAAAGGCATATGCTGACTGTGTGTTAGCAATTTTCTCTAGAAAGATACATGCAAAATCCTGCTCAGAGAAGGAGGAAGAGGGGAAGTGCGGCAGAAGGGCAGCTGGGGTTGAGTTTCAGGGGATTGGGTTACACTGGCACAGGGGGGCTGTTTACGTAGAAAGGTGGCAGGACTGAAGCAGGAGAGGATGACTCTGCAGTGGAGGAAGTCAAACCCAGGATGGGATTTCCACTAGGAATGACAGAGCAGTGGGAGAGTAGCACTAGAGGAAATGGATGCTGGGGGTGAGCCAACATTGTCTTTGTGATAGGAGAGGGTGTCAGAGGAGGAGGAGGAGCATGAAGTCTGGAGAGACCCAATAACCAAATAAATGTAAGGAAAGGGAAGGAGAGCTGGGAGCAGTTGGCAGCGGTGGATAACATTCAAGGGAGGCTGTGAGCGAGGGCCTGCGGGGAGGCCGCAGCACGGAGGGGGAAGATCTGGGGGTGACTGCAGGGCGAGGCCCCACCAGCAGCACCAGGTGAGGCAGAGGCCAGGCGCTGCCCACCCCGGGCTCCGCCGCGCTGCTCCAGGCCACCGCCTGCCGGTACCGGGGAAAGCGGGGCAGCCCCCGCCGAGCCGCTTGGCGCCGGTGCCCCGGCGGGGAGGGCGGCCTGGCTCCGGGGGCGCCGGGGACACCTGCCGCCGCCGGGCCCCGCTCCCCACGCCGCAGGGCGGTGGCGGCGGGGCTGCTCGCCGCCTCCGCAGGGAAGGGGCGCGGGGGCGGGGGGCTGCGCTTCGCCCCCGCCCCGCCGCGCTGTCCCCGCCCCTCGCCCCTCGCAGCCGCCGCGGCCGGGCGGGCGGAGCGCAGCGCAGCGCAGCGCCGCGGGGGCTGCGGGCGCCGCCGGTCACTCCCCGCCGCCGCCGCTGCAGCCGCCGCCGAGCAGGGAGAGCCGCCGCCCGGGCAGCAGAGAGGTAGGGGCGGCCGGGCCGGGAGCGGCCCCCCCTTCCCGGGGGGCGTGCGTCTGTGTGTGTACGGCGGGCCCGCCGAGGCGGTGACCGCGGGCGGCTCCCGCAGCCCCGCCGCAGCCTCTCCCCTCCCGCCGGGCCGGGGCGGGCGGGCCAGCAGCGGCCCCGGAGCAGCGCGGGCCGGGGCCGGGGCCGGCCTCCCCCCACCTTCCCCAGTTCGCCGCCCCAGCGCCGGGCTGCGCCCCCCTCGGCGGGCTGTCAGGGCGCGGAGCCGCCCCGCCCTGCGGCGGCCCCGGCCTGGCCCGGCCTCTCCCCGGGGGCCGCGGCCGCCGCCCCTGCCCGCCCTCCCCGCCGGTGCCGCCTCTGCCGCGCAGCCGCACGCCCCGCCGCGGTGCGGAGAGCCGCGGGCGCGCTGCGCCTCGGGACCGCTAGTACTCTTATTTTTTTTTTAAATAGATGTAATTTTTTATTTTAATTTTTTTTTTTCCTTGGCTGCGGGCGGCGGCGCGGAGCGGAGGCGGGGGCCGCTGCGGGAGCGGGCGGCGGCGGTGCGGCCGGTGTGTGTGGGGCGGGGTGCGGGGCCGCCCGGGCGGGGGAGCTCCGTGGGGTGCGGAGGAGCGCGGGCGGGGCGGGCGCGTCTGCGGGGCTGCGGCGGGAGGCGGCGCGGAGGGGCGTCCTGGTTGTTCTTGGGGTCTCAGCGGCCGGCTGTCAGGTCGTTGCCCGCTGCGGTGCTTTGTGCGGTGGGAGTGCTGGACTTCGGAATAATGCCGATACGGAGCGGCGTTTGCCTGTCGCGATAATTATATGCGTTGCTTTGATTGCTTTCATCCGCTGCTTTTATAGATTCTTGTATTCCCTAAGTGAACGCACAGTTAAAAGGCATAATGCATGGGCTTGGATTTCATTATCCCTTTTAGATAGCTCTTGCAGTTAGATGGATCTAGGCCTGATTTAACAAAAAAAATATGGCAGACTTCTGCCAGATACTGTAAGACTGCAGCAGCTCTGAGAAATCCTTGTTCATGGCACTGGGGTCTGATGTTTTATTTAGATAGCCCTCTTTTAAGGCTGAGTTTTGCTCCTGGAGTAATAATACAAAACCAGAGCGAGCAGTTGAATTTGTAATTTTGATACCTTAATTGTGAGTAAAATTGCATTCTGGTTTAAAGAAGGTGAGTAGTGATCTGTATTTCTGGATTGTACTTACTCAACATTTAGCTTTTTTACCTGTGGACGATCTTCAAAATCAGAAGCAGGATTACTGTAAGAGGGAATAAACATAAATTGTCAAGATCTGGAGCGTTCAGTACAGCCTTCGACCTTTATTGACAGGGTAGAAATCTTATGAAACCTGCTTATTGAACTGTCTATCCAGTTCAGGAAAAATACTGTTCTTCACTCAGCCCTGTGAATGTATTGTGCTGAAAGACATCTTGGGGAACAATGCTCCCCAGTCGAAGGATTATAGAGGCAGGTCGGTCATGTAGAGTAATTTATTCAAAGAGATATCAGCCATGTGAAAATGCCAAGGGGGACTGTGACTCCTCAGGCCATTGCAGGAAATCTGCGCTGGAAGGAGGACTTGCATATTCTCAGAAGCCTCTGGAGGGAGAGATAGGAGATGAAAACAGTATGGGATAAAGAGCCAGGAAGGGTGGGTGATGGCGGCTAGATGCGATTTCTAAAGAATTGTTATTATCTGTTGGCATTCTTTCTTCTTACTGAAGCTGTTTCTCGGTAAAATGGCAATGGCTGCTGTGATGCCTACATGACTTAGCAGTGGTTGTAGGGCTATAGGGATGGACTAGTGGGCTCGCTAATGTGTCACAACCAGTGCTAGATAGGCAATAAATAAAACAGGTAGGGAATATTTTGTTACTTCATGCAGCAGCGTAAACTTGGTACTAAAAAAGAGGTCAGGTTATGGAACGGTAGCCCGTTTTGCATTTTTCTGTAATGCAGCTTAAGTGCAGTAAATGATATTCGCTAAAGCAGGATGCAGCATTTTTGGGTGAAATAGGAGCTTGCAGCAGTTATGTGGCAAAAAGCATTACAGATGCTGTTTCATCTCTATGGTGGCATGAATCCTGCAGCTTTTGGCATTACCGTGCGTTACTGAACTCTGCCTGCACACAGAACTGGAACAGAGAGGGGGCAAAGCGTTCACGCTACATGTATGGAGACCAGAACGCTGCTGCATGTGTCTCAGACAGCTCCTTTTAAGTAGGCGTACCAAACCATTTTATGAAAGATGTTTTGGTTTTCCTTCAACATATATACAATTTAATCGGTTAAAACCTCATTATTGGGTGGGCCTGTAATGCTCATTTATATTACGTCACCTGACTTAAGGATTTATTTTTAATGTGGGTCAGTTACAGGATTTAATATTTGTAGTTGGATTATGTGTAAAATAAGCATTGTATTTCATTAGTGAGGAGTACATGGATTTTGTGGAACACAGATGAGAAGGTCTATTTATGCAGATGTTTAAGGCTCAGACTGCAAAAGTTATTTAGGCAGTTAATCTCTATAGACACCTAAATTCCTTAGTCATCTGATCTGGGCACAAGTTAAAAACCAGTGTAATAGTTTATCATTGCCCATTACCCATGAGTCAGCTCCTAAATCCAGTCCAGGCTGGTATCTCTGACCACAGGCCTCCTGCTCGCCATTTCACGGTTCTAGGAAAACCTTTGCGAACTGCGGTGCTCGGGCTACGGGAACTGGACGGCCTTAGGTCAGAGCGAGGAGTCACCAGCAAACCCTTGGATCTTTTTGACCCTCAGTTGAGGGGAGGGGGTTGTGAAGTAGAGCAGTGCAGACTGTTTTCTGTGGTGTGTGATGCACACCACGCCGTGGAAAATTCTGATGAGATCAGGCCGGTGCTCCATGGTATAAACTCTGTAGAGCCATATAGGGCTTTTCTGACATACGAGCTTGCGCCGTGGGCTTTCTCCTGTTCCCAGCTGATGTAGCTGGGGAGTTTGCCAGTACGTTGGACCCTTACCTCTGCCTAAGCTCATGGCAACTTTCCCAAGTTAAGCCAGCGGGAGTCTGGCCTAGAGATATTAAATGTGAAAATCTAGTTGTCTTCTCTTGCTTTCTAGTGTATTTACACCTTAGAAATCATCTTGTGTTTGATTGTTATGACCAAATAACGCTCGCCTGGTGAAGAAAGTGTCGGAGCTGAAATGTGTGTGCCGTCAAATGGCACCAAGGTAGAACCAGTGTTCTACAGAGAGACTGCACTGAAGACCGCTTTCCCCAGTGTTATTTTTTTCCACACATGGTTTTCATTTGTTAGATTTTTATTATTACTCTTAAAATGATCTGTTGTGAATTTGTTTTTTTAATGAACATGAGTACAATGTTGCAGTGGTTACAGCTGGACCTTTCAAGGCTTTGCTTTCCTTTAATGAAAAAAGGGTTACAGAGATATCACGTGTAAGGAATTTTTCTTATGCCTAGTAGATCTCAACTTATTTAACAGCTTTAACAGAGTAATCAATTCTATATATTTAAGTAGGCAGCTTTTTTTTTCTATTTTCTCCAGCTTTATTTCTTTTTCATGTATTGTTAATCACAGACATGTTTTTCACTGTCCATTCCTCATTAAAAAGCCCAGTTTTGCATGGAAAAAATTTTTGTATGTATAGTTAGTTGATGGTTGAGTTCATAACACATTTTATAGTTGTTTGAGAAAGATGGCTAGGAAGGGTGGGGTTGCATCTGAAAGTGTTTTTTCTCCTTGCAGTAAAATATACGTGATTAGAAAAAGATATACACCAATCTATAATCTTTGTGCTCAGGGATTGTATACATCTTCTGATGGCCAAGGACAGGTTAAGGTTGAGGAGTATCTTGAGCTATTGTTTTTCAGCACCATTAACATTTTTCTCAGCCTCTTCTCCATAAGGTTTTTTTCCTTGTTGAATGGTGAAAATTTCAGGATGATCTTACTTGTTTATGTCTTTTCCCTTTCCTCCTGCTATTATCTTTATATATGGCACAAACACTTGTTTGTTTGTTTGTTTGTTTTTCCCAAGCTGCATGTTTTTTAGCACACCAGGAATCTCTTTGGCGTGTCACCACTACCACCAGAGAAACATGTTACGCTGTTGTGCAGTCATTTTTATTTCACAATGTTTTGAATGTGCTAAGCATTAGAACTTTAAAAAGAAGCGGTATGTTGGTTTGATTTATTCAGCAACCCCTCACATCAAGAGGGCAGCAAGAACTGAACAAAAGAGCCACTTGGCGTGAAAATCTTATGCTAACAGATGCTAACGCACACCTGTTAGATACTACGAATAGACTAGCTGGTCATACCAGTCATGCCGTTGGAACAGGAGAGGTGTGTCGTTAATATGCTGTTCATAGATCTAAAAATACACTGCTATGAAACTGTTCACAGGTAAATGTTTGAAATTAAGTGCCTGAACGTAAGCTGTTCTCTTTTTGGAAGAAGTGGCCAGATCCTGAAGTTAAGGTGCTGAGCAATTTGCCTATGATCTGTGAAATGCATTCAGGAATGATGTTCTTGGATTTAGTCTCCTGGTTTTGTTCGCATATCCACAGCTGTACACAAGAGGAAGCCATGTCTCCTTTTCTGTTAAAGTCATACTGCTTGGAGTGAGTATAGTTGTAAGAATATGGAATGAGAGTGCTTCTACAAGTAGTTCGAGAAACTGTGGACTTGCCATTGAAAAAGACTTGCAAAGAAGAAGTAGCAAAGAGTTTGTTTCTTTGTTTATTTTTTGAGAGAGGAATAGGGATTGACTGACAGCTCAATTTTATTGGAGTGACCACTGGGTTTAGTTTTGTTAATCATGACTCAACACAGTTGCGAGAGTGTGGAGCGATCCCTGAAACGGGCTTCAGTCAGGGTGGGCAGTTGCTAGTCCTCCATGTAAATGGGTCTATAGGAGGGTATATGCAATATATTGGTTCTGTGAGGATACGTAGTTGTAAACATAGTTAAAAAGCTCTAGTCTAACTGGTGGAAGATATAATCTGAGATGAAGATAAGCAGACCTAAAGCAAATAAAACAAGCTTTTTTATACTGCTTCATTGCCCACATGATTGATTGGCACATAGGTTAATGTATTTGAAGTAGCCACCTTAATGAATAAAGTGTTTATGCTTCATGTGTTCAGTACCACTATAGAAAGTGGTTAAATGGTGGTTGTGATCCTTCCTGGCCTTAGTCCATAGGGACTACAGACCTTTAGTTCTGTCTTTTTTTTTTTTTTTTTAAGTTTGCCTTAAGTTTTCTTAAAATGCAGCATCCCATTATGATAATGACGGCACTAAAATCTCATGATTCAGGGCTTCAGTTGGGTGCCTGTAGCAGTCAGGAAGGATCACCCCCCAGGCCGAATTTTGTGGAGTTTTATTTTCTATTTTTCTGCTTTCTTAGAGGTGTTAGTGGCTGGGGGCTGGCTGGGGCGAGGCAGTGAGCTGGGTGGGAGGTGCTCCGAGGTGACGTAGAGGCTCCTCTCAGAAGCCTGGCCCTGACATTTTAAGGTTGTACTGATTGCCGAATTTGATACCAGGCAGAAATTTCTCCCAAGCCAGACCAACAGGCATCTTGGGGAGGTCTTTCATCTTCACTGTGGGATTCAGCCCCCACTAGTGTTACAGTCCCAAGTCCGTGGTCAAGGTCTTCTACAAGGCATTGTGGGGACTTCTTACCGTCAAGCAGTAATTTGGATCTGCATTTTTTGTTATTGTAAGTTACTGCCATTTGATCCTGAATTAATCCTATCATTCTGTTGATTTATTTATTATAGCATGGCACGGAGAATCTGCTTTTGATTCTTTCTTTCACGTGATAAAAGAGAGCCTTGTGTTTGTAAGGGCAGGAAAGCTCTCAATATATATTGTTTCTTACGGCACGGTGAGTGCTGGCTGACTGGGCAGGTCTAGAACCTGGTTTACAGCGGGGTTGATTTGTGGTTACTGCAGTCAGTAATGCAGAGCAGAAAATACAGTTTTGTGCAGTGTGACCAAATGCTTATTTTTTCCACTCATGAAATCAATTTTGCTTAGTGCCTAGACACCGCAAATACTCCAGCTAATTATAGCAAGTAGCTCCTCTGTTTTTTTGGTTTAGAAGGGAAAAGGTGATACCTGCTGTATCTAAATTCACTTAATACAGATAAATTTATTTTAACACCCACAGGTTTTAGTTTGGGCATCTGAGTTTGAAAGTGTTGGCTTTTGTCTGTGGCTAAACTAATTATGAGATTTTCTTCCCAAGGGCCTTCACTGACTTTTCTCTTAGTAAACAAATATTTAATTAAGGTGTTTAAGGGTGATCTATAGCCAGTCTCTGCAGATGGAGAGCTTTGCACTGGTGGGTAGCTTGTGGCTCCAGTATGCTAGTGGCATATACATTTATAGCAACACTGGAATGCAGCATGAAGCTAATCATTCTAGTCTGTGCTTGGAGAAAGCAGTTTTTGCCTCTCACTAGCAAATTACTGGCCTCTGTACTTCTGGAAGGGTACTTTGGGCCTAAATCTGCCTTATGGAAGTCAGTGGACATTTTGATATAGGAGGATCAGCCAGTAGAGCACCCTTTATTAGACCCTGTATCATGCGGGGGTCTAGTGAGGAAGCCGGGAAAGCTAGTGATCTTATTTCCCGCTCTGCCACTTAGACTGTATGAAATACGAAAGCAGGGGAGTTGAGCAGCATACACTGGGTTTAGGTGCCTGAACTTTCCAAAAGTATGGGATCCACATCTCTTGAAATTTGAACTGTCCTTTAGTCAGCCTGACTCAGAGATGATGAGTTGGGAAAAAAATGGGCTTTAAACTGCCATGCTGCAGTTCACCTTAAGTTAACAGGTATTCCTGGTCATGTAGGGTCCATATGTGGTAAAGATAGCCTAGTTAGTTTAACATTTGCTTTATTTTTGTAACTTAAAACAGTGTGACCTTTTTCTGCACATAATACTATGAATAATTCTCTACAGTTTCATGATAGTCAGAGGTGAATGGATTAATTGCTAACTTCTTATTTTTAACCTTTTTTTAGAGTAGTGTATTCTTACTGTAAATTTAATTTTAATTTAAACTCCTAATTTTGCTTTTAGGAGGCCAGATCCCAAGCCCGAAAAAAATCTGATTGAGTTTGGTGGAGCTACACTGGTTTGCACCAGTTGAAAATCTGTCTTGCAGTCTATAAGTTTTGATAAAACAAACACTGGAGCCTGTCGTATTTTATTATCTTTTTATTTTTGGCATCAGAAAAGCTTTTCCTGATTGTTTTTCTCATTTGAAGGCTGATTGTACTGAGTGACCTCTTGCTACTAAAGAGTGGGTCAGTTTATGTGGGAAAGTCTTAAAGTCAGTGTGTCTGGGAGATAAGTGGGACTGCATCCCAACAAGCGTTGTGCATTAAATACTGGAATGTGCTGGGGATCTGCCAGGAGATTGGAAGCAGGACTATGCGACAAGCGCGAATGCAGTCACACTCTCCCTAAAATAGTACTCTGGATAACAGGAGATCTGGAAAGTTATCACTTACCTCATTTTAGCACAAATTCTTTCCTAAAAATGGATTATTGACTGAAGGTTCAGGGGGATTTTTTTTTTTTTGGTAATATGTTCTGTTTGCATCTTAAGAACATTTAAGTCCCTCTCAAGTCTTCAGCTGAAGGCAGGATAGGACTGCAGGTAAGAATGAAAAAGCTGTATTAAAACCGTACAAATGAAGCACAAACCCCACAGTCCTAGTTTAGGGAAAGCTGTTTATATAAGCTTCATTGTTATCTGAATGAGGAGTGAGAGAGATTTTTATTTTAGTGCAGGTTAGTAATAGTGTCTTCAAATTCGTCTTGAACTGTCTGGAAGTATCAAGGCAGAGATAAATCGATTCAGCGGCCTCAGAGATGCCTGGACTGGTTGTTGGTGATGGGATTTTGGCACAAGACACTGGATGCAAGCAATCAGTATTTGGATATTAAAATGAACAGCGGTTTACCACTGCAGACCATGTATGGTTTTGTTTAAGGGTAAAAATAAGCAAATTTGATTTTTCGGCCCTGTGTCAGATTTGTCAACAGAAGAATCTGATGGTGCACCTTTAGTTGTTGGCATAAGCCATTTAAACTTGAAACCTGCGATGCCTGAATTAGTTTCTTATGGAAAGAGGATGAGTTAGCTTCTAAATGGGATAGTGTGAGGAAAGTGCGGGGGCGGGGGTGGTTGATCGTTTAGAGCAAGGTTGTAATATACTGAGTCAGCAGGTGGTTGTGTTTAGCCCTGGTGCGAATCTGCTGTAGGAAAGTATGGATTGAAATAACTGTTCCCTGGATGCGTGTTTGCATTGCTGCAGGGACCTGGACAAGGAACTCAGTAAAAGGAAAAATAAAAGTGGAAATGTTACAGAATAATGAGATTCAGAAGAAAAAGTCTGGACTACTGTAAGTCATGACCTTTTAGTGCATGCAGATTTCGGGACAAGTGGTGAGCTGCACTGTTTAAAAGGCAAATGGATTACCTCATTGGTGGAAAAATATCCGTCAGCTTCTGGTCTGCACTACAAGCCTGGGATCAGTTTAGCTCTTGAGGACCACAAGATGTAACTCTCTCCCATCATGCCTGTACCAGAACTGAAATCTCTGGCCTCAGGTATTAGGTCCACATGGCCTGTGCTTGGAGAAGAGCAGTTTTATGTCCCCTGTGGCACAGTCCCTGAGCTTCTCTGTGGGGAGGAGACTTACTTAGCTTGTTGTGCAGCGGCAGCAGCTGCAAGGCTGCTTCATGTTATGCTGGTTTATAGTACATTGGGAAAGGAAGGCTGTTGCACTGGCTCAGGATAAAGTGGGGCACGGTGGTTATGCTCTAGGGTTTGTTTTGGGAGAGGATGTGGCATACCAGATACACCCGCTCTGCACCACGGGGGGATTCCCTGACCCCAGCTGGCCTATTAAGCCAGCTTTGCAGCTTTCCATCGCTGGAGTGTGTAAAGTAGCTTTATTGCTGGTCAGGATCTGGCTCCAAGGAGTGATGCTTGCATAAAACTCAGGTACAAGGTAAACAGAGGTAAAGTTAAAAAAGGCAATCCAATCGAGTTTCACTGAGCTTTGTCTTTTTCAGCCTTGCACACTGTCAGGTTATCTCTATGTATTAGGAGGCATAAAAATTTCCAGAAATTGCACAGTTTACGTAAGAGATGTGAATAATGGCTAATAATACATTAAACTGCCCCAAGGAGCTGAAAGATGGGGCAAGTAGGTTATTTTTAGAGATCTATTCCCATTGTATGCTAGACAAACAAGAATAAGATGACTTTCAGTGAAACATATACCACAAAGAACTAAATATATTTTTCCCAGACAAGTATTGAAGTAACCATAGTGTAGTAATGATCTATACTATCTGCCAGATAAGTAATGAAACTCTCAACTGCATTCTTCACTTTGTTTAGTAAGAAAAGAGGAACCTTCTACGCTTAATTCTTCTTGCAATATTATGATTCTTCTTTCTCTGAGACATTTATGAATGAAGGCTCTGAATCCCCAGTTGTGCCAAGTTACATAGCTACATCCCAGCACGTGAAGCTGTGCTGATGTGCATCATCACAGTCTGTGGTTTGAGGTTTTAAATCATCTTCATATAAAAATACGCAGAAGAACGTACCTGAGATAATTTTTATATTGCTCAGTTACATTTCTGAGCCACGTTAGAAACAAGGATTGTAAAAAAAAAAAAATGTGAAAAGATACCAAAATGTTGGTAAATAACTCTAGGAGTCAAGGATGATGATACCCTCTTTGTGGGCAGGTGTGAGTGACAGGCAGCACATAGCTCTTATCTGTGTTTTTAGTCTCAGTAATCCTAATCGGGTAGTAAATCCTGAGTGAGGTTATGCTGCTGGAGCGCGTGTAACAAAGATCAGCATTTAGATATGCTGTAGGGGTATAGCAGGACCTAGAGATGCTTGTTTAGATATTTATTGCTGATAGGCTGAGGTAAACCAGAAGTTTGATTGCTTTAACTAGGATGATCTTCTAAACAAGTGGAAAAGAAACACTGTGAAGACCTAATGATCTGTTTGCTGAAGCAGAGCTGACAGGTGAGGACCACATGGACATACCAGTGATAGGTGGGGCACTGAGTTGGCGGAGGGCATGCCAACCATTTTAGAGATGTTTCTACAGCTGTTGCTGACTAGCAGAAAATAATGTGAATCACTTGGGGTTGCAGTGGCTCAGTTTGCTGTGAGAGTTCAAAGAGTCACAAAGTTCCTCAGATTCCTGGCATGGGGCAATGAACCTACGTGTCACCTTAAGGGCAGTTTGCACAGCAGTGCATCCGCGTTATTCCAGGGTGCCTTTATCGGTAGTACAGCTGTTTTCATTTTTAACTTCTGGTTGTCATAAGCTGTGGCAGGACTCCAAGGAGCCATGGAAGAGCTTTGGGCCTGGAATCAATCTTCGGCAAACTCGATTAGATTGGTGCCTCTAGTAGTCTTACCATTAGAAGTTTTATGTGTGTTTTGATATGAATGCATGTCCCTGCTGATATTTAGTAGCTTGGCCTTAATATCCCTTGATGCTCTAAAGAGAGATAGGAGGGCATGCAAATATATAAAACAAGGACAAAAATAACTTTGTATGTATTTTTAATGTTCTGTTTTGTGGCTTGATCAAAATGTTGCAATTTTAAAAGAGTAAAATGCTTGATGGTAATGAATGTTGAGAAATGGTCACTATGCAGGCAGCGTGACTACTTTATCAGAGGGGAATTTCCAAATTGCATTCCAAGCATGTTATTAAAGGATTAAAGAGATGGGCGATTCACCTAGGGCTAACTGTCCTGAAACTATGCTTATGCTTATAATATGTATAAATAACTATTATGCAAGTATTACTGTAATAACAAGCCATATTTTCAATTTGCTTTGTTCCTCACAGTGGTTCACACAGTGGTCAGAAGTATTTGCAGTATAAACTTGATAGGTCTTGAGGGAATGTATGTGTTGGTATTAGGTTGTACTTCTCGTTATGTTTCTGTCTGAACCTTATGTCCATGGGCCTGGTTTGGCAAAGGAGCTCAGGACCTGGCGAGTGAGGTGGGGAACGCGACCCCAGTGTGACCGTACTCTTAATTCTGTAACATTAGGGTCTTGGACCTCTTGACCGTGCAAAAGGTAAACCCGCACATTGAACTTCACAGTATGTTTTGTCAGTGCTTCATGTTACTATACCGAGATCCCAACCTTTCTAATTCTGGGTGAGCTGCTTTCTCAAGCAATGAGGTGTTCGTGGCAAGGTGCTAACAGTGGCACTGCAGTGGGCTGAGGCTGGGATGTTTGCAACTCTCTAGTCACATTTTTTTTTTGGAATACGGAGTGCGGTCCCAATGAGTATTCCTGAAGGTTTTTGTTGAATTGCTCTTGCAAATGGCAAACTGATTTGTTTTGTCCCAGTGTTCTGAGTGATAATCTTGTTTTCCCAAAACAGAAAGTACTTAAGTTACCTGTATAGTGAGAAATATTTAACTTTGGTGAAATATACCACTTAATTTCTTTTTCTCTGAATTGGCCTCAGTGTATAGTAGCAGACTGGAATGTTTTGTACACAGTTTCTTTCCTTGATTATATTGTTAAAATTAAAGAAAGCTTCCCATTTTTATTGTCATCAGGAGCAATAAATTCTTGTTCCTTTTAAAAATCTGTGCATTGTGGTTTTGACTGTCATTAACTACTGCCTGGAAAATGTAGGTATTTCTCATCAGAGTGCTGGAACTCTTTTCTGCAGTCAACCTGAAGGGCACAGTTCACCTTTGGGAAATGCCAAGTTGAAGATTGGTGGGTGCTGAAACTGCAAGGACCATGGCTTTAGCACTTCCAGATCTGCTGGCTTTCAGACATAAGTGCCGGAAAAAATTGCAGTATTCACTTTAGTTCTCCAGGCAGATACAATTTTTAAGTCAAGACTTTATATCAGAAATCAGAGCCTACTGTTTTTTGCTTCTAAATGCTAACATTTTTTTCTGCTGATACACAGTCCTTGAATATTGCACCTTAGGAATTTGTTTCCCAGAATCACTTGGAAAGCCCTTTGCTACTCCTCTGAGAAGTCAGTGAGCTGTCTTGGAGACAAGATGTGACTTGTCAGAGAGAGCACCCGGTTCCCTGGGGTGGTGGTTTTTGAATCAGGGGGTTATGCTGGGTTTGGGAGGCTCCAATGCTTCTGAGCAGGGTCACAGCTGTTTTTTGAGGTATTTGGAGCCACACAAATGTGGGGTCACAGCAGAAGGAAGTCTCTAAACCTCTGCCTGCCAGGATTCTGTTCAAGATAACTGCTGTTAATTTTTACGTCTGAAAAAAGCTCTGCTGTTAATGCTGCTTTCAAAAGATGTGATCTTAGAGGTTAGAGCCTGATGACCTAGTGTCCAAACTTGTTGCAGCCTATTTTCCTCTTAATAATACTGTGAAATAATTGTCTTAACAGCCTGTTCCTGCTTCTGCGGCACTGGTATTGTATCAGTAGAATGACCAAGTAAGTGTTGCCTGGGGTTTCATTTTCTCATATAAGGACTGATGAGCCAATTTCCAGAAAAAGTGATGTGTTTGGGGAAATGATGCAGTCTTTGTATTTGAATGACTGGCACTTGGCACGTTTTGATGTTGATTTGTTGCTGGTGGACCCGGGTCTCTTTGACAATGAAGAATTATCCTTGGTCTGTGGGTGCTGAGTTATTTCACTCTGGCCTGAACAAGGGTTCCTAATGTTGGCAGTCTGATAGCCATGCAAACCAGCCTCACGGGAAGCTCCAGGAAATACAATGGCATTGATTTGAGTGGTCAGTAGCATAGTTGGTATTAGCATTGTGTTTGACAGTATATTGTTTAAAAGTTGTATTTTCTGGGGGGAAAAACCAAACAAAACTTTCTGGGCTTCTTCCTGAGTTACTGGTTTCAGAATGAAGGCTATCTGTAGTGTCAACAAAAAGGGGGAGGAGGCTTTGTAATTTGAGTATTGTAGCAAAAAGAAACCAAACAAAAACCAGAAGAAATGCAGCTGAGGGGATTTTTATACAAGCCTATAGTTAATTTTAGCTGTGGGGTTTGGGTTGGTTTGGGTTTTTTTTGATTTTTTTTTTAATTATTTTTAATTTCAAGGACTGTTGAGGGATGAGGAAGAAAGGAGCTATTGTCCCAGTTAGTCACACTGCAGTATATGTCTGCCTCCTAGCCCTGTTTTTAGCTGTAGCCTGTTGTAACACCTGGTTGGTTTTAGCAGCTGGATGTGTTGAGAAGCTGTCATAATTACTAATTCTATGCTTTTGCTGCATGGTGGTTTCTGTTGGAGACTACAATAAATTTCCCCAACTCTGTTTCCATGCAGAATCCAAAATGGCATGGAAAGTGCAAGCCTTACACACAAAAATGACTGTGTCACAGTCTCTTCTTTGATTGCCTCTCGCTGTATCACAGTGCCATGGCTGTAAGTCATCCATAAAGTCAGTGCATTGCTTAAAGTAGGCCATTCCTTTTGCAATTGCTATTACAATTCCAATATTCAAATATTAAGCCTTCTCTACAGCTTTCAAAATAGCTGTGAATAGAGAAATTCTTTCATTAGTCTTTCCAAAGAAGTTAAATATTCAGTGTGTCAAAGGTTCACTCCCAAGGCTGGAGCTATGTAGGCGTTGAGCCGAGGCTTCTTCACCCCCGTTTCTTCAACTCTAATCTGTTGTTATTGTTGAACAGAGAGTACAAGTGGGTGGGAGAAAGAAAGAAGCAGGAAATGGATCAAAAGAAAGTGAAGAGTATCTAAAGTCAAATGGAGCAAATAATGGACCAGAAGGAATGCAAAAGTAAAAGTATGAACTTAGAAAACTGCATTTACAGAATTTCATCAGGACAAGACTCTGATCCTGGCTTTGATGCAAATGGATGCGTAACAGTGACTTGCATAGCAGGCAGCACCCTGTCCAGTTGGCAGGGGGTGTAAGAAAGACTTGCTTCCTCTCTGGAGGCTGTGGGTTCAACCCTGTATGTTTATGGCAGGAGGACTGAAAATTGTATCAAGCCACTAATTGCCTTTTGGGAGGCCACTTACAAGGGGGGGGGCAATCTGAATGATTGAGCTGGGTGGGAAGATCAAGGGCTTGGCAAGTTCAAATGTGTGCACTTAGTGCTGATATCCTCAGCCTACATGCTGTAAGAATGCACAAATGAAAGGCAGGTGTTTATTCCCCCCCCCCATGTTGTTGTACATTAACTAATGTAAAATTTAATAATAAAATAATATTTCAGCAAAATTGTTTCCTTAAACTTGCCATCAACGGAAGATGTATTGGAAAAGGGAATTTCCTCTAGGGTGAAATAGGGGACAAAGAGAAATGACCACTGTGTATGTAATGGGGGGAAAAAAAGTACTTGTCATGTGGCTTGAATGTCATCTTAATGATACTATGAGGCAGGGAAGGGAACCAAACAATGCACACCTTTTATCATGGAAATGAAGTCTGGAAAGGCTTTCAACAAACACTGTTTAGCCAAAATGAGTGGTTGAATTGTCACCTGCCCTAACAGAAAATCTAATTTGTCCATATAATCCTGTTGGTCCAGGTGAGTGATGGGAGTACTGTTCTTCTAATTGCCTTTGAAGTTCAAAGAGAAAAGAGATCCTTTATTCCGTTCTGTTCTCTAGCTTGGCTTCTATGGGTAGGGAGGGGACCAGCAGTAATATTTCATTTATCAACTTAACTTTGGTTGAACCAGTTGCATTTTGCTGGAAATCGCTCTGATGGTCAGCCATTATGAACTGCAGTCCTCTTAGAAAAGAAGACTAGAGCAGGATATTTCCCCGCAGTCCCCAGCTGTGTGATGGCAGGCCAGAACACTTGCTATGCATTTCCCAGCTGCGTTTCACAAAGGGCTTTGCTGGCATGCCAGGCATTACTGACCTTTTCTGGAACAGGGAAACTGAGGCAGAGAGGGGCCAGCTTGTTGCAGCAAGGCTAGGCGTCAGGCCCCAGAGTCTCAGGGCTCATCCCAGCCCCACGCCTGGACCCCACGGCCTGGCCTGCCTCCCCAGTGAGAGCCAAACGCCCCTGCCCTGCTGCTTCATGCTGCTGGGGCACGGAGGTGGGTGCTCTCTGACTGGAGATTGCTCGTATTCGGGCAGGGTGGGTCCCAGCAAGGCAGAACAGGAATGATTTTGGTCTCTGACACTATTGTGTGGCATAATAGGCTTGTCCTGGATTTACCCCAGGAGAAATTCCATCTTGGATTGGGTGACATGTGCTGTCAGATTGACTGCTGGTGGTAAGTGAAGAAGCACGGTAAATCTCTGTGTCGTCAGTCTGTCTGGCTGCATCGCAGGGGCATCACAGTACTTCAGCGGTGCTGACGTTCTCCTTCTGTGCCCCAGCAGCTGGCTTTGGAGTTCCCACCTTTAGGAGGTGCTCTGAGAAAGGGAAGGTCCCTCTGTGTTCTCCCATCTCTCCTGGCACCAAGCCGTACTTCTCTGGTCACAGCTTTACGCTCACCAAATTGCTCTCTGACCAAAATAAAGCCCAAAGCATGTAAACCCAAAGGGGCACGATCAAGCCGAATTTCAGTCACAGGTGAAACACCAGGAAAAAAACATGCTATTGAGAGGGGAGGGGATGTCATGGCTGGTCACACACCTAGCCCACACAATTTGGTCCTGCTTTACAATAGCCTCTGGTTGCTGTTCAGGGTCTCTAAATTAGCCAATGATTCTTCTCTTGACCAGATCACCTGTTGATGTAAGTGGAGCCGGTATTATTTAAGCATGTCTACTTGCAGTAGATTTGTATTAGATCCCTCAGATCTAATACTTGTTCCTGCGTTCATGCTAAAGGTAGCTTTCTTGGCTTGAGTATGTACAGCAATGAACTTGTTAGTTACCCTTCCCTTAGTAATCAAGGTAGAATTGAGTAGCTTGTCTTTGGAAGGTAATGCTAATGTGTGTGAAATGTATGTCAGTGGTTTGTGTGCAGTACGTTGTGCAAAGAACCGACCTGCAGACCATTGGTATCCCCTCGTAATGTCTTTACTTGAGTCCTGTTAACCGCTTTAAATACAAAGATGTTGATGTACTTTTAAGGCCATGTTAGTGCTTACTTGGGCAAGCAATTAAGTGCATTATTTTAATTCAGTAACATACTGGAGAGATTAAATCCTGGACACTGGCATGGTTATCTGGGCAAAACGTGCCCGTAGGCTGTAACCACAGGGCTGGTCTCCCGAATAGGTTAATTTTTATTCTCCTCTGTGTTACATTTTAGTTACCATGGGAAAAAGAAGATGCCTGAACAGTGTCAGCTCTGGATAGTACACGTTTGCAGGTTGTGCATTTCTGTGAATATGTGATGGCACTTCCCCGCTCTGTGATAGAGCCTATTGCCTCCTGTCATGTACCAGCTTCACCATTCTCTGACATCCCCGGCATCTTTTGTCTAATTCAGTTTTATTCACTTACACTTTCATTTCTAAATGTTGTTTGAAAAAGTGTGTGGTGGCACACGGTCTCTACGAGCAAGTACTGGTCCTTGTGAACCTGCCAGTGTTTGCCCAAGTTGCTGCAGCCATGTCTTGAATTTTTTTTAATGACTTTTGGTGTATACAAAAGTAAAAGTATCTGAAATAGCTTAAGGGACCTTGGCTTCAGTGCTCATTTTTCATTGACAAACACTCATTATTTAGCAACGTGAATCAGATCTTGGGAGGCTTATTTTAGGATCAGTTCCCGTTTCTTCTTTCCTGACCAGTGATTCAATCAGAGTGAGAAAAGCAGTCTCAATAAATGATTGGGCAAGCATGTGTTCTCTGCTACCAAAGGACTCCACATAAATCTTAGACTTGCTCTGCAAAGACTTAAGAACAGGTCCATTATCTGCCTTGGAAAAACTGCTGCGTTGGACACAAGGCCTCTCCCTGGGCTCCTGCACAGCATGCACTTCAGCCCTGCTTGACTGTGTCCTGGCTTCTAAGCTATTTTTCTGTCTCCCCATTTTTTCTTACTGCAATCTACGTGATTGCCTTGAAATGTTCTTGTGAAGGTCATTCTGCCATTCTGAAATAGCCTCACTTGTTCTCTAAAATTACAAGTATTGGTAAAAAACCAGCTTACTTGGTGCAGCCTCAACACTAAGGCAAGCTGGTACTTGCCAGACTAAGAGAGATGTACTTCAAGGGTGGAAACAATGACCTTTACACTAAATGACTTAGTTTTTATGACTGCAACAAATTTTACTTTTTCAAATAGCTTAAAATCAAGACCAGCTTTGTAAAAGTGAGCAAAAATTGTAAATTATGTGAATAAGAATGCTGATGCTTTTTCTGGAGGGAAAAAAAAATAGTTGTTTAGACTTATGGCTGGCTGTTCTCAGCAGGGTTAAATTGCAGATCCCTTGTCCTCAACTTGCTCATAAACCACCTTTGATTAAATTAATAGCAGATCCAAGTGGGAGAAAGGAGGGGGAGCTGTGCTAGTCTTCATGAAAAAAAATCTGCCCGAGGAGCAGGCAATCCCAGGCTGTAATTCTTGCAGAGCTTCCAAAATGTCCCCCCTCCTTGCTGGTTCAGAACCTCTTTTCTCTTAACCTTTGCACGGGTATCTGGACGCAAATTGGTCTATGTCTTCATTTGTCAATCAGAGTAAAGAAATTAGGGTTATGGTCGGAAATCGAGTTCCCGGTAGGCAGATGAGATAGCCACCTCTCTCTCTGTGCTGGGGAGTCGGATGGTAGGGAGCAGCGAGCGGCGCAGCAGCCGGCCCCCCAGCTCTGCCCAGAGCACTGCTGCCCTGCGCTTGCTCCTCGTTTGGGGCTCACGTGCGCTCAGGTGCTGTGTGATCTGGGGGAAAAGCCCTAAATGGGGGGGGAGGGGAAAAAAGAAAAAGAAAAAAGCCCTAGCAGCATTCGTGGGGCTAGAGAGTTCCTGCATAGCCCCATGACCACCTGATACTCTTAGGGCTCCTCTTCTCCTGGGGATGTTTTGTAGCCTGGCTTCAAGTGTGTCTGCTTTCCCATCTAACTCACAGAAAATGAAAAATACTGATGGGTGTAATTTTTTATTGGTTAAAATCTTTGTGGGTACTACCTGGGCTTGCAGAGAAGGTAACAACCCCCTTCTGCCTGCTCCGACCCTGTGAGCCTTCAGAAAGCCTCGGCAGGTGAGGGGTCCTGAAAACCCCGTGCTAGAGACACAGCTGCTGTAGACTGTACTGTTCAGGTTAATGAAAGGAGAGAGATGACAGTTTTGCCTTAGGCTTGGAGCATCAGAGACCCAATTAATTTTGATGGGAGTTGTTGGTGTCTAACACCTGTAAAAATTAAGCTTCTAGCATTATGCTGCAGGTAAGAAAGTTACTCTGGTTTTGAATCTTGGTGCTGTCTGTTTTGTCTCAAATGAGGCACATAGGGAATTACGCAAATTGTTACTCAGGGGAGTAAAAGCATTATTTTTGATATTTTCTGCTAGTTTTGTTGGTAAAAGGATGATGATGAGGCTAATTTTTAACTCATCAGTTGAAATGGGTAATTAATTTGTTGTTTCTGCTCTTGTGCTCTCTGTGCAGTAGCTGTGCAGTTACTGCTGTCTCTCCCCAGATGCTGTTCTGCATACTGTTGCTAGGTCAGAGTGTGTTTGTGTGTGTCGAAGGGGCACTCGGTATCCAGCAATTGTGCCTTCTGTTAACAAGAACAAACCGGACATAGAGCTTTTCTAGCACTCAATGGCAAAAGTCAGTAGGGAAAAGTTTTATCCTAACAGAGAGGTAAAATGAAAATTTGAGTATCCATTTCCACAAATCCAGTCTGTTACCTTGTTTGTTTGTTTCTTCCTCTAAACAATTGACTCTCGTTTTGGGCAATTGATGATGACTGTTCTTTTCTGTGGTTGGGTTACTCCTGACTGACACCTGTATATAAGAGCTTAGACCCTCCCCTTATGCTAGTTGGAGTGGGAGATGATATCGTTGCTTCCTCCTTCGGTGTTGGGAGGAGACTGTGAGCAAATGGTAATTTTTGTCCCATGAAATGACAGTCCTGGTATCTAGTTGGGTATGTCTCGGAGGTAAGGCAGTAGCTGGCAACTGTTCGTTTGTAGAGAATGTCTGAGGCTTTCTGTAATTTCCTGCTCGCTGGGTTCCCCTCCCGCTCTGTAACCCACACCCATACACTTGTTTGTTCTGGTTTGGGCCAGTTTGGAGAAATGCCTTGCTTTGCTGTATCTAGTGCTATCGTTTGATGCTACAGCTCTCTTAGTACCACAAATCCATCCAGGTATGAGTATGCTTGAGGCCATAGAGTTGCACCAATGCTGAATGTGACGTTTACAGTAGGTGCCAGAAATGCTTATTCTAAAGTATAATAAGCTTCAGGGGAAATGGCCTGTTTTAAATCAGCGTCCGTGTGCAGTGTTTCTGTTACTGCCATATGTGTGGGCTCCCAGTGTTAACTCGGGGTTGGATAGTCCCCAGAAACATGATAGTGATTTTGAGTTTCACCCCCTCCTGTATTTCCTGCAATAACATCTTTTAATCTTGTGCTGGAGCAGGGTCCTGAGAGAATCTGATAGTAGCCACTGGTGAAGTGAGCAGATGAATACAGAGGGCTCTTGTGCTGAGTGCCTTCGTTTTTGAAGTTGGAGACTTTCAGCAGCCTTCAGGAATTCAGAGGTTTTATTTTAGATCAGGATTTCTATTAATCTTTCAGTTGATTTCCCTGTTCTTGCATACATTCACAGGTTGCAGAAAGATTCTGGAACAGTATAGCACTAGTTAAATACTAAATGCTGCTCGTATCCATTTTATATTGAAATACATCATGATAGGCTCTGAAAAGTGTGCAGCAGAATTAAGTTCCAAAACAATCTCTATTTTCTTGTACAGAATGTATGATAATTTTGAATGGTATGAAGTTTTAATAGGCATTAAATCTTTGTAAAATATCCAGCAATTCATAAGTAATTCAGCCACGTCAAAGTCAAGCAAGCCCAAATCCCCTTTCTACCATACTGTACCATCTGTCTAATCTATCTGTGTCAAATATGGCTTGTTTGGGTCTGTCCTGCAGTCTGTTCTGGATAGATTAAATTAAAGTTTCTGGTCAATGAATATTTTTCTCTTGATGTTTGTAACTCGGGTAATAAACATGTTTTCCGTGCTGGTTTTATAACATGCTTGGTAAACAAGAATGTGGTAGTCGGCACAAATAATCTTTTTGTCATGGTTGGCCAGAGTGTTTTTACAGCTACAGCACCTTTTCAGCAGTTACTGAGTACAGTATTAACGTGAAATATCTGAATGAAGGGATTGTACTTCAGGCACTTGCAGGGTAACAAGCACCAAAATGGATAGTGTAGATTCATCTATTGCCTAGAGCTTGTTTTCTGTTGATCTGCTGCTATCCTGGAAAGGCTCCATTCTGTTTGCCTGGAACTTGCATTAGTTTTGTGGAATGTCAGAAATGAATATTTGAAAGAACTTACTGTTTCATTCCTATTTCATTTTGCCAGTCTGTGTGAGCTGTGAGCACTCCCTTCTAAGTGCTGGAAGAGTGCAAGTAATAGTATTGCAGTATGACAAAAATAAACCCTGAATTTTGCAGGTAACCTTTTCTTTTGACATCTTTCCAAAACTTAACTGATGCAGTGACAGACATCCTTGTGGATTACAAAGGATGCTAGTGTGACTATTGCTCTACTGGCAGCTCCTGTTTGAGCGAAGGAAGCTCCGATTCGTGCAATGCTGGCTCTGTGTGCTGTGGGCATTAACATGTGGTTGCATAAATGCCGCGCTGTGGCATTGTCTGATGATTTGCATCTACCTCCATCTTCTGCGCATAGATGTGACTGGCTTGTAGGCAGAGAATAGTGAAATTTTCAGGATTCACAAATCCTGTGCCTGCTGAGGGCTCTCTGAGACAGCCAAACCTCCCCATACTGGCAGGCTGCTCCAGCCGCTGCAGTGGGTTGCAGTCCCTGCCCTTGAGCAGTGCAGGGTAGCCTGCAGGAGGGATGCTCAGGAGCTCAGGGTGGGAGTGTGACTCATGCATCTACGTGACTTGCAAGTTGTGTTGGCAAACTATCAGCTTTGCACCCCAGCTCTGCCGCTCCTGCGCCACGTCTGCATTGCCTACAAGTGTCTGCACACCCAGCCTCCGTTTTGGTGTGTGCCAGCTCACTCCTACAGCTTGGGAACTTGAGTTTTCTCTCCAGGGCTATTATTAAAGGCAGCATAGATACAGCCTGCGTTCATCATTACCCTCTCAAGAGAACCAGATTGCAGAGTTTTTCCTGAGATGCCTGTTTGGAAAAAGAAGCCAGGGACAATCTAAAAATTCTGCATTTTTACGTATTCAGTCCCATGACTGTGCTCTACCTTTTACCACCTTCCCCTAGCCTCACTTAAATTTTTTCTTTTTTACCTTCACTTGCATGTGCTTTACGCAGAGAGATTGTTGCTCTCAAGACAGCTGAGCCTGATGTACAGTGCCATGCTGAAGGGAAAGCAAACTCTAGTCATTCAGGAATTAAAATGGCTGAATCATTGTGTGGTGCGGCAGTGTGTTAAGATGGAGCCAACCAAGCAGATCATTCTAGAAATAAGAGG
Organism: Mycteria americana; assembly: GCF_035582795.1. Lineage (NCBI taxonomy): Eukaryota > Metazoa > Chordata > Aves > Ciconiiformes > Ciconiidae > Mycteria > Mycteria americana. Next base: position 131,173,828 of record NC_134367.1, on the reverse strand, counting down.
GGGCAATTTTGCTGTCGCTGTTGGAATTGAGGCCTGTTTCTATATGTTGTGTTGATATCAATGCCATCACTAATAGAAATGTGTTTATATAAAATTCCACCTTCAGTGCTTCATTCTGTCTGGCTGTAATACCAAGTGTTGCACAAATAGAAAGTAACAGCAGGATCCTTGGGTAAAGAAAGGGCTAAGCAACGATTGTAGGTCTGTTTTAACCTCTTGCTGTCTTCACAGAGCATGGTTTTTAATGGAGAGTATAATAATCAAAAAGCTAACATAGCATAATCCTGAGGTTTATATTAAAGCCTCTTACTAGTGCATCATGCATTTCAAAACGCTCCCATTAATATATTCACTTCGAGAAATGTACTGATCCAGACATTTTTGGGTTTTACTATTCCAAATAAGGATGCTTTAATTAGTGTTGACCTGATTTGAATATGGGCTTGACTGATTTCATTTCAAATATTGATTGCAGTGCATTGGGTTGGTGATGTTTTTGCTTTATTCCTGTAGCAGCTACCATCCTCGCTCAAATCTGTGAGCTTAGATCTCACTTTTTCCATGATGCCCAGAGAAAGAGAGCTTTAACACATTTGTTGGGAGGAAGGATTTTGCCCACTTCAGGGTCTCAGAGCGCATCCTGTTCATTCCTGTCTATCGGTGTTTAGGTGACGTGCTGTTAATGAGAGGGGCTCGCTGTTTTGTTTGGGATTGCAGCATATTGAGCACACTGCACCTCACGTGAGTCGCAGCTGGGCCTGTTGCTGCATTACCCTGTATTTCTGTGCTTACTGCAGGCAGACATTTTAGATGTGCCGGGGAAGAATGAATTGCACTGCTTTTTAATACGGTTTAAAAGTCCAAATTGGTAACAAAATGCATAGGTTGTCTAAGACTTTATGCGCACTACGTTTTCAGGCCAGCCATGTGAAAGTCATTCTGTATTTGAGATTTTCTCTGGGAGCTGCAGGTGCCCCTGAGCATCTGGTGCTGGGTCTGTCTGCCCGTCTTATGCCTGTTCCCATCCTTCCTGTCACCAAGGGATGCAGGACCAACCTGGTCTTTTCAGTTAAAACACTCCTTGCACTTTTATGTGCTGTTTCTCGATTTACTGTTGGTAGCGGACTCTTGCAGGCTGCATCGTGGGTGGAGGGCCACTGACAAAATGGTAGTCGGGGCTCCAGGAGACATCTGGGAACGTTACAAGCAGCAATGCCAGCGCAACTTGTGAGGTCTCTGGAAGCCTACAGTAGTGTTGCACTTTCACTAATGAGCTGTTATGCTGCATTTTTGGTAATGAAGAGAGTTGGGCTTTCTCCAGATGCATGCAAGCTACAATGGTAACATGAAAGCGCAGCTGGCTGGGTAGCAGGGAGAGTACGATCATTTGATCACAAATAATTGTTTCATTTTGAAAAATGCCAAATGACAGTGAATGTCATTTGAAACAAGTGACGGGGTGGATCTGTACAATATGTTAAAATCTATTCCTACTAGGAGTAATAAACTAGTCCCACTGCCTTTAAAACTGTAAAACCAATGGCAGTTATTAAGTCCTTCAAAAAAGAACTTTTCTGGGGTTTTTTCCTTCTCCGTACTCTTATTTGGCAATGCTTTTAAAGCTTTAAGATTTTGTTTTTGCCTTGAAAGTTAAACAATGCTCAGGATTTCCCTCGGGAGACAAAGCTTTTAGAGCCTGAAAAGACTGCAGAGAGCATTCTCCTCTGGAGGTTTTTCTTCACCAAAGATGTCTGTCCGGAGTGATCTGTAGGAGAAAGAAAAGGCAAGAAGGTCTGGAGAGCTGCCAAGCATTTAAAAGGACTGTGTAGTAAACAGTCATTAGGTGGAAAATGATCAGGATTAGCACTTTCTAAATTGCTTCAGGGCTGTATGTTTTTTTTTTTCTTTTACTGTAAATCTGCAGGTGTAAATCTTAAATAAGTAAGAATCTTAGCTTTTACTTTAAAAATATAAATAAGGTTCTACCATTTGTCTGCAAGCATTCCTTCAAGACCGTATCACCCTGTCGTACTTAAAAGACACAGAGAAAAATGAAAACCACCTGCCATTGTTATTTTCTAAACAATTCCAGAGCCTGGTTCTTGATTTTTTTTTTTTGATTATGTGAGAGGCAATACTGCTGTTTTACAGGATAAATCATAAAATTGCATTTGCAATGTCAAATTCTATACTCTGATGTCTTGTGTGAGTTACTACCTGGGTTATCTCAGGTAGGTATAGCTATTTTAAACATGGATGTGATTGCTCAGCTTGTGTACAGTGAGCTGTACTCTGGAAGCATTTGCTTTCCACTCATCGGACTTTTATTTCTGCCTTGTAACTAGCCAGATTCTGCATCTCCCTGCTGGTATCTTTGGGATATAACCCTTCCTCAAGGTTAACATTTAGTATCCATGTTGATTTTTTTTTTTTTTTGTTTCTCACCATTAATTCAAGTAAATGGTAGGATGATTGTCTTGTTCTGGATAAGCCCTAAGCTGTTGCCCTAAGCAACAAGAAATAGTCTGGGATTCTTTCCTCCTTCAGTTGATTGGGTCTATCTTGAGGCAGTCAAGGAACAGAAATTGGTTTATTGTGGCTGAGCACTCCATACAGCCCACAAACTGGCTGTACATTATTCTTCTTATATAATTTTTTTATTCTTACTGCAGGTACATGAAATACAAAAATATTGCCGTAAGGACCGATCTGTTCAGTATCCAAGGCAAGTGATCAATAGCACATGAAGGATGTCTTTTTTCAGATCCTTCCTTCCTGTATGGGAATTGCTTCATATATTTCCATAACCCAAGACAATTAAAGGCGCTAAGGTCTTGCGAATTTCAGGGAAAAGGTGGAGGTTTTCCATAGCAAGCCCTGAATGAAGAGAGCCTGAATCAAGAAACCAGAGCTATAGCGAAGCCTGAATACTACTAGCTGGCAGCATTTTTGTCCTTGGAGGCAGCTGGTCAGATGCAAATCTGATGATAAAAGCAAAACCAAACAAACAAACCCTCACCTCCTGGATAAATTAATACAATTCTACTTTCATATTTCAGGTTGGAATTTAGAGCAAATTTGGGCGGTCTGTGCAGATACTGAGGGAAACAACACAGTTTCTCCACAGTTTCTGAGCCATGTAAAGCAACAAAACATCAAACTTCTTACACACTTGAAAGAAACAAATCAACTGGCTGAGGATTTCAGGCCATCAGTCCATCTGTTAGAAACAGTAGAAGGCAGCTCAAAAACTGTTCAAGGAATGGAGTCAGTATGTAGTGGAAGTGTTTCCTCACCTCATTTGTTCACAAAGAAAGCAGAGAGAATGGGTAGTCATTTTCTGACACAGCAGTCATTGGCTTGCCATCCATGGAAGAATGTTTCATGATGTAAAATGGAACTTTTCTGTACTTGTCATTTCTTAACATTTCTTTTTGCCATCTGAATTCCCTGGGGTAGAAAGGGAAGTTGGACAGACCCCACCAGCGTGCTGTCTTCAGTGTGTCTTCGCCCATGTTTAGTATAGAGACGGGGTGGCTGTACGTGGCGTCAGGGCATCTGTCACACCAGCCAGCTGGTGAACAGGGGGAAGCCCTGTAGTTGTTTACACATTTATTGTGTAAATAGGGATTTTTTTTTTTTTTTTTTTTTACTTCTTTTGAACCAGAAGTACAATTGTGATTGACAAAGTCTATTTCAGATCTGTAGAAAAAACTTAATCCCCATAGACCTTTTTCAGCCCTCTAAATTTACTAGATCTACTTTTTTTCAGATGGGAACTAAGTGTCTAAATCCGTAATGAGGTCACGACCTTCATACAGTCTGTGTTGTGTAAGCCACATCATCGGAAAGGATGAAATCATTTTTCATGAAGAGTTTATCAGGGGCTGTGGCCTGTGGGAAAGGTGAAGGCAAATGTCAGGTTATCTGACCAAGTCATGGTGTGCTTCGGGCAAGGAGGGGAGGGAGCCTGGATGCTTCTTGCTTGACGGTGCTGGAGCAGAAATGTCAGCGGTCACATGCACTGGTTTGGAGAAACGCAACCTTTTTCAGTGATTTATCTTTTGTAAATTCTTGGAAAAAACGACCAAGTGAACGTACCTTGTTTTGCCATTTTATGCTGGGGGAAAGAAAGCTCTCATGATGTAATTTGAAATGGCAAAACCATTACACGTCAGTTATGAAAAATGCCAGTGATTGTCTTCTGTTTTTACTTTCATAGTATTTGCTGTCAGCTGCAGCACTTTGCACATTCCAGATATTTTGTAGAATAAATTTAATGAACCAAGGTTCAGAAATCTGGCTGGGACTGGGTTACTTTTGTAGGCAGCTTAACCTGAGTGTTGGCCTCAGGTTTGGGCATCTGTATAATAACAGAGAAGCAACAGTCCCCAAAGACATTGAGGAGATGTTCTTTGCCAGTAAATAGGGGAAAAAAAAAAAAGGGTGAAAATGATTAGGTATTTAGAACAGTGTCTTTGGGATGATGAGATATTTTATCATGAGTTCTAAATGCTGGGGATTTGGCATGATGTGTCAGGTTTAGTTTCTGGGACATGAAGTAAGAGTGAAATAGGCTGATTGCATTCGAAAGTTGCCAGATAATGAAAACAACAGCCAAGATCTTATTTAAATATGAAATGAATATAAAGTGGCATTTGTGGAACTATGAAGAGAGATTGTTATGGAGAGGAGACAAGTGGAGATCAAAAGTTATTGGTTTTTGAAGGAGGAATTCCAGAATATTCTTCAAGGATAGCACGCATAGTTGTCTTATTAAAAACTCGGAAAGCAAACAGGTGATAGAAACAATATGTAAGATACTGTCCAGTGGATAGAGCTTCATAAATCTTCAACATCTGTACCCAATTATTTAGCTTCTCTGGATTTCACCCCCCCCCCCAGTGCACATTTCTCACTATGAACTAATAGTACATAATAATAAAATCTTGGGCGTTTGCCAGCACAAACAGGGTTTTGGCTAACTTTTAGAGTGTTTGTGGAAGTAGAAAAGCAATGCAGCTGTTGGGTTGGGTACATGCCAAATGAGGATCTATTTCCCAGACAAAAAACTCAAATCAGAATGAAATAATAATCAGATATTTTACATATCATTGCTTTATGCTGGTTTTTCTTCAGCTTCTGCGTGTTGTGACTCTGTGGGATTTGTAGGCAGGTTTTGGGCTTTGCATCTGGTAACCTGTTGAAACTGGGTAATCACAGAAGAAATACATTGTATTTGCTTGTGTTTTTTTCCTGAGCTCTTCACAAGATGGGGTTTGAGACCTTAGCGTGAAAATACTTTGTACAATAGTGCTGTTTGCCTGTGAGGTCAATGCAGAGAACCATGAAGCTCATGGACCAGATTATTGCTGGGTTTTTTTCAGTTGCTGCAAAGCCGTTTCCATTCCCTGGGTACACAAGGCTAGCAAAGCCGCTGTATGCAAATGAAGCTGTATTTACATGTTGCCAGAAGCTGTTTATAACAAAGTGCCAATAACAATAGTTAGATATTTTGGGAGAGCTAAATGTCACTGGTTTGTTTGTTTGCCTGTTTTACTTAGAGTGTTTAGAACTTGTGAATAATGTGCACCTCAGAGGAAAGTACCTTTCGCTCTGGGCGCTTCTCGGCGCACCATTGTGCGTGGCCCCAGGGAGCAGAGGGTGCTGGGAAGTCCTTCTCCTGGCCCCAACGCCTGGAAGACATCTTCTGCTGGTTGTGTAGCCAAGGTCCAGGCTTGCCGGGGTCAGCTGGGGCAGAGCTGGCCGGGTGTTGTGTCACTGCAGCTGCAGCTTGGCTGCCCTGGGTGCAGCTTCCTTGGCCGGAGGAGCTGTGCTTGCTGGGAGTAGCATCTTGGGGGTAGTAAGACTGGCTAACACGAAGCCAGGGCCTTGCAGAGTCCTTCAAGCTTGCAGGGGCAAAACCAGATTGTAGCATCTGAGACTGTTGAGATGTTTCAAGTAAAACTTTGTTGTTTTCATCTGATGTGACTCTGCTGCTTTTTACAAAGTTATTTACTAGACTTTTCTCATGCTGCTTGTAAGTACAAGTACTGCCGTGAAGTTTTGGGGAAGAATATTGTAGTGGTCCTTTTAAATCAGCCAAGGCAACTTAGGTAATTGCAGGAGTGCCAGCCCTTTTCACAGAAGGTGCAGAAGTGTGCAAGATGGTACTCTATTAGCAAGCTGACATGAGAAACCTGGAAAGAGTCATCACCATATCATATATAAAATGATAAACATCTCTCTCTTGCATGAAGCAGCATGTAAGGATGTGCACTAAAATACAACCCCCCCCAACCCCCACCCCCACCTCACCCCCCCACCCCCCAACAAACAAAAAAACTTAACCATAGTTGAAACATCAAAGAACCAAGATAATGACCCAAGTTATTTAAGATGTAGCTTTTCTGGGCTTTTGCTCCACATCCATCATCTTATTTCCCAGGGTTTTAAATTCTGGCCCGTGTGCTTTTTCCTCCCAGGATGCATCTCAAATTGTTTGGTCACAAATGCCCTGAATAACAAATTGACTTAATTTAGATGGCATTAAGGCTCTTTAACCCATTTCAAAGGGCAGGGATGCACTGAAGACCTACAGGCATGCATTTAAATTAAGGCAATAATGATACATATTTCTTTTCCTTGCCTGCAAACGCCTGACTATTTTATCTATGCATCAGATGAAAGTTTAAGGGGAAAGGTTTCTGTTAGTCTTGTTGGGAGTTGGCCAAAAAAATGTGAAGTATGTAGAAAGGAATTAACAGCTGGTGTCCATTTAAAACTTCAGTGTGGGCAAATGCAGGCAGTATGTTTAGTTTTACCTGTCTTCTTCCTCTGGTTAGTACCCACTAACCCACTGAAGGTTAGTTTAGAAGTGAGGAGACCAGTGTGGATGTGGCGCTCTTATTTCATCAGGCAAGAGGCTAATGAGTGAATGATGTGTGTTTTGTTTCCTCTGGGGAGGATGAGACACATTTCCTCCTCTTTGGGAACCAGCAGCTCAAGCTGTGTTTGGTTAGTTGTACAAGAAATCTTGTTGGCCTGGTAGAACTATGCTGAACACTATCTAACTTGGTGCTTTACTTGAATGACTGCTAACATTTTCCTCTCCTACTGGGGAAGGATCATTTTGCAAATAGCTTTCAGCCACATTTCTGCTTTTGCATAGTCAAAAATACGCACGTGCACAAAGAGGACCTCATCTCTTGGAGGGGGAATGACTGTGGAGTTTTGAAATGGAGTCCTGTGCTCAGTGCTGCAACAGCTGCAGGCGTCGGGTTTGTGCTCGCCGGGCTTTGTGTGTAGACATCAGTGCTCGCGCCTGCAAGGTTTACGCCAGTGAAAATGTGATACTGCTGAAGCAGACACGCGTGTTGTCGGCACGCTCCCTCCTTCTCTAAGGCCTTGCTGGGGGCACCTGTCATCCCAGTATCTCAGTGTAAAAAAATTGTATGTTCTTCACAAAAAAGAGAGAAGGAAAAATCATGGACTCCAAGAGAAATACATTAAAGATTATACAGTAGTCTGATACTTTGCCACTGAAGAGGGCAGAGGACGTAGCCGCTTCAGAGGTTTCATGTGCAGATGCGCTGGGCAGTGCCATTCCTTCTCAGCTCATCAGTGATGGGTGCACTGACCACCTTGCATGGAAACTTGCCATTTGTGCTAATTTGCAGAACAATTTTTAACGTGTGTTTTCAAGTGGGGGATTTAATATCAACTGCTCTGCTCTTAATTCTCAGTTCACTTTCCAAAGATTTCTGAATTCAAAGAAATGCTGGCATTCCCTAGCCAACAATTAAGTACTGGCTTGACATAATCTCGCTAAAGCAAAAGTTGTCCCATTCTGTTAGTAATTCTGGTTTTATTTTCATTAAAGAATAACAGCTAGAATCTATGTGGTCCCTATAACATATTCCAGTGCTCCAATAAGTTTGGCCATCGAGAGGCAAAGCTTTGCATGATCTTGGCTGTGACTTGGGTTTCAACATCTGAAGGAAATGCTCGTTCTGGAGTTGTCTTTGATGAGCTTCCTCTGGGACCACCACACTGTCCAAAACCGAATTATTTACTAGGCCAGGTCTTTGTCCAGACCTCACTGAGCTGATTAAGCATTTCTGGTTAAAGCGGAGCTAGCTCAGCTAGAGAGATCTTGGGCATCTCTGGTACCTGGACCAAGTGCTGGTATGAGAGCAGATAGATCATCTTGATATTGCCATGGAGTAACTAGTGCTGTGTTATGTCTCTTCTTAATGAGAGTCTCTGGGTGTTGGGACTTGGGGTTGTTCCTTCGTGGGGTGGTGCTGGACCTTAGTGTGCTGCTGAAACCAGCTGTTGCTTCAGCTATGTTGCCTGCTGTTGCCTTATGAAGTGTGTTAGTAAATCTTTCCCCGTTCCCGCCCCCAGAATCTGGTTTTTGTTGTTTGTTTGTTAATTCAAAACCTGCTGACTGTGTAGCAGGTTATTTCTTCCAGGCTGGCCCTTTAAATTGCTTCCATGCTCTTCCTGCCTGACTGTGAAATATCGCTAATAAACAAAGCCCAGAACAAAAGCCTACACAACAAAACATCCTTTTCTCCCTAGGCGTCTCCCTGGGTGCGGTTTCCCACTGCTGCTCTGCAGTTTGGAGGCAGAGCCAAAACAGCTCAGTCTCATTCTTCCTGCCCCGGAGGTTGTCATCAGGCAGCCTCCCCTAACCCACACCTCTGAGGACAGAGGAGGCAGCCTGTACGCAGTCTGTCTTCCTTGGCTGAGAGTGATGGAGCCTTTCCCTGCCCTAAAATAAAAAGCTCCAACACAGAGGAGATTTGTCTAGGTGTAAAGCAATATATCTTGAGATTAGTCCCTGTTTTGTGTCCTCTCCCTCATAGACACACCTGGATTGCCAGCACTGTGAGCGTGCTCAGCCTCCCACGGCTGCGTCTTGTTCTGGCTGTGCCTCAACTCAGCATTGCAGCATGACCCAGGTGGGCGTTGCATACCCCTCCCTGTGGGAAGGAAACCAGGAGCTTGCGGGCATCCAGGGAGGGGAAGATGGTACAGAGCCTGGGCAGAGGCTCTGGTTCACTCCTACTCATCTACAGGTTGAATGTATGTTGATTGGGTTGGGACCTGTGCGTTGCCCTGTTTCTCCCCAGCAAGTAAGCCTGCACATACATCCAAATCTTCTAGAGTGTGGTAGCCAGGTCCTATAGACTTCTTTCTCTAGCTTGAAGTAGCTGTTATCCCATTACGTTCTCATTTTGTTCCATTTTCTCAAACATGTCTCAGTTCTTGAAGTGTTACTGTGGTCAAAATGTAATTCTTTGCTGCACCCCTTTTTTGTTCTGTGTGTGTTAGCTGTATGGTGTTCTAGTAGCTGGGCAACAGCACTGGGAAATAGTGTTTTGTATTCTCTGTACAGACTGTATCCTTGGTCCGTGCTCCTGACCTCCAGTGGTTCCAGTCGCAAAGTCGACTATGCACATTTATTAACTGTCAAAGGAGTTGGAAGATACATTAATAACAAGGCTAGGAAGGGTGGGGTGTGGAAATGGAGAGGGAAAATAGAAGTGCAAGAGAGACAGCAGTTGGCTGGCTGAATCCTCAGGCCTGTTTACTTGGCAGCCCTCCTCTTGTAAGGAGGTCAGAGCTATTGCATCTCAGGTTCCCGGAGAGAGACCGCAGGAGGACAAGTATGCTTGCGGATGTAAGTGTGTCGAGGCACCGTAGCCAGCTTTGAGCTAGCTTTTGCATTCACACATTGCAAAGGCAGGCTCGGTTGTCCTCTCATTGCAAGTGTTCTCTCGTTGTAAGTGTAGTTCATGGCTATTGCTTCTGTATAAGACCCTCTCAGTAGGAGTGAGAAGCGAGGCAGAAATCTCTGGTTCTGGCTTTATGATTCATGAAGTCATGTTGCACAGCACCTCTAGTCCCTCTCCCATCCCCAGAAACTTGGCTGTAGCTCTCATCATTCAAATTACTGTAACAGGTGTAAACTTACATCTATAAATTACATGGTCACACATAGGCAATCACAGTATTTCTTGAACGATCAAGTAGCTTCTGAGTTTTACATTTTTTCCTGAGGAATATTTCATTTTAGGTTACAGGCTAGCGAGGCACTTCAGCTGGTGCTGTTTCCGTGATGCCTCTCGGCGGCCTGCGATGGGCTGGATCCCACCTGGCACTGCCTGTTTGCTGGAGCACTAGTTCTGGAGCACCATCAAAATAAACAGTGATGTCGCTGAGGGCATTTGGGTTGTCTGGGACTTCCTGCCAAGTTAGAGTTGTGGCTAGGGTCAAGATGTTAAGGTTCTTCTGCTGTTCTCCGAGCACAGACAGTGATGCCTTCATCCAAAGAAGAACGACATGTCTGACAGACTTCAGGCAGCCGGAGCGTCTCTGTTTTCAGTCCTTTCCTGACACACAGCTGGTTTCCAAAGCTTGGTGCTCTGTTTCTCGTAAGCTGGGTCATGAGAGAGTAGAGACCAGAAAATGGGAAACTCCTTTCCGAGGGTACCTGGTTTTCATTGGAACCCTGCTCTGCATGAGCACTTGAAAAATACTAAAAAAGACTTTGTTTTGTTCCACTGAAGAAAAAGGTAAATACCACTGTAGACATTTGCCCTATATTTTCACATTCTTTTGGCGAAGGTCAACCCACAGATAGCTTCTAGAACGTGGTAATACTAAATATTGTCCTTTAAATTCTCAGTGACTGTGGAAGGAATTTTTTTGGTAGTTTCTGTGGAAGCCTGTTGATAACTATTGAAATACGTCAGCTTTCCTTCCTGCCAGACCATGAGGCAAGATGTCCCAGGTGTCCTCCACCAGCTTAAAGACCCAGCATATTCATCCACGAGTACTTTCAGCTGGATTCTTTAGAGGTGTTTGGAAAGTGCACCTTTGCCTTGCTCCATGATCAGGGTTGAGAGGGGTCAAATGCAGAGGCTTTTAACAAAATTACAAGGTTGTTTGAAATCTGAATGCTGCTTTGAAACAAGGTCCCATCTCCATGGCATGTCTCTGTAAAAACCTGCCGGGGTAGGTGTCCATTCATAAATACGGAGACGGCCATATTTTCACTTCCTTGTCTCTTCTGTTGTAACCGTGAAACATCTGAATTGTGCTAAAGCGTGTATCAGGATAAATGTTATCTTGACAGTGAGAGGCTATGTCCTTCCTGTAATTGCAGAAGGGACTGAGCTGACCCGGAGCCTTTTCAATTTCAACTCCAGTTGATTTCCTCTTGTTGATTTCATTCGGCTTATGACTATGAGCACTCTTTGTGGTATATGTGGTGAACATATTGTTGATCCAGCCTACTCATGTTTTTAATCACTTTATATTAACTTACCACCATCAGAAGGTTTTTCCTCTTTATGTTATTTTAATTATCAAAAAGTTCAGGCAATTCCATGGTCAAAATTTTCTCTATAAGTGTTTTATAGTAAAATAAGTATGTGGGCTGTAAAAGTTGATGGGCTCTTGGCCTGCTGACAATCATATTCCTCAGAAAAAGTATTGGCATGCCAAGTGTTCATTGCAGATGACCCCACAGATCAGTGCGCACAGGTGCACGAGCACGTATTACTTGTCTTGTAAAGCCCTAACGACATTCAGGATGCTATTCCAGTCACTGTCCAGAATATAGTCCCTGATTTCGCTGCTCATTTTTCACTTTTCAGTTTCAAGGAGACCAGCTGCATTTGCTTTTGGATGGTCAAGCAGCAGAACGAGTCTGCAAAGTCTGAATAGCAGATTTGGCAGATTTATTTAAAACTTATGAATTGGCACTTGAATTTTACTTCATGGGAATATTTTCATTGGCCCTAGGCTCTATAAAAGGTACCTTCTGGATGGGTTACCCTACACAGAAATGTAGCTTTTTCTGAAAATGGGTGGGAGATCTACTGACTGGGATATAGAAGTTAACAAATTATAGATGCAACAATGGAGGTGGGGAGAGAAACAGCAGAGCAGAGCTGATGAGCTGCTCCCCTACGTGGGTTTTTTTTTTTCAGCTAAGAAATTTGCATAGCAGGACGCTCCCAGATATCCTAATAATTCAACAGGCTGCCTTTAACTGACTTAAGAAAAGACTCTGTGAAGGTGGTGAAAGTGTTTTTTAAAAGCAATTGACTAAGAGCTGCGCAAATTGAAATCTATGGGAATTTCTTTATTGACTTAATTACAAGCAGAAAATAGGATGATGGGTTTTAGAAAACGCCCAGTTGATGTTCACAAGATGAGTTTTTGGATGCTGAGTTACATCTCTTTTGGCCACATTGGATATAAAGGTGGCTTGTGAGACTGAGTGAAGCCATATTTAATCCATGGACCTCACTTGAGCAGCCATGGACTAGTTTGTGATGTATTTATTTGAGCTGCACCTTACTCTTACAAAACTACTAAATTGCCTTTAGCCCTGACTCAGCTTGTGTAAATGTTGCCCAGCAGTGATCGTTGAGGGAAAACCATAAATACATGAGGAAGGAGGTTGAGTACTCTGTGTTTTGCTTAAAAACTGAATAAAGAGGTTGTATTCTTTAAGCCTGGGACTAGCACTCACAGTATGTGGAGTTTTATTAACACGATCCTCGTGTGTTACGTGCCTCTGTGTGTAACTCAGTGCAGACTGTGCCACCATCCAGTCTGTCTGGATCCCCGTAGGCTTTCCCTTTCAGTAGAGATGGAAGAATATTGCTCCCTAGAAGCGTGCTAATGGCTGATTACCAGAGCCCTCCCCACCTCCCTTCCCTTAGCAGCTTGACAAAATGTGTTTTACATTCTTCAAGTGATGAGGGGAAAAGGAAGGGCAGTCCCAGAAGGGATTTGGTGCTTACTCCACCCTTAAGTGTTATGTGTGGGTAATGTTCAGTTCTGCTTGATTTTTGTACTCTTCTTTATTAACTTCTTTCAAAAAACTGCCACTTTCTTACCTAAAATGTCTCAGTTTTTTTTCTGGTTTAGTATTTTCATGGTTTGTATATAGTTGGTGGAGGGGCATGGGCTTCTCTAGAGGACTGTTCCGAGGCAGTATCTAATCTGGGATGCTCCATAGGGAAATGTAGGAACCTAGAGAGTCTCACCCCACAACTCCTATTATGTGTCTGATCTCGGATGAAACCAATATGAAGCCTCCCTCTTGCCCCCTTTCTGTTTTTAGGGGGCTCTTCAAATAATGTTGGCACATTATGGGTTGTGTCCTTGGCTGGGTGGAGCTACCTCAGATTACAGAGGACAAATTTGGACCCTATATATCAATTAATTTATTCTAGAGTCTTCAGGAAAAAATGTTGGAATCCGTATTTGCTGACTAACAGATGAGAAACTGGGTGAAATTTTGTAGCTTTAAATATGGAGAGAATCAGACTAGGAGATTTTAATGGTCCTTGCTGGAACTGAAAGGTTTGAAATAGAGATTTGGTTCGAGTTTACCAAATACCTTTTTTTTTTTTTTTCAGTCGTTACAGTTCCTCTGTGCTCTTGGCTGGGACGCTAGGTGCTTAGTTGTAAGCACTGCATTTGCTGAACCAGTCTGAATCTTTGTCCTGTGCGTTACACGTGTTGGTCGCGGGTGCCTAAGTCACCCCTGCTGAAAACGTGGGTTTCCAGTATGGTGAGCTGTGTTTTTGTTTACAGTGAACAGTGCAAACACTTTTTGAAGTTGTTTCAATGCTTATGTAATATGTACCAGTCTCCCAGCTAGAGCGTGATATCCTGGGGACCTCAGAAGAAAAATAAGAGCCTCCAAACCACTCTTAACTCCCTGGTTGCTGGCTTTCAAATGATGGGTTATGTGAGATGTGGGAAGTAGACCTCACTTCATGAAGGACGTGCTGCATGATTTTAATGACCTTTGCACACTTTTCCAGCCTGTATTGGGAATAAAGAGGCTTCGGTCTTGCTTTGTTTGTGCATTCCTGAAGTGTCTGTGCCCTACATGCTGATTGTGGCATTTGACTCCCTGGTAGCACAGCCTGTCCGCCCCTTCCCTATGACCTTTCAGGGTGCTTTCAGCTCTCGGCCCCCACATCCTGGAGCATGGATAGCCAGAGGAGTCAGCACCAGAAAGTGGGTTGACTCAGGCAGCAAGCAGGAAAGGAGAGGCAAAATACATGGAGCACTCTTGGGTTGGAAAATGCAGAAACAGTGTGGTTCTGTTTGTCGAAGGAAAGATGGGATTGGGAGCCAGACCCTGCACATGAGAGAGAGAGGATATTGGAGGTCAAGGCAGTTAAAGCCTTGCTGTATTAGTACTTTTATTATTTTACAATTGGTTTAGCAGCTGAAACAATAAGCCAAAATGTAAGTGATTGTGTTGCCCACCCTGCCCTATCAGGACAGGGGAAACTTCTTTCTCTAAAGACCGTGTTGCAGCTCATATAACATGAAGCAGTGGTCTCTGGGCTAAGTGTGGAGATAGGCTGGAAACCAGCTCCTTAGACTTCAGGCTAAGAAGTGAGTGGAACTGAGACATACATTTTCCAGTCTTTCTAAGCTTTGCTCACAGGACTTCACTTTTTCAATTCAGGTGTTCTGTAGAGCTCTGAGTTTCTAACTAGTATTTTTTAAATACTTGCAGAATTTGACTTGGGAGGGTGTTTGAATATGTATGTCATTTGCATACAGCCTTGAGCTTCTTAAAGGTGTCCCTCTTGACCTGTGATCAGGCCAGTTTCCTTTCTGTGGAAGTTAAAGTGAGAATCTCACCCTAATGGGGAGTCAAGATGTGGCTTGGTGCTGGGAGCTCAGAAGAATTTCCATTCTCCAGCTTAAATATGGGTTTAAAATGACTTTTAAAAAAATATTAGATGTCTGTTGTGGTTCTGTTAGGAGGGAGCTGAATATTGCTCAGAATAAATGCAGAGTTCGGTTACACCTTAACTAGATTTTCCTCCTTTTAATAATAATATAATAATAATTACTCTAAAGTGAATTTGTTGCTAAAGAGCTGGACTAATTACCCTGGTCTGAGTCATCAGGAGGAGAAAAGCAGTACAGACTGGGAGCGAAAGCATCCGGAGATGGAAGTTCTGCAAAAAGGGTAATTGAATTGATTTCTGTGCTCATCCAGCCTTGGTTTCAGAGAGAGCTACCAGAAAGGAGGCGGTTTGTAATTTTGGTTTCTTTGATGTACGTATCTGATATGTAGGAAATGGAGAGAGACCATTCTCTTTATTACAGTGGTTGTGCTCATACTTGCCTCTGGACCATGTGGTCTAGTAACCTAGAGATGGAAGTGTCTGTATCCCATTTTCAGTCCTCTCAGCCATTCAGTCAGATACAATTTATCTTAACTGTCACAAAAACTGCAATAGGTTGGACTGTACGTTAGCCAGGGAATAGTCTATTTACATAAGTAATGAGATCATTTGGGGATTGCTGTTCAAAATATATTTTCTTCTATCATAACATCATAAAAACCTCTTGACAATCCTTAGATGGTAAGAGTAACATGAAACTAGCTACAGCTTAGAATGTTTTGTGGAAGAATAGTAACTGTTGAAAAAATAATGTTTACTTAAGATAAATGTAACTTCTTAGGAAGTAATTCCAGATGTGTGGTTATGGCAGAATTTTAGTGATTATAGTCAGCCTATTTAGTGAATTAAATTATTTCATTTAAAAGAGGCCAATGAATTTTTTAAAAATTAATTCATTTTTCAGATGGTCTGAATAAAACTGTTTATTTTCTATTATCTGAGAAACAAACAGAGCAGAATCTGGTTTATTTATGAAAGTAAATACAAAAGGTCTGACCCCTGGATATTGCCTTTGAAAATTGCCTGAGAAAATGCTCTTCCTGGTAGCTGATTCTTTCTTCAAGCCATTTCTTCTTTTTTGAAGATAATGCCAACCCTCCCGCACTCAGATGATGCAATATATTTTAAAGAATGCTTTGAAATGAAATGGTTTGATCTCTTTAGTCTTATGCGTTCTTCTAGTATTGTATCAACTGCAGCAGGCAGTAGAGTGTTATATTTTATCAACAAAGACAGAAGCTTTCAAATTTACAAAACCTTTCTTTGCCCAGCATGGCGGGTCTGTGCTGAGTATTTTGGGGACTGGAGCAGTCGCATGCTATTTATTAGTTCACCTGTGTGCTTGCTTATCCCTGTAATTGCCTGCTGATGTCTCCAAGGCCCAGGTGCACACAGCACTGGCATGTAAGTTCAGGAGGATGTGGACTGAGAAATCCCAATGCCTGTTTTCTCTGTTTTGAAGCCCTTTATAAAGGCCACTTAGAGTCCGTGTCTGAATTGTGAATGGTAGTGAAGTCGGGACCTGCCATTTCTGAAATGTCTTGTTATCAGTAGGCTCGTGTCTATCGTTTTCTGAGAGTGGGTCGGCTTGGAGTCCTCTATATTAAGACTGCTCAGGATGTTGACAGCTGAAATTCATGTTACATTTGGCTCTCCACAGAAAACATTGTTCCTTTATTAGATTGGTATTTCGGCTTAAAGCCAGGCCAGGATGTTTAAATTACAAAGGTTGTTCCTGCTGGAGCATAGGCTTTCTTCTGTCCCTGTGCTTTCTGCTTGTGCTACATATTCTATAGTGATTTCTTGCAAGGGTGTTAGTGGGTGCTTTGCGCATGATTGGAGAGTGCTGCAGTAAGCTAATGGTACACAATAGGACTGTCTCCTGCTTTGTGCTGACTACACAGTCAATAAAACAAATCTGTACTCACAAAGTACTTGTTGAAATCATTGAGCAGGGGAGGTCCGACCAAATAAAATTACGGTATTGAGCAGCAGTTAGTGCAAGTAACATGTTGGGCTTAAAGTAAATATGTAAATGTATGTTACATGCATGCATATGTTACAGACTCACACACAGGTTTTTCAGCTTATGTCTTTCAAGTGCAGGGCTAATTTTATGGATGACAGATCTCACTTGAGGTCATTAATAGTGAACTAGGCTACATTAAGAGCTCCAGAAAAATTTTCAGATGTTTTTCCTCGTCACTCTCTGGGCAGTTGCAGACAGTGCCGGTGTTTCAGTTTGTCAAATAGGGACACCCATAACTTAGAAGCAAGATTTGCTGCTGTAGCTCAGCCCATCTGCAGGACCTCCATTTCTGTGGTAAGAAGCCCGGAGATTTCTGCTGGAGCCCGTGTTTATCTTCCCTCCCTGTTCCCGGAGGCACCAGGGGGCTGTGCTGGACCAGAGCTGCAGCAGGATTCTTAAGAAAAATTGTTTTCCAGCACAGGCTTAAGGCGGTGGTTGCACATTATGTAGCTGGGTCTTTCTTTGGAAGAAGGCAGGGCAGCTTATTTCAGTTAGGATTGAATTGTGTTATCCTCGCCTCACCACAGAAGTGCTTTGCTGCAAGGTACTTATTTTTATCCCTGCAGTGTGTGTCTGCTACCCGGCTCTGCTGTCCCTGTGTCGTTGAGCCGCATCCCAGAAAAGGGAGCTTGATGTCAGCCAGTGAAAGAGGCACTGCTTTTATTTTCAGCATCTCTACAGAATCAGAAGAAGGATGCAAGTTTTCTAGCCCTGTACGTGTAGGGTAACAGGCCCATTTCATGCTCAATTTAGCTTTATCTGGGATAGATTTTGCTTGTGCGATGCTCAGGAAGGGTAAGAGAAGTGATAGAGCACAAGTTATGTTTGAATTTATTCTGGATCCAATTATGTGTACATCTAAACACAGATGATACAGAAAGAAATGAAATCGGATGGCTCGTAGCATCTATACTGAATTAGCATGTCGCTGCATCCCATTTTTAGGGTCACTGCTTTTATTTTTACAGTTTGAGCTGCTGCTTTTCCAGTGGCATATCTCCTCCTCTTCATTGGGCACTGATGAATACAGAAAACTGAAAAGATTGAAACTGATGCTGTAGAACAGTCTGATTCCACTCGTCGTTTATACCACGGTTACTCCATGGATTTAATTGGAATTAACCCTGATTTCTGCCTGTGTACAGGAATCAACGGGAGCCTTTTGTCCAGGCTTGATACGAGCTGAGGATCAGGTGGTGAATGCTGTGCAGAAATGTTTTGGGTGGGACTTAATCCTTTCCCCGTCTTTGCTCCATCCTTGTATTTGTTCGTAGCGGCAGGATCTGTCCGGCCGAGGAAGGACCCATCCCCAGAGCTCCCTGCTGGAAAATGTCAGCCTAGGCGTGTGCAACGAAGGAGTATCATTTTAAAGACCTTTCCCAGAGCGAGTTTTTTTCATATTCCTTCAGGCTGTTGGCAGCTTACCATAACTAAAGCGATTTCTTCCTACCTTTTGTGAAGGTTGAATCGCTCACAAACAGGCTTCGGTAACAGCTTCTTATGTAACAGCCTCGAGTGCGGCTCGTTTCCCATTCCTCTGCAAAACGAAGGGATTATTTTGCAAGTACATAATACGAGGAACCTCCTCATCTGTGGTGGGGAGTAGGAGAAAATCAACCCGGCCTCTTTATCCTGGGACCGTCTGGAAAATTGATGCCTCTTAAGTGCGCGAGCAGCGATAGTAAATACGTTGTTTTTCCCCCGTGAGCTGGATTTATGTCAGCTGCCGGGTAGCCACGTTTCGTGGGCTGGATGCGGGCCTGCTAAAGCCGTCGTTCACCCTGCCGCAGGGCTGTGGCGGGACAGGGCTGGCGGGAGGCGAGAGGCCCTGCCCCGCTCCCCTGCGTCGGTAGGTGGCACCCGGGGGCAGGCTCAGGCGGGAGGATGGCGGGCTGAGGCGGCGGGGCCGGCCCCGCTCCGCCGGGCCCCTGGGCTTGTGCCCCCCTCCGCCGGCTGGTAACGCGGTGGTGACAGGCGGGCCCTGCGCTGCCAGCTGCCCCCGGGAGGTCGGCTGTGGTAGGAGGAAACGGCCGTTCACCTGCTGCGGCCAGCTCAGGGACTGGAAACCGCCTAGGCGGGCCTCGGCCTGCGCTGGGGTCACTGCGTTCTCGGAGGGAAGCGCCGGGCCTGACTCTGTAGCTGGTACCGAGATAAAAGGTGCAGCATTTGTGAAGGAGCTCCAGGCTGTGAGCCCTTGCCTAGTTTGTAAACAGCACAGGGGTTGAGAGCTCAAAGGAGCGAGAGCAGGAGGAAACAAACGGACGGATCCACAAAAGGAGAGATTTCCCTCAGATACTCTTCGAAGTTTTCGTGTAATATGACCATTTCTATTAAAACCTAGTCTTGTCTCCCCCCCCCCCCCCCCCCCCCCAAATATTTAACAGCGTTTTTTATAACTATTATATTTTTAGAAGGGTGAATTGTGTGTTTGCTCTTCAGGGTCAGCCCTTGGGGCCTCTCTGAGCACTGACTTTGGAGGGACTGGCTTATGGAGGATGCAACGCAGCCGCTACTTCACCCCCAGTGGTGGTGAGAGCTTTGGATCGGTGCTCCCAGGCCAACGGCTGTTCCTGCAGGCTTCACAGCCTCCAGTTTAGCAGCCGTTTATAACCTCCCTCTTCTTCCCCTAGAGAAGGTGTTAGGCTGTCTTATATTTAGTACTGATAAGTACATGCAAATTCCGATTAGAAAACGGTATGAATATGCTAACAGTATCCGACTGCCTGAAAGAGGAGAACCTCATGTAAAGAGTTGCGTTGGTGGGCTACCATTTTGTTGCTAGGGAGAGTTCAAAGCAATGCATCAGTTAGTTGTTTTTGTCTTGATTAGTTCATAAATAAATTCCCAGGACCAGTCACAAAGTCAGCATTTGCATGTGAAGAAAGAAATGTTTCTTCAGATCTATGTGAAAAAGCTTCTGCTAGTCAAATGCTTACATGACTTTTTAGGCACTTGCATTTTTTCATCAGAATGTGTACCATTTTGTAAAGGTTTTGAGGTCGTCTTTGCACTTCAGATTTTTCTTAGCAGAGTTATCCATGTCTCCATATGCTTTAGTCAACATTCACACATTTATAAAGCTGACAGGCTGCTTTTGAAAATAACAATTGTGAAAGTGTCTTACTGCACCGCTTCATACGTGTTCCACTTTGTGGGGAGTTGAACATGACAATTCTGGATATGTGTATGCAGCAAAGCTACTGGCTAGAAATCTTTCTTTTGTGAAATATTTCATTTTTTAAGAAGACTTGAAGCATTCAGTTGCTTTTTGAAGTACTGGTTGGTATCTAACCTGATCTTGAGCTTGTGCCCAGGCTTTGAGTAAAAGTAATTGATTTTTGAAACCAGAAGTCTTGAGCTTGAATTTTAGAACTTTCTTCCAATATATGTATATTGTCTAAATTATTATTATGTATTTTTCTTTTACAGAGGTTTTTAAGAAGAATCTGATGGTGAGAATAGGTTAAGAAGACTCAGAATGACGACAACAGTAGCGACAGATTATGACAATATTGAAATCCAACAGCAGTACAGCGATGTCAACAACCGCTGGGATGTCGATGACTGGGACAATGAAAATAGTTCTGCTCGACTGTTTGAACGATCCCGCATCAAGGCCCTAGCTGGTAAGCACTGATCGCATGAGCAAAACTCTGATGCTGTATGCATGTGATAGTACAGGATACTGCCTGTCTTTGGTGCCTGCGCCTTGTCGGTAAACTAGAGCTGAAATTTTCTTGAGGTCTGGTGCAGTTTGTCTGAACAATTTTTGAGATTGTTTCATCCATTGACGTTAGTGGAACATGATGGTCCCATGTTGGTTTGCAGGATGTGCTCATATCTGACGTTTTGCAAACACTTGGCTCTTCAGACTTACTATGAAGACTACTTTGGTGTAAGCATAGGAGAGCAGAGATTTCGTCCATGTATTTTTTTAATTAGAAGGTTGTACTTGACTCTGTTTCCCACCTCGTAAGTCTCATCAGATATTAACCATTTTGGCTGTGTATTCACATTGCTTTGATTGGGTTTCTGTGATTGGCAATGATGTTGGTTTCCAGATTTGGAAAAAATCAGAAGGATAACAAAAATTCTGCTTCAAAGTATTGTCATTTGGAGGTGTTCAAAACATCTCACCTGTCCTGAAATGGAGGAATGTGGTAGATGGAGATAGTTGTCATTTAGTGAATAATGCTGAAACTATAATTTTTCTGAAGAAGCAGAGCTTCTGAAATACATGCTGTCTTCTGCTGAATTACACTTGTCATCAGTAGATAAATGAAATTTGATTGGGTGGTGGTGGTTGTTGTTATTTAAAAGATTTGATTATTGCATATTAAAGGCTGTACATTAACCAAATTTGTTTATGCAGCAAGGAGATTATGTCATGTCCTCTTGGCTCTGAGGCATTGCCCTGCAAAGCAATTTTTATGCGTTCTGTAAATGATTTCCTGACTCTTATGGTAGCATGCCCACATTCCTGACCTCTGAACAAAATGCCTCAGTAGCGTGGGACATGCTGTAAGCACAGAAAACAGCTCATAATATGCTGAGCTTTCTGCTAGTGAAATTTTAGTTACAAGGACAGTTTTAGACCCAATACTTTATAACATGTTGAAGCAGGTTTATTAAATTAACTGTAGTGAGACAAAGGTATCATCTTTTTCATTTGCCATCCTGATGAGACTGACTCCAGAGCACAGTGTGCCCTTTCTCCTCTTGATGCCGGCTGTGGGAGTGCAGTAGATGCAGAACACCTTTACATGTCAGGCACAGGGCAGGATCAGGTTTGGAGCTGAGCAACAGGGAGATAAAATAGTTCACACAGGTGGGCAGAGAGCAGATCATATAACCCTTACTGAGGATAGCAATGCTATCAATTTAATGGAACTGCTCACAGAAAGGATGTGTGTTAAATTTTGCTATCTTTAGAAGACTGTTAACTACAGCAGTTCTCATCACAGCGTGCATTTGAAATTACAGGTAAAATGCCTGATCTGGAAGGGGGCTGTGCTAGGTGGGGTCAGGAGCGGCCTGACCGATACCTGTGGTGGTAGATTGGTGGTAGGCAAGAAGAATCTTGACTTGGGTTTTTTTTATAGTTTGATCTTGTTTGAGGAAGAAACTGTATTTTACTCCTGCCACATTAGTGGTGGTAGGTTATATTATATTCCTTGGGTGGGAAGCGCTTTTAGTACAAAACTCATGAGCAGCATTTGGGTCCCACATCTAGCCTTTACTGCAGTTGGTTGTTCTACTTACTTTTATGGCAGGCAGAGCTCCACACCTGAGTAATGAATAATAAACATGAAACTCTTACTTCAAGGAGAAGTAATGTAAGGAAAGTACTTGAATTATTTAGATAGCCTAAAACAAATACCAATGTCAAAGCAAATAATTTTGCTGAAGATTCTATTCAGAGGCATATTTAAACATTTTCCCAGAGTATGATGTGTTTATTTTTTCTTAATAAGCATTACTCATAGTTATTTTAATTTGATAATGTTTCATACCTGTAATTCTCTGCCATTAGTGTTGAGAATACTGTGTGCTGCCAAAACTTGGCTTAGCATACTGCACTGCTGCAGCACTGCTTGAAAGCCTAGTCATGATGCAGGGAGAGAGGAACAAAGAGAGGTTTGTATTGCAAATCAAAGGTTATCGTTAAAGGCTAAGCCATGGTACTCCCGGCACCGTTCAACGTATATTTTCGGATATGCTGTCTGGTGGGTAATCTTCCCTTGCATCTGCCCAGAAAGGCACTTCCAGGTTTTTAACAGCTGCAGCCTGGAGCTGGGATAGCAATAATCTCTGTCATTGTACTCGTTAAATCGAGACAGACTCTTTCTGGAAAGGTGTACTCTAATTCAGCTGCTTGTCACAGGATCAGACATGATAATCACTGTGTGAAAGCCTGCGGCTGGTAGTGCACACAAAGCCACACTGGGTGATAGCAGGAGGCTCTTCTGGACTCTAAAACCCATAAATTTGACTGTCTGTTGCACCATCCCTTTCTCCTGGGTGAATTTCACTGCTTTCTGAAGCAGAAGTAGTTGTGCACCACCTGCAGGGCCCAGATTTACTGAATAACACTCCAGTCTGACTTAGATGGGCACTGGTTCTTTGCGGGCACGAGCATCTTCCCACATCTCTGAGACTGGCCATCTTCTGGCAAGAGCATTTTTCTTTCTGGAGGTCCTAGGTTAGTTGTATCCAAAGACTGCCTGTGGATGTCCAGCTCTTTCAATATGTCTGCCTTTCATTGAAGTGACAAGATAAATCCAAAGGCTATCAACGTCTTGCAGTTTATGAAATGCATATGTATCATTAGCTCCTTGTCCTAGTACAAAAGGTTTCAAAATGAACAGACCAGGCACTGGTTCTTTATTCCCCATCTATGAGATGCAAGCTGTTGCGTTCAAAAGTAGAACAGCCGTAGGCATTTTACACTGCCTGACTAATGGTTGTATAGCCAATGTGAATCTTTCTGTTGGTGCAAGCATCTTCTGTCCACATTCTTCAACAAGTTGTGAAGTGCCTCTTCTGTGAAGCTTCCATCTTGTATTGATTCTAGTTTACTGTAATTCAGATGAAGCTTATTTTCTTTAAGGTAAAGAAAGGTAAAGAGTGAGTAGGCAAGAAGTGAGTTCTGTAGGCCGAGTCTGATACTCTGTTCTAGAAAGAATCATAATGGCCCCATGTTCCAGCAGGGTGTTGAAATACTTAAAGAGCAAAGCAGAAGATGGTGGTCAGAAAAATCTGTGATCAGAACAGACAACGTATTGGAGAAAAGCTCAGTTAAAGCAGGTATGATATAATAGTAGTAGAAAAGCACTATGGTCAGCACAGCAGCCGATAACTGATATTATTAAAGTGGTCTGTATACTGTGAAAACCAGAATGCAAAGGATTGTTTCAGTTTAAAACAAATAAATCATCTGTGAACTCAGCTTTCAATCAGAATCCAGATTTGAAGGGATATGCAACCAGATTGGTTGCCATTCATGTTGAAGTAACTCACTCTGCAACTGATATGAGAAGAAGGTAACTGATCTCTACTTCGTAGAGTAACATATCCCACTGTAGGAAATCATCTTTCACCTGTCCTTGTTCTCTGTGGTTCTTTGAAAGGTCTTGCTGGAAGACCAGGTAATTGTACCTGCTCCGTAGAAGCCGAAAAGATATCGTGTTTGTGCAAAATTCTTCGTTCACAAATCCTCAGGTGTTGGATTTCATCTGCCAAGGACCATTAGCTAACAAGATTTGCTGTGCAGTGCCTTGGCACGTAGAGCTCTTACGAAAGCCTTAAGAAACAGTTCAGTTGCTCAGCAGAATTTTGCACACTCAGTCTAGGACTGTGACATTCAGATGTACCATGCTTGCCATCTCAGATGCTGTTTTCAGGTAGTATGAGAATTGTCACCTCCAAAACTTTCCATTTCTTCGGTTAGCTAATTCAATATTAAAAAATGATTGGCTAAAGTTACTCGCTTTTCTACTCATTTGTGTTTTGCCCTGTTGTCCTCTGTGTTCACCTGCGTGACTGGAAGGTCTGTGACTCACCTGTCTGGCATATGAATTCATAAACTTTGAAACTATTTTTAAGTAACAGAAGCATATCTTCTTAGTGCAGGGCAGATGAAGCTGTGCATTCCTTTTTCAGCTCCACCCCAGTGACTGTGCATAGGTCAGGACACTTGCCAGTGTTGCACATCACTGTTCATGAACATTACAGGGGAATACAGGTAAGGAGACTGCATTTGTCGTGCAGCTTTCCTTAGTTGTCCTTATTGCACAAAGAGAAACTAGGCTTGTAATTCACACCAGTAACTTAAATTCTCCCAGAAGCAAAAGGGGAAAATAATTGAAATTGTTACTGAAGTTATACTATTGAAAAGTTTTTCTTTTTAATATGGCGGAATACCTGTTTCTTAAGGATAAAAAAGATGGAGAAAACTTGGAATGGGAAAGCGCTGGGTGCCATATGTGGGGCTAGTTAGCCCTTTTGGCCCTAATATTTGAGCCCTCCACAGCTCCAGTGCAAAATGTCAGCAGAACAACCCCCCAAAAAAGCGAAAAGAAAGGTCCCGCTTGCAGTACTCTTCAGGTATCATGCACCTGCTTGTCCCTGCTGTCTAGCATAGCTCTCATACCAAAGTTTCTACTGTTTTACTCCGAATATACAGTAAAGAGAGAAAAAATCTGCATGGTCAGAATGAAGTTTCAGGTCTCAAGTCAATTAAAAAAAGGACAAAACACAATGATTTAGAGCTTAAGAGAACAACCCTTTGGTTTATTCTTGGCTTTGAAAGAGCATACTGAGAGTAATCTCTTACAGTACATTTCTTGAATATCCAGTACCTGAGCTATCTGGGACTTGAAAATCAGTGCACTAATTTTAATAACAGCAAGTGGTTAAGGAAAGAGAACTCAGCAGTGTATTGATGCTTGTAAATCAAGTTTGAAGGGCACATGAAGGATTCACTTGACACTAAGCAGAAACAAAAACCTTACAGCAGTGAAACTGCAGATGCATGTTCTCAACAGTGGCGTGGCAGTGCTGGATATTAGTCCATGTTTTTGTTTAGCAGCCAAAGGCCTAATGCAGACTTATGCAGGTGTGCGTGAAAGGGCTTATTTTGAAAAATCTTATTTTGCTCAGATAAAAGCTCATGGAATTATTTCAACAAAAGGTTTTCCAAATGTTGACCTCACCCAATGCTTTCCTTCTGAATTTTACTTCTGGAACCATTTCTCAGCTGCAGTTTCTAAGCTGCAGTACCATACCAGAATCTATAGGAGGCTGGTGTTGAAAACAGGAGTATCATTTTGCGTGCTCTGTGTCACGCAGGCATCAAGGGAGAGACCACAGCAGCGGAGAAGCTGCTGTACTTATGCGTGTCACCTGTAGTGTTGGCTGTGACTAACTGATGAACACTGTGCTCTTATCATAAAACAAGAAAAAGCTTAGCCCGGCTGTCACGGCTGATTTATGTGTTTGATTTTAAAGTTGCTGGTGGAGAACTGTTTCTAAAGCAAATAGCAAAAGCAAGACAATAAATAATATTTTGTTCTTAGCATTTTTATTTTTAAAGATCATCAGTAGACTGACCCAAAAAGAAGTGTCACTGTATGTCTACGGTACATAAAATAACTTTCAAGTAAATGTGAGCAACTTGTATTCCATGATGTCCCACCAAAAATGCGATTTGGTACAGAGGTCCTGTGTATCTCATTGCTGTAGTAACATGATTTTTGGTATCAGTTATGCATAGTTTGGGGGTTTGCGCTCTCTCTTTAGAATCAAACAAGTAGTATGCAAACTATGTGGAGGGGTAAGTCAGATTCTTTGTAGTCTGATTAGATACCAAATCCGTGGTCCAATGTAGCTTTCTGAGTATAGAGCCAGGCTTCTGAAAAAAGTTACACTCTGCCGAATGTAATTTAGGAGTTTTCTGGAATCATGCTTGCTTGTCTGCTTCATGGATAGTATTTATGATTACTTAGTAACAGAGTGATGCATGAACGTGATTGCGTCCTGGTGAATAACTGTAATCTGGCACACATTGCTCAGGCAGGACAAACAGAGCTGGAAAAATAGGCTTTTTGCTTCTTTGGGGAGGGAGCATGATAGGAGCAGTTGCTGGCAGCCCCAGTCTGGAAAGTCTGACAGCTACGATCATTTTACGTCTCTCAATTCTTTCAAGACTAAGCAATATTGAGTTGGACAGGTACGCAGGAGAGCCCAGCATCTTGGCAGCAAATGAGCCTGTACTGATCGATCTTTAGATCTTTGAATTCCTGTGCATTAAGCTCCTGGACTGGAATACAGGTACCATATCTGCTTCTCGTAGTTTCTTGTGGAGAACTCCAGACGTAAGCCAATCCTTATTCACCAAGGGCTGACTCTATGCTTGGACAGCAATTCAGTAATTTAGCAAAATAAGGTACAAGAGAATTCTGTACTGTAGTTAAGAAGTGATTAAATATAAAAAGCCATCTGTACCTAGAGGAAGAAGATGGAAAACTGATATATGTATGCTGACTCTGTGTGCATATGCGTATCTGCTTTTAGGATATTACCAATGAAATACCCATGAGGGTAATCCTGAAAGCAGGTAAATCTGCTTTATCATTCCTGGGTATTAGACACATTGGCACTGCACTAACTTTCATAGTGTGCTTCCTTACTTGCACTGAATTTAGGTGAGAACTATGCCTTAATGCCCAGACTGGCGCAGCACAGCTCTCCCCTGTCTATTTGAGTTTCCGTCGTCCATTCATCACCATGGCATCAGGAAAGAGTAAAAGCACCAGGGGACATGCTTTTGGCTGCCTGCAACGCTGAGATGAGTGAGATGCACCGTTCTGCATCAGCTGAAGCAGGGACAGGCAAGCCCAGCAGGGAGAGGCAGGGTAGGATTTGTGAAGGGGAGTAAAACATGCTGGCTGCACCAGCTGCTCAAGGAAAGCAGAAATACTCGCTGCGAGGTACCCTCCATGTAGTTAGTGAAAGCTAAGCCAGGCACAAGAGTAGAGCTGGGACAAAATCATGCTGAAGTTGATTTAGGAGGAGAGACCTACCAGCCAGATTGTCAGCTGGTATAAATTGGCATTCTCCCTTGGCTTCTGTGAGACCATGCTGGAAACTACAGTGGGGAATCTGACCTATAGTGGCCCATTACGGGAAACCTGAAGACTGAAAAGACTCTAACGTTCTTTGCTGTTGGAATCAATGTTTTGGGGGAGTTTAATACAGAGAAAGCATGGGATAACTATTAATGACCTTTCATTGAAATAATGAGATTGTTTTTAGATGTTTTGCTGAGTTGTCTTAATGGAAAGGATTTCTTGTTTATAGAAACTACGTGCCAATAATGGCAATTAATTTTTTTTAAAAATTTTTGACATTTATCAGGGATGAGGTTGGCTGTGGATGCATTTCAAAACCTAGTCACGAGCCTATAATTTAGAAGAAGTCTTTCCACAAAAAATGCATATGCAGAAGAGAATGTTCTCATCTCATGTCTTTAAGCATCTAGCTACCAATGTTTCTGTATTTATTTTATTTATTCAGCCAAATCTGCAATGTGCCTTGCATTTTTCCTTCTGTTTGTTGCTTGGATACTGCATGAAAGCACTCCCTGAAGTATAAATAATGTCTAGCAGAGCATACTGCAAAGCGAAATTCAATATGGGATTAAAAAATGTTTACTAATTTCTGTTAACCTTGGAGCTCTTCTAATGGGGAAAGATTAGTGGTGAAATCATTCTCTCAGATCAGAACTTTGATTCTTATCTTGAGGTAATATCCTGGAGAGATATAAACCCAGATTGCCTTGAGACAAATTGCCTTGATGGGGAAGAGGCAAAAAGAACAGGAACAGGGATGAGGACCAGACAAGTAGAGAGGATGATGAAAATCCACTTCCAAGTTCCACTTTTTTATTTTCTGGCATTTTTCCTAACAGTTTTGAACTCTTCTAGTGAGCAATGCGAACACTGCTGTTTTTTTGCCAACTGCTTTGTATGTGTATGTGGTATGATGATTTTTTGAAGTTTTGCTTCCTTTAAATGTTGTTAAGCCTTTAAGGCAGATGGGTGTCAAACGTGGACAGTGTTTTTACATGTAAGTGTATAATATATTATTATATTTATTCTATACATTATATAAAAATGAAATATGGTTTGCTCTGTGGAATAATAACTTCACGAGTTTGAGACAGTTAGTACTTGCCAATTGATCACTAAGCTTTTTTGCAGAGATGGGTAATTCCCAGATGGGGAAATTTTGTGGGTGAGATTGATGAAAGAAGATTTTTGAAAATAAACAAAGAGATGTCTCTTTTATGTTGGCTTTAAAAATGAGGCTTTCAGCTCATGTTTCTGCATCTAGTATGTTTTTTTTCTTAAAAAAAAAAAAAAAAAAAAACAACCAACCAAACAAAACCAAACCCCAAAACTTCCAACAATTTTTTCTAACATTTTCCCTCTTTCATTTTGAATGAACTACAGGATCAGCACAAGCCTGTACTACCTTGGCTTTTCTGGAACTTTGTTGCTTAGGTATAAGAGGATCTAAAATTCTGTAGAGAGCCCAATTAACTTCAAAGGTTTCTAATTTAGGGGCTCGAGCTCCTCCGGTTATGCAACTGGCAAAATGGAGAGGTACTTTTTTATTCCTCTCCCCTAAACTGACCATGTGTGAATGTGGCCGGTCACAATTGGGATGTATTTGCGAACATTAATCTAGTTTATATGCTTTCTGTTCTATCTTTGTGAAGCAAGGGAAATAAATGTTCTGGCTTATGGAGATTTGTAAAGATCAGTGTGTTCTGCTTGTTGTTTTCACCGAATTTCCATTTTGCTCAGGAGTAGCAGGAGATTGAATTTTCATGCCTGAGTGATTATGGTGTAGCAACAGTGCATCTTCTGTGTTCATGGGCAAACTGGAAAAAAAAGAAAACAGTGCAAAAGGAAGAAAAGAAAAAGGAGGGTAGGAATCTCTCTCTCTCCTACATATAAGCATAGATGCAATTCAGATAGAGGAGGAAAGGAGGGAGGGAGAGGCAATGAAAGTCATTCCAGCTTCTAAAATAGCACATTAAAATCCATAAAAAAGAATTTTCTGGATGAAAATCAAGAAGTGTTTTCATGCCAAAATTTCACAGAAAGCGAGTATGTTAAGCGCGTACCTGTGCACCATGCTTGATTTTAATAGACTTTTTAAGGGTTATTCATCTAAGTCGGGGAGCAAACCAAGTGCATTTTGTGGGCCACAAACAAAACCTGTGAATGTAGTTGTTACAGTTTTTTCAGGCATGGCTTCCCTGCTTTGATGAGTTCACGGAGTATGGGAAGCAGTACAGTTCAGAGGAACCCATTTGGACTGGAATACAGACCAACACAAACTGCAATTTCTTCCAACCACGAGTGGCTCAGGTAGCTCTCTTCTGTGGGCTCTCCTGGCAAGTGTTCCACTGTTGCAGTTAGCAAGGACACGCTGTTACAAAAGTCATGTCAACTTTCCTGTTAATCTGGGACTTGTGTAAACTGAAACCCGAAACCAGGTGGAACTGACCCAGTTTCAGTAATAAGTTGATATTCCGGCCTGATTTGTGAAAAGACTCCCAAAGGTTTTGTGCTCCTTTGGTCTCGGATGCTACAACCTACAGGTTCATCTTGAGCCCGAAGCTGGCTTGTGCCTGGGACTCAGCACGGAGCTGCTGGAAGGCCAGGCTGGACATGGCAAAAGGAAAACATGTGAACAGACCCTTCTGTAATAACAATCCTTGTCTCTTGCTTTTTAATCTGCCCCTTTCCCTTACATTTTGATTGCGTTGGCTCTCCCAAGCCCATGTGAGTCACAGGGAATATATCTGGAAGGGACTTGGAGGACCAAACGCCTTGGTGTTTGGCACTGACTTAAAATCCCCTTTAAACAGAAAAATTGAAGTATTTTCTGAAATAGAAATGTTACTTAAGAGAAGATCTCATTTTGTTTGTATTTATTTCACCTTCTTCTGAGACAGCTGGTAAGTATTGCAGGAAATGGTGGGTTTATAAGATGAATGGTTCTGTTCCCACTAATACCTGCAGAAGAGGTAATTAAGTTGGCACGCTAATTTCTGCTTAGTGTGTGGGCTGTTCCTCTCTGTGTTCCAGCATCTTAGATACAAACTGGAGGGAAAACAGCTAACTCTTCAGGATTAATTTTATGCAAATTGTCAAATGTGATAAAAATAACTATTTCCTATTACATTCTAGAAGAATCCACAGCAAAAACCATCTTCCCTTACTCTATTGCCTATATAGGGAGAGATTCTGTTTTTACTCTGTAGACGGGGGGGTATCACAGAGAAGTCAGGAAAGGCAAACATGATTACGAGTTTTCAGTTCTTAACTGGCACTGAGGGGATGTGTAAGAACTTTACCCTCTTTCAGGAGAAGAGCAAATGTTATGTGATTTCTGTGGCATTTTAGATTAATAAATCATCCTTTTTATCTTGTAATTTTTTTCTAGTTAGTCACCAACTAGAGAATTTACAAAAGCAAATAAGAGTATAGAGGAAAGACAAGGGTGATGATTAACCAGATTTGTAACTATTGTAAGCTCTGGTGTGCATTCTGCTTCCCATTAGGAAGATAATTGTCTGTCCTGGAGTTGTAAAATCGCATCTTTCTTTCAGAACACAACAGTACAGAGCATGCATTTGTTTTATGGTACCCAGGGAACATTTTGTGCATTGCTTTCTTGGCTTTTCACGTATGCATTAAGTGAATGTATTTTGAGGGTGGGCCTGTTTTGAACATTGTGTCCACCCCACATACTGTCTTCATTGTTGACCCAGTAAAGCCAGCCAATATTGGTTGACTTTGTTGGTGGAAGATAGTGTAGACTGATGGATGGATGAGCTTGTCAGGGAATTTCTAGCTATTCCGATTCTAGGAAGGCCATGTGAGTAATATTAACGCTGCACGCTTACCAGTTATTTTCTGCAAAAGTTATGAACTGGATCCTTGGCCAGGAAGTTCTTCGAGGGTCTTTTGTCTATACTTTTTTTGAGATTATGCTAAGATTTTTCTTAAGGGATTTCTTTTGGCTGAGAAAAGTGATAGTTTTGTTAGGTCTTAGAAACATTGATGATTAGGGATTTGAGTGGTAATTTTGCTAGATCTAACATGCGTTTTTTTCCGTAGAAACACTAGTTTTTTCCTTTGTGGTAGGAGCCCATTCACTTCAGCAGCAGTTTTCAGAAGTGTGTCAAGACAGATCCTGGGACAGATCCTTTTCTGTTCTGGGGTAAGCACCTGCCTCCAGATGTTATTTGTACATT
The DNA here is from genome assembly GCF_035582795.1 of Mycteria americana. NCBI lineage: Eukaryota > Metazoa > Chordata > Aves > Ciconiiformes > Ciconiidae > Mycteria > Mycteria americana. The sequence goes on along the minus strand of NC_134367.1, from coordinate 131,142,210 downwards.
CATAATATTACTGTAATCAACCTCTTGTTCTCCTTGAGGCTTTGCAAAGCTCTAATCGTGTCAACTAAGTCGCACTTTGCATTATGGTTAAGTGGATAATCATTTGAGTTTTTATTTAATAACTCTTAACAAGTACACAAATAATGCAAGCCATCGTTACCAGTCAAGTACTATGGGAGAGGTACAATTCAAAGAATGCAAACAAAAAGTATTTCACAGCCATGGGAGAAAGCTGAGAACAAAATTTAGAGGGGGGGGGGAACCCAACAAAACCCTCCCTCCCTGATATACTAAACTTCATATATGATTTGGCCCTTATTTTTCTCCAAACAGCGTAATCAGTGATGAATTACACCATGGACATTCCAAGCTGTGTTGATTTGATAAGCTAGACTTGGATCAGTGCTAAAAGTTATCTTATCTATGGCCTTTAAAGTGTTAATTCACCTCCATAACATACTACCTAATTAGTAATGTCAAGGGCCTAGTCAATTAAAGAGAAACAGAGAAAATTAGTAGAAACCAGGTATGAAAAAAGGGCTTTGCACGCGAGAACCTTGCGATTGATTTGATGCATTGCTACATAGCAGCAGTAAACAGGTCTCAGGTTTACTAATTTGGAGTTGACAGCAAAGTCGACAGGACTGATGTGACTCAGATCAAAATGGGAACTGGCAGGTTGCCCATTTTTAAGAAGCCTTGCTACATATGGTGTAGAGTTTCACAAATGCAGACAGATCCCCATGTCGCTTTGCTCTTTCTACTGAATTGCCACCAACCTGTGGAGCCTTCAAAATGTGCACTGGGGCCCAGCAAAGCAGCAGTAATGCTTTGGCAGATGAGTCAGCAGCGCCTGGCGATCAGGGCCATCCCCAGGAGCTGATATGATCATTAACAAAGTCTGTCACATCTGTTGCTTGGGGAGCTGTTGTTCAGCCCAAATGCCAACCTGGATGGCAGCTAAAATGAGATCAGAATTTCACAGTGAGTGCTCCACAACATGTTAGGGTCTTGTGTCTCTGTTTTTCAAACCTTGAACAAAATAAGCTTTGTTCAAACACAGATTCTTCCCTTTTCCTTTAGCTTTCCCCCTGCTTGCCGTGTAGCCCGCACTCCTCCATACCTGCTGCATTTCCTTCTCTTTTCAAGGTAGCACTTAGTGCTACTGGGCAGGCCAGAACTGGGGGGGGACAGAGGGGGGACATGGACAAAAAACCTCAAACCCTAACCTTTGTTGAGTATTTCTTGGGAATCTTAACCTTACCAGATTCAGTTGTCCCACAGGGGACAATCTGAAGTGTAAATTCATGTCTGTGGTGTTAATGTTTTATGACAGGATGGAGAAAGCCAGTCTGTGTTTTATATGGGTCAAAGCCAAATGATTATTTTTAGGTTTTAATGTTCTGCTTTTGTAATAGTTTACTTCTTAATATTTTTAATAATGGCCATGTGCATTAGTGTGTCATCTGCCAAAGATATTGGGAAAGCTTTCAGCTGGGGAAAAGTTCCTGGCTCCTGATTTATGGCCTTCACGATGATAAAAATGCTCCAGCTCTCCTGTCAGTCACTTGGACTTCAGTTTTACCTTCTGAGCTCACATAGCAACACCTGTTTGCTCAAGGTGGGACAGTAATGAGCTGATATGCCTGCAGGTAGGGCCTGGATGCCTGCCTGCTCTCGAGGGGAAGGGTTTCATTTAATTATAACATAGGTCAGGCATCGCAGGCAAAAGGTGCTGTTGGTAGAAAGCTGCCGGAAAGAAATTTGTGACAGAAATAAGCCTGTACTTGTGTGCTGGGTAAAACGTGCTCCTTGAGCTTTGGGGGAGTTCGCATTTGTATATTAACGGCTCGGTTTACTGAGCTCTGTTCCTGTAAATTTTGGAGCCTTTTGTGGGGTATTTTTGGGTTGCCCTTCTTCCCTCCCACCCCAGCCTGGAAATCCCACGGCCACAACTGCAGCGCGTGGGTCCCTGCGTGCTGGAGAGACAGCTGGCTGTACCATGGTTATCAGGGGAAGGTTTAGCAGGGACGGGGGACTCGCAGTGCCACGTCAGCACATTGTTGTCTGGAGAGCAGCATCCTGCCTGCCGCAGCGACAAGTGCAGGTGCTTCCTCAGATCCCCCTTTCGCCTTGCAAACGCACTTTTAGGGCACAAGCCTGCAGTACCTTGGTCCCCTGTACAGCGGCGTTTTAGCTGCCCCTGCAGACAGTTACAGTTTCTTCCCTGACACTGTAAAGTCTGTCTTGGGCAGCTGAATAGTCTTTAGTGGCACAAGTGTAGGTAGTGCTGAAAAGATTGAGGGCCAGCTTTCAGAAAGGTTTAGGCTCTACTTGAGGTCTGCTGTAGTACCAAAAAATCTTGTGTAAATACAGCTATATTGATATAAAGGGTTCACTGAAATATGCTAGTAAAAGCCTGTCTATATCAATATAATAAGCAACTCTGGGCTAGGGCTGTGTTGTTGTTTAAAACAGTATACTTAAAAGCCATAAATATTTTAAGTGTGTTTATGACCTCAGGAGCAATGTGCCAGGCATTTTCAACAGTCCGTGTGTTTTTGGAAACCCCAGCTTCAGTTGGGAAGTGTTGACTTCCATCACTTCTCCCTAACTTAGCAGTTTTCATGGTTGGACTTCTTGCCCATTTGTTCCCCAGAGTGTTGGTTGAATTTCCACCTTATGCCTCGTAAAAGCTAGGGCTGCAGCGAGTCAGTGGGAGTGGACCGAGCTTCTCCCACACACATTGTCCTGACATAAATTACTATACGACTAAAAACTTGAGAAACGACAGTATCAAAACAAAGGCAACATTTTGAAATGTTTAATGAGGGGACGGAGTGGGAGAAGAGAACATGGATTCCATTGGAAAGGAATTTGGAAATGCAAGAAAAGAAAAAAGAGAAAACATTTGTGCGAACGTTATCAGCAGTTTATAAATGAACAGGCAAATGCTACATACTGAGAATATGAATGTGGAATTGACCTTTTAATTTCACTTATGAATAAGTGAGGGCTAGGAGCTTGTGCCCCTGAGGGAAAACTGACATCCTCTGTCTAATACCATCTGCAGGAACTGACTTCTAGTACCTAGCCCTGCTGCTGCTGTTGTGCACGTTTATGTTACAGCAGGGTATTAAGGTGCCAGTCAGAGGCAAGGCACCCTTATTTACGTTACAGCCCTCCCCCTCCAGCGCATAGCCCAGACAACCATTAATCTTGCAGTAATACCCAGCACGCTGATAAATGGGCAAGGAGCCACATACATAGGACATGTCAAAATCCTCAGTATCGACAAGTAACATAAAAAGAAGCGACAGGAATTGGCTGTTTAAGGAAGCTTTCCACAAAGCTTTCGTTTGTTCCCAGTGTGCTGGAGTGTACGTACGTCTTTCTGCGTCCCCTCCTCGCCTGTTGCTAAATACTGAATGAGTGCTGCTGTGTGTGTGTGTTACTTTTTCAAGTGAACAGTCTTGCAGATAAATAAAGGAAAGTGCCCTCCTTTTCATGTGATAGTAATCTGAGACTTTTCCGTTACATGAGGCTCTTAACAAAAGATTGTAATTCCACCAGCTTTGCTCAGGAAGATACCACCGTCTGCCGTGGCCGCGGCGGTGCGTTGGGAGCCGAGGGCTGGGGACCCCGCTGCCACCTTGCCTCTCGGGGCTCAGGCCGGCGCGAGCTGCGCCCGGCGGAAGAACTTGCTCCAGCGTTGCGTGAGCCGTCCCGCTCTTCCTCTGCTCCGCCGCCCCTTCGCCCTTGGTACAGCCTTCGTTTCCTCCACGGTGCTGTATGGTAATCAAGTGACATCAGCCCACACCCGGGCGGCTGCTGATTATATTACAAACCAGCAGAAAGGTCTGAGGTGTGCGCGGCTCCTGGAAGCGCTGGCAAGGACGGCAGCGCCTGGCTCCACGCTGCTTTTACTTTGGGCTGAGTCGCAGGCTTGCTTTTATTTGATTTAGTTTCGCCAGAGCCAGGCAAGCATTTGAAACCAGATTTGAGCACTTGAGAGTTGCCTGTAGTGGAGGGGAGGGGAAAAAAAAACCCACCAAAAAAACCCCTTATGGTGCTTTAAGTAGAATCCGTTACAGACAAGTTACCGCCAACCCACACTGCTGGATTTTGAACTGAAGCTGTTATTTACTTAGGGCTCAGTGAGAGCGTTTTCTCTAGGGACTGAAGCCAAACTACTGAGGAAGCTGGGATTTACTTGGATGTATAGTAGAGAAACCTGTGGTTCCTTTATGCTGCAGTTCATCGTATCCCTGTGTTACCTGTAAATGGAATTACAAAAATCAACCAATATGCCCGGGCCGTTGTCCCCAGGATATGCAACTCAGGTGCCGTATAACTATAATCAGTTAGAAGGAAGATTCAAGCAGTTACAAGGTAAGTCTGTGCTGTTTTTTTTGTAGGTGTTGCTATGATATGATCCCTGTAAACATGTTAGTCTGGGCTTGTTCTCATTGCATCAAGGTGTTAATGAGAGAGGCCAAAAGTGGTGCTATAGGAAAAAGCTTTGTGTTCTTTTAAGAGATACTGTGTGGCTTTTATCTCTCTGAAGGTGTCCTCAGTCTTGCACAGTGTTAAGATGCATGTCCAGCCTCTGAGCCACTCAGCATTACAGAGGAGGACTAACCCAGACCAAGTTGCTTAGAACAGTAAGGGGGAGAGCGAGGAAGTGGTCTTTCTATTTATTTTATCCTTAAATAAAATACAGTCGTAACTCTGGAAATTAATAATAAAATCCTAGCGTTGTTTGGGTGCAGTTTGCAGCGCAAGAGCCCTTTCTAACGCCCTGTGTACCTCCTGTGAAGGCGGGTGGCTTAACTTCTTCAAATGAAGAACAGTTGCGTAATTTCCAAACAAATTAGTTTGCTCATGTCATAGAAGATCTCTGAGAAAGCATTCATGTACTTCATTCCCAGTTTTCTTCGTTTTGTATCACTCTACTTTTAGACAGGGAGAATGGCCTTCAATGTCCTCCCATTAAATTCTCTGTCTGTGTGAGAAAACAGACGTTTCTTTTGGGGAATGGTCGTGTGCTCTCTAAAGGGTAGGCCTCTGACCTGTGCTGGAAACCCAGATTATTAGCAGTGCAGCGGAGGAGGATTGTGCCCAGCACCTCTCTGCCTCAGACAGGATAAAACAAACTCTGCTCTTTCTCTATGTAAGGCATGTCCCAGGGATGAATGAACTCCAGCATTGCAGTTTCAAAATAAAAAAGAATTCTTAACCAAAACCAAACCTCCTCCTCCTCTACATCCATGTGACTCCGTAAATAATCCCAGAGCAGCCTGAGTACAGTGAAGTTCAGCCCTTCTGTGCATGTTTCTTATTTTACTCTGGTCTGTGCCACAAGTGTGGTCTTGTGGTTCCTGTCAGAGAGGGAGGAAGAGCCTGGTTAGTGCAAAGAATGTTCCTATTTGTTGGCTTAAGGAGGGAGGAAAAAACAAATCTTTCATTCATAGTACTTTGTTTATCTTGTAAACTGGCTCACAGTAATGGCTGCATACTGGATATAATAAGATAAAATGACAGCATCTTAAACACCGGCAACATAGACATTCCTCAGGCAAGGCATGGAAAATCCAGGCTCCGAACTTGCACACAAGGGAATACGTTAGAGGCTTTATCTTGGACATCTGTCAGATCTTAGGCTGCGGTACCTGCTTTAAAAAGAACGAGGTAAGTTTGTGGCACGGGGGAAAAAGAAAATACTGGCTCATGCCTCTTTCTTTGCTGGTTAAGTTAGCAGTCTAAAGAAGGCAGATTTTATCATTTTCAGGGTCACTGCTTCAGGAATCCATTATCTGTGTGTTTACATCACACTGAAAGAGGAAAGCAGACCACAGTGTTGAAAGCACAGAAAGTGAGTTTTCCCTTCAGTGGAATGCACTGTGTTGACTTAAAAAAAAAAAAAAATAAAAAAAAATTGCAATACTCTCCATAAAGGTACTGCAATTTCCTCTAACAAAAGAGATAAAAATGCAGTGAATTCTCCTGCAATTGTAAGGAGGGACTTTGCAGTAGACCATCCCATAGCTGTTTACTCACATTGCAGAGAAGGTAGACGGGCTTGAAAAATAGTGCTGCCAATGATCTTGTTCAGAGTGGAGCTTAGGTACAGGAAATGTTTTAAACTATGCACCAGATACTCTATGAAATGCTAAATAACTTTACAAAATACTGTGTGCTCTAAAGGGAGTGGCTTAACTCTGCTGACACAGGGGTGTCTTTTCCTTGGATTAATGGCTCTTTGTTTGAAGAATGTCTAAAAAGCCATTAATTTGTAGTTGTAAAATTTTGAGGTGGTTCTTGTCCTCTTGCTGGAAGGCCCTGGTGAAAACATTGGGTGTTCTGTGGCACTGGGCATTGCTCAGTGCATCCAGACTCAGATGCAGCAAGGATGAGCTGAATATATGTAATATTTTTAAATTATGAATTTATCACCAGTTTTACCTTTTTCTCTGTGGAGCTGTACAAACAAGAGCAGATACGTTTCAAACCTTCTTAGAGTAGCCTCTGCTCATGTTCTTCCCACACTGAATTTGCCCCTCATTTTTCACAGTTCCTAGAGTTTTCATGTGAATTCACAGCTTTGCACTAGATTATAGCAAGGTACTGTTCAGCTCTAGTGAAGGTTGGGAGTTTTCCTCAAACAAAGCACTTAGGAGCATATTGTTACGACTAAAATAACAGAGCAAGTGCTCAGGCGCTGTACGAAGCAGAAGTGTGAATCGAGTAGAGGACAACTCTCTCTGATCTCCTCTTTCCTAAGATAGACAATACATTCAATTTGGCACTGGCAGCTTCACAGGAGAAGAAAAGAGGAGCCAACCTAATTCTGCCCCAGGATGCTAGGGACAAAGCAAGTTCGGATCATAAGTGATCACCTAGGCACTCCTACCTTCCACCTCTTTTAAATGCCTTGAAGTGGTGATTGTAAGGAAACTCTGTTGTTCAACTTGGTGATGATGGTGGAGCATTTAAAGCAAATTTTCCAGCCCTGTCCCACTGGGGTGTGAAGCCAGTGCAAGTTGCGGGACCGGACGGGCTCCTTCTGCACCTGGGAAGGGTCACCCTCCAGGAGATCCCAGCTCCCATTTGCCTTGATGGGCCGGAGTGAAGCAGGATGTGGCAGATGACACTGCTACGAGTGAATCAAGGCTGTCTGTGTGTCAAAAGAAACCCTGAAGTCTTGTGCATTATAATCGAGAAGTTTAGCATACTCTGTCCTTGTGCTCGTGAGAATGTCAGCACAGGTGTGGGGAGAAAAATGCTTTGGCAAGTTCTGTTTCTTTTATTAAGTTTCAGTAAGTTCTTATTATGGTTAGTTCGCCCAGTCCTGGAATGATAAGTGAGAGATAGTATCAGCGGTTGCTATCATCTTAAACCTAGGTGTGGAGTTTTGGTTCTCATGGCCACTTTTTCAGTAGAAAGGGATCGTGTTGCAGGGCTGGAGTAGCTCTCTGCAAGTAAAGACAGGACCCCAAAACTTGTTTGTGGAAAACGCGTTGCCATGTAGCTCGTGCAGAGTACGTCAGTGGAGAAAATTTGTCCTGCTCTGTTGAGGAATTAAATGAAAAGCAAACCAGCTATGTTAAAATTATAAACCAAGGCTGTCACCTGTGCTACATTAACATGGCAGATCCTGTGGATTGGCTTGGCGGGTTGTAGGACTTGGCAGGAAGATGTTAATGCAAGCCAGGAGTTTGGAAGGAGATCCCTGCAGCTGTATCACCTTCCGCAGCGAAGGCAGTGAGTGTCAGTGCCACAGGGAAGCTGCCACCAGCCCAGAGGAGCCGCTGTCATCACTGCTCACGGGCTCCTCCCCACCTGGTTAGCAGGACAGCCTGGTATTTATTAACATTTCTGGCATTTACTAGCTCGGTGACTTTATCAGCTCCCGCAGTGTAATTGGAAAGTTGGGTCTCAGCTCTAAGGCTGTGCCCTAGGTGTGAAATTTCCAGTGGTAATTACAAATGTAAAATCCTGGGGGATGGGGCTGAGCTAGATTTGTGCTCCTGATAAATCCCCAGAGGAAAGCCAGCTTTCAAAGGAGCTCTGTGATGTACCCTGCTGTGTGGTACCTTTCGATTTTGTTTATTTTTTTAATGTTGCATTTCAGATTGGAAAATGTTCATTTTTAGTGGGAGCCTGATGTGTTTTGGTGACCAGGCTGCCTGGGTGGAAGTGTCTTTATTTTACTGCTTTTGAGCCATGTTAGAAATAGTACAGTTTGAAAAACTTGACACCTAATGTAGTGACCGCTGGAATAAGCCTGTAGGAAAGGTGAGCTGTCTTTCCCATCAGAGGTGTTTAAGCCAGCTTTAGAACAATTCTAAACTCTGTTTCATCGGGATGAAAGACTGACTGTGGCTACACAGCACTACCTGCACCAGAAAACAAAATGCAATTGTGTGAGTATCTTGGGCGTCTGGGGCAAAACCCCTGCTCTGATAGCAGCGCCCTTCAGCAGGGGAGCTCCTTGGCTGTGTAATCCTTTGATCTGCAATGACTCAAGTAGGTTTGATCTGGGTTCCAGTTTGGAGTAAAAAAAGAGACACACGGTTTCTATGCTTAAGTGGTCAACGATAATTGGCTTCAATAATATAGGGATCCGTATGCATAGATTGGTTGCCATCCAGGCTGCAGCACAGCAGGAAGATTTTCCTGTTTGTTTTTCTTTTTCTATTCTGAAGTGGGGCTTCCCCACAGCTTTTCGTGCAAGAAAATCTTATCCCCAAATCCCTGCCTATGGCCAAGGATAAGCAGGGAATTGCTGAAGTACTGTCCTGCGCTAGGGCAGTGGCATCTTCTGCTGCACCCAGGATCCTCTGAAGTTATGTGGGTGCCCTTTGAAAAGAGGGTTTCAACAGCTGTCTTCCTTGTTGCAAGATTTACCTTTTAAAGGATTTCAGTCTGTTGCGAGCAGTGACCTGCATAGCTACAGGCGGTGATTAGTGAACTGAAGGACATCCTACTTTGTCTACCAAATTGGTCACTGGCATTTCTTGTCATGGTAATTTCTGTTAAAGGTGAAATGCAGGAAGGCTGAATTTCATTCCAGATGAAGCGTGTCTGGTTTCTGTGGATTTTTTTTTCACCCTCTCAGATCCATTGAAGTTGCAAATATATTCATATCCCTGTGGCAAAATTTGCTTGATTTTCTGCTGTCTGCAACCATTCCAAAGCCTGCATGTGTCACAGCATACTTCAGTCTTCTGGTTTTGGTGAACACATGAGCACAAGCTAAATGGCTGGAAGGCCTGTCAGATTTGCAAAGAGGTTTTAAGTGATCTGAAACGAAGTGTTTTGAATGTGTATTTCTGTGGTAGCTGGGCCCTTATTCTTTCCAATGTAAAGATTCCTGCTAACATATCTGAATCCTAGACTCAGTTTTAGGGCATTTTAGCCATCTGAAACAAAGATGGTAGCTGAATATTGCTGAAAGTCTTCTCTGTCTGGAAATATTTCAAAAGTGCAGGTTATAAAAGCCATCTTGCCAACTAATTGAGTGTATAATTTACGGATTTAACTTGGAGGAAGTGACTGGGTAAGTGTTGTAACTAACATGTCCAGGTTCTTCATTAAAATGGGCATTTGTAGCAAATCACTTGCTAGGACTTGTACTTGTCTACTCACAAAACCAACTGGTCGAATTTAAACTCTTTGCACATCCCCTTGTAGCACAGAACTGATGCAGAGAATCACAGTGAGACAAGGCTACTCAAGAGCTGCCTTATCATTTCTGCCCTTTCCAGAAGTAAAAGCCTACAGTTACGTTGTAGAAATTGTGGAATGACACACAGATGCTGTTATTTATTTCTAGTCCTAAATATTGCAGCAGGGGATGGGGAATCTGTGTTTCATGCCCTTCCTTTGGACAGGGACCGATGAGGTGAGTACAGTCAGAAGTGAAAGCTGTGTTTCAGTGACCATGCGTGTTGTCTGTTAATTTTATTACACACAAACTATCTTAACTTTGCCTCTACGCTTTTTAAATTTTTGCCTAGATGATGTACAAACCCATGGAAGAAGGTTTTGCAGAAGGTTCTGGAATAGTTTTGTCTATGAAGGACAAACTTCAAAAACACCCAGGAACTTAAAAAAAAGCATTCCAACCCTTCACTCCCATTCTTTCCCAATCCTGATACTAAAAAACCCCCACAAAACTAAATATGAGATTTTGAGGAAAACTTGACAAAAAATTCTTGTGAAACACTTTATTTTGGAATGAACAGTGAGAAATAAAGTCTAACATGATTTTGTATTTTCCCTGTTTTAAAGGGCTATTCAGGACAGTATGGCAACTCCATCTTTACCACTAGATAAGCTGTTACCGTGGTTCAAGATTAAAATGAGGTCCATGAAATTTCTCATTGTTAGAGAAATAAACCAGATTTTGATAATCCTGTACCTACTGAAGACAACATTTTGTCCCAAATTCCTGCTTTCTCTTTCAAAAAGCTCTGAATTTTTTTTGTCTTAAAAATTTCCAGAAATTTACCTTTTTCTGGTTATAGGGTTTGGTACTTGTGGAGATACAGAAAGCAAGTTAAAAGAGCACAGGGTTTTATTAGCACATTTCTGCTAATACGGTCAGTGTTGATACAGTTGAAAAAGTAAATGTTTAAATTGGATTTGGCTCCTCACTGAAATAACTGTGAAAATTCACAACTTTGAGCTGTTGCCTCAGGTTTTTTGTAGTCTGTTCTCTTCAGTTTCTATTTAGATTATGTTTGAAATACTTGTTTTTTAACTGTGTGTATAAGAAAATTTTAAAACAAACAGAAAACTCTAGGCTCTGGAGCGTAATTTTGTTTAAAAAAGGGGAATTCTGGTGTACTCTTTGTGGCTCTGAAATTGTGAAGTAAAGAAAGCTTGTAAGCAGATATTTTCACATGGGACAGTAAGGGATTTTGAATACCCTGGGGTTGATTTGTTGGCAGAGTTAGAACAGTAAAATGATTTGTGTGATGTCCTCAACTGGTGTAAATCCCCGTAGCTCTGCAAATCTGGAAATGCAGCCGTTTGTGCTAGCGCAGGAACTGGCCCTTTTGTGTTTCTGCATTGGATGTCTCAAATAAGCTAAATGCCACAGGCCATCCTAATGTTTTGTAGGCATGTTGTAACCACGTAGGAGTACAGGCTCCTATACCAAATATTTTTCCTATCCAAGAGCCCTATTCAAGTTGATTGTGGGTTTTGCCATTAACTTCTGTGGAAAGTGGGGCAATAAAAAAAGACTATGGACAGAGATGAAAGCGGTGATAAAAAGCCAGAACAATGGTAGGCTTTATTCCTGAGTTCTTTCTCAAATCTGTTTTGTGATTTCCTCCCTTTTCTTCCTTGTTTCTTTCTGTCTTTCTGTTTTCTGTTGGGTGCATGCTTTGACTAGTAAAGTGGATGAAATGCTACCTAAGCTAAGGAGAAATGGTGAAGAAAATCAACTTACAGATTTGCAACGTGATTCACAAAACCCCCATTTCCTATTCCCTGTACTAAACTACTCTTCTGTGATATCCCAGCGCAGGATGTGGGGTTTGGTAGGTGCACCCCTTCTGCTCGGAGTCTGAATTTCATATAAGAATTCATTGAAAGAGTATTTGATTACTAACAGTTCTGAAGGTCTTTTCAGTCCTGTTTAAGTTGAATTGAGAAGTAATAAGTGTCAGCTATTAAGCGGCAGGGTATGACAATGACATATTTTTTCCTTATGTGAAAATGAATTATTTTCTTTGAATAGACAGGTTTGGGAAAACTGATAAGCCAAATATTGGTAATTAGTCTCCGTTAACTTTAAAATCTGTGGTGAGGGAGATAGAATAAAATACATAAGGTGGTTTAGAATCTACTTTGCTCTTCCCACGAGAAATCAAATCTGGAATTTCATTTGGAAATTTGTATCTGGGGCTGGCAGGTAATGGTCCTCTTCCCAATGTCATTGTTCAAGTGATGTAACAACTCCAAAGATGAAGATTATTTCATAGGTATTAGGCAAATAACTTCCCTCCCAACTCAAAATCAGCCCTTTCAGAGTAAAGGGTTATTCATGGAGAGAGTAAGGAACTCGTGGATTGCCCTGCATTCCAGCAGTTCTGAAATTCAGTGCAAGAAGAATAAGGCGGTGCCCTGGAAAGCAGAAGCAGAGGATAACATGGGTGTTCCCCACCAGGTGGGAGCAGGGGTGCTTTGGGGAGGAGGGCTTTACTCTTAACTCAGCTTTGAACATGTAATTTCATTCACATACTGAACATAGCACCCAAAGTAATTCTGGCCCTACTGTCCTCTGTGATAGCCTGAATGTAATTAAGGAGGGCATGTGAGCCTAAAATTGCTTGCTGCTCCTAAAAACGCATCTAGCCGAATCCTTACATTTCTTTCAGAGAAGAGACAAGAGGGGTGGTGACCACTCATGCTTGTGACTTTTGATGTGGAGTCTAAGGTCACGATGGCTGGGAGAGCCCATGTTAACACAAAAGACCTTGTACACTTGCTGCTGGAACCAGGGTATCCCAGGCTGAGAGCCTCCTTTGTTGAAAGAGAACTACTGTAGCCAAACTAATATTAAGCAGTCTCGTAGCCATGCTGAATGCCCCACTGTTTCACTTAGAAAGAAGCTTAAAGAAAAAGGCCCTTCAGTTTTTGAGGGGAACAGTAGAGTGAAGCAGACACGCAGGCAGGCACTGTGGCATAGTCTAGGGGCCACGTTCATGGCTTTTCAAAGGTCTTGTGAAAGATGTGGCATTACCGAGTGGCCTTTTCATGAGATAAAACTGGAAATGCTGATAATTCCATGTTCAATCAAGTTTGGTTTGCTCATAAAAAATATGAGCAGGAGCTCTTGAAAGCACAGGCCCAGTTACATGACAAACTTACGCTGGACAGGGTCAGTTTTCTGTTTGACAGGTAATCGGTAGAATGCACAATCCTGCTCTGTTTTTAGTAAAACTGTATTAAGGTTGTTGGGGGAGGCAGGAGGTCATAAATACGATTTCTCATTTGCAGGTTTGGAATACTTCCTATGTTAACAAACAGAAGTAGTATCATCCCAAATGGTGTTGCACAGGAATCGTATTCGTTGTCCCTTGCAGAGATTGCAAACATCTCTGCCTTGGATGTTGTCGAAATGGCCAGGCATATGTTTCTGAGGATTGTTTTGGTTTGGGGGTTGGTTTCTGTAAGTTTTCTTGTCTGATTCAGTTCTATCAGAACTGAGTTTTCAGGTAGAATAGCCAGAGAATTACATACCAAAGAGACAGTAAAGAAAGCATGGTGGCAAGGCACAAAAATTATCTGTATTACCACAGCACTCTAATCACAAGCAAGGGGTGGCCTTATGCCTGCAAAGATTAAGCAAAACAGTGCGTTGTTACAAAGACATTTAAGAGTCTATCTGAACAAAATCAATGCTGGCTGCCCAGATTTTTCTGGGGAAAAACCCCTAGGGTTTAATAAAGATACCTAAATTGAACTTAATGGCTTGGCAAACTCTTCAGAAAATCAGCCAATATACAGAGCCCACTTCTCAGACAATCTAAACCAAGGCAGCCCCATTAAAGGCAATGAAACTGCACAACGGTACAGTGCTGAGAGACTTGTTCGTGCGATTTTGTCTCTCAGATTCAGGCCTGCTCCTTCATTCTTCTCAAATGACGATGACTCTTTGGCTTCAGCTTCTGCACAGTGATACCCTACGTTGGATTCAGTCTTCCCCTTCCAAAAAACCAAAAGTCCAGTTCTTGGTGTTCATTTTGTCCAGGCAGTGTTTCCAGTTTTTGAAAACGTGCTCTAATGATGATTTGGTTCCAGGAAAAAAGGAAAGGGAAAACATGGCTGTCTCATCTGTAGTCAACTAACTATGGTTTGCTTTGGGTAATAATTAATTCTGCATCTAGTTTAGTATCTTTCCACAGTTATTTCCAGGGAAACTAGATTTACTCTGGTAGTGCGATGGCTGTTTTTTTCAGGGTGTGTTCCTCTTTTCAGCTTTTCCAGATTGTCTGTCAATATAAGGAAAGAGGCTGCTCTGAAATTGCGGATGTGACTGTAATTTGATTGCAGTTTGACATGAATAATAGCCATTATGGAATGGCAGTTAAGTAAGGCTCTGAATAAATAGGGGAGGTGTCTAGAAACGTCAGATGCTGGTTGTGTTCTGAACTTCTGACCTTTCTGTTATTCTCATACATGGGGAGTTCAGTAATTTGGGTTAACCCTGCCTTTAAATGCTAAGTGTCTCAAGTTGTTTAAATAAAAGTAATGCCTTGGGACAGCAGTATCTGCCCTCGCTCTCACCCACTGTGCCAAGGGGGCTGTGCTGTGCCGTGCCCCCTGCACACTGGGGCTGGAAGTGCTGACAAAAGCCACAGGGTACGTTTCGGTTCTTCGTTTAAGTGGATGACGTCTAATTGGATCGAGGCTCTAATATTGAGCCCAAAGGAGAAGGAAAGGGTATTGGGAACTATTTTAGCTATGGCTGTGGGAGCTGTGTTTGCTTTCTCAGGGGTGAATTGCATGCCATTCCCTCTCTGGGTCATCACAGGCTTCGTTCACCCTGTGGGGTGCAAGTTGCATTTCATCCTCATGGCCTCACCTGGTAACAGGAAAGTGCGTTTCACTTCTAGCTCAAGGAAGTAGTTTCAGAAAAAGTGGCAATGCCCAAGGACAATTTCCTGACTGTTCCCTAGGTGACGTTCTGGCCACTGTCACTTCTACAGGTGCACTGATAATCCATCAGCCTCTAATAGCAGATTATATGTTGGTTGCATCCGGACATGATTGTTCAGAGCTGTTGCCTAAGTCCTTACAGAAGGAGTTCGCAGAGTGAGACATGGAAGTTATGGCACATTTTTTCCATAAATCCGCTGCTGCTCACATGTTATTAAGTCCTTCTCCCTCTGTCTCTCCCCCAAAATAAATACCTTCATAATGATGCCTGATAGGGTATATTGTAAAATCCCCATGATATAAATCCTTATTTACTGGAACATTTGCTCCTAACAGGCGAGTTGCACTGATATTTGCCGGCACGCTGATGCTAATGATGCTCTGTGCCACTTGAAAGATGGTTATGTATCCTCTGTGCCTGGGGCCAGCGGTGTTCCAGCCAGTTCCTCACTGCAGATACTCTTTTTTTTTTTTTTTTTTAATAAAAGCAGCTGCAAGTTGTCCTGGAGAACAGAGAACACTTAAGGACACGTAGTATGTAAAATCTTTAGCTGTGCAGCGTGTCCTGGCAGCGGTGTCCTCCGTAGAGATGGAGTGTAGTTCTGCCCTGGCTCCAGGAGAGCCGCTCTCTCCAGGCTGGGTATGGCAGGGCTAGGACCAGCACCTGCCGGTTGTAGCAACACAAAATAAAAGAGCAGCTGAGAGGGGACTTTTTCCTTCTGTTTTTTTGTGAATGACTAAAATGACTGGACAGGGTGGTGCGATCTCTGCAGTACCCATTTCAGTGGGCTGGGTACAGGGCTGTCCTTTATCTCTCCTCCAGTCTCCGTGAGTGTGGCCGATCCCAACCAGTTCCTAGCAGTTTTCAGGTGTATGTTTGTGAACTACCTAATGCCAGAACACCTTTTGTTTTCTGTGCTACGTAAGTCAGCTCACCCTTCAGGTTTAGCTCCTGTTGCCAAGTTTAAAAACATTTCCCTGGCACCAGCTGCAGGTCACTGTGGGCTTCGTATTCAGAAGTGTATTCACGGAGCTTTTTGTTATGCGTAAACGTCTGTGTATTTGAGTTAGGCTGAAATGTGCCCATAAGTTTGGAGACCTGAAAATCAGTGAGTTGTCATGTTTTAGGCTTCAAGAACACCCAACTAAAGCACACATAATCTGTAAGATGTCATAAATGCATTTTCATGCCTGTGTACACGTGTATCTGTGTGATTTGGCTACGAAGGTGTGTAAGATGGGTATAAGCACATAAATAGTCTTAGGCAGTTCAAAGAACCTGTTTGCATATGTAAGGCAAATGTGTAATAGTTCTGTGCTTAACCAATACCTGAATTATTTTTTAATGACATTAATATTACATTGACAGACAATTGGGAGCATTAATCAGACACTTGCCTTTAGAAGATCTTGTGCTCTGTGTTTCCTTTATTAATTAGCGTATTTCATAGTCAGGTGGTTTTTTTTTTCTTTTCTAAAAAAAACCAACACTGTTTAACATTTTGAGGGAGGGGAAAGCCCAGAATAGGGAGCCCATGTACAACGTGATTAAGGAGGCATCAGTGAAATGACTTTGATCAGCAGTGTTTGGGTGCTGCTTCTATTGATTATGCTGAGCTGATGATGTTTGGCACTTAATTTTCTCAGTGTGCTAAAAATTAAAGAAAGTAAGTGAAGATAAATTATTGGGAGCTCTCACGGATAACTTCAACAGAAGCTGCACCTTTGTACCCATGTAGAGCTTTCCAGTTTGCGTTAGTCAATGCGTTACACAATCAGTACGACTTGCAAGTCCACTTTTAAGATTAGAAAAACAAGTGATGTTTCTGGGTGAAGATACACATTTAAGGTGTTCAAAGTATAATTTTACCCAGTTAATTCCTTCAAATTTGCCTCACCTTTTAAATCTCAGAGAGATCTTTGAGAGTTTCAAACTAAGGGGGGGTGGGGGTGGTTCTGGTACTGCTTTGAAAGTTATTACATGGGCAGGAAATACTGTGCTGGAAAGGTATCTTTTTTTCCCTACTGTTGCATAACTCCAAAGGCTAAAATGATTTTGCTTAAACATGCCACATTGTCCCACAAAAGCAGATCAGTAAATGACCTTTGGATTGAAATCAAACAGACCAGCAGGAAAATTTTGAGGTGAGGAATTAGAAGGTATGTGCAATTTGTTTGTACCTCAGAGTCCCAAGAAAGCAGGTATGGCATGGAAAGAAAGATTTATTAGTAGTAGTATTAGTATTATTACCACCACATGGATTTCTTAAAAAAGCACTTTAATATCCAGAGTGACTGATTGGAATGTGTCTGTTAAAGTTTACATTGTGGTTCAGTTTTCTGGAGCTTTTCTTCAGCAAGCTAACAGGTGAGGGCATCGATTCTGCTAGTCTCAAAAGACAACAACTCCAGGACTTCAGCTGGAGCTCTGCATGATGGGTTTGCAGATTAGAGCCAGAGAAGATTAGGGATTTTTCCTCTAATGCTTCTTATTAGCAGTTTGTTTCAAATCTCATTAAAATTCATTCATTTTTAAACCTCCCTTCTTAGAAATAACTGCATGTTATAAATACCATGGTTCCTTCAGTTATACAAGTGATTTTTATTGTAATCTACTGTATTTTTATTGCTGTTACTCATTCAGCTTTCACCTTTGGTTTTCAGCTTAGATCTCAGGCTTGCTGAGCCTGGCTTACCTGTGGTGTTACCGCTTTTATTTGGCAACCTGTCAGTACAGCGTAGTGCGTCTGACTCTACAACATAGCATGCAATTAACAATAGTAAATTATTGCGTGACCATGGAAACCGGATGAACTAAACGCATTGTTCAGCAAGGCTATGAAATCAGCTATTATTAATCCCTGATCAGTGGAGTGGTTGTTTAAATACATGTTCTTCCATTTAAAATATTTCTGTGATAATGAAAATTATAATTTAACAGCAATTAATTATAATAATAACATCTCTTAGCACCAGGATTTAATATTTTGAAAGGTTTGAATGCATTCATCATAGATTTATTTATTTTCTATTCACGCTTTTCTGTCGTTAAAGTGAAATTAGATTTAAACATGAAACCAACAAAGGTTTGGCATTTCTTTCATCTATTCTTCTTTCTGATTGCAATGAGTTTTTAAAGAAGCATGGTCAAAACATACCACAGCTTTGACTTTTCTCTCCATGTAATGTCTCAACTTGTGCTTCAGATGAAAGAAAAGATCCCACAGCTCTCTGAAATCCCTCGATGGGATTCCATGGGAATACTAGCAGTTCAGTCTTGTGGCCTATTCTTGTTTAAGCTTGCTAAAATTCGTAGAATCACAGAATACTTTAGGTTGGAAGAGGTGTTTATTTGGTCCAGCACACCTGCTCAAAGCAGGGTCAGCTTCAATGTTAGATCAGGGTGCTTAGGGATTTGTCCTGTTGAGATTTGAATATCCCTAAGGATGGAGATCCCACAGCCTGTGGGGGTCTAGTGTCTGAATACCCACGCAATGGCAGCTTTCTTCTTGATAGCCCATCAGAATTTCCCGTTCATGGCTACGTCCGACCTTGCACCACCAGCAGGTCTACTTCCTCCAGGGTGGCGTGTGCCGCTGTAAGCTTCTGTCCGCAGTGCCTGGGTTTGCTCTGTAAAAGATGGGTTTCAGCGTCCAGTTTTCTGTCTTCACGGTGAATGCAGAGTCCTGATGCCCATCACTTCCTGACTCATGTCTGCTTAACAGTTACAATTTCATATTGCCAAATACCTAGATAAAGAGGATCCCAGTCTGGTCACATAGTTGGATTGTAGAAATAACAGATTGCTAGTAGTCTTGTGTGAGAACTGTTGAATTAACTGCAGCTGTGGAGAAGAGGGAGGAGTGCTGAAAGGAAAAGAGGACAACAGAAATCATTAAAAAAACCCCAATCCTCCTCCTTCCTACCCTTGTTTTTCCTCCTATAGACAACTGGGAATCCACTGTAAAAACTTTCATTCTGCTGGGTTTGCTGAACACGGGAAGAAATAAGATGGACCTTATGGAGTGAAGTACCTGGCATGTTCTCTACCTGTGCCAAGCCTTGCTCTCGCCCTTGCTAACACTGCTAATCAGACAGTGGTTTGGGCAAGTATGAAAAATAACAGCACTGCCCCCCCCTCCCCCCCCCAAAAAAACCTCCTGGCACTTCCCTGCATTATGCTCATAATGTTTTTTAAAGGAAACTGCAAAGACCCTACAAGATTGTGTGTACTTGAAATAGTGCTGTGACCTCAGGTTTTCATTGTTCTTCTGTGGGAATTTCACGGTCAGTGTCCTGGGACAGGCCGATGCTTTTTCCATGCTCCTCTTAATGAAGTGATTTGTCTCTTATGCAAAGCAAAAAAATGGCAACAAGTGTAAACCACTAACATCAAATCAGCCATAAGGCATTTGTGTCCTTTTATGTTAAATGCTGACAACACTGAGGTCTTTTGCATGCTGTTTTTAAAAGGCGGTCCATTTAAACTCTATACTGCATGCTCATTAGGCCATAAAGTTATTCTTTTGTTCAACTGTACTTTTGCTATTTTGCTGTAAAAATGGTTTTGTAAAATCTTTCTCCAAATTTTGTAGATCAAGCCTTGGTCCTCTTGAACATTTTTCTCCTAATGGACTTCAATAATGTGAGCGGTTATATTGAAACCAGGGCAGATGATGGTGTTTCCAAGAGCAGTACCTAGAAGTGTTAAACCATTTTAATCGTCCACTAGAAAGGCTGCATTTCTGTGTAGCTGCTTTGCATTTCATACAGAAAAACAAGAAGTCAGCTGGTATCCTAGAGTACCAGAAAAAAAAGCTGAACGATTAATGTTTATGAAATGGGCTGTGTGGTGTGGTGTTTTCCATTGCAGGGAGCTGGCCGTGATGCGGGAGATACTTAATACAATTTTGTGTTCCAGTTTTCCTGAAGTTAAACAAGCAGTTCACATAGCTTGCACCAAGGTAGGGAGAGCTGAGCACATGTTCTCTCTAAATCTGCTTAAATATGTCATCTTCGTCTTCTGAATTAAAAAATTAAATAGGCTGAGTTCTTCCTGTTAAACCTGGATGACTTTTATGTTTCATTTATTTGCTGTGGGAGACTTTACAGCAACTTTTTGCAGATGAACATAATCATTCTTCTACATGAATCCAAAGCTGGCTTTCAGGAGGTTTATTTTTGTATTGCTGACACCAAAATGCCATAAACTCTGTGTAAAAATAAAGACAATGAAGGGACCTGCCCTTCCACACCCCGTAATGCTTGGCTAGTTACCGGACATTGTTCTGTGCATCATTTTATTGTGTGAGTGAGGTTTAGTGATATCAAAGAGAGAAAGCAGCAGAATTGTTTTTTCCACATGGTGCATTATGTAGCTTTCCCGTTTTTCTTTTCAGAGCATTTTCAGCAGTGAAAGTAGTCACATGCTGTAATGTTTAGTAGAGAAGGGTAGATATTTAATAGGATTTAGAAGCTGGCTGGTGCTTCCTAGTAAAAGAGAATGGATTGCTGAACACACCCCTGACTTCTGAACAATAGTCTCTGTGTAGCAGAGTCGGGAAAGCAGCAAGGATTTTGCTCCTAATGAAAATCACCAGCTAAACACAGCATGAACAAAATCACCTCATTGCTTTGTCATCTTTCACATTTGCATTCAAGTTCTTGTCGAAGTCATGTTTGAGCATGTAAAAGCTTTGGCATAATCTTACCATTTTTGATGGGGAAGTCACACCACAGATTACTTTGTGCCATAAAATAACCATAACAAATACATCCTACTTGCATCAAAACAATCAGCTGCAGTCATTCCTCCATGTTAAACTGTCTACAAGATTGAAGTAAAAATCAAGGAGATGCCTTTTTTTTTTTTTTAAGGTTCACCTGTTGTTTCTAAGCATCAGACCGATGTGTGTCATGTTTTCTGTATAGGATGTGTGTAAGTTTGACTTCCTGCAGGTTTCATTCTAGGCTGTTGCTTGCCTCTGCACGTGTGTTATGGACTTCTGTCTTCTACAGTAAACTAATTTTTTTCCATTTTCATCAACCCCTGTTTTCAGTCCTGACCTGTTATCTGCAGCTGGGGAAAGGCGGCACCCACTGTTCAGTTTTACTGCCTTACTACTAAAGGGGAGGTAGTCATAGGACACTTGAATGTTAAGAGAAACTAATGTTATTTCCTTTTCTCTACAGACACCTAATAGTCCTCCTCCTGACTGGGTGATCCTTCCTCCTTCCATCATTTTCTTCCCTGTTGATCGATTTCAGTATATTTTAATTTAGACACTGTGCCTGACTGTGCATGCTTATACATTGTTCTCTCAGGGCTTCTTATTACCACACATACTAATATCGCGTGTATGGAGACCATGTGAAAAGGCCATCATTTTGTGAGTGTTTATCCAAGCAGATGTTTCTCTCCTCAGCTGATCGGTACAGATACGCAGAGGTGCTTTTTTCCCTTCTGGGTTATATTTAGTGTTGCATCAGTTGACTGATTTGTGTTGCCACACAGCCCCACTGGCAGGCAGCCCCACGGAGGGTCCCAGCCGAGGGTCTCGCACCAGGGTGGGGTCCTGCTAGGCTGTCAGGAGCACACAAAACCCAACCTCAGCCTCCCTCCCCGGCATGGATCGCAGGCCAGGGCTGCTGGTAGTCCCCAGCCTTCCTCTGAGCACGCGGCCCTCGGTTTGGACAGGAAATTTAAGGACCAGGAGCCACCAGAGTTGTTCTTTTCTCAAGGATAGTGAGCGAAGGAGCTCTTACTTGATCCTGTCAGATCCACTGAGGGGTCTACGTACTGGCCTTGGGGCCAGGTACAGTGGAGAATATTTTGTACAAGCCTGTGCTCAAGCCTGCCTGCAACAACAGAGGTTAGACCTGTATTAGAATTATTTCATGTTCAGTATTGGTCTTCTGTTACTATAACAAGTGGTGAAGATTATTGCAGTACATGCATTCATGTCGTTTCCTGATAAAATCTTGGTTGATCACAACATTCTGGTCCCAGCAGCTGATCTGCATTCTCTCAGGCATCTTTCTCAATTTAGAAACTTTCAAGCACAGCTGGAATTTGTGAAACTGTGAATATTACTGGCTCTTTAACCCATATCACATCTATGAGAATACATAGAGTGATATCCTGCGCCCTGAAAACTTACAGTAATGGGAACGTTGTCCTGTGAAAGGAAGCTCTGTTTTCTCTGTGCACGGTTAACCTAGGTTATGATCTGGGGAATTCTGGGAAGCAGTGGATATTGGATATAGGCAAAAGTGGTGCTCCGTGTGTTTAAAAAAGTCTGTGTGTTTAAAAAGTCAGTGTGTTTAGCAGTGCTCTGTGTAGGGTGCACACTGCCTGCGTTTGTTGCTGTAATGAAAAAATAATAATTTTAAGCTGGAAAAATTACTTCCAGCATGGAAATAAAAAAAGACGTAAACCTGCAGGAGACAGAGCTTTTGGAGTTAGGGATTAAAACTCATCCTTAATTTGTCTTGCTAGAGATATTACAGGGATCCACAAACATTGATAATGCATAGAGCAAGCTGCCCGCTGGCTGGGCTCGGCAGGGAGGATTTGGGTGCCGCTGAAGGCTGGGCTGTCCCAAGGCGGCTGCACGCACACCGAGCGCCCGGCAGCAGTCCTAGACACTCAGTGCTCCTTTCAGCTCCCCTTCTGTGCTCTAAATTGTCTGTTCTCTTCAGTAGCATTTCGGCTCCTTTGAGAGCACCCCCTTCGCTGTTTATCTGGTCGGGTGCGGAGGCCTTTGAAGTCCAGGGGCTGGCAGTAGCTGTTGCACACTGAAAGTCGTTTTACCTGTGCTGGGCTGGCAGCAGTCTGTGCCAAACATATTTGCCATTCAGTTTGAAATGGATTCAAGGTCAGTTGTTTGAAAATGTGGTTTGACCAGTATGGAAGGGAGCAGATTGTCTTCAAGCTGTTTTTAGAAAACGGGCAGCCGCACAGGTAACCTTCGCCACAGCAGCAGTGCTGTGGTCATGTGAAGGGACTGGGGCTGATAACGCTTTCTGGCATGTGGGAGTAGCAAAGGGGTCATGGGGGCCCACGTTTCTCTCGGCCAGCTCCTGCAGCCGGGCATTTTCCAGGGCAGTTAAGACAAATTCTTCATTATTGTGGCACGGCCCTATTGAGTTCACTCAGCAGAGTTGAGTGTGTGACAGAGGGAGGATGGTGTATGTGACCCCCTCCTCCCGCTGTCCTGCACTGGGGACTCAGCGACTGACCCTCCTGGCTCTGGTCTTTCAGAAAGTTAACTATGTTTTTATTAGGGTTTTTTCTCATCCGATTAGTAGAGGAAGAAATTACTCTCCTCAAGCAGGGAAGGGACTAGATGCCTGCTTGTGATCCTGTCCAGCCTTGGTTTATGTGAGTTTCAGTGTACAAACTCCAGTTTATTTACTAAACTCCTAAACAAAGTCAGTCCTTGATTTATCACAATCACAGAGCTGGGGTTTGCAAGCTGCTGTATGCTGGTAGTATTGTCATGGGGGTTTCCGCATAAAGGAAATTTCCTTCCCAGTGTAGCTTCAAGATAAGTTGGATTCTCTATTATCAATACTGGGGTTAGAGCAGCTTCCGTTTTCCTGCTGTGCATGTTTTGCATGTTGCACATTTCTCTTTACCCTTGGGAAACAAATGTTTTCACAAGCTGTAGGACACTTGGAGCTCCACCCATATCCTCTAGTTTTAATTAATCTTCAAAATCTAAAACTGTTTTTGAAAGTATGAAGGACATTTCTCAAAAAGAACACATGAGACTCATAAATAGTGTTTCAGGGCCCATCGCTGATGTTAAATCCCTGGTGTCATCGCTCATGGATGCACCTGGCCCGTAATGTGTAGGTTTTTACACAGCACTGCACGTTAAGAGAGTCATAGTTGTGTGCTTAGCCGAATTGTCAGAGCTGTAAGTACCGCTTTTCTGTATGTATGTTTCTTTCTCTGAAACGTATGGCCAAAATTTATTGGTTTTAATTCTGTGCATGTTTTAACCTGAAACCCCAGAGCAGAAAAATACAGTTTATCAGTTTGAAAGGGTTGGTAAAAGCATTGCAAAAACCTGCAGTCATTGTGAAACACCATGTAGAAATAATCAGGAGAGGTTTTAACATGACCAACCCCAGCCACGCAACTTTCAAAATGGGCTTGTTTTGCTTTCCCACGTCGTGGGAGCCCAACAGGATTTAAGTGGTGCGGGTGTAAGAACGGCTGCGCCTTCTCCCCTCTGGTGTTTCTATCGCTAATGGTGTCAGCGGGGAATTGGAGAGCTGTGCTCCGCCTGTGCCAAGTGCATGATAAAGAGTGGCCTTCCTGGGTGAGCGGCCCATTAGGAGACTGAAAGAGCTGCTGTGTCTCTCTGGTGGCATTTTTCTGAGATAAGTTGCCAGTTGTCCCCAAAAGCTGGCAGTGAGCAGGTGGGGGCCTGGCTCTTGCACAGTGCTGCAAGGTTTTCCCATGGGGCTGGAGGCTGCACCCAGGCAGCCAGGGATCTCGCTGCTTTTGGCCCTTCTTGCTGTGAATCAGAGGAAAGGAGGAGAGATGGGAGGAATCTATAGCAGTGAAGTTGCTCAGATGCATGTGGAGAGCTGACTGTAGGCTCAGCACGTGGAGTTAGCACTGAAAACATCACAGCTGTGGTCTCGGTAGAGATTTTCACACTATTTTTATCTGGTGGGGTGAGCAGGGAGGAGGACGACGACAGCGCTGCAGAGGATGGGTGGGGATCAGGTGAGAGGAGCGAAGACGAGAGTGAGCACGGGGTGGTGAGGAGCCAGAAAAACCAACTGAGCCCTTCAACATCTCGCTGTAAACAGGAAATCGAGGACCACAGAAAGCAAGACAGAGGAAACGGGAAGGCAGAAAGGGAGAGGCAGCAACTGTGTTTGAACTAGACTAAAGAAAACATGCATAACGGCACCAAGCATCAGCTACCAAAGCACAGAGGGCCTCCGCCTAGATGGGGAGATCCTGTAGGCTGTGTTCCCATCCTCTCCCTCACTGATAATTTGGTGTGCTTAAGGATGCTGAGGCAACACAGAAGAAAAAGAGTCACTGGAACTTTCTCAGGGTTTTTTCCCTGAATCCCCACTGCCTGAAGAATGCATTTTCACGTCCTCTCTTAGGGCCACCAGTTGTGCTGGGGTGGGGAAGCCTTTTTGGGAGAGTGACCCCGGGGCTGCGTCGGTGCCGTCCACAGGAGGGACCCGTCTTCCCCCTCCTGAAAGAGCTGCCTGGAGCCAGCTGATCTGTTGACTTCTTTTGACTTCCTTTCAACAAAGGAAGATCCTAAGCTGGTATCAATTAATACAACGGCACCAAAGTTTTCACAACCTGACTTGGCACATTACTGCATTTCCCATGTCATGTCTTTAATCTATTCAAAATTAGGCTCTGACCCTTCATTGTCTTTTACCAAAACCCCGTGGATGTTCTTTTCTCACCCATTACTTTTATCATGATCCCAAATTGGGAGGATTGTTGATAACCGAATAACTTTTGACCAAAGACTGTCTTTAATGGATGGCTTCATGATACTATTTGATAGCTTTTTTGTTTTACATAATATTTTCTATATCCAACTCTATTTTTAGGATCCTGTACATCCGTATTTCTCTTCAGAATGAATGTAACCACAGGGATCTCTGAATATTGTGCTTCTCTGTAGAGACTACAGGGATTAAATGAACAAACTTGCTGAGCTGTTTTGGGGCTTGTTCAAGCTGGCGAAGGGAGATGTGGTAATTTCTGTTGGAATTTTCTTTAAAAACCACCAACTATTGCAAGGTTTTTCTTCTGTGATTCATTTCAAAAAACTACTTTAACTAAAAGCATGGATTACTAGACAAGCAGATATGCCCATGCAGCATTCCCAGGAACTTCCTATAAATAGTTCATAAAATATATATTTAATGTTAGTAGACGCTATATTTAAATCATTACTTGGACAGACAACTATTTCCACTAGTCAGATGCGCTGGGTTTTTTCTTCTTTGGTCCAAGATTGAACAAGCTATGTTGTTACACCACTGGTACGGCAATGTGGTTAGGAGACGCTGAAGCTTTTGACTGCAAAGGCAATATTTATTTTTCTAGTATTGCCTTGCTGCGTCAAGGCTTGGACTTTCTAACGAACGGGCCGTTCTCCTCTTCGCACAGTGCCTATTAACAATGCACAGTGGAGCCCCATGCTCCTGACGCTGTGGTGTTCTGGCAGTAAGGGGCACGTGCATCCCGTGGCATTGGCGGCGTGGGGGGCAGAGCAGGGGCCAGAGGTTTGGGCAGCCAGGGGGGCACGCGCTGCCGCTTTTGAGAAACTGCAGTTGGCTCCTCTCGGTGCACTGGAAGGCAAGCTGCAGTTATTGCTAATTTCCTGTTCGCTTCCTATATCGTAGCAATCCACTGCTTCATGCAGGGTGAGGACAAACGAGTAACGCAAACTGTCAGTTCATTGAAAGCATATTGCTGTTTTATCACAAACCCCACCTTTTACATCTTTCCAAGCCCCATTTTTTAATTTCACACCTTCTAGGTAGGTAGAAGCTGTTACAAATGGGACCGTTTCAGTGCATTAGCTTTGGTCACGTCCTACCACATGGGTAGCAAGAATAAGTTCAGAAATACATGGGAGGAACTGAAATCTTAGGGTGGGGTTTATGTAATTGGGCAAACTGCCACTAAAGTGCTGGTCTGCTCTCCCACTCCTTGTCAGATTCCTCCTCCTTACCACCATTCTACTATATGATTTCTTTTCTTACTGTCTTTTTTCTTTTACTTGTTTCCCAAGTTTCTATCCCCTTCAGCATCAGTTTCTTTGTCATTCCTTGTCACCAAGATCAGGCTTTTGCTGCTGTCCCCAAGGTCCTGTGGGTGTAGAGGCTGTAGGTGGTTATGAATGTGCTGGGATCGTGCCCCCACCACGCTGCACTGCCAGGAAGGGGACACATCCTTCCTTTTGAAGGACAGCATCCACTGAAACCCTGGGTAGTCAGGTATAAACTCTGCGTTGATCTGCACCATCATTAACATCTTCTGTGTTTCAAACAACTTGGAGTTTTCTTAGACTTGCTTGGACTTACTTGGAGTTTTCAGAGCTGGACATGCTACGTTTTGGTTTAGGATTTACCAGTCTTCATGTCATGTTTCTGAACGTGCCAACAACTTTAAAGAGGCGATGGGAGACTTAGATGCTCAGCTGCTTGGAAAAGCAGACCGCTTTCATTCATATGTCTAACTATGGACTTCGGAGTCCAAGTTTGAGCACCTGTGTTTTGACAAATTTGGTCTGTAGTAGTTCCCAGCTCAGTGAAATGACTTTTTGCTAACAAGGAAGGGCTTCATCTAAAGCCCTTGGCAAAAGAATTTAACCACAAAGATGTATAGTATTTTCTGTCTGAGAGTTCTCGGCTTGGCAGATAGCTGTTTAGGAGTTTCTGAATTAACATGGACTGGAGTGAGCCTGTGCATTAAGAGAGCTCTTAAGAGAGCCAATGTTTTCGTGTCTAAACAGTTGTGAAAGACATGGAAGGGAAGGTGGAAAGAACCTATTTTTGTATGGGTTTAAATAAATGCAAGTCTACTTCAAGCATGCAGTTATGGAAAAGTTCATCTTGACATTGTGTAAATACAGCTACAAATGTTGAATGTGCAAATAAATATTGTAATGAGAAGGGAAAAAAGTAAATGGGAAGCTTTGGTGTCTGCTCTCTTTTGTATCTCTCTTAATCCAGAGTGACTTCTGGTATTTCAGGGGATCTGTTGTGGATTTATGTGTGTATTTGAGAGCAGAAGTTGGCCCGTTCTTCCAGTGGTGGGAGATAACTCTTGATCAAATTACTGGAGAATTTGATGAGTCCAAAGTGGCTTTTACACTGTAGCTCTACAACAGACACTTCACACCTTGAGAAAGCTGCTTATCTGAGCAGCAAGTAAGTCTGCAATCTATACTTCAGATTTAACAGATAGTAACTCAGTAAAATTCCCACTAACATTAGACAATGTCATAAAATAGGAAGAAAGGTGGATTTTCAGTGAAAAGTCCCAATTTCTTCAATTATTCTGCTACAAAGACAAGCCATACCTTTCATTTAATACTAGACATGTTTGAACATCACATTTTCATGTAGGTACATGAACTGTGATTTACTTTGAGTAACGTTGTGTTGTTTTCCTAACAGATGAACGTGAGGCAGTTCAGAAGAAGACTTTCACAAAGTGGGTTAATTCCCACTTGGCACGTGTATCATGCAGAATTACAGATTTGTACACTGACCTTCGCGATGGAAGGATGCTCATCAAACTTCTGGAAGTTCTTTCAGGAGAGAGACTTGTAAGTGTTTATTAATATTCATTGTGGGGCGTTTGGTTGGTTTGGGGTGGTTGTTTGGTGAATCCTTGGCTCAACTGGAGTACAGCAAAACTGAGTACTGAGGGTTCAGCACTGCAAATGTCTTTTACGTATTAAAGAAAAAAAAGTCTGTTGGTCCAGCTGGATCCAGACACCATTAAAATATCTTCCTATTGGCTTCAGCAGGAATCAAAGGAAGTCGTCTTCAAAGGCTCCTTGCTGGTGAGATGCTGAGTGCTTCCAGCAGCATACTGCCTGCTCCTGAATCTGTCAGGTGCAGAGCACTAAATGTTCTCCAGCCCCTTAGACCATCTCAGTAACGGTGAATTAGAAGTGCTGAGGAACATTCCCAGGCACTGTGGCCAGCTGGCCCATTTCTGTGCTAGTAAACACAGCCGCCGGATGCAGGTGGCTGCGTGCAGGCTGCCTGCCGGCCCAAGGCCTGGAACATCCCTTCTCCCTTCCCTGGAGCGTGCCGGGGGGTTGTGGAGGCCGGCTGCTTGGAGAGGGCCAAGGCCCCCCTGGGAAGCATTGCAGCAGTTTTTAGTTGTGGTGTTAACTGCACCCCACTGCTCAGGAATGCTCCTGGGTGTACTTGATTTTACTAGGATAGATAAGGCTTGGATTTTTTTGGTTAGAGGAATGTCTAAAATGAATTTAAATAAATGGGGCAAATTCTTCCTTTGGGTATGCTGGGAGAGCCCCCTTGATTACCAGCACAAGGGAGTGGTGAGTAAGAAAATTTCTGTAGTGAAAAATGCTGCTGCATGACAGGAAAACCGGGTGTCAGGAAATGGCTGGGTATCAGTTTTTCCTTCAGTTCCTTAAGTGATGGCTATGCTCTTAACTACCTAATTTAAAGCAATCTTTTCAAAGAAATATGGGTCTTTAGCTAAGACCTAAGGCTACATGAGGATGCGACTGTGTAATCGCTTGTCATCAAGCACTCCTATTAATGGAAGCTCCATGGCTTAAGACTCTGGTTAATGAATTGAACATATGGCCCACAGTGTAGTATCTGTACAGTAAGGCAAGAGAGGGAGCTTTCTAAATGCATCTGTGAGAGTAAGGGAACTCTGACATCCACAGAAGTACCCTCTGTGGATGAAGGCATTGTGTGGATGGAGGTAACTAATCTCAGTGTTTGTCAACTACAGTTTACTCTAAACATGTTTCTCTCTATGCCAAATGATTTACTTCAGTGAGGTATTAGGTTTGACATGTTCACTGCAAGTAGCAAATGCTACTCATACAGGAATAACGGAGACCAACATGCCCCATTGTTTGAGGGTTCAGACAGCAACCGTGCCACCTCTGTTTAAATCTTCATATCTGCCTGCCAAGATTTGACTTTCAGTGTCAAATAGCAGTGGTGAAGCTCAGACCGTCGTGTGACTCTGGCTGTGAGATTCATTTACATTTTTCACTCCAGGTTTTGAAAAATGGAAACAGAGCTTACGCAGCTGCTTGGGTGGGGAAGGTGCAGGAGCCACCCGGTGAGAACGCTGGATCTGCACTTGCATCATTGTTTGCATATCGCATTGGCAGCTGCCTGCACCACCACAAATTCTGTTTCGTAGTTCCATTATCTCAGGATGGAGGACAGCAGTCTGTTTGAACAGTACATTCCACCACACCTTCCTCTGCAAATAAGAATACAGATAACGCAATACACTAAACCTTGAGACGATTACACACACCAAAAACATTCCAGGAAGATCAGCACGTAGCATCCACTTGCTGATGTTCTCCAGCCTTTTGGAATGTATTTTAGCTGGTATTGGTTAGGTTCTGACATCTCCATGACACCCAAGCAGAAATCTAAAGGCAGTATCTTATGCAGAAAGCTTAAAATCAAGACAGGAAACATCAAATGGTAAGAAAGTAATAAACAAACGCAGAAACTAGCCTAGATAATTATTTTAATATGGTGTGTTGATTGAAGCAGTAGAACAAACAGGAATTGTTTCCTCACTTTTGAAACTGGGATTCAGATTCTGGAGCTGGAGCCATATGCCTGTGGAGCAGAGTCTGGGATTTAGGATACTAATCAGGGAAGCTGGACTGGCCTTTGCCCTCTGTAAGACCTCCAGTCTCATTTGCACAAACCCTGCATTTTTCAAAAGCTGTTGTGATTTTTGATGATGAAGACCCAGCGTCCTTGAAGGTGTGTTGGAGAAACTCAAAATGAGAGCGTCCAATAAGGGCAACATCTACATCTTCCTGTCTTTGCTCAGCTTGATCCTAGTGTTTAGTCCAGACTTTACTACATAAGGTCCTCTGTACAGCACGGTATTTGGAAAGAAAGTGATAGTGTGCAATAGTCTCACTGAGCAAAGCGGAAAAGAATCCAGTATGAAAAGACAGTTGTAATTTTGTTTGCACACACTGTTAACCAGCTTCTCCCAAACAGAAAAATAAAGCTAAGAATTGTTTTCAGCATAAAATTAAGCATTTAGCTCAGTTTCTTCTCTGACTATGTAAAGGATTAGTAAATTCCTTACAATTCCTGGATGCTCAAAGGTCAAACTGCTTAAGCAGATTCTCTGTAGTGAGTTCTGTCATGTTTTCTGTTGGAAAAGGGAAGATTTTTGATGTAAAAGATTTTCCTGATAATGTGCGTGTGAAGACTCTGAGTTTAGGTAAATACAAGAAACGATGCATTCGGTGCGCTTTCTTTCCCTCTGATTAATTTCTGGATCTGTGTTAGCCTGGTGAAAGTCGCATCTCACTATGTCTCCTCTTGAGGCTGTGCAGGAGAGTGTGGCAAGCGCAGCCACACCTTGTACAAACCAGACTCGGACGCCTCTTCCTCTTTTTGTTGCAGAATGGTAGGTTGAACTGTATGGCCTGCCGGTGCAGAGGGACAGAAAAATCGAACCTTCTGTCTTCTCAGGGTGCCCAACATTTTTTTTTTTTTTTTTGACCAGGTGATGCTGTCGTTCTCATCTGTGCAGAGATTTGAAGTGCCTTCTCGGGCCATTAATAAGTCATAGTTTGAACAGCCCTAGATTACACTGCTGATAAACTGTTACAGTCCCAATGGGGAATTTCTGAGCTGGAAAGTGTACCTAGTGCCGGAGCACTAGAAAAACACGTCAGCCTGCTCCTGCTCTACAGGGACCAGTGTCCTGTTCAGGTTTACTGTGTGTGCTCTGCTGCTTCGCGTACAGTCATTGTGTTTGTGGGAGAAAAAAAATCCTGCCAATAACGTGAAGGTTACATTTCCCAGATTCTTAATTGGAGAGTATGTTGTCCTACAGTGTGTGGGTGGGAGCAGGAGGTCTCAGGAACTAAATAAAACATCTATCGTGAATGGTATTAACTCTGTCACCTTGGTGCTGTTGCTTCTGAAAGCAGAAAAAGAGCTTTTGAAACTATGTTCTGCTCAGTAACTTGAGGCATTAGAGGCAGCGCAGTTACTGCTTAGGTAAGTAAGAAGGGCTGCGTTAAGGCAGGGGGACAGTGTCAGGTCTGCCGCTGCAGCTTAGAAATGGCCGCTGTTACAGTCCTTCCTGTGTTTTGGGAACATCACCATAAAAGTGAGCACACCTTGTCTAAGCTGATCTCGGCACTCAGGCGTGGCAGTGGGCTGGAGCGAGTCGTGGGCCGGGCAGCTGCAGGGTGCAGCCTTGCCTCCACCTTCCCCTGCAGCTGGGCGCTCCCTCTGCTGCCCTGGGAACAGCCTTCCTACCTGTATTTTGCAAGATTAAATTAAACCTGTAGTCCAGCTTACCACGCTCCTGGGTGACTGATGGTACCAGCAAAAGGCTGGATCCCGGATTGTCCCTGCTGATAGCGAGGGATCTCCGGTTGGTTTCAGCCAACCATGTAACCTCACTCTTGCTCCCACTCACGCTATGGCTCTTCACCCTATACTGGCAGCATTTGGGGCGTATGGTATGTGCACAGGCTGTACATGCAATTTGTGCCTCTTCGGAGGGACCGTTATACCCAAAAGCAGTGGCAGGTGCCTGGAAATTTTCACCCTTGCTGGGAGTTGTGGGTTGACTTTCTCTGCATTGTTACCCGGCCTCTGGAGGAGAACCGTGCTAACTGAAAGCTGAAGTGAAACTAATGACCTCGGGGATTTGTGTGTCCTGAAGGGCACCTTTCTAGCAAGCGTTTTGTCTTTATGGCACACTGTTATACAGGCTGCTGTTTCTAGGGACTGTAATATGGCTCCAGCTGAAACTCTTCCCCTTGAATGCAGTCTGAGGCGAGGATTTTGCCTGAGCTATTTCCATGGCCAGTTAATTATGTTCACTGCAGAAAACAAGGAAATTATGTCAATTAGCAGTTTGGCTGAGTACCTTTGGTGACATCTCAGTGAGCACTGAACAGGCTATTCAGCTGTAATCCTTATCTGCAGAACAAAGTTGCTTTAATTTTATTGAGTTTTACAGTAGACTACTTCTACATGCTGTTAATGTATTCATGGCTTTTTTCATTTGCACTGGGCCTTCATAAAATTGTGTTATGTTGGTGTGGCTGATGTTTTTATTATTGTTTTTATTTTCTTTTCCTATGAAGAAATTGTTTGGAATAAATCTCTTCTGTTATTTTCATACTACTTATCCTACTTCAACTGACCAAAAATAAAGCAATGACATTTCTCTCTCGAGGAGTTTCACCGAGTAGCTTACAGTCCAAATCTGAGCTGCCTTTTTGGAGAGCATGCATCTGTATTTACAGATACTCTCTGGAGCGTTCATTACCAATTCCCTCTATTGTGTGCATCTGCCAGTTATCAGTTTGTTTCATATCTTTATCTTTGGAGAATCTTCTTTTTAAGTGTGGAAGAACTTGTAGTGGAGAAAAAAAGCATCTTGGGAAAATGTAACAGGTGTGGCATGAA
The DNA here is from genome assembly GCF_035582795.1 of Mycteria americana. NCBI lineage: Eukaryota > Metazoa > Chordata > Aves > Ciconiiformes > Ciconiidae > Mycteria > Mycteria americana. The sequence goes on along the minus strand of NC_134367.1, from coordinate 131,109,312 downwards.
CCTAACAAAATAATGTATTTTCCAGCTAGTGGATGAATATACTAGGCAGAAAAAATGAAGGAAGTAAGCAGGCAAAATACTTTGAAAGGGAAATGGAATTGGTGCCCAGTGTGTGCGGCTCAGGTCTAGGATGTTGGCGTTTCCACCACCGGTTTGACACATGCTACCATTATCCTTGTGTAAACGCGCTGTAAGATGCAAGGAGCAGTTTTGTCCGTTGAATCTGAAGAAGAAATGCAGACAGTATTGCTGGCTGGGAGTGGACAACATGGTGACTCATCTGCCTGGACTGAAGAGTTAACAAGCTGCTTTTTTTTATTGTTTTCCTTCCATCTACAGTAATACCTGTTTTACTTCTCCCTTTTACCTTCTAGCCTAAACCAACTAAGGGAAGGATGCGCATCCATTGCCTGGAGAATGTTGATAAAGCCCTCCAGTTCCTGAAAGAGCAAAGAGTGCACCTAGAAAACATGGGATCTCATGATATTGTGGATGGAAATCACAGGCTGACACTTGGCCTTATTTGGACTATTATCCTGAGATTCCAGGTAAAGATTTGTAAATACACAGATACATACACGTTTGAGTTTTCCCTGCTTGTTTGTAATATTCCTCATTGTGCTTTTTAAGAGTGCGGTGCTCCTAGGCCCTCCAAGATGATGGGAGTGAAAAGTGCTTAGCATCTGGCAGGACATGTTCCAGAGCTACAGGGAGAGGATACATTAGTCTTCATGGTGCTGCTATCTGTAGTGGCAGCCAATCAGTTTCCTGTGTGGAGAGTCATATGGTTTTATTTTTAAATTACTAATAAATATGAAGCTCCAGTTATAGACCTGTATGCTCTTGTAGACCTAGGAGGAAATGTTACCCTCAGCTGCTCTTCACTTCTGTGGTGATTATCATTAACCTGACTGACTTTGCAGTGAAGCAGATTAAGGGTGCCCACAGGAATTGTTTTAGTGTCCCAGCTAAAGACTGAGATTTCTTGTTTTCCAACAAGTTGCACGTTGGTCTTTGCCCTCAGTTAAAAAAGGCTGGAAAGTCCTTTTGCATTATAAAACCAAATGCAGGTTTGCCTTGACAGTTGGAAATAAATTTTCTCGTGAAGTTTAAACTGTTTTGTCAATGGGCTAAACAAAGAATAATCCTCCAGTAAAATAAGGGCAGATGAAGCTTTCTTTTGACATGAATGCTCTCAAATGAGGAAAAACATTCACCTACTTCCACCCTGCCTGTCATCGTTAGTGTTATATTCTGATATAATTCCTTTCATCTTGCCAAAAAAGGCAAACAGTGTGTTTTCTCAGAGAAATATTTAAAACTTCGATGTTAATTTTAGATCCAAGATATCAGTGTTGAAACCGAGGACAACAAGGAGAAGAAATCTGCTAAAGATGCTTTGCTTTTGTGGTGCCAGATGAAGACAGCTGGGTGAGTGTGGATTAAGTGATTATCTCTAAAGCTCTTACAGCATTTTGAGTTTTCATTGAAATAATTTTAAATGGGCAAACATGTATCTCTCCTTCAGTGGATTCAACCAAGAGAAGTGAATTGATGTTTACAAGTCAGAAAATTCTGAATTTATTATATTAATGCTGTGTGATAAACATAGCAATCCGATAATCCATGAATATATAGCAATATGCTGACTCTTTTTCACCCTATTCTGAAGAAATAACAACGATTCAGATGTTTGCCACCAACTTTTCCCTCTTTCCATATATATGGAAATATTTCCAGAATGTCTTTCTCTGAGAGTAGCCTTCTTGCGTAATTAAATATCCATTTGTAGAGATTCAGTATGTTTCCCCCAGGGAACTTGGATGTCCCTGTGATGACTTGGGGCACTTCAGCATTATTCTAGTGGTACTTCATCTTCTCCTTCCAAGAACTCCTATGAAAGGGGTTTGTGAGCAGCCTGAAATTTTTGGAGACTTGCAAAATACCCAGATCACCAAACAAATTAATTTTGTATCTGTGTACCCCTGGGGCACAAAGGTGGCTATCATATGTGCTTTGTTTAAAAGTCAGTGACTAGGGTCAGTCCTTGAAGATGCCCTGGGACAGCAGACGATTTCAAGGAAAACTTAATGTATCACTGCTCCTGTGGCACCTGCAGCCATCAGGTTTTACTCCTCTCTGTTCCTCCGGCCATTCCTGCTGTTCTCTTGAACTTGGTATTTTGAGTACCTGAAAATAATTCTTTGCCAGCAGCTAAATCAGGAGCAGGCCTTAGACTTGCAGGGATTTGAAACCTCACAGGCTGCAGGTTGGGCAGCAAGTTATAAAATCGTAGCTTCAAGTGATTACTTCGAAGTTCATTTAGAGCCTTTCTTTGGAATGCATATCAATTCTGCGGGGTTTACAAGAGTAAATGAGGTTCACCTACCTCTAGTGTCCCTCCGTGATTAGAGAACAGTCGCGATGATAGATTGTCCGTCGTGGGATGGTAATAGCCCACCCTTAGGTTTACAATAAATGTGTCACTCCTGCAGCCAGCTTGTAGTGACAGAGCACGCAGAGCTGCAGCAGGGATGCTATATTGATTGTGCTCTCTTCGGTTTTTGTTCTGTCAGTTACCCCAATGTCAACATTCACAACTTTACAACAAGCTGGAGGGACGGGATGGCTTTCAATGCACTAATACATAAGCACAGGTACGTCTGGGTAAATGTCTTTATGGATTTTGAAAGCTTGGGCTGTTGCGGTGTGCGCTGGGTTTTGCAGTTACCTTGCAGCTTGATTTTAAAATCTGTGGAGAGGAGAAAGTTGAAGAATTGCTGAGAGTTTTACAGCAACTTGCTTTAGAGCTTTACAGCTCTTGTGGTCACTGTGAGCTCATCTGGGCAGCAGCTTCTCGCATCACAAGTCAAAACAGGTTGTGTTTGGTTTCAAGAGAATAAATTACACACGTGATTGTTTTGGTTTGTGACTGACCAGGTTGGAAGAATAGTTTTTGTACCTTATCGAGTAACCGATGATCGTGTCTGGTCACCTAGAGTTCGGGGGCGGGAGCGGGACATGATGCACAACCACAGCCTGGAGGGGAAAGAAATCCCTGTGGAGGGATGGCAGAATCTGGTGCTAGACTTTGACGTGGCTGGGGATGCTGCTTATTGGCGTGCTCAGGTGAAGTTATTGGGACGACTTGCACACTTAGACGGGCACGAGGAGAGACTGAGTGACCACAACTTTCCTCCTTTCTTTTCCAGGTCACCTTTATCCCTGGTAAACTATCCTCCGTTTTTTGCCATGGGCTAGGTTCTGCCATGGCATGTGCTAGGCATTGCTTCATTCCTTTAATAATGCGTTGAAATGCACAGGGCTACTGGGCGAGCAAAGCCTTGGCAGCATGAGGGGCCAGGTTTTCTGAGGATTGCAGATTTTAGTTCATTTGTTCATTTAAGGGTGGCTGCACTGTGCTTTGGGAAATCTAAAGAATTTTCCATCCTGTCTAGGCCTGATCTGATTGATTTTGACAAGCTGAAGAAATCAAATGCACACTACAATCTGCAGAACGCTTTTAACCTTGCAGAGCAACACCTTGGTCTTACTAAGCTCCTGGACCCCGAGGGTAAGAATTCCTGCAGTTTCAGCACTTCACGGCTCTTTGTGGGCTCTTTTCTCCCACCACTCCTTGTTGCAGGGCACAGCTTTGTGATAGCTTTTTGTGTTAAAGAGAAGCTGTATGCTGCTGACTCATCTGGTGGTACAGCCAGAGAGGGAAGGAGAGAAAGCAAGATGTCTCCTGCAGTGGTCTGAGCAGCGGTAGCACAAGAGCCCTTAATCCTGTGTTTATTTTCCCCCATCTGACAAGATTGCAGGACTGGCCATGTATACATAAAATCATTCTAGTTAGGGGCATCCTTCTGATCTGCTCTGAGAAACACTTTCTGTGAGCTGGAAGGTGAATGATGTGGATTTCAGCAACAGTTAGCAGCCTCTTTCGCAGACTGTCAGTGACTTTTAGCCTGTGTTTTCGTGAGAGTGTGCGTGCTCATGCGTATTGGAAGGCGTGCTCGCAATGCTAGGAGAAGAAACTTTCTTGTCACAGGGCAAATAGAGGCTATGTGTTTGGGCGAGTTTCTTCTTGCTTATTTTCCAGTGCCTCCAAATTGCTGCAGGAAAGGAAATAATTTGTTTTCCATCTGTATCTCTCAGAAGATTTGCCTGGACAGACACACAATTAGGTTTGAATTCCTCTCTCCAAATACTGATATAGCATCGAAGTTCTCAACTAACAGTAGTTCTGTCAACTCACACAGACTAGAGAAGTTATTTGGCCATGCACAAGCTGTGGCAAAGTCTGGAGCCTGACCCTAAGACCCAAAGGCCCCTGGCCCACAGACGTGTGCTTTAGCCACAGTCCACACTAAGACAAAGAGATAAAGGAGCACTTCTTAGTGACAGAGTTCAAAACTGTACAAGACCAAGTAATCCAGAACCAGCCCAAAGCTGCTGAATTTATTTCTGATTAGGACATAAGTCTTAGGAGCTGAACTGCCACTGAACCCACCTCTCTGACTCTTGAACGCGTCCTTGTTGCATTATGAGCTTTGTTGTTTTAACCCACGCACGCTCAGTATGCTAAGACGACTCTTGTTTGCTTTGCAGATATCAGTGTTGATCATCCTGATGAAAAGTCAATCATCACCTACGTGGTGACATATTACCACTACTTCTCCAAGATGAAAGCTTTAGCTGTTGAAGGAAAACGTATTGGAAAGGTTTGCAATTTCAGTTATAAATTGTTATAAAGCAGTTGAAAGATTTCTGATTTTTTTTAATTTTCCCTCTTGGGTGTTAGTTTTTTAAGAGTCCACTGCATGGTAGTTTTTAGTGTTGCTTTTGAACGTGATTTGAATGTTAAATATTCCCATATGACTGTGAGGAGTAGTTAATTTCCAGCTGTCTCGTATTAGAAAACATTTGGCCGGTGTTTTATTTTTGCTTGTTAATTTTGCATCATTGCTGCTTTTCCTTTCTCATTAACTGCTCCTCACCCTCTGGGTCCTCTGTCTCTTCTGGGGCCCAGAAAAGTCCCTCATTTACAAAATGTGCAGTCATTCTCTGCCCTTTGGCGAAGTTGCCCCCATCTTTACAGCTGGCAGACTGAACATGAATCCTTTTGTGAGCCTCAGCTCTGCCCCTCTATTGCTGTGGGATCATGGGAATTCACTGCTGAAAAATGCAAAGCCCTCATTCCTCTGAGATCCCACCCCCGTGGCGCTCAGGAGTGAGTGGTCTGATTCATAAGTCAAGTCTCTCAACAGTTTCTTTTATGTAGCTTGTTGGATTTAAATGACTGAAGAGCACTGCCCTTGTTATTCATGTTATGTTGTGCTGCTTGTTGCAGGTGCTTGACAATGCCATTGAAACGGAGAAAATGATTGAAAAATACGAATCGCTGGCTTCCGACCTTCTGGAGTGGATTGAGCAAACCATTATCATCCTCAACAATCGCAAATTTGCCAACTCGCTAGTTGGTGTGCAGCAGCAGCTACAGGCATTCAACACTTACCGCACAGTAGAGAAACCACCCAAGTAATTTTAATCTTAGCTTAAAACGACAGTGGTCTTGGTTTTTTTAGTCAATCGTTGATTTTTTAAAAAACAAACACATCCAACTAATTTTAATCTTGGCTTAAGAATTTATTTTTCTGAACAGACACAGATATCATATTTCTAATTGGCACTCATCATTATTACTCAGGGCCTGTTTGCTTTATGCTGTTCAATGTGCAGATAATAACAAGTGTGTCGCCTGCAGGATCTCAGAGTCCTGGAAGCTGTCACTTCACTGAGATGCCTGCCTTATAATATGAGTGGTAATAGCGTACCATGTTAGTATAGCAGTATCACCAGTCATGCTTGCTAGTAGTGTATAATACCAATACGCTGCTATTAAAAGAATCTTACCGCTTATCCAAAATCAAGAGGAAGTGTGTCTGGCTTTGTAAAACGTAGCTATGCTTACTAAAGCTGATATAACCAAAACTGTGCAAATTATTTCTGGAAAGTTTCTTCTAGCATTGTGATATCAGATCTGTTTATTATTTTTGCCTAGTATAAGTTCTAATGGATAATATTCACAATCCAAAACATTACTGAGTATCCAGACATCTTCTAAAATTGCAGTCTATTCCCTAGTACCTATGCAGTTTGTTTATTTCCCAGGCGTACAACTCAGGGAAAGCAGTGGGCTTTAAATAAAAGTTCAATTTCTTGAGTTGGTAGAGTAAACTAGGGCAACACACATAGTCGAATAAAAAAAAATGCCGTCTTCTGCCCCCCAAGGGGGTTTAAATCTAAACTCACAGACAGCTGACTTCTGTGAAGTTTCTTTTGCTGTTTGACCCAACTGGTTCCAGGGGATGTGTGGGCTATTTTGATTGCTTCCAGCTTTCACACAAGATGAAGGTGTTTATCTGAATGCTCCAGTCTTAATGTCAATATTTTAAGGAAGTGCTTTGTAATACCTTAGTAGCAATGAAAGCTTCATTGTAACTCAGTTCTTCTGCAAAATTTTGTTTAGATTTACAGAAAAAGGAAACCTAGAAGTGCTGCTTTTCACCATCCAAAGCAAAATGAGAGCCAACAATCAGAAAGTATACATGCCAAGGGAGGGCAAACTCATCTCTGACATTAACAAGGTAAACTGAGCTAGCTCCTCCTGTGCGACTCAGGATTTTGTTGTTTTCTTTCAGTCTCTTTCTCAGTATACGGAGAAGAAACACATTTGCTGTCTCCAGTCTTGATGTGGGGGACCATAAGGGATGGGAGAGGTGGGGTGACCTTTTCTTACAGCTCAGAGTCATTAATCTGAACCAAGTCCCTGGGTATCCTCAGCATCTGTAGGATCTTCTGCACTGGAAGAACGCTCAACCAACTGCATTCTGTGCAGTTGGTTATGGATCTAGTAGCCCTGCTTTGCTTTTCCGGGCTCCTGGCTATTAGAGTTAATCGACAGAAAGTAGCAACAATATCTAGGTATTGCAGCCCTCCCCATTTGCCCTGCTGCCCGCAGTGTGGGAGAGTGAAGGAAATGCTATGACCGATCTTGTGGGTTCCCTCTCAGGGTTTATGCAGCTATTTTTTATGCTGGCGCAGCTGGCAGAACAGCAGCAGAACTGACAAGCTCTCTCAAGGATAACAAACAACTTAAAACTGTGAGCTTTCCTCGTTTGTGTTTGATCATGCTTGGCATTCCCAGAGCAGCTGCTGTGGGCGTCTGTGGCCTCGGTCTGCGTCCTAGAGAGCAGTAAACGGCCCAGCTCTCCTGTTTGCATTAGGCCCCTGTGCTTGTGAATGCCTAAAATACTTGGGTTTCAGGCAGTTTCACATCTGCTAGGATTTAGAAGAATCTAGGATAGTTTGTGTTTAACTGTGGGTATTTTTGTTGTTTGTAAGAAGATCTGAAAGGTGATTAGCTGGCTTTCAATATGCTTCTAAGACTTTTTATTTTTGTAATATTAATGTCACGCATGCAAATAACTTTTGGCCTTGGGGGGAAAAAAGGACTTGTATGCACCAAAATTAACGGAATTCTGCAGTTGTTTTCTTTTTCAAAGTGGATGCAATAAAGAACAACAACTGTATGTTGATTGTAGAGGTGAGAGGGCATGAATCTCTAATTTTCATTTCCTAAAGGAGGAAGATAGAATCTGCTTATTTGGGAGTAGTGCTCAGAAGAAGTTTTTTTAAACAATACTTTCTTACACATTCAAGCCAGGTGGTTTGCTTAGGCTTTGTTGGAGGCAAAAACCAAATGTACTCAAGAAAATGCATTCTGAGATAAACAAGTCTTATACCCCTTGCTCAGAAAATGAATGAATGAATTGATAAAAAATTTTAAGTTGTGCACTTATATTAACAGACAAGGTGTAAGGCCAGCCAATACAAAACAGATTTATTGGCATATAAATAAATAAGCCAGTTTTGTGAAACTTGACTGTAGTGACTTCAGTCCTGATTTCATGCAAAGATGATGTGATTTATCATAATCCTATAAGAATGTGTGTTTAGAAGAGGCATGTTTTTTCTCCACGTCTTCAGGCCTGGGAAAGACTGGAAAAAGCTGAACATGAAAGAGAACTGGCACTGCGAAATGAGCTCATCAGACAAGAGAAACTGGAACAACTTGCACGCAGATTTGATCGCAAGGCAGCTATGAGAGAAACTTGGCTGAGTGAAAATCAACGTCTCGTTTCTCAGGTCCTGCTTTCAGAAATTGTCCGTGTGACTAAAATGATTCCCATGAGTAATTATAGGATACAGTTCTTGCAAAGAGAACGTTTCCTCCCCTGTGCCTCATATTTTACTGAATCTCTGTATATTTATATTTGTTGTATGTGTATATTTAGAGTATATGTGTATGTACTGTATGTCCTATCTTTAATGCGTTTGGGATATCCCTTCCTTGAATCTATCAGTCTGTGCTCAGGAGATACTGATGTGGAAATATCTACCCACAGTCAAGATTTTCTTTATCTGAATAGTTTGGTCAATTCAGTGGAATTAGCCCAGGAATTGATTTTGTATTTTAATATTAGAGATGACTTTAAAAATAAATCCACACCCCCAGCTTAATCCTGATGGCCACTATGATTCTTTCCCCAAAGGTAGTAAATGATATCTCTGATTTTATCAGTGGTTCTCTGGTTATCAGAGGTATCTCTGGTTTTACTAAAGAAGACTTTCAGAGCGTTTTGAGATCCCAAATTTGCTAACAAGTGTATTCTGCACAATCAGAAATCATGTTATGAGCAGTAGGGCTTTTCTCCTCAGCAGCCATTACTGAAGAAGCATCTCTGTCTTTACAGGATAATTTTGGCTTTGACCTTCCAGCAGTAGAGGCTGCAACAAAAAAGCATGAGGCCATTGAAACAGACATTGCAGCGTATGAAGAACGAGTCCAGGCCGTGGTTGCAGTTGCGAAGGAGCTTGAGACTGAAAATTACCATGATATCAAACGCATTACTGCGAGAAAGGACAATGTTATACGCCTATGGGAGTATCTCCTGGAGCTGCTCAGGGCACGGAGACAGCGGCTGGAGATGAATCTTGGTCTGCAAAAGATTTTCCAGGAAATGCTGTACATTATGGACTGGATGGATGAGATGAAGGTAGGTGCTAGCCATTTGAGAACATAGTCCAAATATTCTGGAAAGGTGTAGATGTCCTTTTTTGTAAATTTTTAAGATTCATTTCGCCCCTCTGGTTTAATAGACAAATGCAGAAGATAGACATTCAAGAGCAGTGAACAAATTCTTTATACCTTATGACAATTAAAAAAAAATAAATATTAAAAACAAGTAAGGAAAAAGAACAAGTTTGCTCCTATAAAAAGCTACTTTTCAGCTTCCTGTCTCCCTCATAAGGTCCAGAGGCGTTGGTCAAAGTGCTTGGATAAGGATGATAATTTCGGTGAAAGGGAATTAAATAATCTCTCTTCATCACAATTTACATTGGGAACAAGTCACCTCTTCACCTCTGTGCTTTAAAAAGCATGAATTTCTTCCTGTCTGTTTTCCTGCCATCTGGGAAGGGAGAGGACCATGACTTATGTTCTTGTCCATCAGCCAGCAGAACTTGAAGCTGTTGGAGGAAAGATGTGTGTAGCTCAGTGGCAGCTCACAGCACCTGGACTGAGTGCTTTCCTTTGGACCTGCTGAGCTAACTTAGCGTCTCATCATCCTAGACTTAAAACTGAATTAAAGAGCGGTCAAGTTCTTCATGGTTGCCAGTGACTTTAAAAATTGGTTCAAATTCATATCAGCCATGTTTTTATACATTTGAAATAGCTCTCTTTATGGGCCTGGTGTTTCTCTGGACTTACTTCAGTGTAACAACAGAGAACAGTGTAATGCTGGGAGTCATTAAGAAACAAACAGCTTATGGCCTTCAGCCTATTTTACTTGTCTTCTACATTTTGATCAGGTGCTTCTGCTGTCTCAAGACTATGGCAAACATTTGTTAGGAGTTGAAGACCTGTTGCAGAAACATGCTCTTGTGGAAGCTGACATTGCTATTCAGGCTGAGAGGGTGAGAGGGGTCAATGCATCTGCTCAGAAGTTTGCCACTGATGGAGAAGGTAACTAGCAGCCAACACATCCTTCTTTGTCTTAATTACATATGAGGTTATCTATAAGCCTCATTAGTTCTGCAAGACATGTTAGGTTAAATTCAGCACCAGAATAAGAGAATCCAGCTTCGTTTGTTCCTTCTTTACTCACTGTGTAATGATTAATTTGTCCAGGTACCTGCTCAAGAATTCATTGTGGCGTTGTGTTTTGCATAGGATGTCACGCTCCTAACCAGCAGCTGCTGTAACTTTGTAGTAGTCACCATTAATTCCCCATTCCATGTTTCTAAATTATTGGACCCAGTCTGATATTGTCCCAATTTATGCTAAATAAAAGCAATTCCACTAAACGAGTGTCATCAGCTAGAGTAAATGGTGTTCATTTTGTGCAGTTGTGTGTATGAAGCTGATATAAATCTGGAGTAGTGAATTTTGTTTCACTGAAAAGAGTCATGAATATCTTTCCTTTCTTTTTTTTTTTTTTTGTCTTTATGCAAAGAACAGTATTTTCTGATGTGTGTTATTGTACGGTGGAGCTTGAATAGTTCATGCTCACTTTCAGGAGGCTAACTATGAATTCTTTTACATAAAGTTCATAGATGAAACAAACAGGAATTAAGAACTCTGTGTATGCCCCAGCTGTAGAGATGAAAATGAATCAGTCCAACTTGTAATGTACATTCTCTATTTGAACAGGTTACAAACCATGTGACCCGCAGGTTATCAGGGACCGCGTCGCTCACATGGAGTTCTGTTACCAAGAGCTGTGCCAGCTTGCAGCTGAGCGCCGGGCCCGCTTGGAGGAGTCCCGGCGCCTCTGGAAATTCTTCTGGGAAATGGCTGAAGAAGAGGGTTGGATCAGGGAGAAGGAACAGATCCTGTCATCTGATGACTACGGGAAGGACCTAACCAGTGTTGTCCGTCTCTTGAGTAAACATAAGGCGTTTGAAGACGAAATGAGTGGTCGTAGTGGCCACTTTCAGCAGGCAATAAAAGAAGGTGAAGACATGATTGCGGAGGAGCATTTTGGGTCTGAGAAAATCAGAGAAAGAATTAAGGATATCCGGGAGCAGTGGGCTAACTTGGAACAGTTATCTGCCATTAGGAAGAAGCGTCTGGAGGAAGCCTCTCTCCTTCACCAGTTCCAGGCTGACGCTGATGATATTGATGCATGGATGTTGGACATCCTCAAAATTGTCTCCAGCAATGATGTTGGCCACGATGAATATTCCACTCAGTCCTTGGTCAAGAAACACAAAGATGTGGCTGAAGAGATTGCAAGCTACCGGCCAACCATTGACTCGCTTCACGAACAAGCAAAGGCTCTACCGCAGGAACACGCCGGATCTCCAGATGTGCAAGGCAGATTGTCCGGAATAGAGGAAAGATACAAAGAGGTTGCTGAGCTGACTCGGCTGCGTAAACAGGCCTTGCAGGATACCCTTGCTCTGTATAAGATGTTCAGTGAGGCAGATGCTTGTGAGCTTTGGATTGACGAAAAGGAGAAGTGGCTGAATAATATGCAGATTCCAGAGAAGCTGGAGGATCTGGAAGTGATCCAGCACAGGTGAGAATGCCTTTACCAGGAGGTTTGGGGAATACTGGGTGGAAGGTTTTTTTTGCACCAGCTACCTTCCTCAGCTTGCCTCTGGCTCAGATTCTCTAATGCCTGTGTCATCTTTGTTTGTTTGTTTGTTTTTTTCCCTGCTCCAGATTTGAAAGCTTAGAACCAGAAATGAACAATCAGGCATCCCGTGTTGCAGTAGTGAACCAAATTGCTAGACAGCTAATGCACAGCGGCCATCCAAGTGAGAAGGAGATCAAAGCACAGCAAGATAAACTCAACACAAGGTAAGTGAAGGCCTCATGCCCACGAACATGACACTGGCCGAAACAAGTATGGTGGGGTCATTTGTGTTTCTTATATGTGTTTTTTAAGATATTCTGATACTGTTACCTGAAGTATCTTCAAGCTGGCCTTTAAAGCTTCAGAAGGAAAAAGAGCTGTGTCTTTCAGTGTTTGATTAACAGATGGAGTTTTGCTATTGACTTCAACCAGGTCCTGAGTGTATCAGTACCTTGATTTTGAGAGCTGGAAATTTACAGCAATGGCTATTATGATAAAAAAGAAACCAATATAATTTTGTGTAAACTCACTCATTTTTTGGCTTCAAAAAAAACTGAGAGAGTACATTTAGTGTGAAAATTAGATGTAACTAGCAATTTTTCACTTCAGGAAAAATTATACTTTTAAGGACTCAGTATTGCTGGTACTTGTCATATTCTAATATACTCCATAGCTTGGTTAGTGGTTGTTTTGCTAAAACTATTGCTGATATGGGAAGGACTGAAAAAAACATGAGTAGTTAGGTTATTTCATGGCTTACCAAGCTAATGCGACCAACTGCTCACTCAGCAACGTTGCTGTATCCTTTTCCCTTATTATACACAAATCTCAATTTCTCTGCTTTTCTCTCCTCACAAATTTCAGATGGAGCCAGTTCAGAGAACTGGTAGATAGGAAGAAGGATGCTCTGCTCTCTGCTCTGAGTATCCAGAACTACCATCTTGAATGTAATGAAACCAAATCCTGGATTAGGGAAAAGACCAAAGTGATCGAATCCACACAAGATCTGGGTAATGATCTAGCTGGAGTGATGGCCCTGCAGAGGAAGCTGACGGGCATGGAACGTGACCTGGTGGCCATTGAAGCCAAGCTAAGTGACCTGCAAAAAGAGGCAGAAAAGTTGGAATCCGAGCATCCTGACCAGGCACAGGCTATCCTTTCACGGCTCGCAGAAATCAACGATGTCTGGGAAGAAATGAAGACCACCCTCAAGAACCGGGAAGAGTCCCTTGGAGAGGCAAGCAAACTGCAGCAGTTCCTGAGAGATCTGGATGACTTCCAGTCTTGGCTATCCAGAACGCAGACTGCAATTGCATCCGAAGATATGCCAAACACACTGACAGAGGCTGAGAAGCTGCTCACTCAACATGAGAATATTAAGAATGAAATCAACAATTACGAGGAAGATTATCAGAAGATGAGGGACATGGGTGAGATGGTGACACAAGGCCAAACTGATGCTCAGTATATGTTCTTACGGCAGCGCCTACAAGCTTTGGACACTGGATGGAATGAGCTTCACAAAATGTGGGAGAACAGGCAAAATCTCCTTTCCCAGTCTCATGCCTACCAGCTATTTCTCAGAGATACCAAGCAAGCAGAAGCATTTCTTAATAATCAGGCAAGTGGTCAAGATATACCTTATTTCATTTCTACAGGCTGGCACCATATACTGCAAGCAATTAACAAACAAGATCATTTGGCAGGAGACCTAACAACAGATAAATTGCCCCTTTTAAACTATAAATTGCTTTTTGTATTTTACTTCTAACTGTTCTTGGGAGATGTTTCCTTTCATATGTGGTGAATCTGTTGTTGGAGCAGACAGCATAGCCTGAGCGTAATACTTATGTCTCTCTGATTTATGCTTTAATCACAGGAGTATGTTTTGGCGCACACGGAAATGCCCACTACCTTGGAAGGAGCAGAAGCTGCTATTAAAAAACAGGAGGATTTCATGACCACGATGGATGCCAATGAAGAAAAGATCAATGCAGTTGTAGAGACTGGCAGGAGGCTAGTTAGTGATGGGAACATTAACTCTGATAAAATCCAGGAGAAAGTGGACTCTATTGATGACAGGTAAGGTCAGAATGGTGGCAGAATGTAGCTGTTCGTACTTTAATTCTGTTCTCTGAGAGATGACCTTTTACCAGAATCCAAAGGCAAAGTAACATGTTAGAAAATGTCTGTTGCAGACTGTTTTCTTTGTCCTGTGGAAAAATAGGAACGGTAATGTTTCAAAAATGTGCTGGGCTAATCTTAATTAAATATTACCTCTCCCATTTTCTAGAGACTTACTAGATAATGAGCTCACTACCCAGAATTTGGCTATATGAGTGTTGCTATATAATTCTCGGAGTATTAACAGACTTTATTATGGTGGGAGTTGTAGCAGTTAGCTATACCTGGTTCCACAAGTCTTAGTTTCCTCTGCTACCTCCTAGCTGATTTAATTATAATGATGTATTCCTGTCCTTCCTCTGAGGATGGAATGTGGCTCTTCAAGAGTGTAATTGGCATTGTATCTCCCCCACCCGCTTGGCTTTGATCGCCTTTTCCAACTTGTCTGGCTCTTCCGAAATCAGATTAGGAAGCATTGGTACAAATGTGTCTTTCATCCTAGAACAAGTCTTTTGCTTTGTCTCTTTAGCTGTGGCCTGGATGCTATAGAACATTAAGAGTTTCTTTTTCTTTGCAAACCAAATGTTCAGTTTTGATGGCTATGATTCATGGTTCTTTCTGTTTTGGGTTTGAATAATAGTGCAGCCTTTCAAGGCGCTTCTCAATCATAAGTATCAGAACACAGCAGTAAGCTCAGACAGAACTTTTATGTCAAATGTTACTGACGACCCTTCTATCAGACTTGGCATCCTCCCACAGCCGGTAAGCTCAGAGTTATCCAGGTGCCTTTATCTCCAAGGAGAAACTGCACTGAAGTAGTTCAGAAAATGTACCTTTCCTGTTTTGGCAATCATGTCCCACTGTGTATGCACCCACTTTAGCTGTGGCTCATGGCTTCAAGAAAGGCAGATATTCCTGTTCCCAGAGCTTACTGAGGGCCTCTGAGCCCTCTGACAACCTAACGCCGGGGATACCTCACGTTTTCATTCTCTCTCTAACCAGCCTGACTCTCTTTAGATCCCAGAGAGAATCTGCAAAGACCAGGAAGAGGAGATTATATGAAAACAATCAAGGTGAAAGCTAGGAAATTAATTTTCCTTATTCACTCTCTCTGACTTTCAATGTCCTCTGCTATAAGTTTTCCCGGAAGGAGGACTTGATCCTAGCCTTCTGGTCAGGTGTCTTCTTTCTGTAACTTTTGGAATATTAGAAGATAGCATCCAAGGATATAGTAGGAAATGGTCAGCTGCTTCTTGCAGCCCTTTCTGGGGTGGCTGGAGTGGGAGAGCTTCAGCCTCTGTTCTGTGTGCTCTGCAGAGAGGTTCCTGCTGCCCTGGCTGTGGTGCTCTGGTGACTGTTTCCCCCCAGTGCAGGTACTCCTCTGTGTCCCCAGTGTTCTGTGGCACCCCAGCTGCCCACCCGGGCCATCCTGGCTGTGGGACGTGTGCTCAAATTCCTACTCTGAATGGCAAGCAAGTCCTAGAGACTGTATTTTTTTAAGCCCACTTTTCTCCAGCGTGTTTCCTTAATTCCAAAGCTATTTATGCAGAGCGCTGCAAAAACCATCCGGTGCACTGCTATTCAGGAAATCCGTGTGATTGCTCTCTGAGTCTGTAAGGCTGATAAGCCCCAAGAACAAAGCCTTAGGGCTGGGTGCACTGGGAGTGGTAGCAAAGGAAGCCTCTTTGGTTTTACAAAAAAACTGCTCTCCCAACCAAGCTCCACCTGGGTGTATAACAAAGGACCAAAACAAACAAGTACAAATATGTGCAGTGGCTCCGTACTTCCCATATGGAGCTCTTTGTAGTTTTCAATATTGTTAATTGTGTTTTTTACAGTCATGCTTTCAAGCTGTTCCAGAGGAGACCCCGCTGTCCCTTGATGCAGCAGACAGACCCTGCCATAAAATGGTTACCATCTAAATAGACATGGTAGGCATCAGCCTAAGGAAGGAGAGGAGAGTGCAGAAGCAGAGTGGAGCTGTGCAATAGGGGATAAACACTTCAGCACAATCTTTTAGTGCAGTTCACAGGGAAGAATAAATGGGAATAAGAACACAGAGAAAGAGTGAGGGAAGGATAAGATGGGTTTGAATAAAGCTATCACTAGCTAGCTTTTCCAGCTAGGAAAGAAGCTGGTTTCCCCAGTGCGGCTGTCCCTGCTTTGGTGACTTCTGCTGCTGTTTCTGCCAGCCAGAGGGGAAGCGTTTTCTCAGTAGAATGGTGTGAAGCACTTCATGATTTTACAGCAGAAACCAAAGACAATTTATCCTTTAGAAAGGGAGACTACATCCAAATACTGGAGCAAGTAGATTCAGAGTGGTATAGAGGAAGACTGTTTTCTCTTGGAAGAGTGTAAGCGGACTGCCCTAGTCTGGGTGCCTACACATGGCCTCTCTGATTCTGCAAATGAGATTCAGTTTAAAGACAGTGGCAGATCTGACTAGGATTGTGATCTGGGTCCGTTTTTATCAACTTTTGTATTTGTGCAACTTTCCGCTCAACAGAGAACAGAAGTAATTTTTGTTCTTGCCCATGCAAAAAGGAGAGTACCTCTTGTTTGCTGGAACAACTAAAGAAGCTAAAACTGCCTTGCATGTATCTCAGTATTCTTAGCAGGCAGTTGCATTCACGCTACATGTAAGATTTATTATTCCTGCACAGGCTTTGAAACCCACAGGCTTACAGTTAAACCACAAGTGATTTTGTCAGTTTTCAGCGTTGTTAGCATTCTCAGGGGCCTCTGGGGAGACAGCATGGGAATATTGTGGCAAATTTTGGTGATCTGCTCTTGGATTAATTTGAGTCAGACAGCTCTTTGTGCTGAACAGATGTCATTTTCCCATTTTAGATTCTTCATAATGTTGCCACAAAAGGAAGATGCCCCCATGTTTTGACTAACTGCGGTACATTCCCTATCCCCTCTTTTACCATGTAGGTCTGGCTTAGCTTGGACATTAGGATCTGAGGTTGCCTCTTCAGTGTATGCAGAGGGAAGCCCCCTTTTAATGCAGCCCTAGACACTGCTATGGTGTAAGTCATATATGTGATTATTTATGTGAACAGGCAGATGAGTTCAACGTCATTCTAAATAATTAGAGTCTGCAGAGCAAACTGTTTTGTGCAAGTGTGGGATCTTCTTCCACAAGATTTTAGCAAATTTTAGCTTACTATTTTAGCAAATTAGTAAGAAGCAGTCATTGACAACCTTAAGTGTGACCGGGTCTGAGTTTCTGACTGTTCTCTGCCATGCGTGCCTCAGAAGAGCAGGATTTTAATAGTTATGACTGCAATCAGCAGTTGAACAGTAAGCTCTGCGCTTTTCTCCATCCTCCAGTGATGGCCGAGTGCTTGGAGCCTTCAGCAGAGCTGCAGTCCAGCCTGCCCACCACCCCGACGTGCCCGGCTGGCTCAGCTGGAGCCTCTGCACACCCAGCCAGGGAAGCAGGGTGACCAGGCAGGCTCCTTAACACCTCAGTCTTCTAGTATCTGGATAAAAATCTGTATTACGAAGGGTTCTGTCCTCCAGTCTGTCTGCCTGTTTATTCTACCTAAAGCTCTTCTGACGTACTGGTAGTAGAGGGTAGGAGAAGCTTTCTAGCGGTAGGGGTAGTTATGCACAAAAAATTCTAAAATCTCTGTCACTGGAGCTTTTAAAGAACTTAGGGAAACATGAACAAAGAATTAATAATGTTTAGATATGGCCAGTCTGGGGCAGGAGAACAGACTAAATGACTTCTTAAGGCCTTTTATTCCCATAAAAAATAATGTCAATTCTATGATGAAAATACAGGAATTCCTGCCTGTTCCAGCAGTGTCCATCCTCAAAATACTAGTACCGCATCTTCAAGTATCCAGTTTAAACCTTGTTACAGTTCAGCCCTGTTCTTCAGAGAATACTCATCTTTCAGTCTCACTCCAGGTTGTCTTGGACAACCAAACGACCTTTTACATTTAAATAGCTCTAAGTGCCAAAGATGATATTTGTTATGCTGAGGACAAAAAAAAAAAAAAACCAACCCAAAAACCCAAAAAGCTTTCTTCATCTGTTTGATATCCCTGCATGGTTTCCCTTCAAAGTTCTTGAAGTTAGTATTTCCAGCATTCTCTGGGAGATATTTTTGTTACTTTTTTAAACTCAAGTTTTCTCAACATAAGAACTTCTCTACTTGCTCTTAACTCTAGTCAAATAAGTGTCATGAAAGTTCTCCTTTTAATTTCACAATTTGTGTCCTCTCCAGAATACATGAGTCAATAATGTAATCTAGCCTTAAATCTATGAAGTCATCATGATAAAATCACCCAAGCAATTCCTTGCTTCATTTTAGCAACCTGAGTAATGCACTGTATTTGCCCAGGCATATAAAAACCAGCCAAGAAAGAGCGGAATCGAACCCAATGATGTTAAGCTATGTTAGAGAGATTTTTCCTAAGGCACTATTTATGTGTCCTTTCCTTTGTGCTCCCTCTGGTAACACCTGTCAAAACTTCAAGATTACCTGGGCTTGGACTCCAGCCTCTTGCTTTGATGGTTACATACGTCTTCCTTGCCATCTGATCTGTAAATCAATTTTCTTGACCTACAGCTATATAGATGCTGCTTGCCTGGTTATTCAGAGGAAGCTGTTGAGACAAAAGAGAAGCAATTTGTAGTCCTGTAAAGGGTTTTCTCCTATTCCTCTGCCTACAGACCTTTTGCTTTTATGTAAAACGTATCCCTAAGTATTCCTTGTATTTCTGAAGTCAGTAAATTCGTGCCAGAGAGCTTGCTCTGGTAACTTGTTGTAGATGAGGAAAAGTGGTATCTTAATCCAGTTGTTGTCATCAACATGTAATTTATAGTCTTCTAGAATATCATGAGTCTCTGGAGATTTCCACTAACATGGATTTATTTAGCTATTGCCAGTATGTGCTGAGATCATCTTATGAATTGCCACCCTTTAAAATAATTTCCAACTCCCTATCCCTATTTATCTTCGGTTAATACAAAGGGCAGCAATATTCACTTTAAGACACTGTACGGTGAAATATGAACAAATCTAACACAATGAGCAGTAAATAAAAATTACCTTCTTTACTCTGCTGCCTCTGTCTAAATTGCCTCATAAATAACGAAAGCACTGAAGGACAGGGATAACTACTCCAAATTAAGCATTAGTTAAAAACATCTTCAGAGATACCTTGGGAATCAGCTCTTCAGGCACCATGTCCATTTGAAGAACCCACCAAGACCTTTGGGACTGCCAGCATGACTCATCCTTCAATGGGCAAACAGTTATGAATTAAAAATAGGGCTCCTAGACTAACCTTTTCTTTTCTTCTGTCTGCTTTTAAACGCTCTGAAAAATATGTTCCAATGTGCATAAAGCTTCTATTTGCAGAAATACACAGATGCATTGCATGCGTTTTTTGTTAAACACAGCATTTGGAAGGTTACATAAACCACTCCAGCTTTGTTCAGGAGAAGGAGGTGCTGAGCTATAGCGAAGGTATATTATAAAGAGCATTACAGCAAGTACACACTTTGCAAGAGCCACATAACATGCAATCTTATTGTTGCAATTTTGCAGATAGTTTTCTTATGTTTTTTGGCAAACATTCTGAACTTTCCTGTGGTCTTGAAATTAGTGGGCCAAGTTCTGTACATAACACTTGTGAAACCCTGCTGACTTAAAAATTTTCCCTGTGTATTTAACTGGTCACAAAAACAAGTAGATGCTGAACTGAAGTAAGCACATTAAATAACACATGCATGTCTGAGCTTCAAAAATGTCCTTCAGTTGAAAGGCAGTAAAAGACACACACCACATACTTACTCAATAGGCATGTCCCAGAGAGGCTACAGAAACGAACAAGTGACAGTTTTGCATGAAATGCCTATTTCAAGTTTTTTTTCTCTGCTGTTATTTTTTGACTAGACATAGGAAGAACCGTGAAGCAGCCAGTGAACTTCTGATGAGACTGAAAGATAACAGGGATCTTCAAAAGTTTCTTCAGGATTGTCAAGAGGTAAATTACATCCTTTCACTTTTATTGCTCAAAGCTGCATCCTGCAGAAGAGCATTCTTACCCTGTATTTTATGAGGACTGGAATACTCAGCATTTTGCAGTCAAGTCATCCAGTAGTATTTAGTGTGGAGTAAACAACTCAAAAAAACCCCCGCCCAAAACCCTGCAAAAATTAATGTTTGGTTTTTTTCTCATGAACTGCATTTCCTTTTGTCATCTAAGCTAAAGACAGGGAAAATTGCCAAAAGCAGTGAAGATTTTCTGCTGTGATATAAATTAGTCATGTGGAATCTGGTGGGATCAGCACTGAACTCATTAAGAGTTTTGTCTACAGCTGTATATATGTATGTGGCCTGGTGCAGGAGATTTCAAGTGATTTCTACAAAACATCAGTCAGAAGAATAGGAGGTTAGGAATAAGGGGGGAGCAGGATTAAAGTGGATCATTTTTAATGTGTTATTTATCTGAGAGTTTGCATGTGTTTAAAATTATTAAGTACTATAACATTTAAAAGAAGAAATCCTTTCCAGATTTTCTAGTGACTTACATGGACTGTTTACACTGAAGGCAACATTTTAAAGTTAGGAATAATCTTGTTCCTAACATGAGGAATTAATCAAGTAATTTTCAGGTTATTTCATGCAGTACTGACAGATATTAAAGAGGCTTGCCCGTGATGTGCATTAAAAACTAGCTATCCTTATCTGAAGCCTGCAAAGAGAGCTGACTATGACAAAGCTGTGCTTTTAAATTCAAGAGTCAGTACATTAGCTGCACATCTTACCCAGCTACAAGAGACTGGAAGTCACTGCAGTGCGTCTGAATGGAATTGCCCACAGCTGAGATTTCATACAAGAAACAAACAAAATGATGATCATAAACTGGGCAAATGATGTTTACTGCTTGGTTGCCTAGATGCAGTCTATTTTCCTGCATTGAGTAAGCTAACCATGAACTTGGCTTAAATTGCTCCTTCCTTGGTAGTAAAAACATGACAGATTAGCAAAAATTCTGCTGTTATTAGCAGCAGCTTCTTCCTTCCTCTGTAACATCTCTGGTACAAAAATCCCCCTGGCTCTTGGAGCTCTTCTAGCCTCTGTGTCAATGTGGTTGTGTTCCCTAGGATCTGTTTTTGCCCCTGTATCATTGAAGGAAAAAGGAAAACATAAAAGCTCTAGTGTCTGGCCGCCTGAATGCCTTTCCTCTCAATTGTGTCTTCTCCAGCCGCTAAAGCATGGATGTCTCGACTGTACGGTTCAAAGACAGAACTTACAATACCCAAATGTTACAAATTTCTCCAATCCTTTTTGAGAGACATTAGGCCTGACGATAATTGAATGCTTGTTTTCTAAGATAGCCATAACGAGACTTAGAATTTGCATTAGCGTGATTACAAAGTGCCTACTGATACCTACGCTGGGCTGGAGGGACTGTGTGATGGAGCACCACTGTCCTGCGGGGTGGAAGGGAGCCAAGGGAATACCTCGCCCTTTGCTTTTTCGTTAGTGCTGACCATGAAGCTGAGAATTGTTAGAAAACAGATTTGAACCCGTCTCCGTTTCACCTGGCAATGATCCTTTGGCCTTCCTGCCCCGCTGCCTTAGGGATGGTTTCCCATCCGTCTGTAACTTGAGGAAAGGAAGAGTGTTCTCTGCAGTGTGCTCCTTCCCCAGGGAAGGCACTTCCCTCATCGGTCACTCCATCCTGAAGCATTATTGTAAGTGTGGCCTCCTGCCCCTCGCTCCTTCCTGCCTCTGACTCACAGGCAAGGCAGTGAGCAGGGTCAGTGGTGCTCAAGGAGGTGGCAGGGTAATGCTCATAACAACAGCTCAGCAATGACAAACCTTTCCTCCAGGTCACAGACGAGGGAGAACACAGCAGATTTTCTTGTTGTTAGTAGTCGGATACACTGTCACCGGTTAATCCTGGAGTGTTGCTTTTTTTGTCTGTTTCTCACATTCATAAATCTGAATGTGTTAAATAAATCTGCTGAGTGAACGAAATAAAGAGTGACAGCAGAAAATCCTGAGAAGAGGAGATGTGATAAATTTTGCCATTTAGTTTTCTTTGACTTCCTGCTCTTTCACAGCTCACCTTCGAAGAGATTAAAGCTGATCTTCCCTTAAGTGCTTAGAAGTCCCAGCACTGTCTGGGCTAATTTCTCTAGGGACGCCAGAGTGAAAGCGTTTGGCGAGACTCCACACGTCAGAAGTTTTCTGCCTGTTCGTGGAGTGTGCCAGCAGGTTTTGTCATGCAGCACAGACGTCTGTGAACCTTACGCCGCAAGATAGGCTGTGTCAACTTGCGTATTTGCAATGTCTGGGAAGTGCAGCAGCAGTCGGTGCTCTTTCACCTTCCCTTGTTGCTCTGCCAGATTTACAAGGGTTTTGTCTCCGTGTTTCCCTTAGTTCATGCCTGGTTTTCGTTGCAGAGTGTTACAGTCTTCTGGGAGCTGAGAGCAGAAACAAAATTTTGTGGTATAGGTGCAAAGGATGGGAGGAAGCCTAATAGCTAGCTCTGCTGGCATTAACAACCGACTTAAGGGTTTCTGGAGAAATAAATACTCCAAGCATCAATCTGAGGCACTGTTTTGGGGAATTATTGTGTTATTTTTTTAAATCTACTTTTGTACTGAAGATACTGACTTCCAGTGACTATAGCGGTTGCAAACACCGGATTTTAATAGTCACCCCTTAAATGCTTTATTTGCAGTTCCGTGTTATCAGAAGGAACATAACAACATTGTGAGAGTCAGAAATGGGGGTTTTATCCTGACAGCCACTGGCTGTGTACCATGTATCATCTGTGTCTTGGTTCACCCCATCAGTTAATATGAACGGTACTACCTTTCCTTGGGAAGCACTTTTAAATCCTCAGAAGACTGAATGCTGTGGCTGAGTAAAAGCAAACAATGAAAGACAAGCAGTGCAATTTGCAGAGTATAGCAGCTGTCTCCTACCCAGAAAGGCGGGAGTAAAACCACTAATTTTGGGTTATACAGTAATCCTTAATGTAGCCTTTGATTGTTAAGTAGCACAGTAGCCTGTTATAATAACTGTAAGCTTCGCTGCCTACAGAGGTCTTCATTAACATGAGCATTTTTCTCTTTAGACTTGATAGCAAGGTCAGATGTGGAGTTTCTTTGATTGCTCTGATAAGTTTTCCCTTTTTGTGGAGCTTAACAGTGCCTTTAAGGGACAATTTAAAAAAGGCTTGTGAATGCTAAATGGAATTTGTTGCCCCGTATCCTGAGTACATAGCGGAGAATTGGCGAGTCTCGCCTGTGCTCTGTTACTCTTTTTGTCAGGGTGCTTCCTCGGCGTGTGTCGCTGAAGTGGCATTCTAGAAGCAAAGCTTAAATTTGTTTTGACATTTTCCGCTTGGGTAGGCAACTCTAAATATGCAGAAAATGAATCTTTTTCAAATTCTATAAACATTCCTGTGAATGTGTTTTTCCTCCACACCTAAGGGATAGATAAAGCAGTCAGGCTCACCCTAGGAGGAAATCTGACATTGGCTGCTATGATCATTTTCACATTCTATTTGCCCTTGGCAAATAAGCTATCTTTTAAAGTATTGATTTCCTCTAGTGTTGATCTGGAAATTGTTCTCAGTGCCTTTGTATCTGCAGAAAATCGGAAGGACATCAGTCTTGGACTTTTTACAATGGGAAAAGGAAAGTCTTGAGTACCAAAACCCTACTGGAGATTGGACAAATAAACAAATTTATTTATGTAAACCTATATAGAGAAAAGATTATGGGGAAAAGGTAAAAGTGTGGTGGTGTGAATTAATGGTACAAACCCATCTCTATCCTTAAGGCTTTTGATAATGAGTAGAAATACAGAATTTCTCATTCAGTGTTTCCCTGAAAAATTTACCTTGGGGCTCTATTTAATTCTGGAGACTGCCTTTTGCATGCCACTTCATTAGTGTGTACTTCTGCAATGTCCTCAGGAAGTCAGTGAGGCTCCACAGGGGTGTGGTGATGACATTCAAGTCCCGACCCTGAGTAGCACGTTGAGTAATGTTACAAGGGAAAAGCGGTACAAAAATACACTGTGACCAATAAGTAGGACACATGTCCCTGTTTCTCTTGCTGTTGAACTGGGTGAGACCTGTGTGTTTGATTTTGCTCATCATGGAGTTGATTCCTTTCTGCTTGAGTCATGGGTTATTTATATATCGGAGATGGATGTTTAAATTTAACTGTTAAAGAGGTGGATCCTTGACTGAACCCTGAGTAAAAGCAGTCTCTGAATCTCACGCAACTCTTCTGTAGAGGCATCTCTTTATGCTTGATCTGGAGGCATTTTGATACTTTGCATTATTTCACACTACAAATGTTTTCACAAACACCTCTGTATTTTCATTTTCAGCTCTCACTCTGGATCAATGAAAAGATGCTTACAGCCCAGGATATGTCCTATGACGAGGCAAGGAACCTGCATAGCAAATGGCTGAAGCATCAGGCCTTTATGGCAGAACTTGCATCCAACAAAGAATGGCTGGAGAAGATTGAAAAGGTAACTAAAGAACGTCCAAAAAATGCCCTCATCTTTGTTGAAGATGATTATGTATAGAGATGGGATCTGTTCCTCTGCAGAATTGGTTCTTGAATCATCTCTCCAGCTAAGGCAAAAGGAGATTTCATTACTGTAGAATAAGTATCTATCACATTGTGTCTCCATCTAACCCATTTTCTTCCTCATTGATGTTAAATGTTTTTTATCCAAGACATTCTCACGGAATAGTCATTGGCTAAGTTGGCAATTTAATTTTGTCTAGTCTTTCTTATCTCTTAGGAGGAAGGCATAACCTAGTTTTCATACCCAAAGGATAAAAGGGGGAAATGTTGTGATTTGAGCTAATAAAGTAGAAGTACTTCCTGGGAAACAACTGAATGTAGGCGATTAACTGAATTTAGACTCCCCTGCTGCCATGCTGGTTTTCATTCATTCAGGACTATAATCGGGCTGCCTTTCCCTGTGCAAAATTAGTGCATGAGGTAAAGTACAGCCAGTTTTGTGATTAATTAAGATTCACAGCTCTGTATCAAGTTGCTTTGAAGGCTTTAATATGCTGTGATGAGCTGTACTTCCCCCCCCCCCCCCCCCCAATTTCTGATGTGCAGCTCTGGAACACTAAGGAGGTCTCGTCTTTAGCTCTGACAGTGGGTTTCTGTTCAGTGTAAGTTAGCTTAATTGCTCATTTCCTCTCCCACTTTGGCACTCTGTATCCCATTAGAGGCTTTTCTGTGATCTGCAAATAGCAATACCCTTTAATGGTGTAATTAGAAGGCTGCTCTTAGTACTGGAAGTACTTCTTTAGTGATGCTAATACATCCTCACCCTTTGCCTCTGAAAAATCAGATTGCAGCAAAGTACCAAAGTTGTGTATCAAGCCGCAGCTGACAGTCACTGTATTAATGTTACCAGTGGTCACAGCTATTAAATGTGCTGGGTTGTGCGTAGGGTTCACATCTGAAAATGTTTTGTCCCTTGTCAGCACCACCCAGGTGCAGAGGTGGAAGTGTAGTTAGAAGGAAAGAAAATATTTCCAAAACTTAATACAATCTTTGTAAAGGCAAAAAGATGTCTTAAGTCCAAGTGCTCTGCTGGTGCTAGGTACAGGGTTCCTGCTTCCCGAGCAAGATTGTTCCTCTCTGATACTAGCTTAGACCCATGGTAATTGCTATAACCCATCCCCATAACCCTCTTCAGTTGCACAGCTCAGTTTTGGTGCCATAAGCTCCTTCTCCCAGCATTACGCTGGGTCTTCATTGCTCTCCCAGTGAAATGGCCCGCAGAAGCTGGACACACAGCTTGTTCAGCTGCAGCTCCCTCCTCCGCTGTCACACAGGCAGCATGGGGCTCCACTCCCATCTGAGTAGTGTCCCCAGGAGCTCCCACAAAGGAACATGTGTAGTGGGGAAGAGAAAAGAGGCGTTGCTTGACCTTCCCATTGCCAAGAAACCCTCTTCCTGGCAACAGATGGACCAGGGAGCTGATGTTCTGCGAGGACTCACTGGATAATTGGAGATAGAAAATGCATGGTTGATGCTGCCAGCAGATGAGGAATCCTGAGTGCTTGCTAATCAGAATAATTTAACTAAGGGTCTGTGAGTGCTCCTGAGGAGGTACCATTTTGTCGCTCTTTGCTTTGCAGGAGGGAATGCAGCTCATTGCAGAGAAACCAGAGACTGAAGCCGTAGTGAAGGAAAAGCTGACAGGTCTCCATCAAATGTGGGAAGAGCTTGAATCCACTACCCAGACCAAGGCTCAGCGTCTCTTTGATGCAAACAAAGCGGAGCTTTTTACCCAGAGCTGTGCTGATTTGGATAAGTGGCTGAACGGTTTGGAGAGTCAAATTCAGTCGGACGACTACGGAAAAGATCTCACCAGCGTCAACATCCTGTTGAAGAAGCAGCAGGTAAACGGAGCGCAGGTTGCAGAGTGGGCAGACAGCAGATACCTGCACTTGAAGGAACAGACGGGGGATCCTTTCAGTTTAGAAAATAATTTATTTGCTTTTCTTTCTTCCTGTTGTTTCATGTATCTTTAAGAAGAACCAGAAGTACACCCAGAAACAAATCAGCCGTAAATTTCTTGATACAATCTTTGCCTTATACTGCCTTCCTTCCTCACATTAATATCTCTATTCTGTCTCCTGCTGTAGTCCTCCAGTCACCGGTCATTCCCTCTCTGTACGTGGGTGCCGGCCTGTGATTCAAAGTTGTCTGAAGCTGGTCGGTCCCTGATTCCCTGCTGTGAAGGCAGCAAGGAGCAGCAAGGACAGCAGGGAGCAATGAAGCTCTTGTGTGCAATTAGCTGTGCTCCAAAGTTGTTCAGGGTAACTTGTGAATGACCGATAGAAGAGATTCAGCTGTGGTGTTGGCCAAATTCACCATTCGCACAAGCAGGCATAACTGAGGGATATCAGCAGGTGGCCACAGTTGTGAATCTCTGTTTAAGCCTTGTTCCTTGCAATACGAATGCTACAATAATTATTAAAGTGGTAAATCCTTACTGACCAGCATCTGTTCTTCCTTCTTATGAAGCTATTGACATACCTTAGTTGCATCAACTGCTTTTACCCTGGTTTTCAGGACCTTTTTGCCATGTTTCTGTTTAGATGCTAGAGAATCAAATGGATGTTCGTAAGAAGGAGATAGAGGAGCTGCAAAGCCAGGCAAGGGCTTTAAGTCAAGAAGGGAAGAGTACAGATGAAGTAGATGGCAAACGCCTTACCGTAGAAAAGAAATTTTTGGAGTTGTTGGAACCTCTGAATGAAAGAAAGGCAAACCTGCTGGCCTCCAAAGAGATCCACCAGTTCAACCGGGATGTGGAAGATGAAATTGTGAGTATAAAAGAAATCCTGTTCCCCAGACAACAGGAAGGTGTCACACCTATTGCAGAGCTATCACAGGAAGAAACCTTTCAATCATGTCTCTCAATAGCATGTTTGAGTAATGCTGCTTTTTGCATCTTGTGTGCACTAGCCTCTCTCTGCTGCCCTAACTGTATCTGGGGTTGCTTGAAATCATCTGTGCTGCTCTTCTCTTACTTTCAGTTGTGGGTCGGAGAGAGGATGCCCATAGCTACGTCTACCGATCATGGACACAACCTCCAGACTGTGCAGTTACTAATAAAGAAAAATCAGGTAAGTAGGTGCTGTTAGAGCTCCATACCTGCTATTTCTCCTTAGTGCTGACTAATTTGGGAAGGAAAGGCTTGGGGTAAAATGACGGGCGCTTCAGTGGTGATGTGCTATGGGGGGGCAGTGTGACCGCTGGGTGGTGGCATGTTCAGGGAGGGCACAGCCCCAGTTTGTCCACGTGAGCGGATGGCATGTGTTTTGCTGCCTCTCTAGAGTTAAGGCCCCTGACTGGCATTTCTTTTTGGTTTGGTGCAGTGTCTCATCAGTCTGCTTTTCTCCCATGTAGACCCTTCAGAAAGAAATCCAGGGACATCAGCCTCGTATCGATGACATTTTTGAGAGGAGTCAAAACATTATCACAGAGAGTAGCCCTAATGCTGAAGCAATTCAGCAGAGACTTGCAGACTTGCAGCAGCTGTGGAACCTCCTAATCGAGGAGACAGAGAAACGCCACAAGCGCCTAGAGGAGTCTCACAGAGCACAGCAGTATTACTTTGATGCTGCCGAGGCTGAGGCCTGGATGAGTGAGCAGGAGCTCTACATGATGTCAGAAGAGAAAGCCAAGGTGAGCAGCTCCACAGCGACGCTAGTTTGGTTTTAATTGCTTAGCTAGAGGGGGGCCGGTGACATGATTTAATATGTCGCTATTGTAATGGTAACATAAATTTAATTTCCTTGTGAAACCTCAAGTGATCACCTCTTCTATCTGTTATGACATCCCTGGTAGTGCGGAGGATAGGCCTGGCTGTGCTGAGTCAGTGAAGCATCATCAGACTGTGGATAGCAACTGTGTGCCTTCCTTTGCTGTAAGGTCAGAGTTACCAATACAGTCCAGTTAGGTCACGTATTCTATTAGTTTTGAATCACTGGGAACAGCATGATGCACCTGACTATGAAACAGGCCTGATGGCCACTCAGTTGATGCCATTAGTCGTCAGCTTTTACTCCCAGTGAAGTGAAATCGGAACAGCATCAGACCATACCAAAGAGTAGGTGAACTTCTGGTTTTCAAGGAGGTGTTAAGAGTGCTGTATCTTATTTGTTACTTACATAAGTATACTGCGTTCATCGCCCTGATAAAATAAAACTCATCTTCGTATCACTATAACACATTCCATGGGTGTTCAGTCTTCAGTTAAAAAGGATTTGTTTTCTTTTTTATATCTAAGCAATGCAAGGAATAATAATGTGAATAGTACATCACGAAAAATATTTTAATGAAAAGGCTTATTGACAATACCAGTCAACACTGAGAGTTGGGGGTTGTTTTTCTTAGTCATAACAATGCATAGAAAGTTTTGATCAGAATTTCTCCAGGCACTTTGGTGGAGAATCCTTTGGCATGGGCTCTGTAGGATTTGTTTTCTTTGACCCAGGTTGTTGTTGAAAAGCCTGACAAGTGACGTGCCTAAAAGTGTTCCATTTTTCTGAGCCCTGCACAATCACCAGTGTTGTGTAAACACACAAAGAGCTTCATAGAAGAGGAAATTCAACATGCTCAATGCACAGCTGATGTAATTTTGTTCTGCATCCCAGAGGGGTTGTTGCATTCACTCTTTCACTTATTTTGCTTTCTGTGGATACCATTTGCTGTGAACTCAACTATTAATATACCATTGTCAGAACAACTTGTCTTCAAGCTGTACTTGGGAGCAGTTCTTTATGAATCTTTCTGGCTACGGCTTTTTGCTCGCACACCAAGTTGAACTTGCTGTGTGGTATCTTTCTGTGGAGCAGGGGCCTTGACTGTCATTTTCTGTCACCATTACAGGATGAACAGAGTGCAGTATCCATGCTGAAGAAACACCAGATTTTGGAACAAGCTGTAGAAGACTATGCTGAAACTGTGCACCAGCTTTCAAAGACCAGCAGAACTTTGGTGGCAGATAATCACCCAGAAAGGTATTAACTGCCATTTTTAACTGGATTATGCATTCTTTTAGTAGTTCAGTCACTTCGTTGGGTCATTCTGACACGCTAAGACTACAGCAAAGAGTAAGTAGCTTAGAAGAGTGTACAGAGGAAGAGGAGTTCAGCCTCACTCAGTTCCAGATGCATGTTGGACCACCCTGATTTGGCCAGAGGCAGGGTCCTGAACAGGGTCGGTATGTGCAGCTGCTGATTTCTGAATAGTACTGGACACCTCCAATAAATGTCTGTTGTATCCTTTATACAGGCTAGCGGTGTCAGGTCTGCCAGCACTGCTGAACCTTACGGAGGTGTAGCAATCCTGAGATACAAGGGTCCATATTCACTCTTTCAACCAACTTTTATGTCCAGCCCATAGGATCACAGTCATTTATCCTTCTTTCTATAGGGCAGTGCTCCTGAAGATCTGCCTCCTCTCTTTGAGATTCCAGTAGAATCAGAGACTGGAATCTGATGCTTTAAACATGGGCACATTAACATCTTGGTTTTGGTAAATTTACCTCAACTTTCGTAAATAGCTTTCCCTGTGGGAGAATTCAGGAAGCTTAAGATCTGTTTTGCTCTAAGAGCAGCTAGGCAAACAGAATTCTCCGTTGGCTTTGACTGCAAGGCTGCTTTGACTGTGAGGCTGATGTATTTAACTGCTCCGCCTTTGCAGATAGGAAGATAGGACTATCTTAGGAAAGACACTCTCTGCCTCCAGTGGAAGATTGTTATTTAACTCAAAAGCACTCTCTTGTGGTCATGATAATTTCTGACGAGAGTGGATTTCCTGGCTGAGCTGACTGCATACTGGAATAACATAATCAACTTTACAAGGCAGAGGGAGGGCAGTTTGACAGGGCTATATGGCTCAGACAAAATACAGGCAAAAGATACGGCAAGTAGAAATATTAATCGCTTTTGGAAGTGCTGAGCTTTAGGGAGTAAGAAACCCATGAGTACTTCTGAAATTCGAAGGAGAATTTAAATGAAAGTGAAATGCTACTTGCCTCAGCAGCTCAGATCCTGCCTGTAATTTTGGGAGAAGACTCTGGTGTGATCTGTGGTCAAACAAATGGAGAGCTTGGTTCCCAGCTTCACCCTGTAAAGCCAGGGGGGTTATGTACAGGGCAGAGAAGTTTTCCAGCTAGTGCAGTCAACTGTGCTAGCAGGGGATTGGTCCAGTGTGTCTGAGTCAAATTTATGCATGCAGCAGGCATGCATTCTGTGGATTAAATAGCCCAAGAGTGATTTTTATTCCTTGTAGGTTTTTTTTCCATTTACTTTTATTATTTGTAGAAGACGACGAGGACTCAGTGCTGTCTTATTTTTTCAGTGAGCGTATCAGCATGCGCCAGTCCAAAGTGGATAAGCTGTATGCAGGCCTGAAGGATCTAGCTGAAGAGAGACGGGGCAAGCTGGATGAGAGACACAGGCTGTTCCAGCTTAACCGCGAGGTGGATGACCTGGAGCAATGGATTGCTGAAAGGGAGGTGGTGGCAGGATCCCACGAGCTGGGGCAGGATTACGAACATGTAACAGTAAGTTTTTTGGATGTGGCTGCAGGTTGACCTTCCTTTTCTGGATGCCACACACAATAGATGGTTAATATTAATGGGCGGCTGGCTTGCTTGGTTTGCCTAGATCAGTTTGTAATTACAGCGCTGCATGAGTCTGTTTCTCTGCGTTTCAGATGCTACAGGAGCGATTCCGAGAATTTGCCCGAGACACTGGAAACATTGGACAGGAGCGTGTTGATACTGTTAACCATATGGCAGACGAACTCATCAACTCTGGACATTCAGATGCTGCGACAATTGCAGAGTGGAAGGACGGACTCAATGAGGCCTGGGCTGATCTCTTGGAGCTCATTGACACGAGAACACAAATTCTAGCAGCCTCTTATGAACTGCACAAATTTTACCATGATGCCAAGGAGATCTTAGGACGTATTCAAGACAAACATAAGAAACTGCCTGAAGAGCTTGGTAGAGACCAAAACACAGTGGAAACACTACAGAGAATGCACACAACATTTGAGCATGATATCCAGGCACTCGGCACCCAGGTGTGTAGCAAGCGAACGGCGCTGTCTGTGGGTATAGGAACCTGAGCTGCAGAGTTCTGCTGCTGCTCTTGGCCCCTCCATGGCTGGGAGACAGAGTGCTGCCAGCTGCTTTCCAAGTGTATTTCTGTGGGAGTAACTTCACCTGCGTCATTTTCTTATCTGTCTTCCTGCTTCTCTGTCATCGCATTAGGTTAATTAGTTCATCTAAAATAGAAATCAATAAGTACACAGATTTCTGAATATGTAGGTAATTGTTGAACGTTATTCCATTTTCTGTCCTTGGTTGAAGAGGAAATCATAAAGGCAGAGAACTTCTGTATTTATTTAAAGTAAGGCAAAAAGCTGCGATGTCGACTGACAGTCTCAGCCTGTGTGCATAGGAACAGAGAGTGGACGGAGAGGCACGAGGGTAACACACTTCAGCTCCGCAGAGGACCTTTCTCTGATTGTGTCAAGCAGCGGCACCAGCAGTACACTGTGTGGCTGATAGGGTTGGAAAATAGCTTTACATTCGAAGAAAAAGAGGTTCATTGTCTCTTTAGACATGGAACAGATACTAAATCTGTAAAGAATTTTTAATGTACCAGAGGTAATATGAAATACAGGTTTCAGATTTTTGTGTCCTTAGCATTACAGTGTTACAATAGTGTTACATTAATTGTGCTGGAAGCCACCTTAGATTTGCCTGCTCCTTATGCCATGTTCATCTCAGTGAACACAAGACACAACTATCCTGTCCCATGGAAGCATCGATAGACCAAAGAATACTCGGAGGACAGGGGCAAATATGAAGGGATGTGTAAGCCTGGTTGGTTGTTGTTTGTCTTTGTTTGTTTGTTTAAAAAAAACCCAAAACACCAAAAAGCCCCAACCAAACCCTCTTCTGCTAGGCACTTTTTATTTTTCCTTTCTGAGAGGCGAAGGAGGCCTGTAGACCTACATAGAGGCTTTCTGACTTGGTTATGAGTCTGGGCATTCTGACTTAAATATTGCTTTTTATGGTACTTCCTAACAGCAATCTGAAGAGATTTAAAGTACATAGTCGAGGCTAAGATTTTTAAAAGCAGCCAAACTCGATCCAATTCCGAATCTTTTGAAGCCAAGGGATGTTAAATACAAGGCGGTAGCCGTTCATACAGCACACAGGGGAGTCTAAACCAAAAAACAATGTTCAGCTGCCAAAATGAGAATTTTGGAAGAGAACAAGTTGCTTAAGGAATGGAGGAATTACGACTGGCTGCATTTATCCCAGTAGGTCAGAAAAGATAGCTTTTATGGCCAAGCTGCCTGCCAATTCTTGATTGTGTTGCAATTTACATAGTTGTTTACGCTAGAATAAAGGGAATAGAGCAACCATTTGATTTTCCAAGTGTTTTACTTTCAGAAGCTGTAGATTTTATATATAAAATGGGGGACATTCACAAAACACCAATCCCAGTCTCTCAAAAAGGTAATTATAATCAAGGCCTAAATGAAGGAATATGTAATCATAGCGCAGAGCTGTGGTGAAAGCACTTAGGATAGTTTTCCAGTGAAACAGCTAGAGCACCAAGATGGATCATTATGACAGTGGCCTGATCTCTGTGCCTGTAGCTAGAACACTGTTTAATTTGTTGTTTGTTTGTTTGTTTTTTAAAGAGAAAATTATTAGAAAAGAGCTAATAGAATGATTCTTGGCTTGAAAATATGTGAAACAGTCAAGAAATAGCATTTAATGTCCCAAGACAGTGTTTGAAAGGAAAAGAGATTTCTGATAGTAGAAAGATCTTTGAATTTTCAAATTTTCTTCTGTTTGAAGTCATTATCTACATTTTTGAAAAAAACCTCTCTGCCATTAAAATATACATTTTTTTCATACTCTGACAGAAAAGTTATGAAAAGTCATACTCTGTCAGAGTAGTGGTTTTGGTACAGGAGTTCCTGAGTGGCATTGAACATTTGATGAGGAAAGTGGTCCCCATTTGCCCTGACATTTAGCAGTCACTTTGTATGGGCACCCAGTTTTACAGGAGGTTTAGGCAGTGGCAAATCTTTGTTATTTTGGGGGCTCCTTGACCCAACAGTCTTCTCGAAGAAATATTCTCAGAGGGATATACTGATTTAATAACAGAACAAACCTTTTTAGTATCGACAGACCCAAATGTATTTGCAGTGACTTTAGAAAGCCATTCAAATTATGAATAACAGCCAAAATTTCCCAATGTTTGTGACTCAAAAGTATCCAAACGCTGATGCCTATTTCTCTTACAAAAACACACCAGGTGAGACAGCTGCAGGAGGATGCTGCTCGCCTTCAGGCTGCCTATGCTGGAGACAAAGCTGATGACATCCAGAAGAGGGAAAACGAGGTCCTAGAAGCATGGAAGGCGCTGTTGGATGCCTGCGAGGGCCGCAGGGTTAGACTGGTGGATACAGGAGACAAATTCCGTTTCTTCAGCATGGTTCGTGATCTCATGCTTTGGATGGAGGACGTTATCCGACAGATAGAAGCCCAAGAAAAGCCAAGGTAATGTGAAGTGTCTCTTCTCAATCAGAAGATAAGGCTGCAGGTCAGTTGAGGAGAAGACTCAGTATCGCTGAGCTAGAAATTCAGAGAGAGGCTGTCAAAATCCGATGGTGGTGTAGCAGCTTGCTTTTATGTATTGCTGCCCAGCAGAGGCTGGGGGCTTCTGAGGTAGTTGCCATGTAAAATGGTCTTCAAAGAGATTAAATCCCACACATTTGTTTGATTTCTGATTCAGACCAGAATGATGCCATTCCTAAGGAAAGGCTGCTAAGCAATCTTGCTTCCTGAACTACAAAGACAATCTAGGAATTAATATTTTCTTTGTACAGTTCTGGATTAGTTTACTTGTTTGAAAATGTAACAGCTGTTAAATCTGGAATACAAGTTTCTGAACCATGGATTGATCATTTTAGGGATGTTTCATCTGTTGAACTACTAATGAACAATCACCAGGGTATCAAAGCAGAAATTGATGCCCGAAACGACAGCTTTACTACCTGCATTGAGCTCGGCAAATCTCTTCTGGCAAGAAAACACTACGCATCAGAGGAGGTACTGTGCTTACTGAATGTGTAACAACCGCGGTGCAGCTGGCCTATAGATTTCGTTTCAGCTGGAGAAACTTGCATTGTGTAATCTAGAGATAAATAAACTGCGGATTTATAATGACATGCATTACTTCAGGGACTGTTCCACTTATTTGCTATTGTGAAATTAGCGTGTAGTTTAACCCTGTGAATTCATGTTGGATAGCAGAGATGGCACCTAAATTTAATTCTCAGTCCAGGAAATGCAAAGAAGCTGTTGCCCTCTGTTCTGTAGGGACAGCTGTGTTTAGAAAGGTGACTTCTTTGAGCAAGAGCAGAGACAACCATGAGACAGCCTGAATTTTGTACGGGGGAACTGGAATGCTATGAAGGGGCCTGCTAGGAGAAGGAGCAGGAAAAAGTTTGTCTCCTAGGGAGTAAATCCAGGGAATATTAAGAGGAAAATGTATCCAACTGCTTAAGGCCTAGATTTATTTTCTGGTTTGTCTAGGCCAGAGGATAGAGCATTTCTTCCTGTGTCTCTTCGGTGGAGAGAGGATAGCTAAATGTAAGATACTGCCCACTCAGGGAGGGGATATTTTCTGTGTCTGCATTACAGACGAGTGCTGTGGAGTATCCTCGGAGAAACATTTGCTCAGGAACTGGGAGGTTTTGCTAGCCAGTATTCACCCTGAGAATAACACAGGGCTTACGCTGGCATGTCAGTGTTGTTAGCGCAGGTAGCTGCAGGCTTTTTGTA
This sequence comes from Mycteria americana, assembly GCF_035582795.1. Lineage (NCBI taxonomy): Eukaryota > Metazoa > Chordata > Aves > Ciconiiformes > Ciconiidae > Mycteria > Mycteria americana. The sequence goes on along the minus strand of NC_134367.1, from coordinate 131,074,038 downwards.
AAAATCATGGGCAGTGCATTTTGCATTATTTGCTAGAAAAAGGGCAAAAGGTGTAATACATGGTTGCACTATTTAGATTTGTTTGTCCGTTATACTCTTTTTGTCAAATAGTCTTGGTGCTGTAGTTTTAACAGATATTGTATGCTTATGCAAACGTGATATTTTAATACAAATGCCATATTTATTTATACTTTGAAGAGAAAAACAGCTATTGTATTCACATTTAAGTCACTTTCTGACAGTTTAGCACAAGGTATCCTGTCCGTAAATGCCAGTGCTTTTTGCTGGTGGTAACAGCTTACGCGGTGTGGTGGGGTGAGCTTGGTGCTTATGTAACAGTCCTGCATTCTCCTCTTCAATCCAGATCAAGGAAAAGCTGCTGCAGCTGACAGAAAAGAGAAAAGAAATGATTGACAAATGGGAAGACAGATGGGAGTGGCTGAGACTGAGTAAGGACGTCCTTGGATTTCTTTTGGGAGGGCCATATCTAACTGTGTTTTCACTGTGTCTTGCTCAGCATTGAAAAAACCTGCAGCTCCTTACTCTTTTAGTAACAGTGTGTGTGTCCTGTGATTAAGATTCACAGCTGATGACTGTAAAATAACTGAGCATTTGAAACCAAGAAACTTGCACCAAAGGTTTTACTCTATATGATCAAATTTGGAGCTAGGTGAAACAGATCTACCGTATTTTGCAGGTGTCGCATTCCAACTGGGTTTCTACAAACGATGCACTACTAAAAAGTGGGGAGAAGTAAAGCCCTGCTACCTTACGCATGTAACGTGCCTGCATTATCTGACAGGCTAGAATGTTGATGAGCGGTTTACTGACAAAAGGTGTACTTTTAAGCATGGCAGCATTTTGCAAGTTTTACACCAGCAACAACAACCCAGTTCTGATACTCTAACAAAGTGATCCATATCTCATTTACGGACTGAAGCCTTTGCAGCAGACAGATGTCCAGGACCTCAAAACGTATATTGCAGTATAGTAATTTTGTGGGGTTCTGGGCTGCTGTGTATACTTCCTTTATTGTTTCTGAGCCTCAGCAGGCTTTAAGAAGTACAGTAGCATGGGTGATTGTCCCTCAGTTTGGATGTTTGCACCATATTATTCATCAAAATCGCTTGATCCTAGTCACAAAAGCTGTGGAAGCTTTTTTTCAGCTGTGAAGACAGAAGGAAGAAAACCTGGAACTGTAGCACTATAGACAAGCATAAAGTACAGAAATACTGCTTGCTGAAGGGAACTACAGTCTAGCTGTTCTGCAGACAGGGCAGTCTGAGGAAGAAAACCAGCAGATAACAGACTTTCTACTCCAAAGTTAGTAGGTTACAGCAGATCAGAACAAAAAGGAAACTCTGAAATTGCAAAATGAAATAATCTGTAGAAGAAGTGAAGGTGGGCCTCAACTTTTATTTTTCCTCGGATCAAACCAACAGGACAAACTTCTGCCTTTTAAATGATTAATTTCAGTGAGCTTAATTAAGGAAAATACTTAGCCAAATACACGTACTTTTTTCCCAAGCTATGTTTAAGTAAATTCAGAAGATGCCTGATGATTTCATGATGCTCTTTTTGACATTAATGGCACTGATTTCTGTACATTCTTTGCTCAGTTTTGGAGGTACACCAGTTTTCAAGAGATGCAAGTGTGGCTGAGGCCTGGCTGCTGGGACAGGAGCCCTACCTATCCAGTCGTGAAATAGGTCAAAGTGTTGATGAAGTGGAAAAATTAATTAAGCGGCATGAAGCATTTGAAAAATCCGCAGCTACTTGGGATGAGAGATTTGCAGCACTGGAAAGACTGACCACGGTGAGTGCTATAGGCAAGAATAACCTCTCTTGGTGCCATCTGATTGTTCGGAATAACTCCTAGCATCACCAACCTAATCTCCATTTGTTGATCCATTTGTTGATCAACCTAGGCCAGTCACCCAGGGCCTGAAGTTTCATGTTTCCAACGATACTAAAACCTTCCCAGGTTCATTTGAACTCAACAAACCGCAGGGAAAGCTTAAGTGATAAATGACCTTAGTCGTCAACAAGAGCTGTCTCAGGCCCAGGAGTGATGACGGAGAAGCAAATTCAAGAGCTGAGCAGTTTGCTCCAGCCCTCTGCCATGCAGGTTGTACTGCTAAAAGGGAAGGGGGATTCTGAGTGAAGAAGACCCAGATCCAAATCCTTGAAATTATTTTCGGTTAAAGACGACAGTGTGAGGAGACAGTGGTGGGGAGGGGGATTCAACTAAAATGTTTGTTGTGTTTTGACTGCTCCAGTACAAGGCTACATTGTGCCCTAGAAAGACATAATAAGCCAAAAAAACCCCCCACATTTTGAGCACAGCTGCAATGTCAGTAATTAATGCTTGGAGAGCATGTTACCATCTTTTGAGAATAATTTTACTTTAGACACTAAAATTGAAGTGGCTTGATTTTTCACACACACTGCGCATCACAGCTGCAGACAAAATGGAGTTTCTCAGCATCTTCAGAAATCAGGCTGGTTTTATTTAGATGATTAATTTCAGGGATTTGGATGTGGAACACTTTATTTCTATGTATGGCAAGCAGACAAGAGGATGTCACTTTTCAGTATTTTAATAGCTTGGGCTGCTTTCTTATTTGTCTGGGTTTCGTTCTAATAGAATGAATTAGAAAAGAAACATGGACAGTAGCAAGCTGCTGCCCAGGCAATCTACTTGACGTTAAAGGGTCTGATACGGTATGCCTTTACTGACAAATTCAGTGCCACAAACTTTGCATGATTAATACTTTTAAAGACTGATGCCTTCAAATTTTATTCCAATAAACTTCAATTTCAGTAATGTTTCAGAAAAATGTACAGAGTTATTTTTAGTTTCTAGAAATGCCCCTGAAAAATGTGCAGTGCTTTTAAATGCACAAAAACGTTTCATTTTTCAGTTGGAACTGCTGGAAGTACGTCGACAACAAGAGGAAGAGGAGAGGAAGAGGCAGCCGCCCACTCCAGAGCCAAGCCCAAAGGTTGCAGAGGATGCCGACTCCCAGCAGCAATGGTAAGCCCAGGGTGTGGGAAGCTGAACCGCGTACTTTACGCTGTTTCTTCAGACAGAGTTCTCAGGCTGAAGATGCATTGTAAAGGGAGAGTCTGGAGGTTGCATGATTTTGTAATGTGACCCTTTTTAGAAGACTTGGTGGATGTAGTTTATGGGGACAGGACCTTTCCCAGACATCTGAATTCCCTGCTAAGTTGAATTTTTCTTCATGACGCAGTGTTACAACTGCTGAGCTGTACCTGGCCCTGAAGTAAGAATGCTGTTTCTACACCCCTGTGTTATGAATTAAAATTTCTGAACAATCTGGGCTTTCTTCTTTAATGAGCATCAGTTACAGATAGATTTCAAGCCATGTCCGTGGAACATTAACATTTATAAAATTACTTATGTGGTAGGAGTAGACTTATTTGTAAGGTAACTGTCAGGAAAGCCTGTTTTGATCTTGCTTAACATTGGATTTATTCAGTTGGGTCTGAGGATTTTAAGAACTTGCTTGGATTTCTGAGGTGTGCAATATTCAGTAGGAAAATCTCATTTTGGTGAAAAAGATGGGTGACTTTCAAGAACTTAATACAATTTCTTTTCTTTTTCCTATCTCCCAACAGGGATGGGACAAAAGGAGAACAGGTTTCCCAAAATGGTTTACCATCAGACCAGGAATCTCCACGGGTTAGTTACCGCTCCCAAACCTACCAAAACTACAAAAACTTTATTAGCAGACGGACAGCCAATGACCGATCGTGGTCTGGACTGTGACATACAGAATCATTTGCAGCAAAAGACACTGTTTTTCAGTATGGTTTACTGGTACTGGTTTAATCTTTTGGCTTCAGATTTCCCTGCTGCTTTTCTCTTCCTTCCCATCAGTTGACTTTTATTTAATTAGTAGCCCCTTGGAGATATATTTGCTTCACTTTAATCCTTGTTTATTTGAATCTCCCCACTGACACTCAGTTGCTTTAAGGTGACACATTTATTTCATGTTATTTACTGTGAGTTTTTCATGTCGCTAATAGTATTAAGATTTTCCAGCTAAATCGTCCTTTATATGAGTAATTGAGATTTAATGAAATTACATCATAATGAAGAAGAGAACTAGAATCTGACAGGTATGACGCATCGAGTTATACTAACAGGTTTCAGCACGGCAACATTATTAAATCAGCTGCATTAGTAAGCGAGTTATTTACAAGGCCAAAGATAATACATGCAAGTGAGCTCGGCAGTAAAGGCTGGGAGGGAGGGGGGAGTTGTAACTATCGACAAAAAAAAGCCTTAAGGTTAGTTGTATAACATTCCATGCAGAATGGACTTATTGACCGCAGATAAAAATAAACATGAAATAAACCATTAAAAAGTAGTATCTAGATTTATCTTGGTATTTAGTCCTCATGAAGAGTTGTGATCTTGCTGAATAGCTATTTCGAGGCCCCATTTTGCCTCAGTTCTGTCCAATTTACACTACAGCAGTTCCATTTACTGACACTGGAGAGAGAGTAGTATAAATGAGAGTAGGGTGCAGACCCTTATGGAGAGGTTGTGATGCTTTTCTTTAAAAACTAAATAAACTACATTGGTCTAAGATCCCAGCTCTTTATTTTATGTAGATGTAGGTTGACTGGTCCATGCCTTATTCATTCCTTCTTGATAGGGAATGTCCCAGTGGAGTCAGGATGCATGCCAATAATCTTAATGTGCAGCCATAAAAATACCAGTAAATATGTATATATAGTTAAAGCAACTCAGTAGTTGAAAACTGGCTTGTCTCTCCATTACCTTCCTGTAAAGCCTACTTGCTTGAATTAATGCTTTGACTGGTGAGAAAAATGACACTTCTCTTTCTTGTGCTTCTGAACCTCACTCTCTGAGGTCATATTAAGCACAGGAAAGGCTCCTGGCAGGCTCAGATCAGTGGATATTAGAGCTCTTACCAGTACTGCAAAGGAAATGCAGGTCCCAGCCTAGGACTCTGGGAGGAAATGCCTTTCAGCATAAGTTTATCTTTGAAAAGCCCATCCCAGTTACTTTTCGGTCTGCACACAGACTCTGTCAATGCTCTAGGATACGAAGCAGTTTGACCTTTTTCTTTCTTTAAATAAAGCCTTTCGGTTCATCTTTAATACTAAATGATGAAGTGAGCTGTCTGTTGAACATTCTAATGCTTATGAAATTATATATAGTTGTGGCAAGGAACGTGAGGTGGCCTGCAAGTGCATCCCAGATCATCATCATCTTGTTGGTTACCACAGCCTTATACATCACCTGTTCGCTGCTTCTTTTTATCTTACGATACATAACGCATTTCCATGTTAATCTTTGCCATCTGCACTTCAGTCTTTCATGGGAGCTTTCTAGCTCAGTTCACTGAATCTTGTGTTGCAATACATCAGACGTACACAGCTGTATTTCTGATTTGAGGCGCGAAATATGCTGCTGTTGATCTGAATTTAGACTTCTGACGACTAGCTGAGCAGTGCAGCTGAATTGTTCTGTATTGGCTGAGCTCGTAAAGTGAGAAAGATGATTGAAAGGATGTGCTTCGGTAATTGTACTTTTGCTGTAACTTGTCTTTCCACTTCATGATGCATGTTTTTTTTTCTTTTGTCAGGATAACAACATATAGCTTCTTAATGCTTTTAAAAATTCCATATAAATTTATGCAGATGATCTGGTGACTACCTACACCAGTGTTGGCTCTCTGTGCCTGTAAGAGTATGACAGTTCTCAGAGCAGTATAGCTGTAGCTTCATACTCCACCATCTGGCAAGCCTTCAGATGTATTCTGGCTAAAAAGTAGTATGTAAAAGTAATTTATGTAGATACACTTTTTTCATTGTATTAGTACACTTACATATAAAAATTACACTGTTATGATGAAGAAGAATGAATTAAGTCATTGATTAAGGTCATAATTTTAGGCACTAGAAGTGTAAGATTTCCCCTATTTATTGTAGCCTATGGTACTGGCTTAAAACATTAAAATGGTACTTATGCCAGAACAACGTATAGGCTGTCATCTATTTGCATCTGAAAAAGGCAAATACGTCCCTATTATTTAAGCTGTGGTGCAGAGACTTAAACTGATGAACTGAATACAATGTTGCTTCAAGCACTATGAAAATCAAAGGGATGTCTCCAGTCATTGTCACCAGCTGTCTTGTTGCATGTTATAGTCCTGATTTAAATATCTCAAGAGGAGTCTTCAGCCACTAAAGCACTTGCAACTAACCTCTCAGTCACGATTAAGGAAACTGTTTTCATGTACATGATAACTGTTTTGTTGTAACAGTATAGTTTGCTATTAATGTTTGTCCTCCGTCCCGTTGTCTCTGCATGCCCGACGCATGTTTCCATTAAAGTTTGTTTAGCTCCTGGTTTTTCTCTATTTTCATGACACATTCTTTGCATAGCTGTTTATGATTCAGATTTATTTTGCTTGTTTTCTGTTAATTGTAGATAACACATGAAAAGGAAATAAAACCCGAAAGAGGATCAGAAAAGCTTTTTATAGCCCTTTTACAATCAGTAGAATTTTAAGTAGAAGGTACAGGTCTGGTTGTGTGATTTTAGTTGGCAGTTATCTTTTAAAACCACAGGGTTGCAGACTGCAGCACTGAATTACATGTTATTTCCCATAAAAACACGTTAAGTAGCTGTGCAGTGGCTGTTGTTTTGAGACTGGTCTGTTTTACTTCAGGTTAGTGGTTACAGGTACCCCAAAGTCAGTAATATTTTCACATCTTGCTGGTATCGCTACAGAAAACATGCTTCTTTCAGCATCGGTTTAGGTAACTGGTAGTTCTGGGGAGTTTATGTAGGTTGTTGAGATAAGTTACTGGGGTCTATGTAATTCCTTATTGCTGGTCACAAAGACAGGGATCCAGCCAGTTGAAAAGCAGAGAGTTTGAGGTTTGGTAACTGTCACTAGTCAAAAAGATTTGCAAAGGGCTGTCCTTTTTCTTGAACGCTGTCTGTTGGCCGTTGGTGATCAGCACTGGTGATGATTGATTAGTTGAGCTTTCATTGGTGAATCACTGGTGGTTTATTTCACTACCTGTGTTACAGCAGCTGTGCTGGCAGGGTTTGGGTAATCTTCAGCCCCATCTATTTATTTACCCTCTCCCCCCTTTAATGCAGCATTTTTGTTACATTTTGAGATTTGGATACCAATAGTGAGGTTCGGTGGCTTGGATTTATCCTAATTGTGAAGAAGCATTGTCATTGATTTTTATTTCCACTCGATAACAGTGCAGGGTGGATGTTCCCTCTTAGGAAGTAGGCTGTAAGGCTACGTGTCTTTAGGGACAGAGTAAAATAGATATATCTGAAGTGGAATGTGAGCTGTGGTTCTTTCCCTGTTTCAGTGGTGTAGTGTTTGTACTCTGGAGATTTAGATTCCTTAAAGGCAGTTAACCAATCCTTCCCATATTCATAGCAAGCTGACACTTAGATCTTCCTAGGTCAATACATGAGGTACAAAGATGTGAGGTACAATAACGTGTACTTGGCAGGTATCAGAAGTTCTAGCAAACGGTGGCAAAATTTAGTTTGTTGCATAATAATTCGGCTGCTTTTGAATTGTCCAGGCCATGTGCAGAAGTGGGAATGTCTAATTATTGTGCCATTCACAAATACCTGCTTGTCTGCATAAAAACAGTCCAGAATGTTTGTAATCTACTAGAGCATTAGCAGCACTAAGCTTTAGTAACTTGCTAATAATAATAATACACACTGGTTGTGTAACTCCTGAGCTGCTACCAACGGCTCTACATGTCAAAGTAATGGTACAAGAAAAAAAAACTGGGACCAAGCTGCATTTCAAAAGCTTATAGCCATTAGGATTCCAATTTAAATGATTTTTGGATGAATGGCTCCTGAAGACGTCGACAGCTTGACCAGTCAGAGCTGCTGGAAACATGGCTGCTCTCTAGGCTATCTCGATCACAGTGCGGCAGGCAACGCGATCAACAAAGCAAGTGATGGGCAAGGCCTTGGTTCTGTCTTTGTTTGGGGGTAAATAGCTGTGTGATGTTGTGTGACTGTGGTGGTTTTCAGTTCCTTTAACAAAAATCCAATCCACCTAATAACAGAAGTCTGAAAAAGACCTTGATAAATTGACACATGACCTCATTTCCCTTGTCTTTAAGATCCAATATCCTAACTGGGATGGTGGAGATGAAATGCATGGTGTAATCTTTCTAATTTCTGCATGTTTTGATTTTGTTGTGTCACTAGGGGAATGGGGAAAGTGGGAAAGGAGCTTTTACAGAAACAAATAAATTGTGTAAATTTTTGTAAATGCTCCTGGGTAATTTTGACGGATTTTTCTGCTGACTTATAGTTAATATCTTTTATAGACTTTTAGTACCCCAGTAATGCCATAAATATATTTAAGGTGGCTGATGTGTATAACTTCTACTGTTCCTCTAGGTTTGCAGAAAGTGTGATTGTTACTGTTCCAAACATTTGAGTACTTAGCAACAGAATTGAATGCTCTCATTTTAGGAATAACAATATATAAAAGAATACGAATTGACCAGCAGAGCAAAGCACAGTAAAATTCACACTGATATTCAGCTGCTCTTATTTTCCCATCTCTCCACCTATAAAATGGGTACTAATCCATTCATACCTTCTAATTTCCTTGGCCTTCTGTGTCTCCATGGAGTGTGAGAAAGATCTTATTGGCCTGTGTCATTCTCCAGGCAAAGTTTATACACAGCCACATTGCGCAGGGAAACAGATTAACTGCAAGATACCTCAGTGTTGTGAGGCTTCTAGCTGAACTTTTTTTCCACTGTTCCTAGGTGGCAGAAACTGCAGAAACAAACGAAATGGTCAATGGAGCTGCAGAACAGAGGACAAGTTCGAAAGAGTCTAGTCCTGTTCCTTCTCCAACGGCAGACCGCAAAGCCAAGACCGCCATTCAGGCCCAGACTGCTGCTACCCTACCAGCCAAAACACAGGAGATTCCTTCAGCTCAGATGGAGGGCTTCTTACATCGCAAACATGAATGGGAGACACACAGCAAGAAAGCCTCGAGCAGGTAAAGGACTCGCTGCATAATGCAGATAGTTGCATCCGAACTCACCAAGATGTAAGAGAGTAAATGTTATCCCTGCAGCTATTACCTTCTCACAGCTCCTAAACACCTTTCAGGCTTATGCTCCTGTTGTAGGAACTGTGGATGCATGGTTGAACAGTATATTCGATGAAGTTGCAATCTAAAGATACATGGTAGAAAATGCAGTGTTAGCCATATTTGGAAGGTGGAAAACTGAGGCATAAAGATACCATGACTTTTCCCACTTCACATGATGAATTTGTGGCAGTAGTGGGATTTGATTCCAGATCTCTCAAGTTGTACATTACTACAAGAAAAGAAAAACATGTAGGTGTGAGAATAGAAATGTCCATATTCTTCTGACGTTTTCTGTTTGCACATTAGCACTTTCCACCTACTCTGTAATCTGTTCAGAAGAGAAAAGCGGGTAAAGATGATTTTTTGTGCCTTAGTTGATTCCATTCCTCAGGACCTGATCCTGCAGTTCTCAAACAGGCAAAACTTCTCAGATTTCTGTCTGCAGAAAAGCAGACTGGGGTCCTTCATGACCTGAGAGAGCTTTTGAAACCAGATTTATGGCTTGGCTGACAAGGAAAATGTTGACTAGCAAGTGGTGAGCTACACCAACATCTGAGGGATTTGGTAGGAGCCGAAGTACTCAGCAGAGCTGAGTGCAGATCACAGATGAGTACAGTACTGCCCTGATTTTTGTTCAGCTAGAGTTGTTCACACTGCAGAACTACTTTGAGGCAGTGACAGCCACCAACAGTAATATCTAGGGACTCTTATTTCTAGTAATCATTGATTTTTACAGCTATATTCGAGAATGAAGCGGATGATGCCACTAAGAGTATTTGTAACAATCAAGGATTTCACATGCAATCCATTTGTTAGCTTGCAGCACAATGAGAATTCCTTCTACAATAAAGTGTAGTCATTAAAAGGTCAATCAATTTCTCTCCCAACTATGCAAACTGCCTAGTCTGCCAAACAGCCCTCCCACTGTTAAGATACTCTTATGTGCTATCAGAGAGAGCTCTGGAAATCTCTATCCCATTTGGCTCAAAGCCAGGACTTTTGTCTTGAAGCCATGCTTTTATGAGAGAATTTGCTGTCTGCAGTTGCCAGGACAGTGTATGCTGTATTCGCATCCACAGGCTGAACTAGTCTCCATTATCTTATAGAAATAATTGTGTTTGGTTTCTCCAGTTCTGCAAGTAAGAGCGTTAGATTTATAAATACTTTTGTTGTTTTCCATGTCTTGAAGATCATGGCATAACGTGTACTGTGTCATAAACAACCAAGAGATGGGCTTCTACAAGGATTCGAAAGCTGCTGCTTCTGGCATCCCCTACCACAGTGAGATTCCTGTCAGCTTGAAAGAAGCAGTCTGTGAAATAGCGGTCGATTATAAAAAGAAAAAGCATGTGTTCAAGCTAAGGTAAACCTGTTGAAGCATCTTGTCATTAGTTTAAGTTGTGGTGGGTATGTTCACTGTGCGAATTCATGGGAGGATCCAGCCCAGGAATTGATCATAGTTATTAACTGCAGTATCTACTTTTCTGAACAAGCTCTTCCCAACACTGAAACGTGGTATATTTATCAAAGGTAGTAAGCACAAAACAGTATCAAAACAAAAACAATCTGTGCACTTTATTTGCATCTGGGACAAGACTAGACGTGGCTGCCTGAAGTTAGGAGCCTGCATTTAAAAACGCTGGGCTTTTCAGCTGCTCCCTCTGGAATTAATTGGAAAGAGCTGAAAGTTCATGGTTCTGCTTTTTTCCAAAATCAAGCCTCTTGTTTAATTTTTTCAGTATAGATTTAGGAGACTACTGAAGACATCTATCACATTTTCAGGTTTAGAACATGTAGTTGCAGACCATTTCATTTTGAAGTATGTGAAGTACTTCCTGTTCAAAGGTTAAAAAAAGTAAGGCTTTTCCTTCTGAAATTGTGTTTCTGTTTTACTGATCAATCTTTTCGTGCCAAGAGTGAAAAAATGTTTTATTACTACACAGCTGCTAGGTGATTCTGTCAAAGCAGACTCGCTTTATGAACTGATCAATTCGTGTATTCCAAGATATAATTTTTTTTTCTTAATTTTGTATTGATACAAGAGTCCTCTAAAGATGATAGAATCCATATCCAGGGACATTTGCTTTATAGCAAATACATAAGGAAATATATAGCAAATATTTAGGGAAATTTACTTTTCTTGAAGACTGGCCTGCAGCTATGCGATTCATTCATTATACTATTTTAAACATCTCTGAATTGATAATGTAAGGATATACTTGCTCCAAATACAAGGTTAGACAGAAAAATCAATGACCCTTCTTTTCACAGTACCCTCTCACCTGCGTCAGGGCTCTCGGGTAATTGCATGTAGCATATTTTCTTTACTCATTCTCATTAGGAGGGTCCCCAGGGAGTTCACCAGCTCGTCATGTCAAATCTGTCTCTCCAACCTGAGAAGGGGTATGTTGTTGCACATCTGAGAGGCTGAGGTCTCTGCAGATCTCACGTGCAGGCAGATTTCTCACAGAAAGCTCTAGTTGTGATCTACGGAGAGTACACTGGAAATATTTTTCTTAATTTTTTAAAGAAGAAAGCAAGGCACAATTATATTCTTCCTAGGGTCTGTCTGTCTTCGCCATTATTTTACTGTTTAACACTTCATTTCGTTTCATAAAGAGATTTTAAAATGCTTTCTTTTTGTGGGGAAAGATCAGGAAGCCTGCAACACAGCTCCCACTGACCCTGCCTCCTACTTACTCAGATGCCTGATCTGATGTTATTCAGTCTTTTTTTGAATTAGTGTATATCTTTACATACATTGTTAAATGTGTCCCCGTTAAACCGTCTGAGTAAAATCAGCACAGAAATAAAACAGAAGGGAGACTCTGGCCTTCAGCGTGAGAAGAGGCAGCTAGTCATAAATAATACACAGTATAGTATCTCGAGTCACCACCACAGTAGTTATGACAGCAGAGCAGCTGCAGAATTTTGCTAGGTTCTACATGGCTTTTCTACAAAAGCCATGAAAACTCTGGGTGTTGCCTGTGACTTTTGTCTTTTTAAAGTAATGAGTAAACTTTTATACTGTCTTTTGCAAAAGAGAAAAGATCTGCCTGAAAGAGCAAGAACTGAAGCAGCAATCATCAGCTGCTGAAGATGGCAAGCTCTGCAGTGCGTCCTGACATGCCGGAACACGTCCGCTATCATAAGCATGTCTAGAGCCCAGAATATACAGTGTGTGGCTGCCTCTGCGTGACAGTACAGGATACCAAAACATGAATTGTTGGGGTGTATTTGTGCACGCATAGATGTTATGACTGTCCTGTGCAGTCCCATATGTCTCAGTCTGATTATGTACCGTAGCTAAACAAGCAGGAGTGGAAGCAGTGTGACTACTACTAAGCTAAATTTATGATGGTTGTTTTCTTTACAGATTGACTGATGGCAACGAATACCTCTTCCAAGCCAAAGACGATGTAAGTTTGTTTTTCTTATTGTTTATTACTGATGTGATATCTGCGCTGTTGTAGAACAGGAAAAAAAATAGCTGCTAAGAGCTTGGGGGGAGGGGGTTTAATTTCCTGGTCTGCAGCCTTGTGCATATGTGTGCGTAATGTGTAGATTCAGCAGCTCCCACTGGCACCACCAGGGCAGCAGGGCTTTTCAGATACAGCTTCCAGTAGATGTCTTCTGCAGGTGTGTAACCAGAGGAGTGCCAGATGATGAGTTAGGACCGTGTTTCTTTTCGTTTCCCACTTCTGTCCGTTTCCCTTCCACAATGTTGAGTGAATTAGAGAGGGCGTGTGACACATGGATTGTAACAGCTTTCTGCCTTTGGGGCTTCTTGAAGGAGGAGATGAACACGTGGATTCAGGCCATCACATCAGCTATCTCTTCTGATAAAATCGAAGTGTCCCCGACCACCCAGAGCACTCCAGCCTCCAGCCGTGCCCAGACCCTCCCTGCCAGCGTCACAATAACCAGCGAGTCCAGCCCTGGCAAGCGGGAGAAAGACAAAGAGAAAGACAAAGAGAAAAGATTCAGCCTTTTTGGTAAAAAGAAGTGAACTCCATCTCCACACACTGCACTTCTCTGACCGTTCCAGTGGAATTCCAGCATGCGAGCTCAGAACCAATACGTTACTCTCTGTGCCTCATGTTCCTCAATGTGATTGACATTTTTTTATTTATAGAGCGTTTTAAAATAAAAAGCCAATAAAAAAGAATCTAAAGTTACAAATGTATGAGGTGCATTGGGCAGCTTCTGTAGGAGGGGGAGGACCAGGTTTTGGGGGGTTGTTTTTGTTTGTTTTTTTTGTTTGGTTTTTTTTTTTTTTTTTAAATGAAGTTAATGTAGATTAGATCTTAATATTTAAACTGTTCCTCAATTTTGTGAGGCTGTCTTGGAAAATAACCCACTCCTAGTGCTATTGGTATGCAAGGCAGCGGTGCTTTCGAATCTACTGTGCACATCAAAAACCAATGTACAAATTTTCAAAAATGTTCACTTCCATTTAAGGTTGTTATGCTGAGTCTTGACTAGTAGACCCTCCCATTACAATTCTAACATTTATTAAAATGATAGTGTATTATCTTTGCTGTAACAGAGTGCAGGTCTGCATTAACTTACAGACAAACCATTTATATCCTGGCATTGGTTATTAACACAACCTGAAGCTTTTCTGCATCAAGTACGACAGATAAGAATGTTGGTGTACAAGATGGATTAGCAGGCTGATACAGTTTTAAATAATCTGTAATTTCAAATTTTTTTTTTTTGCTGAAATACATTATATTGTATGTTTCAGATAATTCTAGTACAAAGTATAATAAGACTAGATGTATAATAAACCCTTTAAAATCATTGATAAGTGTAAAAGTGGAACTGAAGCATTTACTGGAAAAGTAATGTTACTCAAATGGTTACTTGCTTGTCAGCTGCAGCACTGTGTGTTATAATTTTGCTACATTACCTTGCTATTTGATACATAGTGTGCATTTCTCTGTCACTGTAACTATTGTAATGAAAAATTTTCATCTTACTGCACAATCAAAAATTACATTTAATAGGAATGAACTTTCAGTGACTGGGCCTGTAGTCAAGAGTAGTACTGGAACTGGCTTTCAGTTGTATCGAACTATACCTCTAGACTTTTACCCTATCTGTTAAATATATGCTATGTCATTAAATGCTTTTAAAACTAAATATGCTGGTTAAGTTTCTTATTTCATTTCTGACGATGTTAAATCATAATTTTGAAAGAGGATCAAAAATAAAGTTATTTTAAAATGTCATCTCTCCTGTGCTCTAAAACGAATGCCTTCAAATGTAATTCCTTTTTTTTTTGTGCGACAGTTCATACTGAAATAGTTGTTTCCTCTCTTTCCACTTTTCTTTACCTTCCTTGTCCCTTCACTTCCCACCTGCCCTCCCTTTCACCCTGCCCCCCAAATTAAGTGCCAAAGAATAAAGAGGGAAGGAATTAAATCAAAGTTTTGTAAAATACTTTGATATAGATATTTTTGGTGAGAAAGAAATCCAGCAGAATCCATGGCAGTAAGCATAAGCACAGGCTAGGGCAATTGAGCGAATTACCTGAACATCTCACCCGATTGAGGTAAATATCTATGGACTAGTTTGCAGGAAAAGAGATTATTTTAGGTAATTTTAGTTCTCCGACTTTCTACGTACCCTTTGCTCCAGTGCTTCAGTCCTCAGTAAATCAGGCAATAATTGAACTTTATAATTTACTGAGGACTTGTTGTCCTGCCCAGTTTGATTTCACTGGGGGTTTTTACATCAACTTTTTTTAAACATACTTCTCTTAAGGTACAGCCACCATTGCACTTCTGCGATGACATACGTTTAATGCAGCTAAGGTGATTCCAAAGCTCGCTATTTCCTTGACCTTGTCAGCATTTCAGAGACTGGCGTCTTTTCAGAATTTTCTTTAGGTTGGATGCCATCTAGGGAACCATCTAAAAGGAGTAGCTCCAAGAAGCTCTAATAGGCAGTAGAAGTTTTAAAATCAACAAAATGTAAGGAACCTGTTTTTTAATTTGTTGTGATTATTAAAATACACTCAAATATAATTTTAGATGGAAAGCAGATAAACTGCAAACTAATGTATTTCCATGCCACAGTTTCCTGAACATGTGACCAATGGAGTGTCTTAATTCTTTTCATGGATTATACTGTGTTTTCTGGGTTTTTCTTGTTTCTGAAGTTTTGGGTTATTAAACAATTGAATGTTCATGCACATGAGTTTTTACGCCTGTAATAGTACATAGTTCCAGTCTAATTGTTAGTAAAATGTAGGATAACACCACTAGTCTTGTAAATGTAAAATTTAAAACGGTATAAAAAGCTGAGGTTTAACATTAGAAGAGAAACGTGAAATGTTCTTCTTAGTTGACTACATAAAAATGTTGATGCCTTACCATTTTTGTTACTTCAATTAAGCTATTATGACAAGTGATTTAACGGATTGATCTTGAGTTCCTGTTGTGTGTAATCCTGTAGTGTCTTGGTTGAACATGCCTTCAGAATTGTTTTTCTTGTTTTGTCTTGCTCCTGACTGCAAGTTGTTTCTGAAAACTACTCGAATAAAAATCCTTTCTGCTTAGGAACTGATTCAAGTTGCTGAGGAACAAGAGTGAATTCTAGTAAGCCTTGCCTGTTTTCCTCTTTGGACTGTAAGGGTGCAGTTTCCGTGCAGAGAGAGTTGGTGGGTCAGGAAGAGCCTCCTCGGACAAAGCCAGGTCAGAAAGGTCAGGTTGGTGTGCTTGTTTCAGAAGGGAGAAAGAGTGGGGGAATCTCTCTTGAATCATGTGAAGGGACTGCTGGACAATATCAGAGGCAGAAGACAGACAAGTATGGATGATGGAAACGGGACTGAAACTGGAGTAGGTTGTCGCTGCCACCAGTGTTAACTATTGCAGAGGTGGCTATATTGCTTTCTGAATTGCACCACTAAACATGGTTAGACCCCTTGATAGATGAAACGTTCTATTCCTTCTGGTTGCCTCACTGAAGAATGAGGATTTGTAGTACAGTTCAACACTGTATTGCAGTTTCCTTTGTTAGCAGGTTTTGTAAGGTAACCCATATTTAAGTTGTTCATGTTTCCTCTGGAGATACGTTGCAAAAGTAATACAGAAGTTGAATCTTAAAATTTGCAAAGAAAATTAATTGAAGCCAACCACTTTTCAGCTACGTTGCTATCATTGTTATGAAAAAGAGAAATCATCCTCTAGTCAGGTCAGTCTGCCTTCCTTTTTTCCTCTTGGTGGGAGCCTCCTATTGCATTCTAAGCTGAGAAGGTATCAGAAGGGTCCGCACTTGAAGGGTCCTTCCCATATCCTGAAGAATTAAGTACAGTGAGGGAAAAAACCCAAAACTCATTAGCTATAGGAATTAAGCATGTGTTGGGTGGGAGGGTTTTCTTTTAGATTGATGCAAATAATCTGTTAATCCATCTGTTCTGCATAGAGAATATGTTCTATTGTAGGGTTGTCCTCTGTATGAGGAAGATTAATGGTGAAGTGAAAGAAAGGTATGATTAACCTCTGTTCCTGTGAAATACTGTTTTAGATGGTTTTTCACTTTACTGTGTTCTCTTTTTTTTATGATTGAGTTCACAGAGAATGGACTTTAAATGTGGAGGCTCTTTAAGAATATACTTTTGTAATAAATAACTTGTAGGTATGCTACAGTTTTGCTTTTTTTGTGGATATTTTGTTTTTTTCTACTTTGAGTAATCATAGTGGCTGAATAAATATAGAAACTTAAATCACAATGAGTTGGAACAAACATTAGTCCTTTTCATTAAAAAAAAAAACCTACTCAGAAAATCAGGCTGTGCTAAATGACTGACTTAATGTTAAGAATTAAATTACTGGAAAAACCAGAATTCAGCTCTCCGACACTACAGCTCTACCTGTAGACTGAACAATAGAGCCCCATCCTGACAACAGGAGGAATGGAGGAACGGGAGGTCTCGGCCAGCAGAAGTGGAAGAAGGATTCAGCTTGCTTTTCTGTGTCCTGGTATCAAGCAGGTATGTTTCGAGGTCAAGCAGAACAAAACTTGAGTAAGAAAGCACTGTGTTCTCAGTGCAGCAGGGACTAGCATCGGGATTTGAACTGTCCCCACGGCTATGGGTGTGCGGGGCCTAGTTGAGGAGTCAGCATTGGGCGCTTGAGACTTATTTCCTTCCTTACTGCTGGATGTAATTTATCCCCTGTTGTCAAGCGTTTTTATCTAGTCTTGTGACAGCAATTGAATGAATGTTCTGGTTCTGGTGGATTATTGTTTTTTGTTTCAAAGGATTTTAAACAAGATTAAAGTGCAAATAAGGTAAGACATAAAACAAACCCACAATGCAGTATTGTAAGTGCTGCAGTACACGGGGCGAATAAGAGAAATATATTACAACATATAGCAATTAAATGCAAAAAGCGTAAGAGTTAGAGGTTTTGCTTCTAATTCAGCTTTTACCCTTTGTTGCTCTGCATTCTAACAACAGCCTAGCGGGGCAGAGATGGCTTACCACATGTGCTGATGCTATCGAAGCAAATCTAGATGAGTTGCGTGTGCTATCACCTGACATCTGAGTCACGCCGTGTAGCCACGGCAGCGGAGTCGCTTCAGCAAGCCCACGTGGTCACATCTGCAGTGTGTCATAATGCAGCATATGCAGCGCGCAGCCGGAGCACGGAGCGGCCAAGGGGGAGAGCCTGTGCTTCCCAGTCATCGCACCTGCAGGAGAGTCCCAGAACAGAGAGTCGGGAGATCTAACATGGTCTACTTTGCAATAAAATACTAATTTATTCTGTCAAGTATGAAATGAAGGATTTTGTGCATAAGTGTATATTTCAGAATGAATCCTCCCTTGCTTCTTAAGCTCGGCATCCTGATTAGCCTGGTGATTGTGAACATCAAATCTACAGTGCAGCTTAGTTGCACGTTGGTCTATGTTTGAAGTATCGTTTACTTTTTATGTTAATGAATTTCACACAATAATCTTTAACTGTTATGTGAGATGCTGTGGTGGTTCATTATGTTATAGCAGTAGAAATTATCTGGGCCTAACGTGAATTTTGTTACTCGTTTCTTATTAATGCTGCTGTTCTTTCACTCCCACACCTAGCAGAGAAAAAATTTTCCTTGTTCACAAGAGTATCAGTGTTACCCATGAGAGGTCACTCTATCCAGAGAGATGCTTAGCTGCGACAGATCCACTGCTACCTGAACAATTGAGGAGTATTTGTGCACTCGAGAATTAAGAGCTTGGATGAAAGTTCTCTTAACTTGGAAAGGTCAGATTTTACAACAGTTATGTAAACTTGTGGCAAGATTTAGATGTGTCTCAGATGAATCATCATAGGAAGGAAGCTGAGTCAAGTATGGCAGCTAGGATACTGAAAGGCGAGGAACACCACCGTTCTTGCTGTGACAAAAACCGAGATAAGATCAAGATCTCTGCAATGGTGGTAATAATTTTAAATTGATCACTGAGATTCCATGGAAAGATTACAGAAAGACAGCTCCAAATGCCTGTCTGGATAAAGGCTGGCAGTAACCCCTTAGAGATTAGGTCTCCCGTTAGGTCTGGGAGACCCTTCAGGCAGGAGGTACGGCAGTGGGTTGCAGAGCGTTGGCAGCGCAGAGGTATGATGGGCTCAAGCAGGCTGCTTCGGAGGCTGGCGGGGTCTCTGCAGACCGCACTGTTTACTCTGTACCTCTGGGCTCTGAGCAGGGATGAGCACAGTAGACTAAGACAGATGTTTTTTATCGATCTGCTGTACGTGGCAGTCCTGGACTGCACTTGGACATGCAGCAAAACAAATGTATTGTGGCTGGTCAGAAGGACTTTCTCTCCAGGCTAGGATTTGAAAGAATATGGTATGTCTGATCGTTCAGAAATGGGCTTACTTTGCATTTGAGGATGGAAAAGACTCAATTTTTTTCTTTCTTTTTTTTTTTTTCCCCTAACACTATTTCTGGCCAGATCCTAGCATTTCATCAATGCAAATCAGTATTTCCGCCCACAAGGAGTAAGAGCTTAGAGCCAATTCCCCTGTCATTATTTTGTAGTTAAATTGTAAAATCACTGAGAGGCATCAATCAGGTTTGGATTAATGTAATGCCAGGCAACAAACAAACAGAACTAGATCACAGTTCCTGCTTCTGATCCCTCCCCCCAAGTTCTTATAGATTTTATATAATTTAAAAAACTATTTACAGCTCAAATAAGAGGTACCAATTTTGAAATAGCAATTAATATGCCATCTCTATGCATCTGCTGTACATTCATCCATAAAAATATGAGTTATAAATGGTATTTTGTGTAGCAAAGATCTAGGACATAACACAGATGTTTCTGGGAGGGAAAATCTCAGTGTTCATTGTTAATCACAGCTCTTAGATTGTATAGAGTGGGCAGGATACATCACAGAGGATTGAAGTTCATTTGAGATGTGGTGCTTTTTGGCATCTTCTATGCAAGGCATGCTTGTATAGAATGGCATGACAAACAAGCAAACAAATGCTTGTATAGAACGGCAAGGCAAACAAGCAAACAAAACAACAACAACAAAAACCACAAAAAAAACCCCAAACCCCTCAAAAACCCCAGGAGCAGTGAATGGTCCCTTTGGCAGAGAGTGAGTGTGATAACTATCATCCAGGTACTACTCATACAAGATGCTATATTAGTTTGTTTTTACATGTAAAAGAAGCAGCAAACTTCACAGGATATATGTTCTAGGCTAGGCTAACGGGCTCCTTGCCACAATGAGGAGGAGGAATGGTGGTGCTATTGCAAATTTTTGTATCTTTTAATTATGTTCTTAAATATATTTTAAAGTGTTGATTTTTACAAGAGTTATGTTGAATTGGAAAAACGTTCAGACTACTCTTTTTTTTTTTTTTTAAATATAAATGCCCATTTTTACTGAGGTTCACACTCTGCTTTGGTTTGTATTGCTCCCTCCCAGCCTTCCTCATATTTGCAATACTGAGGGCTGCAGAACTCCATTTATGTTTTTTACAGCTGCCAATCTAAACTGAAGCTTATGTTATTAGGCCTCTGTCTCAAGAATTACATTTGGTTAGATTTATACCCGCTATTAACACTAAAAAGAAAACATGAAAGCATCAGTGATATTTATGTTGTACTGACAATGAACGGTAGGTTGCAGTATTGAGGAACATTTTTAGCAACACGACAGCCCCTAGTAGGAAAGTAGTAATGCTTTTTTTTTTTAATTGGAAAAAAATACACAAAAAGCCCACCGTGAAAGGTAATTCAATAACCAAAAAAAATTTCACAAAATCCTTGAGAGTACAGATTACAGGAAGATAAGCGAAACTGAACTTGGAGTTCCACATGTTTAGCTTTAAGGGTTTTTGGGGTGTGGGTTCATGGCTAGTGTACTTTATTGCTACAATGATGATAACGATTTATAACAAATCGTTTTTTCTAAAACTGAGGATGTATTTTTAGTAAAACAATGGCTATTGTTTAATGCCTCCACACTTTGACCATACTAAATATCACAAATAAAAAAAAAATGCCAAGGTTTTACTGAAGGATGAAATACAAAAGTTCAACTTGACCGCTGATGCTCACAGAAAGGTGACAGCCATACAAGCAGAGACTTGAAACTAGTTTTTTCTTTGTCCCTGTTGAGTAGATGAAGAGCCTATTTGTCATATGTATTAATTTTTTAATGCAAATTATATAATGTAAGAAATCATAAAAAGAAAGCTAAGATCACATGGAAATAATTGTTAAATAATACTGACATGAGAAAAGATGAAGAATTTGTAAGTCGTTGGAAGTCTTATTAGGTACCCACATCCACTAGTTGACAAAACAATTTTCCACATTCTGATGTTTCAGAGCAGACAAAAATAACATGAGGAGATTGAAATTGTTTCATAGCGACATGAAGATGCTTCACCCAGGTTTCCAGCTCAAGTGGATTTGTGTGCCTGTGGGTAAAGCAACACACAGCTGCTTTACAGCTATTCCTGCTGCTGCCCTTTTGAGGCTCTATAAAGAGTATGAAGATACAAGAATGTGCGAGGTTATATCAAGTTTCTCTTCTAGGAGAAAAAAAAGCTCCTACCTACATGTAGATCACTGTGCCAGCAGCATCAGTGGGACTGCCCCAGTCCATTATGTGACCCGACGGAGAGAGGTAAGCCGATTCCAAGTCAACAAAACACTGGCTGTATTTTATTAGCAGATTTTTGGTGATAGAAGGAAAGGAACACTACGAGAATAGTGTAAATAATTACCCACGTGCTGGGTAACTAAACACCACCATAGCGTACCTAATGGACGATGCCATGGGTGACAAAGTATTGTATTTATGTCAAGACTCCGTTATATTGAATTAATGCCTAAAGTGCACATATAATTTCCTGGTTACAATGTAGCTTAGCAGTTTGATGTTCAGAGATAATATATCACCTTATTATTAATGCTGTTGATCCTAGAAATCTTTCAGAACAAGCTTTATTGGACAGAAACTTGTGCTCAGTTTTGAACTATTTGCTCTTAAGACAAAGAAACATTAACTTGTTTATTCAGGGGCATCAGAAGGTTCTTCCAAGAATAAATTTTGTAACAGCAAAATATAAGAAAATAGGAGAAAATGAAGTATCTTAAACCCTTAAGAGTTTCTTTATGATAAAAGTTACATACATTTTCATTATTTTAAACACATTTTCTAAACAGTCACCTAAAAGGAGGTGGGAGAGAGGGTTGATTTAGCAATTACATATTACTGAAATTTTCAAAGTCCCGAAGTTTATTTATGTAAACGAGCTGGAGATAGTCACAAAGGCACTCACGAAAATGACACCCTATAAGGATTCGAAATATTTTCAATAGCTTTTAAAAGGTTTCAAATTACGTGCAGAACTGACTTTAACATGAGTGAGTGACAGCGGTACAAGTCTTTGCAACTGCATTCCTCAAGGGCCACTGGAGGAGAAGGTATTTTTATACAGGTGTCCTGTCCTGAAGCCCTGGCGTGTTACCAAAGGGAAATTATCTCAAGACAAAGGACTTGTCCGAACAGATTTTAAACTGCAGAGGTCAGCACACAGGCGTAAATATATTTGCTGTTTTCCATATTCAGTTATCATTCCTTTTGAAAAGGGCTTTTGTAGTAACAGATTGCGTGCTTGGCAACAACAAACAATCGTTTTAATGGCTGTATATGTTTGGACAAAACAAGACGTGTGTTTTGGTGTGTGACTGCTAAGATCTGCCAGGTTAACTGCTGGAAAAACAATCGAATGCAGTAAAAAGCTGACTGTGAAGAAAGGATGGGCTAATTTTGTTGTATCTTCATTTTTCTAAATTCTTGTGAGACTTTTGGATACAATTATGAACGGGAAAAGCAGGAAGATGGTTTTTATTGTGTAAATGTGTGTGCGACTTGCAGGGCAAGCCACGACATTTGAGGGGAAGACTTTTGAGGGTGAACTTGTATTCATCATTTGACGCCCTTTTTCAGATTGCTGATGGAAATATATGAATGAGGTAACCCACTGTGTGATCAGAAATGAAGACCCAGGTAGCTCCCTTCACGACACACAGCAAGGTGAGCCTGGGGGCCGGGCAGCCCCCAGCCCCGGCTGAGGGCCGCCTCAGCGCCCGCCGGCACCGCGCCCTCCAAGGGCGGGAAGAGCCGCGGGCGGCCGTTGGGCGGCGCGCGCCAGCCCAGCTCGCGCCGCGGCCGTTGCACCGCCGCCCTCGGCCCGCGGCGCAGAGCCGTCACCACAGCAACCGCGCGCCGCGTCGCCGCAGGGTACCCTGGGAGTTGTAGTCGCCTCCCCCGCCCGCTGCTTCCCTGCCGCGCGGCCGGCGGCGGCCCGCCAGAACTCGCATCCCCATGAGGCGCCGCGAGGGCCGGGGCGGGGGCGGGAGGGCTGAGCGCCGCGGTCGCCAGCCAAAGCCGGTCTCCACAGGCGGTGGGGTTGCTCCTCGCTCGCCTAGGCGCTGAGGGAGCGCCGTCCCTTCGCAGCGCCGCCTGCCTCCTCCGCTCGCCTCCGGTGCGCACGGGGAAGGGGCGGCTGCTGTCGGGTGACGGGGGAGCCGCTGCTCCAGCCCAGCCTCCGCTGCCCCCCCAGACTCCTCCTCACGGAGGGGGGGATGTGCCTCCGCCCCTCGCACACGCCCGGGGTGCCGTCCCCCCGGCGGCGCCGTGCTGGGGGAGAGGGCGGTGCCCGGCCCTGAGGCGCCGAGGGCAGGTCGGGGAGGTGGCTCCGGCGGCTGGCGAGCCTGGCTGCGGGGCAGCGCCCGGCTGAGCGCGATAGGGGCTGCTGGCCGCGGGGCCATGAGAGACGATACTCCTCTGGAGACTGTTGTTCTGGGTGTGATGCCAGGTTTTACTCTAAGGTTTGCTTCAAGCGTGGAGCGTAATGCCTTGAGGGCGGGTTGTATCGCTTGCGGGTTATATTGCCTGTGTCCCGGGGACGCCGGGCAGCATTGCCGGCGCTGTCAGCGTTTGTGTAAGCCGATATCAACACGCTGCTCTTCAGTTTGGGCAGATAGTGAATGTGAGGCGTGTTGTGTGGGGAAAAGTAAAGGGGTTAGCTGTGTAGTGGGTAGCTTATTCTTCCCTTCCATCTGGCACCATGCTCTATGAACGAGCCTTTGGTTTTGCTCCTCTGATTTCAGTATTCTCTTCCCTGCGGTTGTGGCCGAGTTTCTGGAGGGTTGGGTTTGGTCTCTTGTTGAGTGATACTATAAAGCGGTGGATGTCTTATCGCAAACAACATGCAGCAACCACGCTCGACTGATAATGACAATACAAATCTTGCCTTAGAAAAAGCAGAAGACAAGCAAGGACATGTGTTCCTTGGGAATATCATTCCAAAGGATGACAGTAAATAAAAACACAAGCCCCCACTACTTCATGGCAAACTGGAGTGGTTTGTGACTGAAAAATGGGAACGTAAAATTGTTTTAATTACATAGTTGCTGTAGACTCCAAAAGGAGGAAGTTTGGGGTTGCTAGGGGATAAGGAAAAGTGGGGTAATATTACCATATTACGTATGTGTATACGAATCCTCTCTTTCAGTAGTATCTCGTATGAAGAGTCAGAGCATTGGATCCTCCTGAAAAGGCTTAGACGACCCTAGACCACTCGCAACTGCCACAGCACGGATCCAAACAGTGCCCCCCGCCCCCATGAAAGTAGTCCCTTTGCATTTTAAATACACGTGCGTTCTGCAATTCAAAACCACGTTTTTTGTGTTTTCTCTCTTTCAGTTTTGACCCAAAGATAGATATCTTGAAAAGAAGAGCACCCAGGAAGCTTTTTGCAGGAAGCCCAGAAGGTGCAGTACGGGAGATGCAGCAGGGAGCCTTTGGCAGGTGGTGGTGGTGGTGACGCACAGAAGTTACTTTGCCTTGGGAACGAAAAAGCCCTGTCTGCTGCTTCTGTAGGTGTATTTTTGTGATCCCCCAAGAAGTTGCCCGGGTCGCGCAGCGGCGGGGAAGCGGCAGCTGCTCGTCCTGGGCAGCGGCAGCGGCAGCAGCAGCAGCAGCAGATTATGGTGGCAGCGCAGCGGTAGGAGCGGCCCCGGCGGCGGCAGCAGCCCTGATCCGCGAATGTGTTTTCCGTTTAAGATCGTCGCTCGAAAGTGCCACCTGAAGCTTCGGCAGCTGGGCAGGGACCGCTAACGTTTTAAAGGGGGAAACCCTGAAGGGGGAAGGAGTTAAGGGAAGGAGGGGCAGCGCTAGGTTTTGTGTGTGCTTGTGGGGAGAGGGGATTGGTTATCATGGCGGATCGGACAGCTCCTAGATGCCAGCTCCGTCTGGAGTGGGTTTACGGGTACAGGGGTCACCAGTGCCGCAACAACCTGTACTACACGGCAGGCAAAGAGGTGGTTTACTTCGTGGCTGGAGTCGGCGTGGTTTATAACACCAGAGAGCACAGCCAGAAATTCTTTCTCGGGCACAACGATGATATTATCAGGTAAGGGGGCTGACTTCTCTGGTGGTGGGGTGGGGTGGGGTTTAAAGGGAAGGGAGGAGAATGTAGGGCTGGCAGAATACCCCCTCCTTGCGTCTTAAAGCTCAGCTTGTACCTGTCATTTTAAAGCAGCTCAGATTCGTTACCAGCAGTCTAGGTGAAAGCTGGGTTTCTAGATTCTGTTGATTATTATTGTTTTTTGTAGCAAAGCTTCAAAATATTGCTATAATAAGAGAGAAGGTAAGTTTTTCTATTGCACTGCACCAAAAGCAAAGCACTTTGTTTCAGTACGGAAATGCACTGGGAAGATCTTAGTGCAACAGTGCTGCAAAATCGTGGATCCAGCACCTTAATCTTTCCAGAGCTGGGACCCTAGCTCACCGATTCTGATGTCTTATAGAAGGCAGGTGTAGCTCTCCTTACACTCAGCAATTCCCAGCAAAAGAGTGCCATAAATCTGGCACGTAGGTCAAACTAATCTTTTTTTTTTAATATCATCTGGGAAAATTCACTCAAAATCAAGTTTAGCTGTTTGTACTCTGGCCAAAAAATCCTAAGCGTGCTGGTGCAAGATGGCTACAGAAGCACAGTCTGACCAATTTTTTTGTCTCTTTCTTTCAAATGCTGTCTAAGAAGTGGGTTTAATTGATGTCATTGTCTTACAGAAATACTAATTTTACTGTACCTCACAAAATAACGTAATAAAAATGTGGTTCTAGAGTTCAAGGTAGCCTTTTAAAAAATCTGTCCAAAATACAGAACTTTACATTGGTAAAATAGACAATTAATGTTGTCTCTACTACTTTGACAGAAATCTGAACCCAGAATATCCTTATAAAGGATGTTGCATGGTAACGACACTGCTCTGAGCACAGCTAACTGCTTCCCTCCCTTTTCACCTAATTCAGCATGAATGAAGCGTTTTCTTGATGATGTGAAACCAGAATAGTCCCAGGTGACTCATGGTGCAGTAGTACTGTGGAAACATCTGCTGAAGTCAGAGTTTTGACACTCAGTAGCAAAGTCGCATAATTGTCATATAATCATTCTGGAGCCTTGTTTACAGAAAACCATCCACTTTTCCCAGTGAGAGCTTTTGGCTGCTGTGTATCCTAGTAGCATTCTTTTCCTCCCCTTTATAATGCATTAAAGCAGTAGCATTTTGTGAAATACAGTGGATGTGCATAAAAGTTTATGCTGCTTTCAAAGATATTATCAGTTCCAAAAGGCTGTTTAAATAGACAGTTGGCTGCTCAGACCCTTCAGAGAAGAATGAATATTTTAGATGCATCTGCAGCGTCATGAAATTAAAGTTTTCCTTGTTGTAGGGATGTAAATTTCGATGCTCTGTGGAATATGAAGTGTAATCTGTGTACAGAGTTGTATATTTCTGAGCCTATGTTTGAATTCTCATTAAATACTAGAAATATAATTTGTCAAGGCACAACTACATATCTACATATATCCACTGGTTTTTGGTTGGACAGTGATGCTTTGGTTATCTCTTTTTTTTTTTTTCTTCTTTTTTTTTAAATACTCCATCAGCTGAGGAAAAAATGTCCCAATTATTATACTTAACAAAACCTCCCTCCCAAAACCAATGGTATTGTTGTACAACTTTTGTGCCTTTTATTTTAAGACATCTCATATTAGGAGACTGCTTTTGGCAGTGTCACATTTAGAAGGTACAATGGGAATAGAAAGAATATGAGTGTTTGGTATTTGTACTCAACACTGCCTATGCCTGTTGGACTCTTTAAAGAAAACCTGCAACCACCTGTTCAGATTAGCAGGTGTTTTGAGGGACTCACTGTATGTCCAACATACGCTTTGGAAAGATGAGTTTTGTTTCTGATCTGCAACAAGATCAAAATTCTGTAGGACAACTATAGTTTCAATGAAGGATGAAACGCTTGGGTCCAGAAAGCATGAGCAGGACCCAAATAACTGTTAATTTCAGTTTTAGTGGCCAAAAAAAGTTGCTGTCATATGGGGTTTAAGGAAGTAGAGAATCTCCAAAATGCTGCTAGAATATTCTATTGTTTGCACCTGGTAATGGTTGCCTCCTTTGCTTTTGATGCACTTTGCAGTCCTTATTGGTGTAATATCCTATCACTGTAAGTACTTTTAAGTAGATGGTTGCTTGTGTGGTTATCACTGATATGGCTAATAAATGCAGGAATTTAACTTCTCACATTTTAGGCTTCACAGCTATCATCCAGTTGAGATGAATGGGATGAATGTACTTATCCAATTTTTCTGGTTTTGTTGGTATTTACTTGCCTGAGACTGGCTTCTAAACAGCAGTGCATACATTTGCAGTCCAACAGGTTGTAATTTCTAAAAGCATTTGACACACAATTTAAAAAACCAAAACTTGCAGATTTTGGAAAATACTGCAAGACTGGAAGACCTTCAAGTGGGAAGGTCTTCTGCTTCCAAGAGCTGCCTTTAGCTCCATCTATGTTGAAAGGTTTCAGTGAATACTATTTTGGGGGAAAAAAATTGATGAACCCATGAATCAGAAGGTTGAGAATCTGTGCATTACCTTGAAGTGTTTATTAAAATCATGAAAGTGGATATTTGTCCTTGGTGAAAAGGTCACGTGTTTCAAAGTATATGTTTAATGTGTGTTCACAAGTTTAATAGTCCTTTAATAGTCCTGTCTCTTGTTTTATATCAAGATAACGCAGTTGGACGTAATTTAGTTTGGGATAAAGTAGGCCAGACTCTATTGGATTAAAGGAGAAGAAACTTTTTTTCAGATTCATATTTAAAAAATAAGCAACTGTTTGTGTAAGGAACTTAACATACTGCACTCAGCTAATAAGGTAGATGTTCAGAGTATGAACAAGTGATCTCTGACGTGTTTTGTTTCCTGGGCAAAGCCACTGAAGGTGCTGTGCTTCCAAGCTCTTCCTCCTATTAAGTTCATGATGAGATGAGGTCCGGAACTACCTGATTGAAGTGAGCCCTGCTTTGTGGAGGGGTTGGACTGGGTAACCTCCAGAGCTCTCCTTCTTACCTAAAGTGTTCTATGATTCTTTTGTTACTTCCAGTCATATAGTACAGTTCTTCTTGCATGTTATTTAGTTGTGGAATAGTTAATATTATTGATTAACATGTACTGTCATTATAAAAGAGGATCAACACATGGTTGACATGAATAGTATTGGTTCTGGTCTCTGAAGACTACTGATCCATTTTGTTTGGAGACTAAAAAGACACGCCATTTATGAAGTTTACTTTACAGTCAAAGAGCATAAAATACACCCTATTCTTCTCCCTCCTTTTTTTAAAAAAAGAAAGCTTTGATTATTGAGTACAGCCTAGCAGCTCGGGGTGGTGAAGGTCAGAATAGTCCTTTATCTGAGCTGTCAGCCCTACAGTTTACCCTAAGGTCTGTGTTACAGACCACAAAGCAATCATGAAGCATCTTGCATGGTAGCTTTCTATTTGATCGTTCTTGAAATGTGATCTGGCTGAAGCATCATAGCTAATGTGTAACAGCTATGTAGAAGTATAGCTGTTGCACCATTTTAATGGAGACAGTGTCATGTCAGCATCTCGTTACACACGTAACTTGTTTTCATTGAATTCGGTCATTTGTGCTTTGCAGGACGAGGTTTCAGAAGCTGTAATATTAACATATGGGGATTGTTTTCCTTCTTGAGTAATTTAAAAGTGGGTTTTTGCAGCAGCTCATTGTCATGGCTGTAAGTTAATGTATTAATGAGAATCTTGCAATTCATGCAGCGTCACTGCCTTCAACAAAATTAATGCAAATGTAGGATTTATGTTTAGTAACCGCTTGCAAGACTGGATCATTAGTTTTGGCAGTAATTGAACACTTTCAAAAGAACAGAAGGTTTTCTTACTTTTATATTGTGCGTTACTTGTATAACAATTAGATCGCTCCTCTTTTCTCTCGTGAAATGTTGAATGGAGGCAGTTCTGTCCTATAATTTTTCTGCAAGTTATGCATGTGAAATCTGCAGTTTATGCATGTGAAAGCCAAAAAAGCTTGACACACAAAACAGCAAAAATAAAACTATAACCAGTTGAGATACTTCTCATTATAATATAAAATATAATTGATTTTATTTATTTTTACAGAATTCGTTTGAAACGGAGGTTTCTAACCTTGAGAAATTTTTCCGATGGTGTAGTAATAAAGTTGTTATGTCTACCTGTTCTTGTATTTCCAAGAATTTCTGCAGTATTGAACAGTTTTCCTGAATATGTCAACACTTACTGAGAGAACACCTTTGACAGCATATTGAAGACTTCACCTGCACTTTTCATATGTCATGTGTTATCTGATATGCTGTAGTATTCTGCATTTACAAAAGCACATTTTCCGTTCCAATTGCCGTTAGGCAAGTCACTTGTGAGGCAGAGTGCCACAAGGGACTGCTCCCTTTTCTTAGGTCTCTCAGCAGTGTTTGCGGCCCAGGCATGGTACCTGGAAAGCCAGCCTGTTATCTATGGATACCAAAGCATGTTGTTTATGTGAGGCTGCTTACAATGTAATAGTGATGTCGGATTTATCAGAATATTGCTTTAAGTATGCTGGTGTGCGTGTTCCACTGTGCTGACAGATTGAGATTAAAAATGCGGATGTGCCAGTGGTGATGAGATTTACTGGGCTGCGAGAGTGACTAGAGGCCTGGTTTGTTCTTTAGAGTGATCGTTTCAGGAGACAGGATGCGTACTAGAACGTGACTGCACATTTTCTTGTCTTTCTGCAGTTGGGAAAAAAGAAATATGATGCTTGAAGCAGTGCCATGTGTTGTCGACTGTAATAAATGTAATTTTGGAATAAGTAAATTGATGGCAGAGGTATGCAAATCAAAACCTCAGAGTTAAAATATCTGAGTTGTACTTTAATATTTTTATTTAGCACTATGTATTATAATAATATCTCTGTTTATAGGGTGGTGCTTATTTGAAGGGATCTAAAATATTTTACGTTTAGTTGCCACCATTTGGATGGTAAATGACAGCACTTGTTTGCTATAGAATGATGTTCAAGTTATTGTGGTTATTTCTTATCATAAGTGCACGGAAGACTGTACTGTCTGTAGCTTGTGCGAAACCTTGACTTTCGTCACAGAAGGTGCGCATGTAGTCTGCTGAAATGTTGTGACCTAATAGCGAAGTAGCAATGAAGCCATCCGAGATTTTCAACAACAGGAATCCCAGACCTGTTTCTGAGGCAAGTGCTATGCAAGTTCCTATGCAAAGCCATTAAAACTTGAAAGGCATGACTTTGGAACAGTTAGGGTGAAGCAGAATCTGAGATCTGTGTGTACTAACGTGCTTTGGGAACTGTTTTGAGACAGTAGCTTGTTAAAGGAGTTTCATATTTAAGAAATTAATGCCCCGTATAAAACTCATCTACTCAGCTTATTGCTGCTTCTGCTTTCAATCGCAAAAAAACAGGGGAGAATGCCACTTATTTTGTGAAGTTCTGGTGGCTGCTCTTTTTGCTCTGCTTGATTACTGTGCTGCATTTAGATTTTAAGTCTTTACTGGGGCATGAGCTGCTATAAATATTTGTTTCTTAACTATCCATATGAACGTATCAGATGTGTTGGGATATATAGTACAGTGTCTTATTGAACATGATTTTTAAAATACATAGATCAATTAAAAGTCTAGAGGAACTCAGTAGGCATTTGTAGCAGTAAGTCTGTGAGAACGGCTGTCATTTAACTACAGTATTTAAACAGACCAGTCTGTATACATCCCAGTGCTATGTCAGATACAGTAGTAGAAGAATAAGTAAGATTTATTGCTTGTCCAGTCACAGCTCCCTTGCTTGTTTGAACAAGTGAAAAGATGTTTATTATTAAAAATCACAAGTGGAGTTTTAAGCGTTTAAATCATCAGATTGATTTAACTCATTTTCAAAATGGAAAAGAAAGAAACTTGTCCAACAAAATAGGAAGCACTTGTGTTCCTCTGTAGAAAATGTTTGGATCTCTATTACGGTTTTATCTTTTCACAGCTGAAAAAAAGACAAGTGTTTAAGTCTGTGTCAGCTAGTATATTACATTTTTTATTGGATTTGTGTGAAGCAACTCATTATCACACAGAACTGAGTATCCAGCTTATTAAAAATCAAGGTTTTGGTATGCTTTTCTTATATGGGAATTTTGCAGTTAGAGATTTCTTTGTCACATTATTTTACCTTTTTTTCCCCACTGCTTATAGTATCTTAAATTTTACAAGTTAAACTAAGCTTTTTTTTTTTTTTTACATTTGCTCTGCATTAACTCTGCAACTCTTTTACTTGTTTTGTTTTATTTCAGTTTGATTTAAGATGACTAGGAATCATCAGGTAGTGGTGCGTAATTGCTGTTTATCAGGATGAAAACTCATAGAAAATGCTTTTATATGAGTAACCTTAATTTCAAATTATCTTTTTAGTTAGAAGGATGGGAGGGAGGGGAAACTTATGGGACAGTTTTGTATTACCGTTTTCTACTATAAAACATCCTGCAAAAGTATACAAATCCTAATTTTTACAGAAGTTTATAAACTGCATCTTGTAGGACAGAAGAGATCAGCCCCCATGAACTCTTATTCCTGTCTTTCTTACTGACTAAATGGGTGTCAGATAGATTTATCTAAGCAACTTCCAGATACTTATTTTCTTTCTTCTAAGTCTTGATTAGGTTTTTGCAGGAAGAATCACATCTTTCTTTTAACACTTAATGGAAAAATAATAATGTGTATTTCAGCAATTAGTATTAAAAATTCATACTTTTGCCCATGATAACTTGTTCATAACTGGGTATCTCAAGAAAGAATTGCCTGGCAGGGCCTACGGATGTCCTTCCAACACTTTCACCCCACAAACTGGCAAGTGAGGCTTTTCAAATGAGGAGGTGCAAGTTGCTGTAGTCCGTGCTTCAGGCTTTTCCTCAAGGACACGAGGACTGCACTTCCTTTGGTGAAAAGGGAAGAGGGAGTTTTTTGGTTTTGTACTGCATTGCAGAAGAAAGCTCCTCTGCTATAGTGTCTATCTGAGAGTAGAAACAGGGTTTTCAGTTTCATGGAGATTACTATTTATTTAAAAAAAAAAAAAAAGTCTTGGGCGAGAAGGAACTGCAGCACTATTTGTAGCAACACTTCTGATATATCTCTGTAGAAGGACAAACTGCTGGAACCGTTTTCAGGTACCATAAATACTTCTATGAGGTATCCTCAATGACTTTAGTACTAGGCTTGCGCCTAGCATCCATATACTTTCTACAGCTTGAAGTGTTTGAATGCTCTGCAAAAGTAGGAGGGGTTTTAAGGTCTTTAAAAGAGTATTCTGCTCACTTGCCTACTGCTCAGTTTTTTAGGAACCTTGGTAAACAGAAAAAATGCCTACTTTTTTTCCTGCTTAGACTCTTCTTTGGAATAGCATCTTGTTTTTCATGAGATGCATTTCTACCCCAAGAACATATAGTTGTCTGGAGTTTCTGTCTGACAGACATGTTGAATTTAAATTCTTCTTTAAAGGTGGTATTTATAACAGACTTGGAATGAGACCTCCAAACCTTTAGGTAGGCCTGAACTTAAGGCCAAGTATAGACTATATGTTCTCATCTGTCTTGAAGACTGACATGATGAACCAACCCAAGAGATCTCTAAAGGAAACATTCAACCCTGCTGCATCTTCAGGGACAGTGACATTGGATTCAAAGACATTGGATGCATCCAGGGAAGAACATCACAGTGCTTTTGTCTGGGGTCATTGGTATTGCAGGGAAGGGATTATATGCATTCTGCAAATATACTGGAAATAAAAGTTACTGGTTTAGTTTTCACATAATTTCTACCTTACATTCCAAACAAAATTGTGCAAGTTGTTGAGAACAACTTAATAATGATGTATTACTCAAACGAAACAAAGGGGCATTGCTGTTTGTGTGACTTTGCATAGTGGTGATGTTCAGGGTGTCCGTTTGCTTTTGCAACCTCTTGAGTTTTTTGCACTTACCAGACATGACTAACACCATGGCAAATCACCTCAGCATTCAGAGATTGGACTTGTTCCAAATTTCGATAAGTGTTTTGTCTTGCTGTACACGTTCAGATTTCAGAATTATTGGTGAGGTGTTTTGCATGTACTAATATGGTTTTCATATAAAATACATCAAGTTTCTTTAAACAGTCTAACAGTAGAATGAACTTTGATACACTGTATCTTATTGATACAATTTCTGTTGATGCTGGCGTTGAAGTCTATCTTTTGTGATGGATTGGAATACGCTGAAACTATAGTAATAAAATAGAATACAAAATAAACTATACTCTGAGAGAGATATAACAACTCCTTTCTTTTGGTTGCCTAACTCCCTGTTACAAAAGATTTTACTGAATTTTTATCGGGAATTTTGAATGCCTTCATTATTTTTAGCAGACCTGAACGTTCAAGGGATAATCCTACACGAAAGTTGCTGACTAGTAATACGGTTTATATATAGTCATACTAATATTGATGCATCCACATCAAAATTGGGCATGTATTTATGCAAAACGTCTGCTTCCTCGTCTTCGGAAATTGTCTTCCATATGCAGAGATAAAAATTGCAAGTGTCATTTGCTCTTATGCTGTCTTTAGTAGTAACTTATTACTTGCAAATATTAATTGCAAAATAAGGGTATTTATAACAGTTTCGGGCAAGATGAGCTGAACTTCTGAAGAATTCAGGATACAGTGTAATATTTCCCTCTTTTTTAAAAAAAAAGAAATGTTGTTTGTTCTAGAAATGATTAAGATAATTATAGTAAAAAAAGACAAACAATAAAATACGCCTTCAGTTTATTACAGCTCTACTTGCAGTTAAGGTTAGAGCATTTTTTTCTTTTCACCCTGACTAGTCAGACCATACTTTCCTTCTTCTATGTATCTTAAGACATATTTAACAAAAGGTTAGTCACAGTCAGCTTCTCACCAGTCACAGTCTCACCAGAAAACATGTTAACTGTAAATTTCCTTAATTTTTTGTTTCATATCTCTAGTTTTTGAACATTGTTCATAAGATACCTAAAGGAACTTCTGGCTTAGTTCTCCAAATGCTGGAATCTATGATTAGGTAAAAGTTGAGCTTTCTCTTTGGCCTTCTGTCTGGCAGAATATAAAAAAGATGATTACATATATGTGACAAGTTACACTAACAGGACCAACTCTTTGGCCCTGTTTGCACTGGTGTTGAACGTGTACTAGTGTGGCTGAATTTAAACAAAGGTTTAGCAGTCGGTCTATAGCAGATTCCTCATTCCTCTAGGATTCTGAGATTACTTTCTCATCTGTTTAGAAATTATATATTATTTTAAGCACCCATTGAAATGCTGCTCAGTGAAGCTCCTCTTTCGATTAGCAGCCGTAAAACAAGTTTGTAATACGCAATTATGCTCCTGGTCCAAGGTCTTATGCACACATAGTGACTACTGCATATGGGCTGGCTCTACTACTTCTAGAGGTTTGCGTTTTGCTTTAAATATGTGGCAACAGGAGGAGGCCACAAATGTCTAAAAGGATATTCTATTGAGTCTTTAGGAAAGCTGTCTTTTGTTGAAAGAGCTATTTTAAAACTTTTGCTTGCCAGGCTGAACAAGGTTGTCTGGTCATATCTGGGAATTGGATATAACCATCTCCGTTTGACAAGCTGCTTTTGGGACGGGCAGTTCTGTGCTGTATCCCTGATTCTCCGATGAGACCTGCTCTCTCAGATTTCACAGAAAGCAGAACTCCAGGGTCAGAATCTCTGCTTTGAATAGTTTGCTAAGAAGTCAAGAGAAAAAGAGAAATAATAATAGGCAAGAGAATGAGTCACGGTGCTTACATAAAACCATAAAAAGTTATCATTCCATGTTTGTTTATATAACTCATAGTATTAGTCTCACAAAAAACAAGTTTAAAAGGCATTCTTTGGATAACTGTAATCTCTCTCAAATACAGCATTTCATGGATCTTGGTAGTGTAATAACTTTACACCACCTGCTCTTTCGTATTTGTGTCTGTGACTGGCTGCACATCCAATAAAACAGGTAAAATTAATAACTATGTGGATAATTAATAACTGTATATTGCATAAAGAGATACACGTGTTCTGAATAATAGAAGGGGTCCTATATTATGACAGTGTTTAGTGCAGCCAGTTCTACTGAAGAAAAAATAAGCTGAAGTGGTTTGTGAATATCTTTTCAAAATATATGATCAGTCACTCACCGGAACATGAAGATTAGTGAACATTTCCAGTGACACTCTGGCTCCTCAGCAATTTAATACTGAAAATTTTACCTACTGTTGCTTATATAAAATATTATTTTAATTACATGGCATTACTTTTAATTTGAAACTTACTGTATTTACATTTTATAACAATTCCTTTTTAAGCAACCATAAAGCAATCTTGTCAACATTGCTTAACTCAAGATAAGTTACTATCAAGTCAGATTGTGCATGTAGCCTGCGGGCTTTGAACAGCGTGTCAAGTATTTACGTAGTTTCTTTCAGTTATCTAGCTTAGGTGTTACTTGAGAAACTAAATTCAGGAGCCTAAGTTAATACAGTCATCAAAGGCAAACTGTTTCTAGGCAGGCAATTCAAACCTCTTCTAAGTTGGTTGCCTAAAATAACCTTAAGTAGAGGTACTGGAAGATTTCCCTTCATACGTTTTTTTCCAACTATCCATTTTGTAGCCAGCACAGAAGAGTAGTTATCTGATTCAAAGAACACGCTAAATTTGCAAAGTCAGTCTTCATTCTTTGCTATTTCTCTTATCTTTTTGCTAGAGTTACCACAGACATACTTGCTTTTCATCTGTCGTGATGGCTCTGTGTGCACTATCCTATGTGCTAACATACTGTTAACACATGTGGATCATTTACAAAGTTTGGAAGTAAATTAATCTTCAATGTCTAAAATTTCTAGAAAATACTTGGATTTCCAGGGCTTATTTGTATGCTATGATTAGTCATGGCATGATGTTAAGAGAACTAAGATGTACATCTTTAGATTTCTCGTGTTAGTATTTTACACTTAAAAATCTTTACGCTTTTCCGAAATCTTTACAATTTACTAGTGTAACTCTGCTGAAACTTTTTATACAAATTTCTGTGATTCAGAGGACATTGAACCTAGCTCTGAATTGCATGATTTTGATATTGATTTTGAAGCTCTGCTCTTTAAAAACATCAGCATGAGATGTCATTCAAATTAGACTGTGTCAGTGATGAACATAACAATTGCAAGAGATGCTAGGAGTCCTGGTGTATGTAAAGACTCCTGTTTTCACTGCTTATATCTTATATAGCTCTTCATGTGTTTGCTAGCAATGATGGCACTGAGTCTATCTGTATGTGACCTCTGCTGTTCTTGGAGTAGACTGCTTAGACTCAGTTCAAAACAAGTGAAAAAGCCTTCAAGTTGTATAAATCGGCATACTAGGTTTTGGGTGAGAAAGAGATTCACTTTCCAAAATCTGGTGAATACACAAGTGTGACTAGTCATGTGAGGAAATCTTGGATCTACACAGAAGATGGATGACAGCTATTTATTTTTGTAAATGCCTATCTTAAGAATATTTTCAATCTGATTAGATAGTATTTTTCTCTGAGAGTTGGCATAATGTGAGATATAATGTGATTTTTCTGTAAGAGGGCTGAGACCAGTGTCCATTTATCTGAGCAAGGAATATTTTGGCACTTGTGTCTACATCGGTATAATTTTGCAATTCGATTTCAGTTAACTGTTAGACCTGGTGGTGGGTCATAAGATAATGTAAATTAGGAATAAACATGGTATTTTGTTTCTCAACAGCGGACAGATTATATCAAGTATAAATACACTGCTGTTAAATGAGACAGCTCTTTAGAATGCACTGTTTCTTGCTGTATTAAATAGTTATTTGATGGAATTATTCTGAACGTGCTCTGTACACAGTGTATTGCATTTCACGTTTTCCCTGTGGTATCTGTTATTTTTCATTTTGAATCTATGGGACTCCCTGCTGCCTAGAGGTAAATGTTCTTTTACCTTGTCATTTAGTTTGGGATGAATTACTTTATACATGATGACAGTTAAGTGCACTGCACAAATTTTTTTCTGCCTTCTTCCTCCCTATTGGATATAACTATGTAATCAGCCTAACCCCCTCAAAACTGAGCATTTTCTGCAGCTGTCACAGGTTGCTACCAGTTGAGCTATAGTTTCTGTGTACCAATCCACCTCAGTCTTTGGTCAGGATTGTGTTCTGGTTTTTTAATATTTTTTTAATATATATACACACACAAATATCTATATATTGTGTATATATATATAAAATTATTATATGATTTTTGTAGAATTATATAGTGCATAAATGTATAAAATATACGTATTTGGCTTTCAAATGAATTGTTGCCTAAATGTTTTACATAAATGTTCAATACTAAAAAAAGCCCCACACCTCTATTCCATGTTACAGCATCTTGTATGCTTTGGATTTATGGACAACTGCACTGATCACAGCCACAGTCTATGCAATTGTAAGTTATCTCTAGATAAACAGGAATATGTCTCTCCCAGTAAGATGTGTTGTCATACAGCAACAAATTCGGGAATGAGCCTCCCTTCAGCTTTCCAAAAAGTTTGTTTCACCATAATTTCTGATCAATAGTATTAGAACTCTTGGCAATGAAATTATACTGATTGTGGCCACCCCTGGATTATCCTTTAACTTCTGGACACTTTCTCTTCTGTCCTGGTGGTAGCGGTGATGAGTGATGTTGTCCTTCATTCAGTTTATGCAGAATTTTAGGCTCCTGGGAAATGTTATGAGTAAAAAAAAGAAGCTCTTGGATTGTGATGGGAGGGACTTTTTTGGTACTGGTGTGTGATATAATTTTTTTTTTTTTTAAAGTGATAGTCACAACCATGATTTGTTCTTTGTGGTTTGGTCTACTGGCTTTATAAACAACATGTCCAAATCTAGTTTATTGGTAATAGCATATTGCCAATAAATCACAAACAGAAGAGCTTTGCTATATTTCAACATAAATTTAAGGCATGAGCATAAAACATTACATTCTGCTCAGAAGATCATGGGGATTTCTAGCTCCCGTTTCTTTCTGAAGGCGGATCATGGCATTTCACATGTCATTTCCAGTTATCTTCTGTACTGCTTATTCCTGTGGGGATGTTAGCATACTCTTTCTAACATGTTACATTTCAGTTGTTCCTCTGGCTCCCTTGAGTCAGTTAGCTACAACTAGTTTCTCGTTACCTTTGGCATCCACCAACCCAAATGGAATAGCTTCGATGGAACTAAAAGTACGTTTGTCTCGCTCCTGTTTTGTTCTTGGATTGCTCACTGATGTGGGACTTCCAGGCTCAATTGTTTATACAATGTGCCAACATATTTTACCTATCTTATTTTGAAAATTTTAGCATGTGTCTTTGATCAGCTGTTTCAGAAACCAGTAAAAAACCACTGAGGTATTTAGTTCATAGAAAAAGTTGGTAGCATATCGTAAGTTTTGAACATCATTTTGTTGTTAGACATTTAATCTTTATTTTTCTTAATTAGAATCTTAATTTATATTTTAAAGTATACTTCTCTTGATTTAATAATTTTTCCTTTTTTCTCAGATTTATTATACTTCTTACATTCTTGTAAAAAGAAAGCCCAGCTGACACAGTGAATAAAAATGAGTGCTTCTGGCTAGCCTTGAGGGAGATGACTTCATGGTTATCAAACTCCCACGCAGCTGCAACAATCTGCTTTGACTGATGACCCCGTAGTCACCTCCCTAAAGGCTGGCTAAAGGTCTCTCTTCTCTACACTAACTCAGAGACATTCTTTGACTAATATGTGGAAAGTGTCTTTGCTGTCTTATTTTCTCTTAATTCTGTTTGGCTTGCATCCTTTTTTTTTTTCCCTGTTCTATTTTCACTCTCCTGTGTTAATCTAGATACTGATGTTACAGTTTCTTCCAGTCAACACAAGATGATACCCCTTGGGTAAAACAATAATTTGTTATGAATCTGCATTGTTTCACAAAATCTGCAAGAGTTAGATGATGATTTACACAGCTAAGAGTATTTCTCTAAAACGAGGTTCAGTCGGTTGTAACCTTTCAGCACGAGGTGTACTGTTGGGTCAAGGGACAACTGACTTCATATGTACTTCTAAATAAAACAGTGAAGGCATTTGGCTCTCCAGCCTTGAGAACAAATAGCATGGTACAACTCGCATCTACACCCTTGCCTCATTTTCTTCCTCAAAAGAGGGTGACAGCATCCAGATCATAGGAAACGGCCATGCCATATTTTTGTCTTCCAAAGCTTGTCCAGGCGTTGTCTGGGAAAGCACTAAATACCATGAGCCAAAACTGCTGCTACTTCGATAGCATAGATGATAGTGGGTCAGTGTTGAATCCATGTTCTGGGGTGGTTTGTTTGCCAGTATAGACCTATCTATTAACATAGTTTATGCTGAGGGCTTGGCAGTTAAATATCCAACTCTAAATAACAAGTCAATCAGGAAATTGCTAACAAATGTATCTGAGAATTTGAAGACCCTCTTTTGTTGGAATGCTAGGGTGATAACAGATTCACGTCAGGGCACAGTACTAGAGATCCTGGAGGTACGACAAGCCGAGATGGATACAGGACTGACAATCAGCCGCTCCAAAACTCGGTCACTTGTAGAAGCTCTCAGGATCATGCTATGAGTCTCAGTATTTTCACATTTATAGAGGCAGGTAAAATAAAGCCCATCAGAGTATAACAATTTCCCTTTCTCTTCTCTGCTCTCATATGAACTTAATACAAATATGAGTATCTCTGAAAAAAATTTCCTTTGAAAGTTGTTTGCGTGCAGTACTTTTATGCAGATTTCCAGGAAGGATGGCTTTCCCAGAAGAGTGTTGCAGAAACTATTGGCATTAATCTCTCCCACACTTTGGTGGCTGAACTGTTCTGTCCCAAACTATCTAGACTACTATAAAACAAAGAAATACAGGAACATCTTCCCTATTTGTTAATATTTTTATTTTCCATACATGTCCATAGTCTCTTGCAGTTTCAGTCTATGTTGCTTATATTCAGTTGTGCATCAGAACCTAGTGAAATGTTTATCTTGTTCATCAATAGAAGTGTTTCTCCTGAAGAAGGGACTTTGTTTGAGGATTGTTTCCAAAACATGCAACTGAAACCTAAGAGAGATCATCTTTATACGTAACAAGCTAGTTCCATCTGGCTGGGAGGAACTGTGACTCAAATGTATGTATTATCTGTAAGGAGATTAAATGAAAACGTAAAAAGGATCCTCTTCCTAAACCAACCATATAGATATGAAGGTGGTTTTAAAATGAGGACTTGTTGGAAAAATGTATGGCAATCTTCAGTTTTTATTTTTTTTTTTAACACTGTTGAACTGCACCTGAAGGGGTATTTAGTTTTGGTTTTAATGCATATAAAATAAATGAATATATAGATGTATTCTGTTGTGGTTGGGAAACCAACAAGGGGTGGCATCCTGTTGGACCTCATATTTACAAACAAGAACTGGGCAGGGATGTTAAGGTTGGGAGCAGACGTGGCTGCAGCAGCCATGGAGGTAGTGCAATTCAGGATCCTGAGAGACGGCAGTGAGGAAATTAAGCAAGATCACAAACACGGATTTCAGGAGACCAGACTTTGGCCTTTCCGGGGATCTGCTTGGCAGAATCCCATGTATCAGCATTTGATACATATTGCTATCGCTAGCCTGTTATATGCTTTTAATTTCATTAATCTTAGTTTCAAATCTTTCTGAAATATGGAGCACCTACTTGCTTTAATGTTGATAGGCCATCATGTATAGTTTAAAAAAATGAAAAAAAAAAAAGTCTCATCAGACATATTTTCAGCCAAGTAAGATAACATGAATATTATTAAACTTAAATGCAATCATTTCAGTCATTTTCCGATTAAATAAAAAAGATATGATTATCTAATGCCATGTAAAAAAAAAAAAACAACACTTTTTTTTTTAAGGTGTGTTCCAGGCAGGTTATGAAGCTCATTTCCAAAGTAAAAATGCAAACATTTCTAAATATATTTATGACTTCATTATGAGATCATAAAAGCGGAAGTATGTAATTTGACTATTTTAATATTTAAATCATGAGTATGGAATAAAGCTTTGCCTTTCAATTTTTTTTATTTCTGAGATGATTACAGATCTTTTTTTACTTATTCCAGCTGCCTGCGTAATACAAAAATAAAAGCAAATTTATGCAAAATACATTGCACAAATTAACATATATTAAAATTCTAGTTGTTTCTCCAAGGAGTCTGATATTTTTGCAAGAGAGAGAAGAAGAATGTGGATGATGTGTCACACGTTAGTTGGATGTATTAATCTTTTGCTTTCAAAACTCCAAATGTAATCAGAA
This sequence comes from Mycteria americana, assembly GCF_035582795.1. Taxonomy (NCBI): domain Eukaryota; kingdom Metazoa; phylum Chordata; class Aves; order Ciconiiformes; family Ciconiidae; genus Mycteria; species Mycteria americana. The sequence goes on along the minus strand of NC_134367.1, from coordinate 131,032,483 downwards.
AATATTGATGGCTGTATTTTTGGCTGAGCTGCAGGTATATTAGTACTGCAGACTATAATGTTCCTGGAGATATTTTAAACTAGCTAGCTTACGTACCGCTGGCATGGAACTCAAAAAGGGCAAACTTATCCTTAGTTTTATTATTCCTTCTATGGCAAATCTGGGAATTCCTCCAATGCAGCATTACTTAAAATATGTCCGCTTCCCATTTGATCTATTTGCCTACACTGAGAGCATAACACAAGATATGAATACATATCAAGATATGAATCAGCTCAGAAGCTGTTTTGCAACACGAAATTTTAAAAGCTATACCCTCAGTATGCTGTATATATGGTATATCCCATAGACCCTGTAGATGCAGTAATTTGAATTGGGCAAATTTATTGTATTCAAATCTTAAATTACATTTTAATATGCACTTAAAACATTATGATTGTGTAAACAATTATTGGGAAAACAGCATTTTGATTGATTTCACTTGTAGTAGTTGCATTTGCTGTCGTACACTTCTGCTCTGAAGCTAATGAAGAATGAAATCTGTATATAGTTCTTCTAGTGTTGCAGCCAAAGCTTGGAACATATTAGGTAAAACAACTTTGTTGTATATCCTTCTCCTTTATGGAATTTCACATTTATGAAGGCAGTGCCAAATAATACATTTGGCTTGCTTCTTGAGAAGATGCACTGGGCACTCATCCTGTTCTTTGACTTGTTCTGGTAAAGTATGACTGTCCACATGACATAAGAATTTGCAGAATTTTAACTGTCATTAAGGTAGACAGCTTGAGCCTCTTTGAACTTTCTTATCTGTCATTTCTATTGCTTTTAGCCATACTAATTTGTGATGCCTCCCTCTGAAAGATAGAGACATTTGGGAGAAGTAGATTCTGCTGTCAGCTGCAGCAGAGGAGCTGGTGAATCTCGGTGGCAGAGCAGAGACGAGATGTCTGATGCACCTGCATCTTGTCTTCTATACAGTACCCAGGATACATACCATGGGCTTTCTTAGATACAGACTGTATACTAGCTTGCATGTGCATACTCTTTATGTTGTATATACATTGTTATGCACATATATATAGTCTTAATATGCTTTCAAACAATTATCACAGAGATTAAAGGAAGTCCGGGTATTCTTCCTAAATATTGTTAAAGTAGTATGTTGGTATTAACTCCTGGTTTTTGGAATTACAATCTCAAGAATAAGATTTTATACCATAGAAGTCTAAGAACTAATTTGATTTTCTGGTCCTGATGAACTATAGTTTCTCATCTGAAAGCACTGCTCATGTCCACATTAGCCTGAAAAAATACATTTTTAGAGCGTATACAGTCTTCTGTGAGATTCCAAAAGGCAAAACCACAGAAAGATTTTACTTTGGCTTGTGTAATTAGCATTAACACTTACATTGGAAGCTGCTTCTTTCTTTTACTTGGTTAGACAGTGGGTTGATGGAATAATATAATCGACTTTCTAATGGACTTTCAAACTCCTCAGGCAGTCTGCTTTTGTATGGACCACGGCACTAGGGTGAACTTGATGTACTGAGTAACTAATAAAGCCATTTACTTTTTTTCTCCTTGGTTTCTTTTTTTTTTTTTTTTTAAGGAAAGCATAAAAAGTACTTACATAACATGGCAGTAAATGACTTAGAGGAAATATTCAATATCACAGGAAAATAGTAAGGGTTATAAAGAAATTAAAAGTGGAACAATTAAAACATTTTTTGAGTGACTATACAAAGTTCATTTTAATATTAAGCAGCACAGAATTATTCTAACACATTAAAATTATCAATGAACCAGGAAAGACATAAACAAATAAAATAAACCTTTTCCTGATTATAATTTCTATATACAGTTAAGTTCTAAAAATGGCCAAAGTGAATTTCTGTCTTTCACCACATATAGGTGAGAGAAACGTGTTTAATTCAGATAGTTTGGGGGGTTTACGCCTCTACGGTAAAGGGTAATATTTTCATACTTTTCCTACAACATTTCATAGTGATTTCTGTAAAGATAAACTCAAGGATATTTGTATATGTTGAGTGAAGGAAGTTTTTTTTTTAAGGGCCTTCAATTCGTTTATCTAGTTCTTACAGTATTTTTAGTAGTTTTGATAGGAAATGTAGGTGTCTCATGTTAGTATCCTAAAATATAACTGTTAGGAAAAACTTGGCAGAATTTTACTCCTAAATAAATCTGGGAAAATGACGGTTTATTGAAATACTTTGAGTTACGGTTCTCAAATTGACAAAGGCCACAGGTTATATGGCCTAGATGTACTCACCATTTACCTACGTTAGATTTCCTTTCACAGACATATTTGGTATCTGCCCTTGTGTGTAGTGGATATGTTTATATGTACTGCCCTCGGGAAGAAAGGGTGCTTCCTTTATTATCGTGATGAAGAGGGAGGCACTAAGCTAACTGTATATATGTTTTGTTATGTTTTACATAGGCTTTTACAGTCCTGTGTCCTTCACAGTGTCTCTATGTGAATAACAGCTAGAAGGAGGTGAGACAAATCCTTTGCTAATAAACTTCCATCTAGTTGGTAGCAGTAATGTGGAGCTGGAGAAATTCTGAGTTCACTTTCAAGTTCTGAGAAGAAACGGACCTTGGTAGTCCCACAGATTTCTGTTGCTGCTAGATTCAAGAACTCTCGCGTCTTTAGGCACTTTTCACCTCCAGTCTCCCTGTTCCCAGTTCCTGCATCTAGAGTAATACCCAGAGATGGAGCAGTCGTAGCTGAAGTCCTCATGCCTGCATACAGGGTCTTCAGAGGATTCCACTAGCAAATAGATATGTCTCGATGGTGACTTTCTCAGACATGTGAGTTGGCCATATTTAGGCATATTTTCACAAGTGGAGCAAAATACATACCATCCTTCAGGTTGAGCAAGTCAGTCTTGGAAACATTTTAAATAACTATAGGCAGTGCCATGAGCCAGATTTCCATTAAAATTGTGTCCTTTGATTACTTTTGATTAATAAGGATTTTATTGCAGTATAAGGCTTCAGAATGAGCTTCCTTTTCCTAGACATCTGAAAACCTCCACTTGGCAAAGTGAACACCTTAACTACATGAGGGGTTTAGTGTAATGTCTGTGTCTTAGACACTAGAGATTCTACTGGGACAAAGAGCTCGACTGTAGAATGAATTCTGTGGTATCAAATTGATGTGGACTTGAATTTTAGCTTTTTCTGATAAAAAAGAGCTCTGTCCTGTGAGGATTTTCTGTTGTCTAACACCAGTTAAGCACACATTTTTCTCAGATGAGGCTTTCACCTCTACTTAACCTGCTGAACTTGAAAAAACAGTGGTCAGAAGTTGCAAATAGCAATAGGCAATTAAAATACCTGCAGCTGGACTTGCCAGGGTTGTCTATTTGTAACAAATGTGAATCAGCTGGAGGAGGGAGGGGAAAGCAGTTGCGGGTTAGATGCAGAATTCAGTTGTTAAGCTGGACTCACAGAAGCTGCTCAGGAGACTTGGTAAGCACTTATTATGCTTATTAATGCTTTTCCAAACAAAAAACCCAAACCTTAAAATATTTTCCAGTTTCATTTGATAAAGAAATTGAAAAATAATTCCTCAAATCTTTTAGTATTTTTTCCATTAAAAGGGAGATCTTTCCCTACCTAGTGGTTCAAATTTTGCATGGTTAAGTTGTAGTCAAAAGCGTGTTTCAAATCAGCAGTAGATGAAATCAGCTGAGTTGCAATGACTGACAAAGCCTGTGGTAGAAAGGAGAGAGGGCTAAAAGGTAAGCCCTGGAAAATTCTGATCAGCATTAATTTCTAAGTGTGTTTCTTTGGTGTTCTACTGCTTACCTTTCTGGATTTTATGTGCAGAGTAGTGGTATGTTATTGGTGAACCAATTAGTTGGTTTTACCATGATGCTGCATAACTTTATCATCAGAAGTATAGCAGAGTATGGTGAAACCAATGCTTTGGTTTTAATCCTTAATTATTTTCTATTTTGGTTTTAAAAAATAATGATACTTAGCTGCTTTTTGTTTAATAATAGGCTATAGCTGGGTGACATGACTTTTGTATATGGCAGCTAGAATAGGCTCTGGAGAAATTCTGTTATGTAAGAAGTTTAACATGTAAGTCTAATGCTGGATGGGCTCTAGTAGCATCTTGTCATGGTAATTGGTAACTGAGATACAGAATCTTTGTATAATCTATCCCATACAAAAGACACCCTTGATACTTAACAATCTTCAGGTTGTGTCAGACAATATAAAGCAAGCTAACAACCATCATTTTTATTTTAGTAAGTGCACTTCTTGAAAAAGAAAATTGTTTTGTGGATTATTGTATAGAAACCTTTCTTGTTTTAATTGCTAGAGAAAGGGAAAATGTATTTGTTAAAAGCAATCTTGGAATTTTTAGGAATAGTGTTTGTATTTGTGTTGTACACAATTAGCTGGTAAAACAGAATTTCAGAAGCCTGGCAAGAGTGCTCATAAAACTGATATTCATGACCTTGCCACTGATGCACTGTAGCTAGAAATTTGAAGTATAGACCCATTTTAATGTTAAATATGGTTTCTATATGCTCTGCAATGTTTTTTGCTCCAACGTAATCTTTGTTGTTATTCACTTCAGCATGCCAAACAGGGAGCAGGATTTCTATACAATCATACAAGAATTGCTTTCCTGTTTCTGCTATTTTTCAATGTCTAAAATACAGGGAAAGATAGTTTCTCTGAGAACCAAAGAGAACATGAGCTTTCAACTGCCTACGCCAAAATGGCATTAACAATTCTGTCGCCTTTGCAGTTCTTAACGGAGCAAGGTGTCTCACTTTAGGCGAAGTAGAAGTACAACTCAGAATTACAACAGAGCATAGCTAATCTTAGACACTTAACCATGCTGACTTAGAAGTTTTGATGAAATGTTATTGGTGCCTAGCCGAAGTCCTAAAACTGGACTATATCCATATATGTAGACAACATGTCACTGTTACGTGTCTTCTACTACAGCACGGTCAACAAAGATGAACCACTTTTTGCAGCAGTTGGCTAATGTAGATACTTCCAATTCCTATGTACTGTGCAAGATTCTGCCCTTCATTATACCTAGAAATCTGCTAGCTTATGGAGCTGTAACTGGCCACAGAATATGGACTGTTGTCATTTAGAAAGTACAAAAGTAAACTTAAATCTAATCTCTTCTCCAGCACAGGAAAATTCTTTTATCTCCCTCAGGGTGATCTGATGATCATCCATTGTACAATAGCACGTTTTCGAAAAGTAACAGGATTGCTGGCCTTGGCTTCGCATTTCTGTGAGACGAGAAATGTCAGCTGGCAGCGTTCAAAGGAGAAAAAAGCGTTCTTAGTAGCACTGAAAACTCCCCATAGTCTGGGGCATCTAAAAATGAATGTTTTTCTCCAGCCACACTTAGTATTGCCACATTTAGCATTTCTGTAGACATCTGTAGACTCTGCGTAAAAAGAGTCATCATCTGCTTCTGACCGATCAAATGCAGCTTGGCATGCGTTCATTTGATATATTATTGAATCAAGCTCTTACTCCTCCCTACTTCTTTCCATTAAAGTGCTTAAACTCAAAATGTTGTGTGACAGGATTATCATGAGAAGAATGCCTGAGTAGGATGCAGCTGTAACACCATGCATTCATCGCACTTGAAGTAAGAACAGTTTCCCTAGGCTTAAAATCCTTATTTCTGCTAAGCAGTTGAAGGCAAACCTATGCAAACAATATTATCCCAGTGTGAAGTCTTTAACAAGACCCTGTGAGTTTTGTCAGATCATACAACTTGTCATAGATGTGAATATACCCAGGGATTTTCAATAGGATGAGATGAAATCTCTTAAAATAAGAATTAAAGTGGGATTGATCCAGAAAAGTTATGACAGTGGCTGGGGTTTTTTTCCTTGTTCACTACAATATTTCCCCTTTCTCCTTGACTGTTCTTCTCTGGGCTTTTTGGTTATTTTTATCATGTCTTCTATGTTTTATTCATTTTGTAGCTCCCTCTTGATTCCTCTTTTTGTTAGTTTTATCTATTGTCTGTCCTGTTTCCAAGATTTTCCTCCCATTTCCTCTCTCCTCTTTCTCAGGTGTTTCTGCAAATGTTTTGACTTGGATTGTGTCTCGAGTGATCTGCATAGTTATATCAGCCATATTCACTGATGACTGTTAGCTATACAAAAAGTAGAGTAGATCCAGGAAATCCCAAAGCAGTTAATTACTGAATCAGCCTCCGGAAAGAATACCTTCAGCTGTGCTGTCAAGCATAGGACCCATCTGCAACAACGCTGGTACAACTTGATTGGCATCATCATGCTGTGGGCAATTAATTAGTGCACAGATACTTGCTGTTCATCGCGACCACCAGTTTTAGAGCTGTTGGCTTAATCTCTGCCTGAATTATGATCACATCTCTGCATTTGGGAGAAAAGGCACAGCTACATTCAGTCCATTTTTAGTTGTTTCAGCCCTAGAGTGTGATGAAATCAGAAAAATAAACAGTTTGATTACTAGCAGCAATGCACAGTTGGTGTCATCTGTTTTGACTGCAGTTTGAATCTGGTATTTCAACAGGCAGGCTGAAATAGGGTGAACACAGGAAATAAAGGAGGCTGCAACGTGGCAGTGGCCATGATTTCTTAAGTTACAGATTTTATCTGATGTATGAATTGTATTTTCAATCACAGTGTTCAGACTGGCCTTAAAAGTCTTTATACCAGATGAACGTGAAAGTTTTGCTAATTTCTATTGAGCAATACTAATTTTACAGCAGTGTATAATTAGTTTTCCATGTATTGGAAAATCATTGAGTTAACCTGATATCGTTTATGTTGCTGTTTTTATCTCAACATCATAGACCAAGTATCTACTTGGTGTTTTACTTTGCGTTTTATTTCAAAACATTTTACATTGTCCATTTAACTGTCATAAACATAGAATAGAATAGGGTAGAGGGCAAATATAACGTTGAACTAAATACAGCTCTTCCCTGACCCTCTGTTTTTAGTCTCCAATTCTAGTATATTTTTCTTTACAACTGATTGATTCAGCTCCATCTTACTGATTTTTGTCAAATCACAATGCTTAAATCAAGAGGTGCCATGTGTATCTGTCCTGGGTATTTATTTACATGTCTTTTGGCTAAAGTCTTTACAGTCTCATTACCTCTCATTTTTTTTAGTGGTTGCTATAATTTTCAGAGTTACATACCTATAATTTTCAAGCAGGGCAAAGAATGAGGCCACGCAGCAAGAGGTTATACAGAAATCTGTCAGGTATCTGAAAAGCCTATTCCTGTTCCTTTCTAATTTATAGCTTTGGTAGCTTCCTGCTCTACACAAAAAAAATACTAAGTGTTGTTTCAGACCAGAAAAAGTACTATAGCTGTTTTGGCTAAACCCCACACATCAACGCAACTTTATCCAGCTCATGTTTGTTTAGCAGCATCTCCATACTTCTCTCGGCATGGGCCAAGACCTTCTCTTTCCAAGTGTATCTTTGGGTCTTTCTTGAAAAGATAGTCATACTATCCTACATATGAAAAGTTCTGGAAATCTCATAGTTGTGTCATTTTGGGGGGTTATTTTCAGATATTGCAGCATGCTGCGATCATCATCATGAATGCAAATCTAATTAGACTCAGATGGAAACTGTGCATGCATGTGAAAGCTGAAGGGGAAAACTGGTATATGGTAGTTTAATTTCAGAATTACACAGTAGAGTCTGTTTGGTGTAGTGCAACTAATAAGAAATACTGCATATTTTTCCCTGATCACTTGTTGCTCAAAAACCACAATTCATGAGGACATCAACAGTTGTTTTTACTTACCCTTCAATGTCATTAAATGGGCTTTGGATAAAATCTCCTGGGACTTCTTTTCACTGGCAGAAGCTCAGAGTTGCAAAATATCCATCAGATAGATATGAAATAAATATGCATGAGAAAAATACATCATTAGAGAACTGTGTGACCTTTGTGTTACTGCAGCCGTGTGTGACGAGGAGCCACCATGCTGTAGGACTGTGCTGCAGTGCTGTTCTCTTTTATTAAATCTGCCAAATTTTCCTCTGTGTACAGATGCATATGAGTGTAAATCAGAGCTGGCCTTAATTAAAGTGCAGAACATTTTTGCTCAAAACATTACATTTTAAGAGGTTTTTTCTCTTGCTTCTTTCCCTTCTGTTATTGGGGAAATTTTAAAGCGATTTAGTCTTTAAATCTGGCCTGACTCTGTGACACCGCTGTAGCTCCGCAGTGCAACCGCAAATTCCATGTTCTGCTAGGTTACTTACACAGCCTTATGGGCCTGATCTGTCAAGACTTCTAATAAGCACTGAGCAGCCGAACAAACTTTATTGAAATGTGGTGGAGTAACTCCATAGGCTTGAATAACAAACAGTGACACAGGGAGTATGTCAGCAGTAATTTCCCAAGGACAAAGAGGAGTAATTTTAGAGTGGCAGGAATGGTTGTAACTTGGCATGCTTCTGCCACCATTCTACACTGCCACGAGTTCTGGAAAATAGAAATAAAATCCTTGTCAAAATGCCCCTTGCATTCCCAGGACACTTTAAGTATACTTCAGCATAACAACAGCTATTAATGTCTGTGCTTCAAAGACCTTTATTAAGCCCAGCTGAGCTGCACATCCACTTCATAAATGATTCAACTTAGACTCGGTTTGTGGCCAGGACCAGTTATGAGTGCCAAGCCTAACACAGTGATTTTCAATCACAGTCTGCATTGACTTCATTCAGAACTGTAGGTGTTTACTTCCACTGACAAGCAGATGGTAGCTGTCTAAGGCAGGCCACCAAATTCAGAAATTGCTGCTGAGAAAGTTAGCCTGCAATGACTTGTTCGAGGTAGGAAGCCAGTGCATAATTATGAATAAATGCTAAAATCTCTAACTGTATCACTCTTCTTCCTACACAGGGAATGTGGAAGGGAAAAACAAGCAGTAGAATAGTTAGTAAGAACTTAGACCTAAAAAATGCCTTATTTGCCAGATGATCTTAAAAAAATATTTCTGTACACATATGCTGTTCTGTGTTATATATAAGCAAGAGATTACCATATAAAAATCAAGCCAGTAAATTAAAATTTTGTCATTGCCCTTACCCAGGAGTGTTTCCATGAACATTTATATTCTTATTTTTTGAGGACAAATATTTTCTGTACTTGAGTTGTTTGCAACAAGTGTGTGGCAATATTTTGTATATTTAAAAGTATCATTACAGCTATATGTTCACATGTGTAAAAAGTAATTCAATTGTATGAGCGTGTGCATTAATTGTATTATGCATACATATATATGCACACACAGAGTCTGCGCTTATCAGAGCTACCAGATCTCTGTTGTCTCTATTCTTCCAGTGAGACTTGTTTCATATGCCTGCAGTGCACTCCCGTAGCCTCCGTCACCTGCTCTGTGGTACATGCCAAATAAAATTGGCCATCCTGGTGTGTGATCTGCCTGCCAGCTCTTTACTGCATGGGGGTGTCATGGGCTTGCACTGGAAGAGCAAAAGGTTGGGAGCTGTGTATGTGCATAAGTAGCAATCTCCTTCATTAGCAAGAGATTGATTTTCCTCAAATGATAGTTGTGGTGTTTGTGTTTCAGAAGTAATCTGGCAGGAGATTATATGCAGAATAAGTCTGTCAAATTCCTCCAGTTTTATTCCTAGAATTCCTCTCCATTTTTTACAGCATGATCTAGTGGGGTTTGTGCAGGTTGCTTTGTTCTTTCCTTTTTTCCCTTCCTTTTTCCTAGGTCCCCTTTCCTTCCTGTTTTTCCCTTACTCCTGCAAGTCCCCACGTTTGCTTCCACTTAACTGCTGGTCTTTATTCCATTGCTCCTTTTTATTAGGCTTGGTTATGTTTTGTGTTGTATTCAGAAATAGGTATCAGGCTGCATCTTGCCTTATTTTGCTGATGATACTGCTCTGTCTGTATGGTGAGCTACAGCCTTCCCTTTTGACTCCACAACTGAGGAAAGAAACTCATTTTGTTCTGTGAAATGAGGAATTCCTGAAAGAGTGCCTGCATTCTTCGCTGACATGTGAAGACAGCTCTGTCCTTAGCACTGTGTGAGCAGTAGAATACAGCTGAAAAGCTCCCTGGTCTTCAGACATGCCTGCTGGCCTGTCAGGATCTTGAAAGCGTCACTTCTTTCCACACTGAGAACTAACAGTGCGGAGCAGAAGGAGGCAACCAAGAAGAAAATACCTACTGGCACATAATGGCCTATTTCAGGGCAGGCTTGGAGCTTCTTGGAAATATTTTTTCTTCAAAGATATCTTTTGCTGCAGAGAAAAAGTCTTAAGAAAAAACGTAGCTGTGTTATTTATCTGTCCATCGTTCAAGCATAGCACAGTCAGTGCCCTGAGTACTTCGCAACAAGTTTGACCTAAATTCTGAGGAAAGACCCACTATGTTCTCTGTTCTGCTAAACTGTAAGGTTTGTAGCAGATTTCGAGCAAGAAAGCATAAATTCTTTCATTTACTTCTGAAGCGAATTAATCATATACAGACAGTATCTGCATTGCTGTGGAATTTGATTTTAAATTTACCTCGCTTTTCTCCCCAAGTCTTCGTTATCATTGTATAGCATTGTGTTACATAAAACTGCGTAATTCTGCAAAGGTTTGTCTAAACATGAAAGTTACTCCAAATTTAAAACAGGATGGATTTGAAGTAGAGAATAATTTATCAGTGTCTAACTGTCTAGAGTTATTTTAGAATAGCATCAAATTTGCACGCTGCTTTAAGGTGCAAAACCGCCCTAGCACTGAGAATTAATTGCATTGTCAAGAGATGGGGGACAAGTCCATCTGACACAGTGATTGTCAATCACAGTCTGCACTGACTTCATTCAGAACTGTAGGTGTTTACTTCCTCTTCAAAAAGCAATTCTTGTTTGTCAGGTAGGACATTCTGAAAAGTAGTTTTAGTTTGTATGAAAAGTGCGTTTGCTTGATTCATGTTAATCAAAGAATAGTTAATAGGATGGTTATAAAAAGATTCAATTTAATATGGCATTCATAAATAGAAAACATACCTTGAAAAATTATACACTCAAAACTATAAAAGCAAATGTTCAGCCTTTGGCTGCTGCAGTGAAAAAAACCATTTTGACTACCTGATAAATGGGATAGTGCAGTGATATATTTAAAAGACCCAGAATAGTGAGGTTTAAACTTCTGTCTCTCATCTGATACACCCGTTTCAAGATCTCAACGAACCTGTCAATTCCCTATGTACGTATTAAAGATAACAGGAGTTGCTTTCTTTTTGCAGCATCAAGGAGCAATTATCTAATGCAAGTAAACTGCTGTGAGCCAAAATGCATTTTTACCTTGATTACTTTAGACTTTCTTGATGTATTTCAGTATTTGGAATCATAGAAAAGTCTAGTTTGGAAGGGGCCTCTGGAGATTATCCAGTCCAACTTTCTCTTGAGAGCACGGCCTTAGATTAGGTTATCCAGGGTCCTGTCAAGCCAAGTAAGTCTTGAATCATTTCCAGCGAGGGGGATTCTACGACTTCTCTAGGCAACCTATCCCAGTCTTTAATTTTTCTTATGGTGAGGAATGTTTTTCTTGTATCCAGACAGAATTGCCCATGAAGCAACTTGTGTCTCTTGCCTTTTGTCCTCTCACCGTGCATCCTTGTGAAAAGAGTACCTCCACCTTCTCTGTAACTGCTTTTGATGTTCTGGAAGACTGTAATTAAACCTACCCTGAGCCTTCTCTTCTCTCCTGGAAACTTCTCTTCCTCAACCACCATCAATTCCCTCATCCCTTTTTTGTTCTTCCCAGTCAACCATTCTTTCTAGCATCTGTAATTCTCTGGTTCCTTGACTATGTGCTTTACAAAGAAAAAAAATGTTTTATCTGCAGTTTGGGAATTTAAATACAGAAATTACAATTTAATATTCAATTCAATTAAACAATTTAATATTCAATTCAGCTACTTTAAGTAGTTTGCGTTCCGTATCTAAACTTTTCTACTTAGTTCCATCTCAGTTTTAAACTTGAGATCTGTATTATATGTACATAAGTGCATGGAACCTGTTACGGAAAACCAAAAAAATACAATATAGACAAGAAACAAATCCTTTCAGTCCCTTGAAATTCTAATGTGGTTATAAAAGAAAGAGAAAATCTTGGAGCGGGATATTACTGCAACAGAAATTGCGGGGGTAGTAAGAGTTTACCATCTGGCAAGGCCCCCAGACCAGATGGATCCACTAATGACTTTTATAAAGCATTTCATCAGACCCTGCCGGAACACATGACTGGCATCTTTAATTATCCTAAATTAACAGGGTGCCAGCCTTGGATGCTAGGATTCATAATTGTTGATCTTGGAAGGGAAGGAAAAGGAAATGTTCCCTGAAATTTCTTCTTCCTAATAGATCTTTTTATTAATAAGGCGTAATGTTAAAATACTACCTAAGGTAATACTAAAGTTCATCTTAAATGGATTGCTTGCTTAAAAGAAGTGCCTATCGAGGCACAATTACAGACATTTTTTGCAAACACATCAGAGTGCTTTTGGAATTCACAGTTAGCTTTATGCATACACAAAAGCATTCAGCTGCTCAGAAGAGCAGCCTGCCAGGGATCCCCTTGCTTTCTTTGCCTTCCCTGGAGGGAGGGAACGTGCATGTCCAAAGCAGTTGATCTCTGCCTCTTACCCTACACGTGCATCTGCTCCTGCTACTGTTCCCACGGAGAGAAGATCAAGACGTGGGGAAGTGACTGCCGCTACCAGCAAGCAGTACCAGCAGCAATTGCTGCCACTTTTATCCTTTCCGTTTCCACCCCAACTCTTGAGCAAGAGAGCGTCCAGTTCCTTTTCCCACAAACCTGGAAAGCAGGGAGAAATTTGCCTGTCAAATTTCTTCTGCCCACACGCTTAGATCTTGTGGGACTGTGCCCTTGTTGGTGAGGGCACTGCATGTGCCGTGGCTGCCCTTGGTTCCCTGCTCATCTTTCCTCATGGAGCACCCCTCCTCTCATTGCTCATTGATAGTAAAGCCCTTGCTAGTGTAATTTGTATAGTGCGCTGATGGGAAAAGCACAGGAATTATGTGAATTACATTTAAGAGAAATGCTCATGATTTTAAGACACAAGTCTTGATTTCATTTTTCCCACTTTATTTTTGTTATTGTTATTAGGTACTGGAACTGTTACGTATTCTCAATACTGAGAATAGGTCTGCAAACATACACACACTGATAAGAGTGTGCAAACTCCGGTGGATGAGCAGAGCAAGGGAGTACAGGCTTAGGGAGGTAAAGTTGTGTGGTAGGAAGTGCGGGAGCGAAGAAATTAATGACTCGCTCAGAGATGTTGTCTTCAGTGGTCCAGCCATTCGCTTTAGTCGAACAGCTCTGATGTACACTGATGTATCTCAAACAGATATCTGCAGACCTATCGCCTGTGACTTGCAGAAAATTGTCCGGTTGCATAATAAAGACTTTTGTGTTTCTAGATGTTCTTCTTGTTGGAAGGAATAGGAAGTAATTCCCTAATAATATTTTTCTCTACCATAAACTGCTGTTGTTTGAATACCTAATCAATCATATTTTTGTATTGCACTGATTATCATAGTATTTCGGTATTTTCCAGTGGCACAAATAGTGGTATGGTATCATTATAAGTGCTTTAGATACAGGATAGGATGTTTGCTTAGAGAGGTTGAAGAAACGCACCTAACAGTTGAAACCTCATGGCTTGTGTTTTGTACTCATTTTAAAAGGCAGGGAAGGGCACAGAACCTGTGCCAGCGGGAAATCTTACAATCTGAAGAGAGGAAGTGACCCGTACTGCAGATATATTGTGTAGTTGTCCATACAATTTTTATATTTTCATACACAACAAACATGTAAATCATATACAAGTATCAAACAGTCACCAAGATTTGTTCTTGAAATTGGACTCTGTTTCCTTACTCTGTAACCCACTGTTCTGTCTGCCAAAAATAAACACTTGGTTATCTAACAGCCAGACTGAACGTAGGCAGTTATAGTGTATTGTAAAGGCTGTTAGCAGATGAATGTCCTTAGCGGTTCTGAAAAATCAGACTACTTATTCAGGTGCCAAAAATTGATATTAGTTCCTAATTTTAGTTCCCCCACTAGTTGACTTCATGCGTCAAAAAGGACAAAACAAATAACAGCTATGTTCAGTACAGACGTATTTATGTTGTAGGAAATGTGTTCTTGTTCTTAACCTTATACCCAGGAATGGAAATACAAAATGTAAAATGGAAGTTCTAGTAGGTGAAAACCAAACGGGACAAAACAGTGGTAGATGTAATTAAGCTGCAGTTCTGTTCTAGCAGTGAGATAGATTAGCCCAATTAATCTTTTCCATCTAGTTTTTATCATAGAAGAAAAGTATTCTAATTAATTATAGGTATCACAGCTGAAGTATGGTGGAGTCATCCTTTATTCCCCTTGTAGGTTTAGAATTGAGGCGAACTAGTTGACACACAGTATAGTGTAGAATCCAAGCCATGAAGGAAAGGAGAAATGAGCAAGTGCCGGAGCAGATACAACGGTTTTACTGGGCATTGTGCTAAAATTGTTCTTTTTGCATGAATTGTTCTTTAACATGAAAAAATTGAATAAACGACGAAACAATTGTTTCGTCGTTTATTCAATTCACAAACAATTCAATTCAAATTGAATTCAATTTGAATTCAATTCACAAATTCAATTCACAAACAATGAAAAAATTGTTTGTGAAAATTCCTTAAGTTTTTTGATCAATTCTTCTTAATAATTAGTATTTTCTACTCCTGGGATAGAAGAAATCTTCAGCTTCCCTAAGCTGTCTGTTGAATGTCAATTTATTAATAGGATATTTTTCCTTATTCCATCTGTAGCTCACATACTCGGACATTGTTCAAATTTGTTTCCTGGATAACAGTGTAAAACTGTCTTTGTATTCATATTACCGTGGGAGGGGTTTTTATGATTAACATCCCCAAGCTAGATTTTCAAACTAGATCCTCTGGGTTTTGTCAAAGAGAATACCTCAAGGGTTGAAGGGTAGCTTGACAATAGCTCAGAATAATTGCAAAGAGCAGCGTCTGGTACTGTGTCAATCCTGGTAGCCTGCATTCCTCTTGTTAATGTGGGATAAAGTTTGCTAAATGGTGGTCTTTTGTCTTTTGTGTTACAATGAAAATCTGTTACGTGTGATGAGGAAAATATGATTTGATTTTTTTTTTTTAATGATGCTACTGCTTGGTTCCAGAAAATGTTTGACCTCTAAGAGAAATGCTCCCAACACAACAAAACGGAAGTAAATATTAGTGTTCACATTTAGGCAGGGATGAGAGAGAAGGATACTGTGGGCTGCCTGGTGGAGATTTTCGTATCTGAAAGACTGTGAACAGAAACATAGTTTGATTCTGCTAATAGAGCCTGCATTAGAATGCAGCTTGCAGTGACATATCTCTGTACAAATACTACAAAGAATAAAAAAGTTGAGTGTTTAATATGTTTAATAAATGTACAAGAAAGAGTTGGTCGAAGCAAGTCTTCTGAATGCTAGTGGAGTTAATCACTGGAACCCAGGAAACAGTTTTTGAAACATTGGCACCTTTCTTGGATTTAAGTAGTAGAAATACTGCTTGATGTGACATTTTTTGTGCGAAGTACTGTTTCTCATTGGCTGTTAGAGAAAATAGGTAAACTAATAAAGGTACAGTAAATTTTACCTCTCCTTAGGCAGCAGTAACTAAAAGTAGATCTTAAAACACATAGGCCATTGTTCTCCAAATATAGGCGAAACAATTTATTTCTCTGTCTCTTCTGAGGTCGCTATCTTTAAACATGTAAAGATGAGAGGATTTCTTGCATGTGTTTTTCATAGTGAAAAATATCCATTATTTCGCCACTGGTCCATATTTCAGAATATTTGAGCTGATGTGTAAAAGAGGAATAAATTGTAGAAAATCATCCACTGACTTTATAAAGCTATGAAAGACTAAGATAAAAGCCTGTGTGTTCATTCAGCTTATCAATCAAAAGTATTCCAAAATTCTCTGGTTATGTTTTCTTTAAATTTTCCAGTTAAAATATTATTACATGATAAATTGTATTCTGCAGTAGCCATGTTGGTCTCAGTAAAACATATTATTTTAAGTAAATAATGGGATAAAACTGAGTTTTGAAGACAGTTGATATGATCGTTCTAATAAATCAAAAGGAGCTGAAGTTTTTGAGAACTAAAAAAAATTAAGTTGTTTTTTTAATTTAATTTTTACATTTTATACTACTTTACTGATTCAGAAAGTGTATGATAACTTCCACTGTGTTCTATTTCAGCCTTGCAGTTCATCCGGATAAAACTTTAGTAGCTACAGGGCAGGTTGGGAAGGACCCTTACATCTGCATCTGGGATTCCTACCGTGTACAGACTGTGTCTGTTCTTAAGGATGCACATACGCATGGAGTTGCCTGCTTAGCTTTTGATTCAGATGGCCAGGTTTGTATATCTTCTTTCTCTGTGTTTTGAATTTAGTTTGATTTCTGATTCTAGAAGATATGCACATTAAAGTACTTTATGTTTAGGTAGCTATGTGGCTGTAGTACTGAAACTCCTATTACGAATTTTTTATGCAAGGACTGCAAATACAGCTCTTTCAAAGATGTTTTTGAGAGGAAGATCACAACCTAGCATTCAAGTCAAGTAGAGGCATTGGGTGTTGGACAAATATCCATAGAAGAAATGGCCCTCTGTGGCTCAAATGTAATAGCTTCACCACATACTTGTCACCTGCTGTTCAAAGAGATCAGTTCCTGGCAAAGTCCTCACAATCCTGCAGCTTTTTTGGCAGAGGAACTCCAGTAATCTCACTGCTAGGAGAGTCTTGTCGGCTGAGGTGCACAGTCAATTTAATTGAATAATGGGGTTAGGACACAGAGTGTGTGGCTTTGTACAATGTGATTAGATTATATGATGATATTTTGAGACAAAATTTAAAATATAAGTAAATGGTGAGCTATTCACAGCTAAACACTTTTTTTTTTTTCCCCCCTGGAGGCAAACTATTAAAAGCATTCAGTTGTGGATGAAGTAGGAGGAAAATAGATCTACGATTCACATAAACCTGAGAAATATTTCACATTCATAGTTTTATAAATATCTATCTGTGCAGTTCTGTGATTATTGATGTCCAAATAAGTTTTCTGGTCTAACACTGTAGTCATACGTTATAGCTGGTTGCTAAAATATTTTTAGGAATGCTTAGATTAGCTGATACCTGGATTCTTGCACAGATCCTTGTTGGGTTTTGTATTTGCTTGTGTACCTCAGAATTGTATCCCACTCGGGCAGAGCTGCCTTTAGATGATTCTCTTAAAATCGCGTGCTAGATGGTTAGCTGTCTATTGAGAAGGCTTTATTATCATATGCCTAGCTACTCTTCCACTGACCACACAGTGCTTTTATTGCTCTTTCTGAGATCAGAACTGGCCATACAATGCATAAAATGTGTTCTCACGTGAAACAAAAGTACTTTTTATTGTGCATTATTTGTGTATATTCAGTTTAAAGATTAGTCTGAAATGAAGGACACCAACATGAGCAATTGCCTTTGACATGTTTAAAAAGCATTGGGTTACTTGAATTACTAAACAGCACTATGGATTATGTTTCCCCATTAAAAATTGGAACTAGCTTTCTATTTTAAGCCTAGTTTTCAACCATCTTTTTCCAGTTTTCTTAAAGTAAAGCCATTTCCTCTGAAATCTCCTGTGCCAATTCTAATTAAAGAAAAGGTGTTCTTGGGAATTGTGGAATAAAAAAATCAGATGAGAAAACCCCCAAATCAACAGAACAAAATTTCTAATGCTATAATATTTTTGAAGATGTTAATTCAGAAATACCTGTTCTTAAATTTTTTTCTCATTTTTAACTTCATAAGACTGGTGGATAAACTTTTTAAAAACTTATTTAAGCACCTAATGGGAATAAAGACTTGCCAGAGAGCCCAGTCAGTATGAGTTAAAGGTGGAGGCTCTTCTGAAAATCCTGCTGGATGCCGTGCTGTAATTAAAAACTGAGCTTACTGCTGTGTTGACCTTGCCGAACAGTAACGTTCTGTTTCTGGAAGTGCTGGAGAAATTGCAGTTTATTCTGGAAATAAAAATTTGCACAGAACGCTTTTATATCTGGAGAAAGACCAATGCTGGAAAACATAAATATGGATAATGTATCTTGGCTTTTTGCTGCTCTTTCTGGCTTTGCAGAAGAAGCTGCTGTGCTGAGCCAAAATTAAAGGGCATGGTAGAAAGACTTTGAGTATTTGGAATTCAGAGCTGCTAGCAGTTCCAGTTTATTTAGTCAGCACGCCCAAGGGAGCTGGCATCTTGTGATAGGGCAAAAGAGACTTCGCATACGTTGCTTGCATCTTTCTTTTCAGTGCATACCTTTCATTCTTTTATATCGAATGTCTACTAATATCCAAGAAAGATTTGTATTTTAGCCCCAAAACACAAATAAATTAAACAATAACAGAAGGTATAGATACAATAAGAAACATATTCTTTTCTCTGCCTCCTCTGTCAACTGTCCGGTTTCTAAATGAAAGTAGACTGAGGGAAGGCCCAGATAATTCTGCTTCTCTGCCTGAGCTGGATCCCCATAAAGTCAGCTTGGCTTCCTCCTACTCCACTGTGCACAGCTTCTGGTTCTAAGGGTAGCTGCTGTATTGAGTGCTGCACAGCTCCAGTATGTGCATTTAGCGCGGGTCCCAAAGTAGCGACACTGCATCTATATTTTAGCCAAGTTAATTAATTAGCTCTTCTTGTACCAGAAACTCTGGGGCGTCTGTTTCAGGCATTCAGATGAATTAGTTCGGAAATATTACTCCCTGCTGGACTTCAGCTGACAGTGCACGGAGACAGCTTAGTTGTCTCTGCAGTGCTTCCCTGGCATGATTTACCACAAACTGGGTAATGGAGAGTAAACAGGATTTGTTATCTTTTATAATATATGGAGAAGATCTATATGCAGCTTAAATCAAGGGATAGCTTATATGCTTCCTTTATTTTACGTACCTTCAATACAGCTTTAAATTTGGAGACAAATATATTTTGAGTAAATTTCCTATTTTGTACATTATCTATAATTAATACTGTATTTTAAAAGTAGTGATGGGAGCCGCATATCTTGCAGAACTGTTGCTATTTAAAAATACGTATTTTAGTTTGGGCTTCTTCTATACGACCAGGAGATGACATTTGGCGGGAGGGAAGCTGCACTTTGTTCAAAAATTTAATGAAGAGCTGTCAGTTTGCCTATAATTAAAAATGTCTTTTGTTGAATTGGGAATTAATTGTAGTTTCTCCTTAAAAGTACTAACATCTGCTCTTCACAGAATTGCCTACAAAGCTGATGTCTTTTACATTGAGGTATTTCACCAATACTATACAGTTCAATTTCTGTTCCGAGTTATTTTAGATGAACCCTTTTTGTGTACTTTCTAAAAATAATTTTTTTAAAAAAATGGAGTGAGGAGGGCACTGCCATAATACATACATACATATCTAAATTTGGCATTAGGTAGCAGTAGGCTTCTTTAGCCAGATCTTCTAAATCTGTGTAGATTTAAAAATAATTGTTTAATTATGTGCATAAACTACTTGGCAGATATTTTCTTCTGGTAGTTCTGTGAATTCTCTGAACAGAATTCTGTCAAATTCTCTTCCAGAAAGAGGACTAAAAGTGTAAGTGTTTCAACCAAAAAGGAAATTCAGCATTTATCACTTTATTTTTCTGCCACCAGGAGACCTTCCGCAGTAGACCTATGTTAGAAGAAAATACAAAATATTTCTTAATTTCCCCTAGTACTTTCACTGTCCATCTACCTCACTAATGGTAATTTCCTGACTGGTAGTTACAGTTCAGGTCTGATGTTGTTCATATCATGAATCTAAAAGATACTGTAAGTACTGCCATGGTTTCCATGGTGAAGAGAACAGTATAAAAGAGGTGAGAAAAAGTTGGAATCGGTGAAGGTTCCATGAAAAATGTCTTGTGTTTTGATCAGTACATCCAAACGCCTGGGTAGGTGTAGATTGCTCAAGGGCAAATAAAACTTATTGTTGCTACAATAATATGAGTCCTTTCTGAAAATAAATATTTTTATGTTGGTAACTGGCAGGAGCATGTTTGTTCTTTCCCCTATTTGATTTTCTTTCTCCTTCATTACCATACGTCTAATAATCAAGCATCTTGTCCTAGGTTAAATGCAGAAATTCAGTACACAGCTAAGCTCTAGAACCCCACATTTTGAACCTACCTTTATCTACCATTTCAAAGACTCACAGATGGAGAGTCTTCAAATAGATTTTGACATAATATATCATAATCAAGTCTTCTGACTGCTTGGTGTCTTGCAAGTTCCTGTAGTAGGTTCTCACACAGTTTGTATTTTTATTTCAGTGAAAGACAATATAAAAGTAGACTGGACTCAGAGGAACTTGTGGTATAAATCTGTAAATAGGTTTTTCTTTTTTTTTTTTTTTTTTTTTTTTCATTAATACCATATTGCTTAGTACATTTGCTGGCAGGATATTGGTTGGGTTATGCATTATTCACTAGGCAGAGTTCAGGTATTGCAATAGGCATAACGCATGTTGTCAACTCCCATGAAACCAAAGTTTAAAAAGATATATTTCATTGCTCTAAAATAAAGGAACTGTAACTATTAAGAGACAGTGAAGGGCGCATGTGTACCTAGTGCATCTAAACCAGAGGCTTTTGATAGTGGTTCTCTTAAGAAGGAAGGTGTACGCTCTTTTTACACTTATAAATGGCATGAAAAGGCATGGAGTACCTTGTCTCTGAATTATTTTGCTACAGAATGAGAACTGGAGCCTTCTGTTTCTTTATGAGTAATGATATCTTCTCTCAATTGTACAGTAGTTGATAGCCTTACTGCAATTATTATTTTTTCTAATACAGCATTTTAGAGGAACCTCTGGTAATTACACTTGTTTTTGCTGGCTCAGTCCTTTTGTATTATCACAGATGTCTCCAAACAATTTGCCTATTGAAAATTTGAGCCAAAAAATAGTGGACTTCTAGTTGAAGGAAATTCAATTGAAGAGATTCAGTTTGCAAGTCATCTTCTTGAAGCAAATCTTCAAGGAAAAGATCTGGTCAATGTAATCTCTGAAACATGTGTCCATTTGGACCAGACGGTTCATCTGCTGATCTTGGAGGCAAAAAGAAAGGTTTCATTTATGGCATGTTCTTGAAGTGCAGGCTTTCCTATAACAGAGCAAAATGCTTAGGAGCTTCAGTTGGACTGTTAATTCCTTAGGGTAAGTCATTAGACAGGACAATGAGAAGAACAAGGGACAGGCAGTATGGACACAACAGATACAGCTGTTTTTAAGAAGTCATGTTACTGAGCTACAAGATTGTTTCCCATGAAGATAGTCTCTCATCTTCCTATGGTCCAAGTTACTCAGGTATATTCCTTTTACGAATATATGTTGGACATATCCATTATATATCCCTATCCAACATATGTTGGCATCACATCCATTATATACAGTTGCAGTACATTTGGCACTAGCTTAGTCTTTGCTCTGGTACAGATGGTGACACCCATTTCTACCATCTCTGGTCTGTGGTCAAAGATCTCTCACCTAATAAGAAGCTCTGATGGAAATCACATCAAGTTGGACATAATTAGCACAGTCACTGGAAGGGAAAAAACCTACAACCTCCACAAGAACCGTTAATCTTCTGCATATGTTGCAGATGTATGCAATCTACCTTCTCCCCCCCTTCCCTAATTATTCAAGTAGTCATTGTCAATACTAGGGTGCAAAGAAACTGAAAATCAGACCTACCTGACCTTTCTGCTATCTAACAAATTCAACATAGACAGGAAGATTTTCCCTTCCATTCCATTTTGTTCTTTTTCTTTCTTGTACTATTGAGATTTAAAAGTATTAAAATTATTAGCTATTGTAATTGGTGATTTGATGTACTAAGCTATGTAAAAGGCAATTATTAAAAGTATATCCAATTCTGATTCTAAAGCTCAACAAAATGAGAATAATGAACAGAATTGTATTCGGAAATAGTGAGAGCTTTTATTTCCTATTTGCTTTTATTATCAGGTTAATTGATCAAAATGGTAGAATCGCGTACACCTGAAAGAAGCACCTCAAGTCTTTCATGATAAGAATTGTACTTGAGACATTGGTAACCTGAAATTAATAACCTGACTTTTTAGGAAAGATTAGACATTTCGGTGCTTTCTCCAGTGGGTAAATGAGAAGTGTGAGTATCTTGACGGTGCCTTTGCAATGTAGCTCAAACACAGGTCGCATGTGGGAAAATCCATTTGTGCACGTAATAATCTGAACTACAGTAAACTGATTTTTGAGTTGATTTTCTGTTAACTGAATTACTATTGTTTTTCCTTAGCGTTTAGCTTCAGTGGGACTGGATGCCAAAAATACAGTGTGCATTTGGGACTGGAAGAGAGGAAAACTACTGGCAACAGCTACAGGCCATTCAGACAGGGTAATTGTATGAAGTGTTTACTGAATTTTGTCTGGGAGTTACAAAAGTGTTTTAAAAATAATTTTTGATTATATTGGGTTAATCCAAAGATAATTTTGATCATTCTACCTGGCTTTTAAAATACTGAGCAAGGTATTTATTCCTCCTCATTGTGCCAGACGTAGCACAAAGCACTGTGTTAATAAATGAGGCACATGATGGATTCTTGAGCTGACTGTCTAGCAAGCCTAGGGAGGAAATACTTTGTAATTACGCACTGATTAGGATGATTTATGGCTCTTTATGTCAGATGTAAAATGGTAGCTCAGTGGATGAAGATACTGTTCTTTCTGAGTGTGTCAAAAAGACATTTTATCCTGAGGGAAAGTTTAATTATCTCACTTTTATTTTTGCTTAAGACAGTTACCTGTAGGAGAAATATAATTAGGATAAATATTCCTTTTATATCTGTTAACTTCAGGTAAAAGACCATAATAACGTCAATAAATACGAGAAATGAATAGGTCTGAGTTTAGAATATTATTGAGGATTAGGAAATGTTCAAACAGGCTTAGCATAAGCAAAATACCTCCTCAACATATATAAGCACAAGGATGCATGCATTAAAATAAATTATGGACACATTCTGACAACTTTTCTCTTATCCATATTATGATATTATAACATGTTAGAATGTTACAATTTTGAGGTATTATAATGTTTTACTACACATTGTGGAGTATTTATATATGCAAAACAGCAGACTAAACCCTTCCTTACAGTTTGCGTGTACATACAGTCTATCTGCATCTTATGTGTCACCTGAATAAATCTGGTACTTCATTTTTACTTACAACATTCCCAACACAACAGAATTGTAGTCCTTATTTGAATTTCTCTTTCAGAACTGATTTGCTTTCCAGTTACGTCAGTGGACGTTTTGCTACTGACCTCAGTAGGTACAAGATCAGGTTCTGTATTAGCAGAAGACTCCAGGGCAGGCGAGAAGTACTAAAATCGTAGTATCAGTAGGCTTTCACAACCAGAAAAAGGAGATTTGGCACTGGAGAGGGAGTGGGAAAGAATGCATATCTAATTAGGCCACAAATTCTGATGATTTAGTGTGCAGGAGTCATAAAGCATTTCTGAAGATGAAATATCTTGTGCGTTCTAACAACACTTAAATAAAATAGTACTTGAACTACTGTAAATCCTGATGTTTATAAAGAAGATAAATATTTTGTAGGAAGGCAGTACTTCTTTGTGTATAAAATGAATGATGGGTAAGCTTAAGATAATACGTTCCTGTAAGCTGATTGAAATTCTCTTGTGATTTATGCTTCACAGCTGAAGAGCTAAAAGCAGCAAAAAGTCCCATTGCCTTTCTCTACAGACATACGTTTCCTGAAGTAACTAATGATTGTGGTAACCTCATTGGTTCTCAGCTTGGGCATTGAAAAGCTGAATGCCAGAGGTGAAAAGTCTAAAAATAACATATTGCTGAGAATCTGGGACAAAATACAAACTTTTTGTTTCCAAACTTTATACAATATTTTCCATTTGGCGTAATCCCATAGTCATAGAATACACTGTAAGTTTCTTCTGGTAAGGTATATAGGATCTGATACTTCTGATACTTCATTTTTTGGTGCATGCTATTATAAATGTAAATGTAACATTAATCAAAATGAAGAATTCAGTTTTAACTCTGTAGATTAGGTCAGATGAATGATATTCCCCCATTTTGTTGCTGAGGTGTTTTGGTTAAATTAGATACTGTACCTTTTACCTAAAATAATGAATAAAGATAAATGTACTGATCTTTCTTCCCTAAATTTGAGGAACATTAGCTTACACCATAATTCCCATTTCATTTGAGACAGTAAATATTGTTTATTCAGTAATACCTTGGAGCTAGAATAGATTGGTAGTGTGAAGGCAGGAATGAGGTGTGTTGACAGCACTATGTGAGGAAGCCTGCATATTTGCCTTAATCTTTGTTTACAGAGAGTTCCAAGTTTACCTAAATAGTATTCTTTCATTTTTAGTAATATGTTCAACAGAAATGATGCCTAAAAATTGGTAAAAGCAAACTGAACCTAGATGCAGTTACTGTGTAATTTCAAATATCAGCTTACTGTACTTCTTAACAGATATTTGATATTTCCTGGGATCAGTATCAACCAAATAGAATCGTCAGCTGTGGAGTAAAACACATAAAGGTAAATAGCTTTTATTGTAAAGGTAAATAGCTTTTATTGTTTATTTGTTAAAAAGTAAATAAATGTCACAAAAGAAATTTGTCCTCTTTTATGATGAGGGCTTTAAATGTAAGACAGTTTATATTTTTCTTTCTTTACTCTGTGAACATTTTAGCAGAACTTTTTGTTTGAAGCCAATTTAGACATTCAGCAGTGACTGAGGTGCAGATCCACTTAACAAGCAAAGTGGGAAGATCACTTGGTGTAATTTTCATCCGTATACACTTGTAAGTTTTGGGTTCTCTGCCCTCTCCGTTCCACCCAAATTGTCTCAAAATTGTCTCAGCCTTTAGTGATTTCTCTCATCAAGCATCACAAAGGGTCACTGAACAATAGGTATAGGAGGAACTAAGTTAAAAGTATGAATTGAATGAACTGCTACCAGCATTTGTAGGAATACCACAGAGAAGGTATGCAATATCTGCAGAGGTGAACAGATGAAAACTCTAGGGCCCCACTATTTGCTCTCTCTAAGTCACCTTTTCCAGAGGTGATTTAAATATGAACCTAGATATATACTATAAGTTTAGGATAAAACATTGTCGCGCCTGTAAAAAGCTTAGAAAGAAATCCTTCTGCTTGCCAATATTCCCTGCAGGTTTCTATTTTTCTCCTGTCTCATCAAAAGCATTCCTAACAGATGGCAATTATTTCACATGACTGGGGTGGGAAGAGCTTTAACTAGAAGTTTAGGAAACCAGTTAATATCTCTAGTTCTGGTTACTGAGAAGCTTGTGCCCTTAAAACCACCACTGCTTTCAAACTGTGGGTGGTTTTGGCAGAAGTGATACCATCTGTTGTATTCTGCAAGCTGTTTTCCCAAACCTGTCTTTGTTTGGCACCTGTATTCTATTTAAAATTGCCATAATTACCCTGAATGTGCATAATACCGGGCAAAGTAAACACATATAGATACAGGCATGCCAAAAAAAAAAAGCAGGGGGGAAATGATTAGATATTCCCCTCCAGCGATTCTCAAAGAGGAGTCTATATACTTGCCGTTCATTATAAGGCTGTGGGAATGTGATCATTAACTTGCAACGAAGGAAAAGAACAGCTCTAAAGTAGTTGTATCACTCTGAGAATCGGGACTAATACTTGGGAATAGTGCCATTTATTCCTTTAGCATTTCAGTTCTTTTGGTTCATTTGGCTGAGCAGATATTAAAAGCTGTGGTAAAGCTAAGGAGCTAAGGAACCTCAGACTGAGCTCAGGATCCTCCCTCCACCCATTTCCTTACACTGCTACCTGCTCTCTTGCCCTTCTACAGCTAACCAGAAGTGAGGAGAGTGTATGTTTTACTCACAGTATGAAAGCCCCGGGGGAAGTATTCCCACTGCCTTCTCATAAATTGGCTTATGTTAAGAGGCAATGGGAAAATTAATTGAATTAGAAATAGAGAAGGATCTGAAATAAAAACCCTTGATCCAAGGATTTTCTGGAATTCAGTTTTAATAGGAATCTTATAGGAGTAAGTACAAAGAAGAAAAACCTAAAAATTCAGCTTATAGCCACAAAAAGATGTAGGCATATTAAGTGCAAATGAGATAGACATTATGCATCTATGTCAGACACTTCAATATTCCTGTCCAGTCTCTGAAAGTATCTTTCCAGTGTGCAATGGACCACAGAGCATAGATGCCTCAACTAATAAAGACCTGAGCGGGCAAGTCCATTCAGGACTATGCTACACCACATAGATTTACTGTTCTGTTTTTGTATGTGTCCAGAACATCCTAGTGCTGGCAGGCCTGGGTATTTCAGCACTTCTTTTACACATCTGATTGAAATTCTCTTTACTCTGCCTTCCCTGGAAGGTCTGATCCTTGAGGGGGAGCTGAGTGCGCAATCTTCTCCACTTGATAAAACGATGTTTATTTAAAAAAAAAAAAAAGCTGCACTCTGCACTCTGAACTGATTCAAAAAGAAATAGTATATTTCTAGCCCACCACTAAAGACACCCTTCTAAGACAAACTTTGTATTCTCTTGACTCTTTTTTTCTCTTCCCCAGTCAGTCTTACATTCATTTTTGCAGAATGTTACTGTGTCTGTGTAGAAGTCAAGAAAGTCACCATTCCACACTTAGAGAATTTACTAGTCTCATAGTCAGGGAGTTGTTTCATGTACAAGCGTCTGCAGTCTCCATCCAACAGGTGGTTTCTCAGTAAATGTAACTCTATTTGAGGGACGTATCTCCTTCAGTGCATTGGAAAAGGGCAGAAATGTCTACTCTAGGCACATAGGTTCTTTAAGATTAAGTATTTTATTACTTCGGAACTGTAGCTGTATTTTAAGTTTTGCAGACAAGAAAAATGGGACGTTCCTGGCTTTAAAAAGTGTGCATTCATATTGACAGGTATCACCCAGCAAAACATGATAAAAGATAGTGAGATAATGAGAAGGGGTAGTGTAGCAATAGTGAGTCAGAATTGTGCCTCACTTTCTCAAACAGTTTGATCATTTTGTTTTGTTCTTAGACTTAACTGTATTTGCCTGGAGGTTTCCTTGGTAAGCGGGCAGTTTTTGGAGTAATGGGCATTCTGATAGGACTACAGGAGTCATTTCAGTGTCTGTCCAGACGCTGTTCTGTAAGGATGCACGTCTGTGAGATCTGCACACTAATATGAAAAAACAGAAATTCTGCAGAAATTTTTCCTAATATGCCATTTATATTTCACAGTTTTGGACATTGTGTGGAAATGCACTGACAGCAAAGAGAGGAATATTTGGTAAAACAGGAGATCTCCAAACTATCCTTTGTTTAGCATGTGCAAAAGAAGATATCACGTACTCTGGTGCTTTAAATGGAGACATCTATGTTTGGAAAGGGCTAAACTTAGTCCGCACAATTCAAGGAGCACATAGTGTAAGTTGTGTTTTTAATGTCAATTTCTGAAATGAACTGTTCATTGAATTGAAAAACTTCTTGAAGGCTTATCTACAAAGATTTTCTTCTGTTTCAGGTCAGAAGAATGTCTAAGACTGTTCATCAGTTAAGAACTTATGTGTAATCTTATACTTTGTTTACATGTTGTCAGCGGATGCTAGCTGCTGAACCAATATTGACAGAACTGCTGATATTTATAGCATTGATTTAACCAGGCAGACTAAATCTAAAGTGAAGTTTCTAAAGCTAAAGTTTCACAGATTGAGTAGCTTCAGTTATGATCAGTTTACTTAAAAATAGTTGGTAACCAAAAGATCTCATTTTAAATAGAATTTTACCACTAAAATTCCCAACACTGAAGACTGACTCTTCATAAAAGCTTCAATGTGGAGTAAACCAGTTTAATCTGTGAATTGCACTCCGACCATATTCCAAAACCAGTTTACTGCAATTGGCTTCATACCACCACCCCACCCCCGCCTCAATTTGGAGCACTTATAATTACAGAGAGAAAGGGGAATGCATAGGATCATGTTAGATTTCTAACCACTCTAATACAATAAATTTATGTCTCTGTTGTTGCTGCAGTAAAGGCATAGTAGGATTTTCATGTCTTGTTTCAAATGTATTTGAGAACTACTCCTGTTTTGAATATGATTGTGGCTAATGGCATTCTAGCATGGGTTTTTTGAACAGGAGGAAACGAGTATTTTGCTTAGAAGAGTGATATGAAATCTAACAGTTGTCGCTATAGTTTTCTTCTAGAAGCTTTCTAGAAAGAGCACTGCAAACTTAACAGTTTTTTCTGACCTCCCAAAATTAGTTATGTTGGCAGTGCATCAAGATTCACGTAGCTTTTCAAATTAGATCTAAGTGTTCAGAGAGTAATTATTATTTATAGAGGTAATCCCTAATTTATGAAAGCAGTCAGACTGAAGTCAGTGGGACATCTTACCTGCAGAACTACTGTGTAATTGCCAGGTTGTAGTTATGCGCAACTGCAATAACATGGAACTATCTTTGGCAAACAATAAACCCCTGTAGTATATTTGCAGAATTTTATTTAGATTCATTAGAATGATTAAATACAATCTCTTTCTATAGAATGTGTTCTGTTTCATCCTTATAAATTATGGGGTTTGCCATGGCTAATACGCATTCTCTTGCCCAATTTATAATCTCTATGTAATTAATTATTAGAAATATTAATTTATTAAGACATTGAACAAGGCCACTTTGACAACAGAGGTCTTCTCTTCATTGTATTAATTTCCATGCAGTTCAACTTGTCCCTTAACTGAAAGGTTTTCCTAATAAAATACTGAATCAGCAGGCATTCCGTGAGCTATTCCAGTGTAGTACAGCACAGTCATCAGCAATGAGGCATTTTCAAAAATGAAGAATAAATTCAAACTGTAATAGAAACTTGTCTTTCAACAAAGAGAATGAATTGACACTCTTTCAGTTCCTGTCAGATTCCAAATGATGTCTGAACTGAATTCATGAAAGAATGTCTCAATCACCTCCGCACCTGTAAGAATATTTGTATTGCTTGTTTGCTTGTTTTTGTTTATTCCGGGTAACGTTATTTTAAGTGTTCCATTATTTATTTAATAGTCCTTGTAATAATACTAACTAAACCAAATTTCAAGTTCTGCAAATAGGCTATATCACTGGTATTTGTACAAAAATTTCTACATAAATCACTAAAGTGGGAGCACTTGAAATAAAAGCATCCCCCTGTGTTTGCTGGTTTGCTTTCTGGATGGACAACATTTTGCTGCCTAGCAGTTTCTAGCCTTTAACAAGAGTGTTCAAAAACGTTTGCTTTGTGCGTTTAAATTGATTGTAAAGAACTTTAAAACTTGTTATACTATTGGTTAACAGGCTGGAATTTTTAGTATGTATGCATGTGAGGAAGGTTTTGCCACCGGAGGGAGAGATGGTTGCATTCGGTTATGGGACACTGATTTCAAACCAATTACTAAAATTGATCTCAGGGAGACTGAACAAGGATACAAAGGTAATGAGCTATTACTTTAATGGTTTTTTACACATCTAGATAATGGATTATGACACAATTTAATTTGAAGCATGAATGTCTCTGCATACTGCTGATTTTTTTTATTTAATGACTTTATTTACTTTTGAGATCTGTATTCCCTTTTTTCTCTCACAATGATGTAGCCTGTAGAGTTTTCTGTGTTTCATAGCATAAACAGAGGGGTGCTTATAGTTGCTGCTCCCCACCATGCAAATACAAGAAGATAAGTAAAAACTAATTAAATACAAAAAGATAGGAGAGTGAAGTTAGCCAATCTTTAACTTAATTAATTGCAATTCATTTAATTAATGGAGATTTCTGGAGCCCAATATTCAAAGATGCTGAGCATCTGAGCACTCCATTAGGTTAATTGGGAATGGTAGCACTTGGCATATTTAATAGAGAGAATGTTATTAAATTCTTGACCATCATATTTGTGGAATCTAATAATGCTTCCTATTGGCTTAGTCATCACCTTATTTTATGATTAGACTCTCAGAGCACTTATAATCTCCATAGTTCATAATGCATGCTTTATCAAGATCTTAGTCTTCTGGGAATTCTACACATCCATTTGGATTGATAGTATAGCAGTCTGTTTGCTGGCCTGAAGTAGGCTTTATACACTTTTGGCAGCCAACTTTGTAATGGTTAGTGTTAATTTCCCCTGCTTCTTAGCTTATGTTTTTAGACCTAGTTTTCATATTAAAATTACCATTGGAATAGTCAAGAGGCTACTAAGAAGGATAAAATTTTCTTTCTCAATTACAGATATTTTGGCCTGTGATCTAGTAACAAGCTCATTCTGTTTATTTTTCATCTTACTTAAAGTAGATCAGCTAATGATTCTAATACTTTTAAAATGCATAGGTTTGCAATATCTAGGCTCATCCAACAAGCAGACTGCCAACAGCCTTAGGTGAATGCTTCTCTACCAGTTTGCCAAACTGTAGTGTAAACTCATGGAATTTAGCCCTCAAAAAAGTTATCAAAAACACCCAACCAGTAGTCCCTTTGCTCTGTAGTTCTGGCTTTATGGAGTTTTTTGCAGCCAGAATCATAATGCTTAACGTTCATTTCTAGAAAACAATAGCAGTACCTTATGACCATTTACAGCAGCTTTGATCAATTTAGAAATACTTTCTAAAAATTGTGGAGATATAAGCCTGTACATGTGGGTTAGATCATTCTGGCTTATACCAGTCTTGCAGTCAGTCCGTTCCTAATAACAGTCAGAATAACATCTCTGAAGGGCGACACAGAGAAATCAGTGCTTACACACGAAACATACATCTTCAGTCTTCTTGTTCTTTGTGAAGTGATTCTGGGAGGGAGCTTTATCCCACATATTTGTGAGACCAGAGTAGAAGGAATTTTTTTTGTCTTATTGCTGCCTGGGATGTGTCCACACTCAATGCAAACCAGACTTTAGCTGACTTTAGTTACTTTTAATTGACTGTAGTTATCTTCTGTGGAAAATTACTACTTCAAAATTAAAACTTACATTACAGAACTGTAATGTATTCATAAAGGTGTCTTCTTCAGCACATTGTCTGCAGAAAGCACCTAGCTATCCTTCTACAGGTTGCCTAAGAAGAGATTTTGATCTTGATGGCAGTTAAATCAAGGAAGGCCTTACTGAAGGTGAATTCTCATTAGACATGCTATGGAGTGATTCTGACTTGATGCTATTATTTCTATCATCTCCTAAATGCTACAGGGTACAGAATATATAGATGAGAGCAGCTAAATAGAACCAGACGCCATACATAACGGCAGCTGTATGGCTGAGAGACAGTCGGTAGAGGTTTTTGCTATCTTCTTACTTGGCAAAAGTAGTAAAAAATTTCATTTGCAGAACGTGAATTGAGTTGCCATTTAGACTTGTATGTAAATGAACAAATTTTTAAAAATCGATTAGTTAATTGATTTCTAAAACCTAAAACTAGAACGCTGTCCAAATCTTGTCTTCAAAGCATTTAAATCCTTCAGGTTTATGTTTGTTTGTCAAAATAAAAACATTGCCTGCTTTAATGGCAAGAAACTGACTTAAGCAAGTCTGCAAAATTGTATCAAAGCTTAGTCAAAGATGGTGTGCCCATGAGCATAATTGTTGAGACTAAATAAAAAGACATCACGATGTATCTCTGAAAAGTGCAATGGGACTGCTGGTCTGACTACAACTATAAAAATTTAGGACCTTGGGGATGACTGCAGGTCATAAAATCCAAGCATGCACTTATACCCTGTCACCATAATTTTTTAAAATTTTTATCTTTTTCCTGTTTCAGGGTTTCTTCTCTCTGTGTTCTTTCTTTCAGTGTGATACAACTCTTGCCTGCAATGTTCCTGTTATGTCTCTGTCCTTTTCTGCCGATTCTGTCTCTTATGTCACCCACTGATGATCACTTCCATTTAGTGCTTGCTACTAACAGACTGTGGAAATTTTGTTTCATTTTCAGTTATGTCAGTGGCACCGATTAGTTTAAGCACACATGTAACATCGAGCAGTGGTGGTAGCCTTAACTGCTTACCTATGACCTTCTGTCCCTCCTTTCCAATTACTTTTTCCAAAGCAGTTTGCAAAGGCATCAGCTTTCAAACTTAAAATGTCTTTCTAGGTGCCAGGAAGATGACTTCCCCCCCCGCCCCGTATATACTCGTTCATCAGTCATCCTGTACTGAAGAGTACTAAACACTTTTTAAATGAGATGCATCACCAGTAACAATCTGATCATAGGCTTGGCTTTTATATTTAAATATACATGTATATTAGTAAAAAATCTGATAATGGCTAATCTTTATGTGCAGTACATCACAGAAAACATTAGCTTTCCCCCATCAAAAGATGTACCTGGTATTCTAAAACTTAACAATACCCATTTTCCACTTAACATCTGAACTTCATTCCTTGTATGGCCTTTGGTGTTCATCAAGTTTATAAGTCAAAGCTTCAGTAGAAGTTTAGCTAAGTCACAAAATGACATTGTCAAAATTAAAAGGTACTGGAAATGGACAAGACAATAAATGAAGATTAATTTGCCCTTCTCAAGAGATGACACAAAATGCCTACAATATATTTTCTTTATGTGACCAGTATTTAATTGAATTGTGTATTTGGTTCCAAAAGATGTTAAAATGATGACATGGTTGACCTTGACTACGTGACAAACGGACTTTTTTTATTCATTCACATCTCGCAGCACCTAGACCCATTATCCAAATTTTAATTTTCATATACTGGAACAGAAAATACAAATGCTGCAGGCAGTCAACCAGAGAATGCTATAAAATTGCTCAGCCTGTTAAGAGGGTATTTTTAAGCTTGTGGTTAGTAAAATTCCAGCTGCAAAGTTAGGATCAGATTTGTGGAATAAGATCAAGCTCTCTAAAAGGTATGCAAAGCAAGATTCTGTTGTTTTTTGGGTTTGGTGGTTTGGGTTGTTTTTTTTTTTGGGGGGGGGGGGTGGTAATAATCAGTTGGGACAAAAATAGAGAAGTGTGATAACATGGGCACAAACCATTTAAATTCACCATTAAAATTTTATTCAACATTTTATTTAAATGTGCAAAAAAAGTAAAGTACTGAAAAAAGGAATAAAACCAGCTTCAGTCACAGGAACCTTGGCTAATCTAAAATTTAGATCTTTAAATCATGTGAAATTGAATTGTTTTTTAAAGTAAATTCCCAAGTTGTATGCAAAGCATGAGAACTTGATCCTTTGAGAAACTGGCAGCAGCAATGTTAGATACTCAGCATTTTCCCAGGATTGAGCCTTCTCTTTTTCTGTCAAATGGAGATAATTTAGCATAACTGTTTTGAGATGTAATCAGCTGTGATGTATTATAAGACTTCAGTGTCAAAGCATAACAGTTGTTAATATATTAACTCTTGAAGTCTTAATGATCTTCACTGTACTGTCATTTTGTCTCGTCATTGCCATTAATCTAAGGTTGTTCTGTCCCCTGTCAGGTTTGTCCATCCGAAGTGTCTGTTGGAAAGCGGACAGACTTTTAGCAGGGACACAGGACAGTGAAATATTTGAGGTGCTAGTAAGAGAGAGAGATAAACCCATGCTGATTATGCAGGGTCATTGTGAAGGGGAGCTCTGGGCCCTGGCGGTCCATCCAAAGAAGCCTTTAGCAGTCACAGGCAGTGATGATCGATCTGTACGGTAAGGCTAGACCTTATTTATTTTTTATCTATTCATTGATGTACACATCATTTTTTAACAAATGTCAATTTGACGTGTTTGTAATTTATTTATTTTCTGGCCTTATGTTAAGACTCCATTAAGACAACCTTTTTTTTCCATGTTTTTCTTAGCAGCTTTGCTTTTTCTCTTCAGCCTTCATATTTGGGCTCCACACATCATTTAAAAGTAGTCGGAGTTCGTGTTCAAAACATGCTGGACTTCTATACTCTGCTTTAAGTACTAGTTCATTACTGTTCTGAACAGCAGGCGTAGGTATCTAGATGGAGAATGGTCACCTCATACTTTTTTTCTGTTCATAATATGCAACAAGCCTAAAACCTAAATACCTTTGACCAATGTTTTACACGGCAGGCGTCTGACTCAGCCATGAGTGTTTAGAAAATCAGATCTAAAACCAATTCAATTAAAATGCCAGACAATGAGGTTAATGAAAATGCACTGTTTTACCCCAGTGAAAAAGATCCTTCAGAAGTTTAGTTGTAGCACTCATGCCTCAAGCCTTTGTAGCAGAGATTTGAAGTTTTGGACACATATTTGTGGAAGTTGTCACAAAGTCAAGGATGTTTCTTTTCCTGTCCCTGTTAAGATTTGGCGAATTGATAAGCCTCTGAAAAAACCTCAACATTTTTAATGTCCTTAGTAAGACTTTACTGTAAAGTCTGGAGGTTGAGCTAAGATTCTCACTGTAGTGGATGTACTCCCGTACCCACACAGCTGTTGTGTGTTATCTCATCTGGGCATGGACACTGCCCATTGTGACTAATAATAATTACCTGTCATTAAAGAGATGGAGATTTTCCTGACTGCCAAAGCTACCCATGGGGGCTGGAGAGATTTTTGGGAGACTGGGTTTTATTATGGCAGTCTCCTGAGTCTTTCCTCAAATTGTGGTTCTGCCCTTGCCCTGAAACCCTACCCCCTGCAGAACAGCGCATACAATGGGGTTCATGACAGCTTGGTTTCCCAAGCTCCGATTCCCCTAATGTCCTCCTCAGCAGTTTCTCCTGACCCTACTATCCTAATTTCTAACCCCTCCATCAGGTTTTTCTCCAACCCTATGCCAGGTGGATCATGACTGCTTTTCATCTTATATAGATAATTTGATTGCATATTTTCAAATCAACCCCAGGCAGCTACCAAACAGTTTTTCAGTTTTTATGGACTACTAGTCAACTTATTTCAGAAACATACATGTGGATTCTACCATTTGGCCATATTTCAATGGGAAAAGTCAATCTCTACCATACGTACAGCTTCTAATTTATGCTCCTTCATATTCCACATTATGATTCACCTCTGCCTTGAAGCTTGCTGGTCAGTTGGAATTTCTTTGTCCCTTTCCTTTCTATCTTTTTACTTGTACTGGTTTTCTATTCCTGTCATCCTTCATCTCTTTCTAACCGTAATTAAAATCCAAATTGTGAAACTAACAAAACCGCCAGTTGTTCACTACAGTCACATTATCTCCATTTATTACACTAATTATATTACAGTAATGTGTAATAATACACATTAGTATTATTTCTTTCAGTTTGTAAAATGCATGGATAGTCTCTACTGCTTGGGTTTGTCCGCACAGTTTTATAGGCAAGCACAAATTCTCACCGCCTGCATTCTGGTAGGATGCAAGGCAGTTCTGAAACAAGAGCTGCAAAGCTGGCATTAGGGTTGTACTGCCCTCAAGCTAATAAGCCATGCTAAGACTTTGGATTTATTATCTTGGACTCATCTCTTGGTTAGCATGGTAATTCAGCTCTGGCTTGGAGCTGGATAACGTACTGCTGACTCAAAGTGTGCTTGGAACAAACTTGTGCCCCTCTATGAAAGACTGTGCAAGCGTGCTCTTTGTGCACATAAAGCCTTCATTAGTGGTGCTCTTGTGATTCTTATCATTGTTATAGTTGTTATTATATTACTGATGCCTTTGAACACTGCCATTCTGTAAAATGTGCGTTTGTTAACATTACAGGTACTTTACTGCACTACATCACACATCTATTTAGCTGTTTAGGCACTAGAGAATGTGAGATTGGAATTCTAGTTCAGACAGTGCTATTTTTTTATATACTAACACTTCATGTGAGGAATTCCAGTGAAATATATAAATATTTTCATTAAGATAAAAAAGTACAGAAAAAGATTTCTTACAGGTTTTTGTTCCAATAATAGAATTGCATTGACAGGATTGTTTCTATATTGCTGCTCATTGTGTAATTTTTTGTAGTATTTGGTTATCACATTATTTTGGTAAGAGTGGCTATATAATATAAATCTAAATTGTTTTACAGATAAAAGTATTTAGTGGGCCAGATTATATTCTCATGTCTAAGTGGGATGTCTAAATGAAAACGACCTCTGTAGAGTTAAGGGGAATTACTGTAGATTTTCCCTAGCACAGCTGAGAGAAGGCTCTAACCAAATACAGGTTTCCTACATTTTAAACTTCAAAAGCGTATCAACTAGGAAAGCTGCCTGCTTCCTGTCTCTTACAACAAGAACAGGAACAAAGCATCATTCTCATCTGAGTGCTGAGGCATACAGAATTATTAATCACATTTGTTCAATGGACCTCACACTTGTCTTTTTGTAATGTTGTGTTATAACGTCTAGCTGCAGGACCACAGGTAGCTGCTGTTCTAGCAGAACATCTCCGCTACACTGTCTGTCTTCTTGAATGATCTCTTTCTGTTCTGTATTCCTGGATTTGTAAGAAGATTGATTAGAACCTGTTTTTATATGAATCCATCTGAATATTTATATCTCTGACTTTTTGTGTGGAGCATTGTTCTGCCAATTGAATGAAACAAAGCAGCAGTAAAGCTTCTGTCATCAGCTATGGCTTTTTCTGCAAATGAAGTGGTTGCTAGTAAGCCTCTTGGGAGGCTGTAATCAGTATGTGCTCCAATAAACAAACTCACCTGGCAGGTATATGACAGAAAAGACTGGAATATTGACTAATAAAATAATGTTTCATGAGCCTGTTTGGGTTTTTTAAACTCAGTCATTTAAACAAATGCATAGGAAAGTTGCCAAAGAATGGTTAAAACATGTCTTTGCCTTATTTGAAAATACATACACTTTATATATGAAAATGGCTTATTTATCTGGCTTTTCCAAAAACAACATGCAGAAGTATTTTGCCAGAAGAGATACTTTTTCTATTTTCATAAGCAAAGCCAGCCTTTTATTTTGTCAGTTGTGTATACAAATGCCTGTATGTGTGCAAAATGTTTTTTTTTTCTGTTATAAAATTAAAAAGCTCATATTTGGAAGTACCCTTCTGTTAATTCAAAAAGGTTTTTTTCTTGAAGAAAATTGCATTATTCTGCTTGCTCTGCCATGTATTGCAATTACACTTCTAATATATTGGTCAAAGTGATCCACATGAAAGCAACATTTTGGAGGCAAATTTTATCCTGGTGTTTCCTTTGAAATCTTCCCACATCCTTTCTGGTTCATTCTTTATTGTATGGGGCTCATAGCTTCTCCCTAGCAAGGCTGCTAAGAATCTTGCATCTTATCTACTTCTGTTTTGTCTTTGAAAACAGTTTTAGCATCCCACATCCATTTTTTTCACCAGGAAGTGGTACTTGCCATTTTTTCAGAGAGAAGCCTTTTCAAGTTCTTTCTCATCCTTGAATTCTCTCAGCCTAAGAGGAAATCAGCATCGTTCAGGGTTGCTGATTCCAGACTGATCCTAATAGCATTAACCAGACAAGGCCCAGAGGGTTTCTTTCTCCATGCAGGCAGTCAAATTCTATAATCCTTTTACTAAATTTATCAAACTCTATCTTTATTTTTTTTTCTCCTGTTACTCTACTTCAAGGCTGTACCTAAATGTTCCTGCTGGGGTGGTCAGAAACCTCCTTCTTTTCAGGCTATATTCAATGTTCTGTTTATGCTGTTTGTTCTAGTGCCAACATGGTCCTTCAACATAAGTTTTTCTCCTTCTTTGATGTTTATCCTCCTGATGTATTTTTGGAAACAATACTATCCTTTCCCGGCCTTTGTTTCACTAAGGTATAAAAGTTAAACTCTTTTGGTCTTCTTTAATGTGATCCAGTCTTAATTCTCTTAGTCATCCTAATAATCCTTCGCTGCATTTTATTGGTTTTATTCTGATTTCTTGAGGTAACTTGTAAAGAGCATGCCAGATGAGGTCACTGTGTGTTGTGTGCTATTGTTTTTGTGTACCTTCTGGAATAGCACCCAGGATATATTTTAGGATCAAATTTCCTTTTTCCTGTCTGCAACTCACTCTAATCATTCTATAATTGAAAAATAGTGTGAGATTTTACTTCTTTTTGCTGGTTCCACTTGTCTTTCAAGCTTACAGCACAGTGCTAGATATACGGCGCTGAAAGTATGGGCTTTGGTTAAATTTCATTCCATGTCTATTTGTTTAATCATCAAGAAACCTCTCTTTCTTCCAATATGATAAATCCATCTCTGGGTTCACAGTGCTTCCCAGCTTGCTGTCCATAGCAAACCTCATTAGCATTCTCATCTTTTGTGCCAGTGTCTTTAGCGAAAATATTAAAAGTTACTATTCCAAAGCTTATACCTAGAAATCTCAGCAGTATCTTCCATCCAGCCTAATTGTTTCTTTCTGTAAAGCTTGCTATAAAACTTCATCCAGTATCGCATTACAGTTCTTGTACAAATTGTCATTTTCTTGGGTTTAGCTGATAATCACATATGCTACCAGTCAAATATTTTGCTGAATATTTTATAAATCTTTTACAAATGCATTAGATTTATGACAGTCCTCAAAATAAAGACAGTTGGGTACTGCTGACTTAATTTTTCTATCCCAAGAGGTCTTTTATGCATTTTCTTCCATACTTTTCATTACTCTTTTCTTTAAATATTTTTCTAAATCTTGCATACTACTGAGATCTGATTAACCAGCTTGTAGTGATCTGGGAAACTCCCTCCATTCCTTCGTAAAAATATAGGTACATTATTTGCTTTTCTTCATCTTATGGCATAATTTATTGGTTGATTATTTTTATTTAAAATTATGGAAATGAGCGAATCAGCATGCAGTTTTGTCTACTAGTTCATTCAGGTTTATGACAAGAAAATCCCATGGTTGGAATGTTTATGCTCTCTGAGTATTGCTTTCACTTTCCGTGAAAATTTCAGTCTCATCTGCTTTCTTTCAGAAAGACAGACCCTTTCTTTCTACAGAAACTGCATTTTTTTTTTTATTATTATTTGTCTAGGGGAATTCTATTATATCAGATAAGTAAAGTCTGGAGATAACACCAAATGATTATGTAATTTAGCTTCACCCTGTTTTCTCTTCTGCTATCATAGATATGTGTTCAGTTCTGAGGTGCCGTCCCTGCTAGAACTGGGAACAGTAAAGACTCCTTTATTTTGAAAGACATTTGAACCTGGAACTTCACTTGAAAGTGTCTGAAAGCTTCATTTGATATTATTTGCCAAGACATTCAGTGCCACTGTTGGAAAATTCTGTGTCCATGTAATGATTCAGGCAGTCATTGTACACACCCTTTCTCTTCTAGATTGATAAGCAGTTTTGAGATTTTAAAAACTAAATTTCTGTAAGGCTATAAGCTCAAGTCAGTGAAATCATCCTCATTCCATGGTTGGAAAGGAACTCAATACATTATAAAATCTTAATATAAGGTGTGCATGCAAATGGGCCTCTACCAATTGAGTTAGACTTTTTGGTTTTACTCTTGATATTGAAATATTGTGCAGTCAAGAAAAATCTCTTGCTGCTTTCAATTTCCTTTGATGCAGATTATGGAGTCTTGCTGACCATGCCTTGATAGCACGTTGTAATATGGAAGAAGCAGTGCGGAGTGTGTCTTTCAGTCCTGATGGATCACAGTTAGCACTTGGAATGAAGGATGGTTCCTTCATTGTTCTTCGAGTACGGTGAGAAAATATGACATTAGTTTCTCATGTTAATGTTTTTTTTCCCCTTGAGTAACTGAAGACCATATTATAAAGTCTTTTATTCCTATAAAAAGAAAAAAATCATTGGGTATTTTATCAGAAACAAAGAGTAAAAATTGAGCATATGCTTCCATAATATCACTTGGTGTTTTAAAAGGTGGTAGTTTGGCAATTATGCTTTATTTAATTCAAAATATTAGCTCTTAGTAATAACGTTTATAAAATTCGAGATTTTCACTTTTGGCTTTTTTTCTTTATTT
Source organism: Mycteria americana (assembly GCF_035582795.1). Taxonomy (NCBI): domain Eukaryota; kingdom Metazoa; phylum Chordata; class Aves; order Ciconiiformes; family Ciconiidae; genus Mycteria; species Mycteria americana. The sequence goes on along the minus strand of NC_134367.1, from coordinate 130,992,309 downwards.
ATTCTGAAATTATACAGATGTTTTGTGAAAAGTAATGTGCATAACAGAGATAACATAGTTTTGAGAGGAATCTCCTTGATCATATGGTTCCTTTCCTGCCATATACAAGAATGGATACTATGCAAAATAATCAGTGATTGAAAGACATGTTTAAGCATTTGCAAGATATATGTGAATTCTATTTTTCATATTAGATGACAAGGGTTTTTTTGCATGAATGCATTGTATGCAGTAGGCGTTTTCTGTGTGGAATACTACTATGGAAGACACACAAAAGCAGGTGAAACATAAAATTGGCCGTGGAGTGAAATAGCCAAACAAAATAGCATGATTTCAAAACACATAAGCTATTTTAATTGATACTTGGAAGAGTTTACCACTTCCTTAACGTTATTCCATATGTTTGGTAAGCTTATATTTAAAATACTTTGAACTACTAGCTGATAGGAGGGAGAAGCCTGTAACTGATGGAAGATCTGTGAAAACCCCTGTAATGTACTGCTTTAATGACTTCTACAAAACTTAAGTGATCTGTTCATGTTAATTTAAAATCCTTTTCAAAGACTAGTATTTATCTAAAGAAGTTAATCTTCTTTGTCTCACAGTAATCTTGTCTTTGCTAATTTGCCTGATACCTAACATTATTCATGATTCAGCTGGTGGAGACTGATAATGATAAACCCAGCATTATTCCTGAAAGAGTGTCAACACCCTTGTGTAAGGCCCTGAATGCAATTGCTTCTCCGTCTGTTCCTTTTCTGTGACAGATCTTCTGACAGGGTAACATATCCGCAGCCCATGAGCCAGGAAAACTGGGCGATGGCAATGTGTTTTGTTCGCATTTTTTTTTTTAATCATTTACTCAGCAACATGAATCTTTGTTCTTTTTCTTGGCCATGAAGGATCTGGATCTGTGGAATAATCTAGAGAATTAGCTGCTCTTCTCAGTAGCAATATTTACCACTGGAAATAGTTACGTTACCAGTTTTCAGTAATAAGACAGAGCTAAGAATTTTTTTTTTCCAAAACGCTTTTTGAAGGAAAAAATGGCTATGAATAAATAAGAATTTTGCCAACAAAATTTCTACTGTTACTGTCATTTTTGAGTTTCACCATTTTAAGATAAATTTCTAACAAAATTATTCTGTTCGTTTTTTGTAAGATCCTGACCGTCTGTAATATTAATCTTTCAATTCATATCAGCATCTCCCAGAAATCTCTGTCTTCAGTTATGGATGATTCTCTTTTCAGGACTCTGCTTTTAACCAGTACTATGTATCAGCATTTTTAAGATATATTAACAAAATTTATTGTTTTTTAAATAAATTCGAGTCTTTTCATAAATTTGATGCTACTAGCAGTAATTAATTAAAGCAGAAATCAGGAAAAATATTTTAAAAGCTTAAAATGGAGACTAACAGAAGCATGACCCCTGCAGAAGACTCTTCTTCATAAAATTTCCTTACAACCCAAATGTATAACATGGTATGGATTGTCTTTGTAAATACAAAATTAATGGCACTGAGACTTGGCTCATTGTTCAGTCAACTCAGGGGAAGATTTTATTTAATTTAGTTTTAATTCTCTCCTCATAGCCAAAGAATTTGGGGAAACCTACTTGCAAAAATTTTGTCTGCGTTCACTAGCATTGCAGGTTTTGGTTCCTTGATTGACAGGAAAGGGGGTTATATCAAATATAATTTGATAGGGAAGAACTGAATATTTTTTTGAAAACTACACTATATAGCTGTCTTGATTTTTTTCAAAGATGCATACAAGGTATTGTCACTTCTGTTTTTCCACTGGCGGGTGATGGTGGTGGTGCTGGAACCCCCAAAGCTGTAGCTAACAGGGTATGGCATGTGGGATTAATCATATCTAACTTTACCAGTCTAATTGTTAGCCTCTAATCTAAACTGTTTGCCTGTCTCCCCAGAAAAGTCGATGTGGAGAAATGAGTATCTCCCAAAGGCCATTTCCACATGTCTTGTGAGAGACAGGGTAATTGCTCTTTAGATGGAACTCTTTTTCCATTGTCTATGTTAAAAAAAAAATTAAGTCTGGTCTGGACAGCTAACTATTTACAGCTAAAAGTAGGTGAATAGAATGAAGAGTATCATTGACAGGTAAAGTTGTTTCTAAATTTTGCTTTAAAAGTATGCTTATAACCAATGAAAGCAATAGGAACTTCTCAAAAAAAAGATTTTTTTTTTTTTTTTGTGAAATGTGCTTTTTGTTGTACAAATTATTCAGTGCATCTATCTTCGTATTTGTCTTAAATATTTGTGGATTGCATGTTCACAAGTTTACAGTTCACATTTTCACTATTGGTTCTTGCAGAGACATGACAGAGGTTGTTCATATTAAAGACCGAAAAGAAGTAATCCATGAAATGAAATTTTCACCAGATGGCTCTTACCTTGCTGTGGGTTCTAACGATGGCCCAGTGGATATCTATGCGGTTGCTCAGCGATACAAAAAAATAGGAGAATGCAACAAATCTTCTAGTTTTATAACTCATATTGACTGGTCCGTGGATAGTAAATTCTTGCAAACCAATGATGGCGCAGGAGAGAGACTGTTCTACAAGATGCCTTGTAAGTTTACAAGTGGCTCCTGTTAAGAACAAATAACCTTCAGTGTTGATTTGAAGAGAACAAGAAAAATACAATATAAATAGTACATCTGCAAGCAGAGTTTCTTGACTGGAAATTACATAAATATCTAACGTTTTTCCACTTTTTTATGTTTTTAGCATGTTTATGTGCAGCTGCATTAGAACTTGTAAGATGTTTGATGGTGTCAAATACCACAAATGTGAGATTATACTACTTTAAAGTAAAATTGTGAATCTTTAGGGTTTATTGAGATTAAAAGACTAATCCCAAGAAGAATACACAGATAAATGTGATAAAAAGAAATGGAGTTTACTGAGAAACAAATGATTAAGCAGATTATTCATTTGCATATTTTCAGCTGGGAAGCATCTAACTAGCAAAGATGAGATCAAAGGAATTCACTGGGCCTCATGGACCTGCGTGATAGGGTCTGAAGTGAACGGAATTTGGCCAAAATATACAAACGTTACAGATGTCAACTCTGTGGATGGAAATTACAACAGCTCAGTGCTAGTGACTGGAGATGATTTTGGGCTGGTTAAATTATTCAGATTTCCATGCCTAAAGAAAGGTAAGATAGTACTTTGTATTTCTGAAGAATGCGGTATTTACTTTGATACCATATCAGTATTTTTTCTAATGGTGGCTTTTGATTCTTGTGTATAATTCGAATTAGTGTGTGCACAATTCATATTAGTATTAATGCGCATAAAGATGAGACTTTAACCCTCTAGGTATTTAGTGATTTCCTGCCAATGTATATGTACTTGTTTTTAGAACTGTTGAGAACATATAGTTTAGCATGTGCTTATTCTGCTAGTACATTTTCAGAAACTAATTCAGCAAGACTTTACATCACATCAATCGTATCAACACCAGACGCACTACTATAATTCGTCCAAATTTATGCCAGTAACAATTCCAGAAACTTCAGCAGGGTTTCACTGCCTGTTAGCGTGTGTCAGTGTAGCTCTGTGTGAACTACTTGCTTTGTCTCTGTAGTAGGCTTTTAACACAGATTGTTTCCTCAGTATTTGCACTGTACCATGCATAAAGCCAACAAAACTAAATAAAATGTTTTGGCTTTCCATGACCTTCAGTGTTTAATTTGATATCATATCAGTATATTTTCTGATAGTGAATTTGAATTTATGTGTATAGTACACTACACAATACATGTGTATAATTCACATTAGCAGTAATGGCCATAAAGGTGAAAATTAAACCCTATGTGGATCTGGTACTCCTTGCCAGGATTTAAGTGCTTTTCAGAAAACTGAAGTGAACATATTGTTCATATTATTTTATGCCATTTATTTTTATTTTAAAATTACTATTAGTATCAGTGTATCAAGAGGCATTTAAGTATTTTTTTGTTTTCAGTTTTCATAAGGGTGTTTAGACTGTGTTTCCATTGAAAGCCTAACTTACTTACAGTGTTAAATTTTTTTCTTCTTGCATACTAACAGTTCTATTTTTGGCTTTTTAGGAGCGAAATTTAGAAAATATGTTGGCCATTCAGCACATGTAACCAATGTCCGTTGGTCCCATGATTTTCAGTGGGTTTTAAGTACGGGGGGTGCTGATCATTCTGTTTTTCAGTGGCGATTTATTCCAGAAGGGATAACAAATGGCATCCTTGAAACATCTCCACAAGGTAAAAATGATCTGTTCTTAATTATTTATTAAATAAAATCAACAGAGAATGCAGAACTGTTGAAAAAGCTTTTCTTGAATTAACAGAAAATATTTTTATTATAATTCCCTGGAATTGCATATACTCAGCATGTTTGGGACATTCTACTTTTCATAGACAACCATTTGTTTCAGGCAAGGTACATTAAAAACTCTTCTGCAGTCTGCTGTATTGTATGTTTAGGAATACACAAGAAGTATTTGTCAAAGCGTGTGAAAAAAGACATTCAGAGGGAGATTACTAGATCAAACTCAATTTTCAAAATTAGCCATCTAACTTGCATTCAGAAGTCTGACTATGTATGTTGAATTGTTTAATTTTCTTTTCAATGCAAATTCACATATATATGTGATAGCTGTACTTTAGAATTTTTTTCTTGTTTTATCCATTATACTTACAATATTTTACAAAAGCTATATGAACTACGTAGTGGCAACTGCTGAAAATTGGATTCCCTTCAGCAAAAGGGCAAAAATTCACTCTGTACCTGGACAATTTGGTAAAATACCTGTGTTACAGCAAATCTCCTTAAACACAGTGATCGCACTGAAAATTTTTATTTACCATTTCTGGATGTTTTCACTCCAAAGCCTGTTAAGAAAACAGTATTCTCTCAGATGATGGCAATGTCCTAGTAACTACTCAGTTATTCTCCTTCCCTCTGCCACCCTTCTGCCCCAGGCATTGAAACAGGAGAAACAGAAACGGAATCTGACACATTCAGTCAGCCCACATGAATTTTACATGCTGCTTAAGCTTCCAAAGTTGTTGAATACTGCTTTGCATGTAGTCTAAATTATATAAAAAGATCACATACTATTTTCTTGTGATTAGATGTGTTATATATTGATTTTTTTTTTTTTAAATGCAGAGGGTGGCGTTGATTCCTACAGTGAAGAATCAGATTCAGATTTATCTGATGTGCCAGAGTTAGATTCTGACATTGAGCAGGAAGCTCAAATCAACTATGATCGCCAGGTGAGTAAAAATTAACACACTGTGCCAATTACCTGACAATTTATCGTGACTATTCAGTAAAGATAAGCAAAAGAAGTTTGCAGCTAATTCATCAGACTACTCTAGGAAGATTATTTTGACAGTATTCAGCTGATTATGCAACCAATATACATAAAAACAAAGTTTACTTTAGCTGTAGATGAGAATTTAAAAGGGTTTGGAGAAGAAGCATCCGTGTATATACCATTATATATTAGAATAAAGAAAACATCTTGAAAAACATAAATTTAAGCATGAGAGCTTATTGCTGTCCCCATTCTCATGACAGGTGTTAGAGAAGACTTTTCAGTCCTATCAAATTTAGAATCCCAATTTGTAGACTACAGCTCACAGAGTTTTTGTATGATTTCTGCATATTCAAAGCAGAATACTCTTAATGAATATTAAGCCTGTATAATACATTTATTTGTGACAGATCCTTTTTTATTGCCAAGGACAACAATGTCCAAGAATTAAAATTGCCCTAGTTTATGAGAACCAAGTAAAATTGGTCTCTAATAATCACTTAATACACTTAATTTTTTTTCTATTTTCAGTACAACTATGTTCTGAGAACAATTAAGATAGATTGATTCCATGCAAGAAGAAAACAAATCAAATAAGTATTCTTTACTGCATTGATTTTTTTTCAGGAATGGTAGTATGCCATTCCACTCTTTAACCTGATCTTTCAGTGTTGATTTATGCTTTGTCACTAAGGGCTTGCCTGGTGATCAGAACTGTTACCTGAACTTGGTTAGTCACCAGATCTGCTGTGCTCACATCACTCAGGCACTGTGGGACTGCACCCCTTTCTGCGAGGGCTCTCTCTTGGCTGGTCTTGTTACCATGCTCAGCTCTTGGCTCCTCTTCTTTTTACAAAGCAGTTTTACCTTGCTGCTCCCTGGCGTGAGGTTTCACCCAACGTGCATCCTAACGATTTGCACCTACACTGCTATATTAGAAAACGTTTTTCAAGTTCAGAAAGTTACATGAAGCTTAGAAAATGCCATAATAAAATGTAGTTTTGCCCTTTTAGGTGCATGGATTATGATTACACATTTCTGCAGGACTTCTACTTCGTTTGGTGTATGGGATATTTAGTTCTTACCTAACAAGAAACTAATCAGTCCTTTTTCATTCATCAGGCCATTCCATGGCCTTCTTTATTGCACAGTGCTCGAACGTGTCTCTGAAGACAGAACTATCTTCCTTGTGGTTCTTTCCATTCCATTCATGATACTGAGTGCTTCGCAAACACTGATCTTTATAACAGTCTGTGATGTGGAAGGATGCTGTTATCGTTGTTTTGAAAGAAGGGAAACATTAACATCAAATTCTGCTGTCTGTCGTCTGACTTTCGCTTCTATTTAAAAATACCTGGGACCTGATTTTCAGGAGCTGTTGTCATTGTGAATAGAATATTACTTGTCACCTTGTCCTGTTACCTTATCAGTTGCAATGGTGAAAGGTCAGAACTTCCTCAGACCAGAACTGGGATCTTGTACTAAGCTTGAAAAATACTGAGCTTGAAAAATACAACCACTAAGCTTGGTTCAAGTTGGTTTGAGTGATTTAACGGCTGACATAGAGCTGCTTTCTAGAATGTGGAAGGATCACCTTTAATGTTCCATGCTTTAGCCAAGGACCGTCCTTTGTCTTTTCATCTCACTTTCTAGATTCTGCAATAAATTACATAGGTCCTTCTGACAACAGCTTATTTTACCTCTTCATTACAGAGAGCGATCGTATTTGCCAAATGCAACAGAGGTTTTGTCAAATTTTCTCCCTCCCCTCTCTTTTACTCCAAGTCTCACTACAGTGCTTGTGCCATCCTTCTTCCTCCTTTCCTCCTCCTTCTCCTGCTTTTCCATCTGCATTCAAATCAGACAGCATCCTCCTCCACGCTGTCTATGTGTCAAAAAGGACGTCTGGGTTTAAAAACTAAAAGTGACAAAATAGTCGTAGGCAGTTAAACAGCAATATTCCAGGCAGGTTAATGCATGAAAAAGCTAGAAGCAACTTAAAATAGAATCTTATACAGGAAGTGAGAGACAACCCCAAGCATGAGCTGCGCTTTACATTTCGTTAAATGAAATAATTTACAAAAGCACATGGAAACAAAACCATTAATATTATTTTGAGAATTGGGTTTGGGTTTGGTGGTTTGGTTTGTTTTTTTTTTAACGTTATAGATGAAGCAGTATAGAGGATTCTAGATTTTGAGATGCGTTACAAAATGACGATCCTATATTCTGTTTCATTGGTAGCATTCACTGAGGAGCAAGAGTAAATGGATGAGAACACTCAGGATAAAGTACAATACATAAGAGTGACAGGCACAATATGTTAAGGCTCTCTTTGCCTACCATTTCAAAAGCTCAGCTTGTTATATGAACACCTTGCTTGTAAAAATCCAGTATTCCGTCTTTGCAGTCAGGAAGATTTCTGTGGGAATGGCAATTTCATTGTCCTTTTGCAAAATCCAAGAAATGTAGGCACAGAAAACAAACAATAAAGCTGTATTTCAGCATTATAATGGATTTTGTTTGGTGCCACAGCTTTGAAGATGCTTCAAACATCTTTAGCAGCTCCACAGAGTTTCAGCATTTCTGAAAGATTTAAATGTATAGTATTTTGTGTATTTATAGAGCTGTAATTCTACTTCGGGATTCTGGACACATGGGCAAATCACTGAAATGCTGTTGGTTACTCTGTATTTCACCATAATCCCTAGATAGAACTCATTTATTATGTTCAGCTTTGAGTATGTACACTGAAGCACATACGAAGTTAAAAGACACTTTAAAAGTTCCAGTCAATATTTAAATTCCTTTTCACTAAGTGACACTGGAATCTTCTAGAAAAAATACACTGCTGCTGCTACTCCAGACTAATGTTCTGGGCCACTCGCATGTCAGGGGACTTTGTTGTGTGGAAAACACTTACTTTTGTCTGAAGTTCTGTAGGGATCAATAGTGACTTACTCTGTGTTGTAACTACTGAACATCACATTAATGTATATTAAATTTAATACTTAAAAGAAAGTCACTTTCATTTATATATACAAATATTTTAAAAATTGGAGATGTGCAATTAACCTTAACAATTATTCTTCAGGTTTACAAAGAAGACCTACCTCAGCTGAAACAGCAAAGTAAAGAGAAAAACCATTCTGTGCCCTTCCTTAAAAGAGAGCGAGCGCCTGAGGACAGTTTAAAGTTGCAGTTTATACATGGGTAGAGTAATATTAGATAATATTTGTTTCTTCTGATTGTTAAAACATCCTAGCAATGTTAATCAATTCACATCAGAGCATGTAGCAAAGCATTTTTCAGTGCTTACCTACAATTAATTTATTTGTCATTATTACTGTGGCTAATTTTTGGAATATCAGACATAGATTTTCTTTTTTCAGTTGTATTTGTTAAGGAGCAAGAGAAGGTTATAATACTGTAGCCATATAATAAATAATACATCAGCATTGCATTTGATAAAATTACGTTTTAAACTAGCTGTTCACTGCACCTTATGTTTCCTGGAGCAAAGATTCTTTGTTAAGTTGATCGTGATAGCTGTGATTTGTAAAGATGCCTGATGGATTTCTGCTTGAACCCAAGTCCCTGTAAAACTTATTTGGACGCAGTTACCTGTGAATTATATATTCTTTTTGTGAAATTAATACTAATTTAGAAGTTAGGTGCAAAGTAAGCCATGAGAAGATTCATGAATGCCTGCACTTAGTGGGAATATTCTCTCTCTGCCTGTATGCTGTGATATTTTTGAGCCAAAGCTGATTCTGCAGATGTACTCTATTCAAGTTAACGCACAAATTGTTTCAACAATTTGTTACACAAAGTACCAGAATAGTTTTGAAACAGAGTATAATTTGGTTTGTATTTACTTCAGTTACAGAGGCTATGACTGTCGAAATAACTTGTTCTACACACAAACTGGAGAAGTAGTATATCATATTGCTGCTGTAGCTGTTGTATATAATAGGCAACAACACACTCAAAGGCTGTATCTTGGTCATGATGATGACATCCTCAGCCTAAGCATTCACCCAGTGAAAGACTATGTTGCTACCGGACAGGTGGGTATTTAGAAGCGATGATCTTAGTGAAACATGGAAATAAATTCCCTTTACAATATATAATTAGGAAAAATGTGGTTCTCTTTGTTCTTCAGTATAATGTTTCCTCCTAAATATGGGTAAGCTGCGTATTGTTTCCTATATCCCTGCCAAACTGCTGGGGAGTGCTGGACTGGAAACTCTTTGAGGTGATTATTAAATCATTCCTATATAACAGAAAACCTGACAATCTTATGCTGTGGCCCTGCAAAAAAATCTTACATTCACTTTGAACCTCTGCTTTCATCTGTGAAATGCAGGAGCTGTATTTTGTCTACATCCTAGGAGGTCTGGGGGTTTCATTAGTCAGTCTCAGTACTTTCGTACTGTAGTAGCATTCAAAAGCCTTACTCGGATAAAGGCTGTTTTATGTTGGGCACTCTACTGATACCTGGTACTGAATATGATATATTCAGTGTATTCAATATATTTATATAGCATGATAAATGATATAATTAATATGGTACCAAATACTGATGTTTTAGAGAGTATCTACTGATATTTCCCTAAAAGAGAAAATAGATCTTGAAAAAGATAAAAGAGGGCAAGTGGAAAAGTAGTTACCTCTGGAGTGTTTTGAAGCTGTGATAGTGCTAATTACTGATATTGGTGTGCTTTGAACTTCTATGAGCAGCTACTCCGATTAACCCTCTGATTTAGGTTGGAAGAGATGCTGCTATCCATGTTTGGGACACACAGACACTGAAATGTTTATCGTTGCTCAAAGGCCAGCATCAAAGAGGAGTGTGTGCGCTGGATTTTTCAGGTGAGCCACAACCTGCATTTCTCTAAATGATTAATTAAAAAGCAATCCTTGTGATGAAATCTTAATTTGAATAGCTAGGCGATTTTACAACCAGTACAAATTTTACATAAATGTCTGCTGAGAGTTTTGATAAAAATAGCGTGTTATAGTAAAGTCGGTCATGGGCCTTTTCTCAATCGATCAATAATTGATTTTTGTGATGTCTAATACGTAATACCAAGTGTACAGCTAGGACTCTGGTGGCTGTCTACATGGTGGTATAATAATTTAAAAGCAGGCAGAATGGTGACTTGAAGTGTATAAATGAGATGGAAATGTGATCTGTAGGCTCATCCAGAAATTCTTCAAATTTGCTGACAATTCCCACATTTTTCAGTGAGTTTACAGAAGAACAGTTGTCTGCTGTTTCTCCTACTTGTCTTTCTGAGATGGATGACCTAAGTTGTCTCAGTTATCAAAGGGTAATTCCTGTATTCAGCACTGAAAAACATTATCCATATGGTAGTGACTTTACATACTTTTGCATCTTTATAAAAGTGCTTAGAAATCCGTTCTTCCTTTTTCTATTTAAAAAAAAAGGAGATTACTCTAGCTGAACTATCCTTTTCTTAACTCTGCTTTTTTTCAATTAAATGTAATTTATTTCATATTCTCCTCTCTAGAAATATGGTAAGAATTCATTAGGGCATAGATCACATTTATGAGACAGGACTATACGAAGGAAGTTTTACTTCCACAAAGATAAGTCTGTGGAACAGAGTCATATTCCATTATCAGAAGAGGAGCCTTGGTGTTCATCCAAGAGCTGGAATTCAGATGTGAAATTACTGATCCACTGTGGCATGTAACCTAGCTCTGAAAGTAGATAGGGTACTAGAAGAAGCGAAAATGGATAAAGATGATCTAATTGACGTAGTGTGCATAGATGTTAAAAAACTTCTCATTAAGATCCCTAGTTGAACTAACATTCATATATTTAGAAAATACTTAATTTGTGATTTACATTTTTAACAAAAATTAGATCCCTGTACAGATAGTAGTACTCCGTGTATTAGAATCCATGTACCTCTATAAAAGCCTAAAGAATAAGCTGGCCACATATTCTGTGGAGGTAAATCTATACAAAAAAATAAAGCCCTTTTTTTAAAAGTAGCAACCACTGGCATCATTACAGTATCGCTTTAGGACCTGATCCTGAGAATGCACATATTGCATTCCTAACTGGCTTTAGTTCAGATTCCTGGCATAGAGAGGAGCAGATAGTTGCGCAAATATGCACCTCACTACGGGATCAGAGTGCTACTTTGGTCTTAGGTAGGGAGTTTTCATTGTGTTAATAATAGCTATTTCTAAATCAGGTTCAGGTCACACTACTTGAAGCTTAAAGAAAGAAACCCAAAACTCCGGACCTCTTTTGGCTGTACTTGGTCTGGCAGCTGACTCTATACTACCAGTTCTCTCTGTCCTTACGCACTCAGAAACATCTGCTATTGGCCATTACTGAAAACAGGGTACAGGGCTGGGTCACTTTTGTAGGACCGTTCTGATGATGTTATGATTCGAGGATTATAATTTCATTCATGCAATGTTTGGTTGTGCCCTCTGGTGGCTAATGTAACGTCTGTAATTTTGCATAGTAATCAGAGTGTATAGCCCCTATTAGCGCATAAAACCTCCTGTTTCAAGTGTATAAAGTTTTAAATTGTATTCTTACCAGCAAAATTTTGTCAACATGTTCCGTTTACATAATTGAGTTACCCCTAAAAACAATTATTGTCTTCAAAATATACAAATATACCTCTTACGTAATACATATTACTGCATATTTACCTTTCGTATCAGCTATCTTCATAGCATTTTATCTCACTAAAACTGTTATAGTTCTTACTGTCTCCTTTGCTTCCTTTTCTCATTAACTTTTTGTCTCCTTGTTCGTGTCTTTATTTTCTTTTTCTTTTTTTTAATATTTTTTTTTAAATAAAGTCAGTTTTGTTTTCCTGTCCTGTTTTTCAACTTCATTCCTTCCTGCCTACTTATGCTCCTTCCATCTAGGCCTGTTTCACTCAACTGTGAACTCTTTTCCTCTTTCTGTAATTCCCCTTCTCCTTCTTGACTTGCTTCTCATAGAACTCAGTTGCTAAATACTGTGAGCCCAGTCCAGCTGTGGGACTATTCAGCCTTATGAACTTTGAAGTAGTTCTAATGGAGTAACTTATACCAGTAGCACTCTTTTTATTCTTGAAGTCAAATATGCTTAAGCACAGAGTCCTTAACATCTGTTAACTTCTACATGAAGTAACATTCTCAGATCATTGCTTTTGTTCACTCTTTTGGCCGTCTCACCAGTTCTTTACTTCCTCCACCTTTAACTTTTCTTCAGTTAAAAAAAAAAAAACAGGTACTCAGCTCCTGGTACAACCTATGAAGTTCAATTCTCTTATCATATACTTCAGCAATTATGGTTTAGTTTTTTTTAAAATGTTCAAAATTCCATGACAGTAGTTTGTCTCTAAAAGTTTGTAACAATGGTCTTGTTTATCATCATTTCATACACGTAGCAAGGATGCCTAGGTACTGTTGAATTATGTGTGATAGTCTGTTCTTGCTTTTCTTCCTCTCGTTATCAGCAGTGCTGTGTCTTTCCTGCAGTAGAAGAGACGATAGCCAGCAGTTTATTTTAGCCTTATAATTTTCTATCATATTTATAGTTTCATTACATTGCCCATTAACTTTTAACCACCCATTTCATTATACGCTGATAATTCTTGTCACCATTTCAAGCAAAAGAAAAGAAGCATCATCTGATCAGAAGTATTTCAAATAAAATGTAATGTGATTTTGGAGTACTCAGACTTTATGAAATTGACTTTCATTGTCTTCTTTGATCCTACCTACCTTCCTTGTACTTACACACAGGAATGTTTTGTGTCTGCCTTTGGGAAAGATCAATGGTTTGATAAGGAATACAAATTAAAAAACCCCTAAATTAGGTCAGACATACAAACATAATAGAAGATAATGAAGTCAAAAGAATGCCTTTTCTAGAAAAGAATAGCCTGTCTTGTAATCGTCCAGTTAATTAAGCAGAAAAATCTTGTGACCTATAACACAACCTGTTCTGTCTCTGATAAGGGGGATGCCATATTTAAAGTCACCTTAGTTCAGAAGAGGAAGGCTAGGTCATGGGTTAGGAGAGTGCTCTGTGAAATCTATGGATTCCAGTTTGTGTCATCACCCCATAGGTTTTCATTTTGGTGCTAAGTATTGCAATATGAATCCTCCTTGTGGATAAAACTGGCAGCGGTTATACACTTCAGTCATCTTAAGAGGTTGGGCAGTTGACTGTCTGTCTCAGTTCATTTGTCTAATTCTGTACACAGTCTACTGTAGGAACTGAAGGCTGTCAGTGAATCTGAACCCTAATCTCTCGAAGTATTAGTTCCTTTTTTTACTTCATTTATAATACATCAGTTGAAATTCAGTTTACAATGTATTTGTTGTGTTCATTGCCTGCTATATTTTCAGCTAAAGCGTTAGCATCTTTAACATTTAAATATTGCTTCTGTACAGCTGATGGAAAATGTTTGGCATCTGTTGGGCTAGATGATAATCATGCCATTGTGTTTTGGGATTGGAAAAAAGGAGAAAAGCTAGCGACAACCAGGTAAGAATACATCTCTGTATAAATGTGCCCTGTGATTACATTTTTCTGAATAGTATCATCCACATGTATCACTGTGTTTATAGGAAAAAACAGAACACCTCTCTGAAACCAGGATGGTGTTTCAGAGCAATATATCCAGATTAAAAACCTTGGGATCTACATCTTAGTGTTTGGAATCCTGTGAACTATTTCTGTCAAGAGTTCCGTAGCCTTTCTGTTAGGATAGCTACATTGATATTATAGCTCATGTAATGATTTTCAAGTTAAGTTAATAATTTCTCCCAATTTTATTTCCTGATTCATGGCAGAAGTCATCAGAGATGTCATATTTTCCTTTACGCATTAGATGATATGCTGGGTTCTATCAGTGTACATATGCAGATCACTTTTCTAAAAAGAAAAAAGTATTCCCTCTACTATAAACAGATTTTTCAAGGTCTACTGATCTTGCCTTCCTTCTGAGTCAGCTTTTTCTGAGATAGTTGCTCTTTGCAATTACTAACAGAAAACTTAGCCAATAACCCTGTAGTGAAGAAACTTTTGCAACTGCTTGAATGGACTGGTGTTGGGAAGAGGATTGGATTATGGTTTACGTGTTTGCTTTTTTCTTCTAAAATATTGAATTGCAACTTTTTTTTTTATACTAAACTAGTTGTACATATTAGAAGAGTCAAACTGTTTGAGAAGCTGGTTTCTGTCCAGCAAATCAAACGTACCTCTGAGGTCAAGATACTAGAATTGTGTAGAATTCATGTAAGCATGGACTTACATACCAGAAAAGCAAGGAGTTCATTTCATATGCTTTCTGCAACCATATAACATCTAGCATTGGTAGTAGGAGTTATTAGTATAACTGCAAAAAAGTGCCTGCAAAAGATACTTTTATGTATTACACTATTATCACTATTATATGGTGACGTGTTCCAGAAGAAATAATAAGATTTTCTCCTGGCAGCACTGTCTCTTAGTAGTATACCATTACTGAATAAATAAACGTTTTGATCCAAGTGTGTGTGTACCGTAATCTATATTAGCTATATAATTTTGTCTCAGACATCCAGTTTATTAGACAGCAAGATTTTAAATCCTATTTAAAATTTGTGATGTAGAGCTTGCTTAGCAACAGTGTTGTCTGTGTTGTAAAACGTGGCATTTTCCTTTGCTTTCCAATCCTAATTATACTGTCTCCAGACAGATTGTGCTTCAGACTCACAAGTGAAGAAATACCTTATATATTCCCATAGAGACCTGCTAAGCCTTTAAAAACAAGATAATGATGGGCTGTATGGCTGCCTGTCTCTTGGTGCTCGCAGGAGAGATATATGATTAAGTACTCGGGTTCTTTTCAGTGTATGATACCATATGTACCCAATGTATCTACTATTATTGCTAATCTATTATTTTGAAAATATGCAGGGTCCTCACAGAAAGCATAAAAATAGTTTATCTTGTGCAAAGTTCTAACTGAAATTATTGTTTGTATTTTAGCAGTGCCTAAAAGCAAGTCCCCCATTCTGGTAAGCAGAGTAGGACATATAAAGAGAGAGACAAAAACCAAGACAGGAGAGTTAACATCCAAATTTTAGACATGACCCTCACATGGCCTTGCAGACAAGAAGAATAGAAGGACATCTCCTTGCAATCATATAGACCCACAAGAAGAATTCATCTAAAGGGCTAAACCTGAAAAATGAAGTGTACATTCACTATGTACAAACACTCATGTTTATTCTGTAGTTATTTTATATTTCTTTTTTGTGAATATTCTTTTTGCTTAATCTTCTTGGGATGATTTATTTCAGCGTGACTTCTCTGTTTTCTTGTCACAATGTTCAGGATATACTCTTATTGTTTTAATTGCTTCCTAGACAGAGAAACAAGCTGTATCATTTATCTTGGCTCTACGATCTGCTGTCTAGTTTCATTAAAATCCTTATTGAGTAAGCGTATGCTGTTAGAATCAAAACATATCTGAGCTCTTTCACTAGCTTCTCATGCCTTGTGCGCTGATGCAGTGCTGGTCCGGTTTGATCCTAGTGTGTTGTATTAGTGGACTGCAATCCCTAAGGGAGCTGAGGGGGGCATTGTCAAATTTATTTACAATCGAAATCAGTGAACATCACGCTCTTCTCCTCTCTTCACTCTGTAAGAGGAAATGTCCTGTGCCAGTCCCTCAGAACACAAGGACACAAAAACTACACAGGCTTGTATATGTGCTTTGGTCTGACCTTTGTAGGAAATTGGGGTGGAAACGTAGGCCATACAGTCCAGACCTCATGTGTCAGCACTATTCACCCTATCACGCAGGCAGACATACTCTTGTCATTTTACAGCGGACACCCACACTGGGATGCAATTAGTTTGATTTTGGACTTAGGGCAGTACATTTTGCCTTTGTGATAGATGCTTCCAGAAGAAGCAGCATAACCGGCCTGAACTGAAAGGCTGGGCATCATTATAGCAAAGCAGAGGAGCAGGAGAAGGAGGAATTGCAAGAAGATGTACTTCACATGTCAAAGGTGTAAAGGACCCATTTTTGTCAAGACTGATTCCCCAGAGAAAACTCTGAAACCGAAAGGGTTATCAGAACCATGTGATTTTTCAGATCTACCAAACCTGTCAGACGAAAGTGACGTTATCATAGTATAAAACCTGAAAATTCATATTGAAAAGCCGGTGATTTTTGCTTTTGGTGTTTTCTAGAACACTGACATAGAAAGAATTACTACTTTGCGTCTGGGAATATTTTTTGCAATGGTGAAACTTGAACTTAAAAATTCCCATAAATACATACTCCAACAAGAATAACTTTAATTACCCGACAACTAAATTTGAAGGTGTACATGCTGCTGAATGAACTGTTCCCTAAATTATAATTTTATAATTTGTTATTTTATTTTTCCTGTTAAAGCACAGTAGGTTAAAGATTTCCTCGTTTTTCTTGACAGAGGATTTTAAATATTTATCGAGTTCTTATCCATTTAAATATTTATGTTGCCCTTTATACCTTTTCTTAATTGCATTGACCTTTGTTGCCTGCTTCTTCATTATGACTTAACTGAACTGAAATTCAGTGGGAGACAATTTTTATTCACCACATTTCTGTAGTCTAATTCCTATACGGTGTGTGCTCAAATACATTCTGCCAACTCTGTGGGTCAGACTTCCAAGGCTAAACTCTTGCAGATTAGAAATACGGTGCTCTACTTTTTGTTAGGTAGGGTAATGATGGGTAAAGATAACGTAGACATAGACTCTGTGAGTGATCGGCCAATCCTCATAGTGTTATAGATCCATACTGTTGTATTTGCACCAAGAGTATGACAGTCATGGTGATTAGATTCTCATTGTTGAAGACTACATTTTGCATGAAATGCCATTTAGCTGCAAATGTTAAGTCATCCCTTACCGTGTTTTTTAATTTTTATTTTTATTTCAGGGGCCATAAAGATAAAATATTTGTAGTGAAGTGTAATCCACATCATGTAGACAAACTAGTCACAGTTGGGATGAAGCACATCAAATTTTGGCAGCAAACAGGTACTGTATTGAATATTTTATATTTAATTTATTTGAGAATGTATATATTTTTAATACAGGAACATCATGTTCTCAGTTTAAGAATTTGTTTCATTTGTAAAGCAATTTTCTAGTTACCAAAATACTAAAGGGGTGAAAACCTACCACTGAATCAGCAAATGTCACAATATTCCTTTCTCTTTGGAAGTCATTTCCAGGTAATTGTTTTTTAACTCAAGTCATACTGTTAAGGATTTCTCCTGAACAAGCATCCTTGAGTCTCAGAAAACATGCAGTCCTGTAATTCACTTAGGCAGATCATGACCCTTGTTGTGAAAATGCCAGCTGGTAGCTAAGAATCTTAGGTGCCTCTGGCAGACTGCTAAAAATGGTAGTGCTTGCACTTCAGGTACTGATGTAACACTTCAGCAATCCTTCAGTTTCAAGATAGAGCTGTTTTTCAGTCATCAGAGATGACTTCCAGAGATGAAGCATGTTTCAGCGTGCCAGGCTGGAGAGATAGGTTTGAGGATGGACCTTGAAATATGTGCCTGGGCAAAAAAAAAAGAAATAAAGAACCAGGTATTTTGCAGAAGTTCAGTTATAGTAATTTATATGTTATCTATCAGGCTAAAAATCATGACGTGGTATCGCAAGAATCAAGGTAATATATTTTTTGTATGACACAGGAAGTTCATTTCCTTTTCTAAATAATGAAAAATTAAAAGGTGTTTTCTGTTATTTAAAAACAGGATAAGATTCTGCAAACTAACAAGCAAAATATTCAGAATGGGAAGTAGCTATCAGTCTAGACTGTTCAGTCAAACTGAGAAAGACAGCAAAGTTGGTTTCTGATTGAGGATATTTTTTACGCGGGACTGGATTTTTTGTTCTTCACATCTTGTAATCATATACACATTGCACAAGTACTCAGTAAAAAGATCTCTGAGAGCATCTTCTGTGTGTAAATTTCAGCAAAGGTAGGCAGCACAAGGGCAGCTAAAAATAGAGCTCAAGACAACTCAAAATTAGATAGTTTTACAAAGTTCCTATACTTATCCCGTACTTTACAGCATTCAAGTGGCTCAGGTGCTCTCAGTTTAAAAATTACATTTTTTATGTTTAGGTTATTTTTGTAGTAATTAAATAGACTTGCATGCTCTTTGCCAAACTCTATTACAGGAATTTGCATTAAGCAGTACCTTACTCCAAGAATAGTCTCTTTGCAATAAAAACGGTGTATTTTGAATTAAGATTTGCTCAGTGGAATTGGGACTATCAGTCTGGTGTTAACTGTGAAATACAGGGTGACTTGAAGCAAGGACACCACTGCCTATATTATTTTGTAATTGCATGTGTATTTTTGTCTATAAGCACTCAATTCATGGGCGCATATGGCTACTTCGTGCTTTCTGAACCAAAGTAAGGCTGTGGCAACGTGGTTCTCTGACAATCAGAAGAGGAGCAAATCCTGCCGTTCATTCTGCAGAACTGCTGTCAAATTGTCAGGTTGCCAGTGGACAACTAAAACAAACCGCTCGTATCTCATGTGTAGTTCTGGTCACCTCTAAAGGGAAAAAGCTTTGCAGGAGCTTGGCAGGCTGTTCTGTGCAAAAAGTATTCTGCCAGCCATTGTATTAATTCTTTTTACACAATTCCTCACCAAAATTTGTCTTTTGCTTGGAAATAACAGTCTGAAAAATAGAGCCTGTACTGCTTCAAAACTGTCATTGCTAGATTGACTTTCTTTTATTATGTTTTTCCCTTGTGCACTATGTTTTCAGTATTTCTATTATCTACTATGTCTGAGGCAGTCACAAGAGATCATGCGGTCAAGACATTTGTCCTTTACAGCACTACAGCTACAAACCGAAATATAAAAAGACTTACTTTTGTTTATATTGCAGGTGGAGGCTTTACCTCAAAACGAGGAACATTTGGAACTACTGGAAAATTGGAAACTATGATGAGTGTTTCATATGGGCGAATAGAAGATCTAGTTTTCTCTGGCGCTGCTACTGGAGACATTTATATCTGGAAGGATACTCTGTTGCTTAAGACAGTGAAAGCCCATGATGGACCTGTATTTGCCATGCATGCATTGGATAAGGTATTTATCAGCGTATGTGATCCATTCATCTTTATTTTTTTTGTTGCAGTACTGGATTTTAGAAGTGTGTAACTAACATATCTCCCAACGAAGTTACTCAGGTTTTGTACATGCGTATGTAAGGAATACATTGTTCTACATTGCACTAATATTGAAGATGCTTTAATAAACAAAACCATAACAGAAAACAAGTTGCACTGGATGAATCTGAATGCACCTAAAAGCACAAACCCAATATTAATGAGTTCTGGTATTTGATAGATGTGTTTGTAAGCACCAGGTTATATGTGCTCCCTACCTGACTGATAGCTTTCTGACCTCTAAATATGCAGAATTTATTTCTCACTGTGCTCACACGTGTCATCTTCATCTTTGTAAACCACAGGAGAGTAACAGGTAACATTCATTGCCTCTTCAACCTGATCCCAAAAATATGTTTTCATTGTCAGTTTCCAAAATATGAAACATTAATTTTTTCATATTGTCATCACTGTATCTTAAGCAAGCGAGCCTTCAAATATCCAAAGGTTTTGTTTTTCTGAGTTAATTATTCCAGATACCAAAAGTGTTTTCCTTCAGTTGCATCAATAAATCTTTAAAAGAAACTATGGCAAAATACTTTATTGACATCACATAAATGAGGTGGGGGCAAAGTTTTGCCACTTGAAATCCACTGGCAATTTGAAGACGTTGATAATGGAATATCCTTTTTGAGATTACAGTTTCAATTTTAAAAGTATAGCATGAGAAGAAGAATATTATCTATTAACATTTTTATATATCAAGGTCAGTTAACATCCCTCTGGCTCAATCCTTTCTGGCCCTAATTGATTGCTCCTAGCTTTGCCATCAATTTTTCTATTTGATCTTGGCACTCTATCTGCTGAACATTCTCTTCACTTACAGTTTTGTTGGTTAGTTACTTATGCTGTGTTTTGCACTCACTTGGCACAGATGAAGAGAATCTACCAAGGGAATTAATCAAAGAATTGGTCCCTATGCATTATGAGAACTCAGTTTGAAGCATCTGTTAAGTTCATTGAATCTGGAATAACTTGAGAAGCTATTATTACCAACTACTGCCTCTTCTAAGGATGTAGCACATATTTTTCCATAGCTTGTTTCCACATGCAGAAAAATGTTATGGTCCAGCATTACTATTTACAATAGTATGCACTCTGCATGGTTATAAATCTTTATAACCCTAGAAAAGCAACTCTCTAAATCTTCTCCCCTTATATTTTTTTCTTCCTAGGTATAGGCTCCAGGATTTTTAATTCAACACGTGAATAAAATGCAGGGGAGAATTTATACTGCCTTTGGACGTGTCTCTTTAAATATTAATATATGAGTGCTGATGTTTGTATATGTTTTCATACTATAATCATGCAGGGTTTTGTAACTGGTGGAAAAGATGGAATTGTGGCACTTTGGGATGATATGTTTGAAAGATGTCTGAAGACGTACGCTATTAAAAGAGCAGCGCTATCTGCTAGTTCTAAAGGTATTCTTTTTCAGTGTGTTTTAATAAGGACTGTATGCATGAAGGCTGGTAAAATGGTAGTAATAGGTGTAAAATCTTACCAGAACACAAAGGGAACAGTAATACACTACTTAGTACTCTGTGCTGGAATTTTCTGTTTTGATGGATATAAATTGTATTTCACACAATCTTTACCATTTCTAGTTTGTTCTGCTATTTCCTCCTCTATTCCGTGACATTTGGCTTTGTTTTCACTGAAGAAATTATTTTAAAAAGAAACGTCACAAGCCTGTGATCTGGCTGTTCCAAAATCTGTTCTGTTTCGCAGCTAGCTTCCTCAACTGGCCAAATTTCATGTAGTGAGACCAAGGTCCCTATGAGTCGGAAAGACCTGTTAAATTGTACTTCCCCAGGCATCACTGTGGAAGTCTGTGAAGTGATATTCACAGATAATCACCAAATTAATGTCCGTGTTGCTGGAGCACCTGAACCCCTTATACACTGTCACTGTTAAAGCAGTAAAATATCAGTCTTTATATTGCCACAATACAGACTAGCACAAGCTCCCCTCCTTTGAACTATTAATTAAATCTGTGGATTATGTAGTAGGTTGATCAGGCAACTGTATCTCATGTTTCGTGATTTTAAACAGATTTTAATTATAGATGATATAAGCGGTATAAACTATAGGTGATATGAGGCTGCTCTTGATTTCACAGTAAAAACCTAAAATTACTATCTTCGTATTCTTCAGGTTTACTTTTAGAAGACAATCCCTCTATTCGAGCCATCAGTCTAGGACATGGGCATATACTAGTGGGAACTAAAAATGGAGAGATACTTGAAATTGATAAAAGTGGTCCTATGACTCTGCTTGTTCAGGTACTGTATGGCTTACATATCAAAATATTCCCTGTAGAAATACAAGAAATTACAAGATTTTTCCCAGTCATTTTCATTCTGTTTTCATTAATCCTGTTGGCCGCCGTTCCTTTTCTTGCTCAGGCAGAAGTTGATGCTTTCTTATGTAAATGACTTTGAGATTCACTGTGGATTACAGAATTCTGAAGGTAAAACGAACAGTCCATTAAGTTCAAAGGCTGATGAGACTTTTTATGAGTTTTTTTAGACGTTGTAGTTTAGGACCCAACATAAAAATGAAAAATTAAGAGTAGAGCTAACACAATTTATTTTATTTTGACAGTGTGGTTCCATTTATTGCTTTTACTGAAATAATGCAGTGTACTCTGAAGGATCCTATACTTTAATTTGTGAAAAATTGTTTTAGAGTTATGACAGCTTTC
This sequence comes from Mycteria americana, assembly GCF_035582795.1. NCBI lineage: Eukaryota > Metazoa > Chordata > Aves > Ciconiiformes > Ciconiidae > Mycteria > Mycteria americana. The sequence continues at coordinate 130,970,018 of NC_134367.1, read as the reverse complement.
TACAGTGACACGGGGTTGTCATTGCATGTGTTGCAAAGCATAGAGACACCTCTTTTTCCAAGACAAAGTACTTTGTGAAGTTTGGTTAAAAAATGTTCATGTATATGTCCACTGATGTATTTGATGTTGCTTTGGTTTAGGGTCTTGAATAACCCTAATGTCTATGTGTAGAAAAGTGTATATATAATTTACTGAGTTATAATTTGTTTTTATTTTTTGTTTTCTATAATTGACTAAATTAACATTGTTTTTTACAGAAATATTGTTTCTTTGGTATTTTTTTTTACAGTTAGTTCTAATCTCATAAAGGAATCTTTCAAATTTGTATTGCCTGCGTGACAGCCTTACTAACCTAAATGCGTGAAGTTGTATTTTATAAATTATTCAACTCATTCACCGATTTGGAATTGCAATCTCATCCTAATATAGTTCCCTTCACATGAATAGTAAGGTTGCAAGATAGTAAACTTAACTTAAAATTACCCAATTGCTGTGAGTTTTCTGATAAAGAGAAGTGTTATAATTGCCATCCAGCTTAAATTACATGCTTGCATGCATCAACTTGAGGCAAAATAGAAAATACATAAGGTGTGATCAAAATGTCATGACATTTCCTCCCCTTTTTCTTTTAATGGTATTTTTCCATCTCAACAAAAATACCAGTTACCAAACCAAAATCCAGACTGAGAATAGTAAGAAATGATTTAACCTTGAAATCCAGTGCCAACAACCTGTATGCAAGTTGAAGGAAATCTAGAAAAAGCAGGAAAAATGATTAAAAAGTTTGAAAACTGAATTCTGAGGAAAGATGAAAAGAGCTAAGTATGTGTATGTTGGGCAAACAAGTTCTCCAGGATCTAAAAAAATATATAAACCTTGAAGACAGATGAGCCCATATTAGGATTTCAGGATAAAGTCCTTTTTGGGGCCTAACTATTTCCTGTCCCTTTCAAGTCTGGAAGGAATTACAGCTAGTAGCAGCAGAGGAGACCATGGAAGAGTGTAGTTTAGATGTTTGTCAGAGGAAACAGACCAGACATTCAGGTCTCTCTGAATGTGGAAAATTTTTGAGAGGAGATGGTGAAAGCCTTATTGCCTGAGACTTGTAAAAGGAGGCAGGGCAAGTGCTGGAATGTATTACATAAGCCCAAATGCATTATTTTCTCTTGTATTAAATTATTTCCTTTAGGGACATATGGAAGGAGAAGTCTGGGGCTTGGCAGCTCATCCTCTCTTGCCTGTCTGTGCAACAGTGAGTGATGATAAAACACTACGAATCTGGGAACTTTCATCCCAGCACCGCATGCTGGCAGTGAGGAAACTCAAAAAAGGTAATTCTCATTTGGCCATACACTGTGATAGTAATGATACTACTCTATTTCTGTAACAGTTCCATCTTTGCTTTCAGTGCATATCACAGGAATTAATTAGGTAGGAAGAGGACACCGTCATTAAGAAATTGGAAGCATAGGAAGTAAATTGTCTTTGGCATGTGCCAAATCAATGAAAAGGGTAGAAAGAAAAAGGATTATAATCTGTTGTAATGAATAATAATAAAATGAATCTCAATTTATTTTCCTCTGATTCCAAGGGGAACGAGTTGACCTCAGAATAATTTTCCTTCCTAAGAATACTTCAGGGCAGCATATTTGTTGCTGACATTAAAAAGTTTCCTTATAAATACAAATGTAAATTTTTCTGCATGTTAAGCACAATCAGCCTTCAGTGGCAATACGAATTTTACATGTTATACCAACTTCTCTGAAAATGAACAGTTTTCCTGCCCTCTCCTCCATATAAAAGTAGATGAGCTATGTTGAAATGCTGTCTTCTCAAAATGACTCTTATTTCATCTACTCATTCATGTCCTTCAGGAAATTTTATGGTATAAATTCAACATGCTTCATTTTCAGTGACAGATCCAGAGCACAGGAACTCTAATTGGCTGAGGGAAAACAGAGTCAAATGTTTTGGAGAGGTGAACTCAGGGATGGATGAGGATAGCTGTATGAGAGAGTATGGTCAGAAATAATGTTGAGGCAAAAAGTAAGTGGAGGAAGTGTAGTACATCTCTGTTTTAAATGTGCTCTGCCTGAAAGGAACCATTATTCAGTCATAACGAAGAAGCTTTCAAGTGTAGTGTCCCTGAAAAACATGTAGTTACGCTGCCCATAATGAGTCTTTCAAATTTTCATCTGGATTTCCTTTCTGCATGGTTTTGCATTTGGTTTGGCTTGGGTTTTTTTCCTCCTGTCCATTGGTGTGTTTAGAACGTAGTGGGAAGGTGGTATTTGCACCTAAACCCGTTTCAAGGCTGATCAAATCACCATTGTCAACTCAAGAACAGCCTATACAGAGGGTACATTCCCATTCAGTAAAACATTAATCATAGCCCTCCTATCACATATTTGTTTTACTAAATAACAAGTCTATTTTAAAAGTACATACTTGATGTAAAAACCTTTCAGTTGCAGTTTACTGATGGCTTTCTCGATCCCAAGTTTGTAAACCTTAAGATACTGCTTTCCATTTTCTTTTGTAGGTGGACGATGCTGTGCCTTTTCTCCTGATGGGAAAGCCTTGGCTGTAGGGTTGAATGATGGGAGTTTTCTGGTGGTAAATGCTGACACTGTTGAAGATATGGTCTCTTTTCACCACAGAAAGGAAATGATCTCAGATATAAAATTTTCACGAGGTATAATCAGGTGATAAAGTGAAAGGGCAGTGTTTATCTTGGAGTTTGTTTTTCTCCTCTAGACATAAGATTGAATGTTCAGAAGGTAGACTGGCTTTATATGTGCTCCATGCATTTAAATAATTTAGAATTCTGTAGGTTGTATGCAGCCTAGTATAATGGGGCCCACCCCTCACCTAGTGCCTTTGGACGCACTACAGTAATAAAAATGCATAACAATAATAATTATAAGATGTACACCTTTAATAACCTCAGTGTCTCTTCTTTACAGAATCAGGAAAGTACCTGGCTGTGGCTTCCCATGATAATTTTGTAGATATTTACAATGTACTTACCAGCAAAAGAGTTGGCATTTGTAAAGGTGCATCTAGCTATATCACACACATTGACTGGGACTCAAGAGGTAAAATATTTGACCAGAGAAACAGATTTAAAATGCCTGTAAAACAGAATATCAGAAAACTGTTCTCGTACCAGTTACTAAGATAAACTGTAACTACTAAAGCTAATGACTTTTCAACATCAAGCACCATATGGGTTCAGTGCAATTACATTTGTTGGTGGAATTCATCCTCACTTGTAGCGTTTGTACCAGAGTACACGGTACTGCACTGCTGACAACATATGACTAAAATGTCACTTATGAACATAGCTTTGCTTTTCTTTGCCCTGTTCTTTTTATAGTTTTGTAGTGTGTGGCACATTTTTCTTTTCCACCTTTTATGTCCAATTTCCTTTCTTCTTTGCTGAGCATTACATGGCAATCACGGCAATGAAGTTAGAGAGCGTTATTGTCACAACTAATTAAGTCTAGCAGGATCGATAATGAGCTCGTGCAAATAAGCCTTCCCAGACCTAATATGATTCTGCGTGGAACCACCTGTGTGTCTGAGCCCTGCTTCCCTTGTTGTGCTAGTCCCAGAATGTGGTGCAAGCTCACTGACAACAACAGGAGCTAACCTCCTTTCAGAACCTGTTCAGGTCTGGGTGCCATTCTTGAGCTAGTAAGCTGTGCTGCATCTGAGCTGGCACTGCTGACAACCCTGATAATCTGCATACTGACAGGTCTACACATAATAGTAGCAATTTCTCTGATAATACCTGTACATTTATAGTAGCCAGTTCTTGGATGTGTTACATGTGCAGATATAAAGTATAAGAAAACTGAAGATTCTTTGTGCCCTTAATGGTAGTTATTGGAAACTCTGACTGAGCTTCTAGATGTAAAGGATTAACGTGCTAAATTGTATAACCTGTCTTACAGAGGTCAGCGAGGAAGGGCATGATACTACTATAGTCCCATATGGCACTTCTTGTTGTCAGTGATTCCAACAGACTGAATGTAGCTCGTGTAACAAAGGGAAAGATGCCCAGTCAAAATATAGCACCGTTGGAAGTGCACTAGTTCATGGCAGTTGATAATGTAATCCAGTGTTTCTTAGTCAGAGTGCTTTCCCTGGCAGTTATGCAGTTTAGATATTGTAGAACTGCTTTTATGATAATAAATCCCCACAGGATTTCTTACACTAGCATAGTTGTTATAATTTGAAAAAAAATCAGAAAATGCCTTTAATTTTCTTATATCAGCAATATTGTAAAACTTAATTTGAAAGCATTTTTTTCTTCTTCGTGCACAAATACTTGCCAATATACTATGAATTGCGTACAGGATTATCTTCATAATATCGCAGTATTTGCATGGGTGCGGTAAACTTCATATTCAAGGACAGTTTGGTGTGTAGCTGGACTATATGCCAGTTAGGCAGTGCAAAAGAGACAGGAGCTTACAATGTTTTTAACTTTTGGCAAAGCTGTCTTGCAAAATTGTTATGAAAATTAATAGCATAGGCTTTTTTTTTTTTTACTTTCCATTATCATGATGATGAAAACACAAGCAAAATATTTCTTATCAGAAGAAGGTGATTTGCTGCAAGACAGTAGTTTTTTAAGGATGTTGGATGGTATTTAAAATATTACTTCTGCAGTGAATCAGGAGTATAGGGTTCTTATGAGAGTGATTCTAAGCATCTCTCTTACTTTTGCTATGAATAACTCTCTGGAGGATAATTTCTTAGCTTACCCCCAGAAATCTCTTCACTCAATCAAAAGAAAGTTCATAATATTCATAATAATGAATAAGATTCATAATAAATTCTTATTTCGTATCCAGGAAAGTTATTGCAAGTCAATTCTGGTGCCAAAGAACAACTATTTTTTGAAGCACCAAGGGGGAAAAGGCATATTATAAGAATTGCTGAGGTACGAATTATGCTTACTGGATTTTTTACTGTGAAAGTTATTTTTCTGGACTGTTGAAAATTAGCATATTTTGTCTTCAAATGGTATATTTTTTCCTTTTAAAATACTATATTTACAGTGGTTAGAATTAGAATTATTTAATCATTCTGTATAGTGTCTTTCCTAGCATTTGTAAATGGTAGAACTTGCAAGTTTCTGTTTGTATCTCTACATTTATTTTTGTTTGTTTAATAGCAGTCATTTCCCATAATCCCCTTTCCTGAACAATCACCTGTTTTCTGTGTAATCAGTGTGCATACAGGTTATAAACCATCTTTAAACAGCGTGACATGGCTTTTAAGGATGTTGATTATTTGTGACACATAATTCTTCTACAAAATTGCCAATGTTTAAGCACCTCAGAAAATCTTTAAGGAGATTTGTCTCCAAATCGTGCTCTACCTTGGGAAAGCGGGAATGCTTAAAGTTTTAAGTCTTTTGATGAAGATACGCAGTTTGTATTAACTAGCTGGAAACAGCGAACAGTTTCTAAAAACACTAAAAAAAATTAAGTTAATATCAAATGTAGAAAAATATACGCACAAAACCAGTGTGTATTTGGTATGTATTAAGATGACTTCTTTGGGGGAAATTTTGATTGCAGATAGAGAAGATTGAGTGGGACACCTGGACATGTGTTCTTGGTCCTACTTGTGAAGGAATTTGGCCCATGCACAGTGATGTCACCGTTGTAAATGCAGCTAGTCTTACAAAAGACGGAACGCTCTTAGCTACGGGAGATGATTTTGGTTTTGTGAAGCTGTTTTCATATCCAGTGAAGGTAGTAAGTGTATTTATTTCTGTGATTAGAAACCACGCAAGAAAAGGAATTAAGGAAGACACTGTTTGCAGTATGTCAGACTGCTAATACGCGAATTCTTTGTGCTACAGGGCCAACATGCAAAATTCAAGAAGTATGTGGGTCACAGCGCACAGGTAACCAATGTGCGGTGGTTACACAATGATTCTGTGCTGCTGACTGTAGGTGGTGCTGATACAGCTTTGATGATCTGGACCAGAGAATTTTTGGGCATTCAGGAGAGTAAGCTGGTTGATAGTGAAGAATCGGACACAGATGCAGAAGAAGATGGAGGTAAAAAGGATTGTGTAAAATACATCTTTAATTTGTCTTTGTTCCGCAGAGACTCATGCAGGCGTTTAGCTTGAGGTGGGCAAGAAACTTTCATGTGCTAAAGTTCAGTGTAGGGAGGACTTGGTAGGATTTGTTTCCTTCCTTCTATTGGCGCAGATCTTCTTGTTTTCTGCTCTTCCACTATGAAATGAGGGTAGTTTGGTTTATTTTATGTTTTATTTTTCTAAGGTTATGATAGTGATGTCGCAAGAGAAAAAGCCATTGACTATACCACTAAGATCTATGCAGTAAGCATCCGAGAAATGGAAGGGACAAAACCACATCAACAGCTGAAGGAAGTTTCAGTAGAAGAGAGGTATGTCACACAGAGGCATTCATTTCCAAATGTACATTGCATTCTTTTGAATCTCTTTTCATTCAGCTGAAATTAGTCCTTCAAAATAAGACAGGAATTTTAAAGTTCACAAGATAACATTTAAAATGATGTTCATATGGTACAACGTGTTAATGTGATGGAGAAAAATATGTATATGTCAGTAAAACACCTGCGAGTGTTGTGTTCTCTTCTGCTGTTCACATAAGCAGTTATATTCTTTCCTAATTCGTATATATAGCGGTACATATGTCTGCAGCAGGGTGTTTGTCATAGGGTGAGCTCGTAAATACTTAGCACTTAAGGCTTTTGGTGATGTTTTTCATTGAAAGTTTTTCAGTTGCTTATAATTGTGTCAGGTTGTTACCGTTAAAGCTGAAATTTCCCATGGCACATGTTGGCCTTAGGCTGAATTATTCTGAAAAAAATAAATTGGAAGGAGAACAGTAGCGGAGAGGACAGTAAAGAAAAGAGGTAAGAGCTAAGCATAGAGGGTGAGGTCCAGTGAAACACAGACCTAGGGGAGTGGGGGAGTAAAAACTCTGACTGGGACAGGACTGCTGGGACAGAACAGGATATCTATAACCAGTAAAGTACGTTCCCCTTTGTAATCTGGAACTGGATACAGGCACATTATATCTGTACAAAGTATGCTCCGCATTGATCAAATACCTGTGGCGTTTATTGGTAACATCGGTGTCATACTCCCCTTTTGGGATGGAGCTTTAGGAAGGATAAGAGCCTGTGAATGCTGACAGTTACTACATGAGTTCAGATGAATAAAAACCTGTACAGTAAATTTACACCTGTGAATCCAGTTGATGCCTCAACTGTGAATCCATGCTGTTTCTTTTGATAGAATTGCTTTTTATAAGTGGTCATTCTTTTATCATGAGTTTTCTTGCTTTTGCCCAATGTTGGGCACTGACAAAAAGGACTGCTGTGGGTTAACCCACAGAAAGAATTTAAGCTTAGTTGTTTCCCCTCAGTTTACCCAGAACACATGACTGGTAACAATACCAGTAGTGTGCTGGCATATTGTTCTCCCCACAGGGATCCTGCCCTAGTTAGAGAACAGGATACATAGTCCTCAGGGAATACGACGGGTGCAGAAGTAAGCGCTGGTGCACTGTAAGATCCCTGCTGCAAGTATTGCAAAAGATGAGAGCGCTGTGTGTAGAAGGAGGCTGGGATGGCAAGAAGAGAGCACTCTGGAGCCTGTGGAGAGCTGCCTGCTTGCTGTTCCTGCTTCTGTCGCAGAGCTTCTGGGTGATGGTTGGCAAATAGAATATTCTTACGGGCAGCCTCTAACTCTGTGTACTTCATTTCCTGCTGTCAGCTGAGAGAAGTACGGCTGAATTTGCAGAAAAACTGCATACTCACAGCTGCAAGTGGAGATCATTTAAGCAGTTCTTTGACCAGGCATGTAACACATAATTACACTGAACAGATTAAGGTCTAAGGTTCTTTTCCTTGACCACTGAAAATTAGTGGCACCTCTTAAGATTTTTGGCTTTAAAAATCTCCTTGGTGTCCTGATTTGCAAGATACAAAATGGATTTAGTAATACTTCCTAATCTCATGCAGACCTTTGAAAAATAAATTAGTTTATGCTTTTAAAGCTTTCAAAGAATGCAATGCTGAACATCATGGACAGAAAATAATAATTAATAACTTTTCACTCAGTATTTGAATAGAAGAACAAATGTTGGGTGTGAAAAATGAGAAGAAAAATGTTGCACCCCTTTTTTTTTCATTACAACGTTTTAACAAAAACATGCAGCAGGAGGATTAGTGATTTTTTTCAGTAAAATGTTGGACCATAACCATTTATTTTCCCCTTCTTTTAAGGATATCTCTTTACATATTCTCATTTGCTCATATAAAGTCTTTTTTTCCTTCATTTTTCTCTATAAAAAGGCGTAGTGTATTATGTAGTAAACAGGAATGTTTTGAGATTGAGTTAAAAAAGGAAAAAAAATTAGTTTATTTTGGGCAAATACTGCTAGATTCTTATTACACGTGAAATAACAAGTGCCAATGGTACAACGGCCAGATGTTTTACACCAGAAACCCTTGTACCTTCCAGCTGCTTTATTCTGCTTTGATGATGCAAAAGCAACTGTAGAGTGAGTTTAATTGACCGATTAAGCTGGGCTTACAATTGTTTTGTACTCATGAATTATCAACAATACGAGCATAAGCATCAGTCTCTTCCGCAGCTTTTCAGCACCATTTTCAGTCCAGGAGAGAAAATCACCAGTCTCTTTGGGTCCCTAGGAAGCTTTCTTTCTCTGAAACCTGGCCATGGTTACACGCAAGCAAGTACGCTGCTTCTCTGCCAGTCTGCCACGTACACTTCAGGCTTCCTGACTTTTGAGTCTGTCCACGTTCTCAGTCCTATGCAGCATAAGCTGATTCAGCTGAACCTGCCCTGTTGCTGTGGAGGAAGGCACCCCCTGAAATGAACAGGCAGTTTGCCTTTTTCAGCCTTTTTAACAAAACATATAGGACCTGCAAAGCAGCACGTAACAAGACAAATGAAGCAGGCTTCCGGTTTGTCGCACTAACACTGATAATCCATAATGCAGGGAAAATGTGCTTTGTGCTACCCAACACTACAAAGCAACACTGAAGCTGGAAGCTCCTCTAGTATGCCCGAGTGCTTCCACGCTACCCACCCTGTTTATTAGGTGGGCCTAATTAACTGGGTGGACACCTCCTCTGCAGTGCAGTTGCTTCCGATTTCCATAATAGTCTCTTCATAATGACTATACATGAAAATAGCGTACAGTAGCCTATCTGAAGGAATAACCTATCCCATAACAAGTTCTAGACTGAAGAGAGCAAAAAGGAAGGTTTTAACTGTCTCCATATCTTTTTTTCTTCTTACTCTCTCTGTGTACTCAACAGTTTTGTACTTCATTTAAAATAGCTTAAATATAAACCCTTGTAACTATCCTTTCTATCTTTTCTGCTAAAGCTATTCTTCACATTTTTTATATGTCCTCTTTCAATTACAGCTACTTCAATATAATCACATCTTTGGTATTTGGAATTTGCTGTTCTGATAAATTTGTCAACGGATCCCATGTTTTTCATATATAGCTTGTTAGGCAAAGATAGATTCACTTCCCTTTCTTCATGGGATTAATATAAATTACCAGAATTTATAGTGAAACAATTAGAAGCAGAAATTTTATGGTGAAATGTAGGCAAAACTGCAGTTTCTGAGGGTGTTGCGTTGGCGTAGGGCCTTAAGCTGTGAAAGATACTGGGTTTTGGATTGCAGTAAAATGAGATTAATGTGTTGGCTACTGCAATTGTCAAAGACTTCAGGTTTTGGCCACAGTTGTACCAGTAGGCGCACAATTTATGCAGAATCTTGACACTCCCAATTATGAGTGCTTCAAGGTGAAGCTGACTTCTCTCAAAGATGTATGAATTATGAAGCAAGCTTCATAGCTGTGCCACATGTCATCTTTTCTGAGAATACAAAAGCATGTAACAGTTAATGAAGGATTTGTCTGACCATATTCTAAAAGCTTCCTGAAAGCACTGGACTGACTTTTCTTTGCACCTACAAGGGTCCAAAGTGACAGCTGATAAAGCCAAACAAAATTAAAAGCTTATGAGTACTCCACTGTCAGTTGAGTCAGGACAGTCAGTGTTCAGGAAAACCTAAGTTCAAATCGGCGGGTCTTCAGGACATAGAGTCTTGAAATCTTTGTGCGCAGGGTTGAGTGAGATGGCAACAAGTACTATTGAAGCCAGTTCACAAAGCGTCACGTTTTCTGCAAAAGGCACAGCTGAAGTAGCCTTTCCCAGTCCCTTCAGATACGAAGAAGGGAACCAAGAGGATGTATTCCATTCTCTTTCAGGCAGGTACGTGGGAAAACCTGGTAGTCTTTTGAGGGGGAAGATTGTCTGGAGAAAATATTCCAAATCCCAAATCTTTCCTCTTTGTAATTGTGCGTATGTCTGTATGAAGACCCCGAGGATTGTGCATCTGATGGGATGTGCATACTGTGAATACTCTGAGATTGATTACATACTGTGTAAAGTTTGAAAATTATGTTCCAAGCTGGAAAGCCATTTAAGTTAGAAACAGTGAGTTAATCGCAAGACCTGAAAAACTGCTGGTCCATTTCACTGCAAAATGCAATGAGGATCTAAGAAGAAGAGATGTCCCCCTTGCTGTATTTTCATTGGGTGTCTTGAGAAAGGAAAAATTGTGACTTATTCATAGGTATAGTGGGTAGAAACCTAGAATTAAACAAAGTAAGTTTAAATTAAGAAAAGGAAAAAAGAGAGAAAAACAAGCTTCCAGCTCAAGCAAGAGACAGGAGTAGCTGGGGCTGTTGCTCTGAGCTGCTTCTTGGGGGCAAGGACTTTAAGCTCACTATGTTTCTTTCTTTAAATAGCAATGTTCAGAAGGTGAATTGTTGCTTAAAAAGTTATTTACCTGCTTATATAGTACAAATACACTTCAAAGGTACTGTGTGACACCTAGGAGACAGTTTTGGTTCAAGAAGAAGGCCGTTTTATTTTCCTCTTTGTTACAGCTACATTTCCATATTTTTAACCTTTGTGTTTGCTAGAATAACCTTGCAGGACTCTGTGCTTCTGCAATATTAAGAGTGGTAAATCTGAAAAACTCAAAGTACGTTATCTCTCTAGAAATAACAAATCATTGTGCAGTTCAGGAGGAGTTTGATCTCAGGAACTGTGATGTGTCTCCTGAGAAAACTGCAAGTATATGGTTGAGAGCTGATACAGGCAGTGCCAGGTTATGAGGGGAAAGCTTTGCAACAAACACCACCCTTCTGGAAAGGAATCAACAATTCACAAATGACTCCCCCAGGTGAATACAAAGACTTACTCTGCTGTCCTTTTGTCAAAAGAGAGGAGCCAGCAATTCTTGTCCCTTCTCTCCCCCATCATGGGAAAGAGTAGGAGGACAGATTTGACATAATACTTGATACAAGATAACTGGGACTTTGAGCAGCTGCTGTGCATCCTCTATTACTACCTAGCACGTGCTTTGTGCTTACCATGATCCAGCAAGATGAAAAGGAAATCTATATTACACTGGCCTTCTCCAGATCTCCAGAGTATTGGACCCCTAAGCAAACTGGGCGGAGCAGTTTCATGATTATAAAGGGCAAAAAACCTTACATATGACAAACTTGGGGATAAGATTAAGGTTTTTCCTTAGAAAAGAAAATGAAAGCCCTTTCTCAAGTGTACTTTTCCTGTCTCATTTATTTACATAATGAAAATGGTGATTCTGCAAATATCTTAGAGGAACGTACAAGTTACATGATCTATTTTACTTGCAGGATTTGAAATAAATCATGGTTTGGTATTTTTGTGGGGGACTCAAGATTTACTGTCTCTGTCAGAAGTTACAGCTTTAGGATGGAAAAATAATAGGAGAGATGAGGCTGAGGAACAGTTTTTAAATATCTTGCGGTTGTATTAGTCGGTGCATTCGGTTAAGATAATTAATGGATTGTTGTTTCTCTCTCCTCTCCCCAACCTTCTTGTTTTTCTTCTCCCTTTCCATGTCTGTCCTCCTATCCTCCCCACCCACCCTTATTTTTTCTCTTCCTTTTTTGCTCCTCTGGTTGGCATCCTCTTCTTTGCTCTGCCTGTATGGTACAGAAGTGGGGTGCCAATGAGAGGTGCTGCAGGAGCACTCTCGTGGTGTGGGAGCTCCAAGAGCAGTGCTCCCACACCACGGGACCACTTGGTCACTGGTGGGACTGTCCCAGACAATCCAGGACAATTGTAAGCTATACTGTGTGTTATGTAGGAATTGGGCTCCATTTCAGAAAAGGGCTAACTTTTGAACTGGGACCATTTTAACTGCCAAAGAATTTATATAATAAGAAGTAAACCAAGCTTGCGTGAAGACTGTATTTATGTCACTAATACGAAAGCCAAAGATGTATTTGCATTTTGCATTCTACTAACCGCTAACATATATCCTGTGTTTGCAGCTTTCATTTAGTTTGATTTGCATGCCTCTACGTAAACTGAAAACTCTTGTAATATACCTGGTGATGGAAAACCCTTTAAAGCAGGTTGAATGTGTAGAAAACAAAAAGCAGCATTAGCATGTTTGTCTAGTTTTCTGTTTTCTTAACATACTGGCTTGTCTCACTCTCTGCGAGTTATCTGTCTCGGAGCCTGTTCTCAGTTGTGTTAATGTGCATCATTTGTAATCATATGTTCTGATAAAGATGAGAAGTTACAGAAGGTTAAGAAGTTGGATTTTCTCTTTTCAAATATTATTCTTTTGATTATTTCTTTCTTTACAACAACATGAGCTGAATTATATAAGCTTTCAAAATAGCCCCCACCAGTGGTGAGTACAAGCCTTTGTACCATAAACTGAATTATTAGACATATGGTTACAAAATTTGTTCATGCACTTTTACATGCACGCTTCTGTGGGTGCAGTGTAAAAGCTTTGAATGTGAATCTGTGTTGTATTTATGTGTAGGTGGGAACTATTCAAAATGTATCTGGAAAAACACATTTCTGGGGTGGAGAAAATAACTTTGGGCTTACTTCAGCAGAAACCTACTGTTTGAGGATGAGTAGCATCCTTTGGAATATTCACTTTTACTTTCTCAACAGCATTATGTCAAGTTAATGCATCCTAGATGTATGTGGCAGCATGCTGGTTTCATCGCATTTGTCCCTAAGGCTTGAACACATTGTGACTGGTATTTTTACAGTCCCTGCTGAACTCCGAGTCAATCTCCCTTCTCCCACAGGTCAGCACAAAGCTGGCCCAAAGGTCTTTTTCATGAGTGTGACGCTTAGTGGGTGTGGAATTGAGGGATGCCAATACTGTCACAATGCACACGTGTTGCCACCATTTCTCTCTTGGAACTTGAGCGCTCTCTGCACTGAGGTTGATGCGAAATATTCAGCTTTTTTTTGAGGGTGGTTGTGTAGGTTGTGGTCCAGGAAGGATCAAAAAAGCATTGTTTCTGACATGTTTTGTTATGGAGGGGAAGGATGCTATTTTATCTGCCTGTTATATTTTACCTCCAGCCCAAAGGTTCTCTGTATGCTATTGGTTGAATATTTTTACTTATACAATGAGCGCAGCTTCAAAACGTGTCAGACTTTACGTAAGGAATAACAAAACAAATGGAAAAGACATTTCCTCTCAAACATGATCACAAACCCTGAGAGAAATCTAAGGAAAGAGAGACCTTCCAGAATATGCTAATATTGGGTTGATTCTGATGCCTTGGAGTATATGGAGAGAATTCTCCTGAAGTCTCATTAGCTGAGGTATTCAAAACTTTTTAGCTCAAAGACAGAAATTTAGGTTTTGCCTAAAGTGTGGTACAATGTGTTCCTTGAAGCTGGCTTTGGCAAAGGGGACTGAGGGATCTTCCAGACAGCCCTGTCTGTCTGGTGTATTATGTGTGACAGATCTCTATGCAATAGGGCCAGCCTATTTACAGTAGTTGTTTAGTTTAACAGCTTTACAAGATGTTTAGAACAACAAACTGGTTAAAAAAGAAAGGCCTTCAGATTTCATTCAGAACTGATTATCCTTCTTATTAATCTGCTTTTCTGCTTGTTTCACATTTGGAGACTGAACTAGAATGACGTGTGAATGCAATGACCAGCTTCCCTTACAAAATACGAAAATGGCTATCACCACCATACGTTCTGCAATACCTTTTCTTTTCTTTTCTTTTCTTTTCTTTTTTTTTTTTTAAAGAGTGCATCAGCGTACATGTGAAATCATAAATATTGTAACCATGCTAAGGCTTTTTCAGTTCCACGCTTTAAAAAAATAATTTAGATTACAGTTGATGTTTCCCTCTAGTTTTGTTTCAGCTTTGCTTTGATCCACTGTATTAAAGAGTAGGATATTTTCATATTGAATACTATTATTTTTTGTTGTCTTGTGTTATTTACAAAATGTAAAGGACAAGTAACAGCAGGAAAAGTTGCATGTAAAACTCCAATGTATGGTGGGATGGGAAAATCCAAGGGTTTAGAATTCACAAAATCTTTTAGTCACTTCTTAAAGCTCTAGGAGTTTTGCAGTAGTTTTAGGGTACTTGGGAGTCCCCCTCCTGTCAACTAGTGGAAGCGTACTTTTAAAAGCTGCTTTTGCATTTTTTCTGAAATGAACAGTACATTTTTTTTAAATCTTGGATTTTTCATTCTCTTGTCCAAACAAACCTACCCGTAGTGGATCATCTTACCTCTCTTTGAAGCTTGCTTTCTCTTCTTGGGAGCAGTCCTGCTCGTTTTTATTTTTATGTAGCAACCAAGTGTGTTCCCTCTCCAGTTAGCAGCCATCTAAATGCACACGTTAGTCTCCCACTTGGACTGTCTTCAGCTGCTTCTCTACCCATTTCTGCTGGGCCCAGCCCGTCACCTTCTCGGTGTCAGGACATTTTTGTCCATCTGTCCCTGCTCCAAAGCTCATTGTTTGTTGCTTTCATGCAACGTTGTTTCTGAAGATCCAACTCTGTTCCCATTGGCCTCAGAACAGAATATTTGTGTTCTCGCCAATTTAGTACTGATGCAGGCAGTGTCTCTCATCAGAGAGCAATTATGCCATGTGCCCTAAAAACATGAGTTGGTTATCCCTGTCCCATAGAATTTATCATAACAATTTTTTGTCTGCTTTTTCTCGCCTTTATTTTCCCTCTAAATGGATCTAACTCCTCCACACGCACACTTTGGCCCTGTTCTCTATCACATCTCTTTTCACCCTCAAGGTGCCCCACTCTTCCAAAACCCCATTCCCTCTTCCCCCCTGCCCAGCTCTTGGTTGTCTATCTGTTATTCTCTGTCCTGGTGCTGCCTGTTCACCCCACCCGTGATTTAGGCTCCTCTTCCTACTCATCGGTCTTGGCCGTTTCAGATGGCCTTTTGGTTAGGTGAGAGTGAATGAATTGTCACTTGCACCTTTTTACACTTCTGCATGAAGACCCATAAGGAGAGTGGGTGAGATTTTTTCAGTTTAAATCTGGAGGTAGCTCACTGATTTATAACCGTGCATACTTGTGTAAGCGTATCATCAAGATAATCATTAGTAACAGAAATTTTATTTGCTGTATTCACAGTATCTAAAGAACTGAAAGCCCTCTAATGTCTGACTGTATCTTATCTTTCCTGGAAGTCATTTCATCCCATAACGTAATATAAGCACATTTATTTTAAATTACTGGAAAGAAACCGTTAATGCTTGTATTATGTTTTAACTTGCTTTCCTTTGGAGGCAGGGAATTGTCAAGTAAGTACTAACACCACACAGCACAGAAAAAGCACAGATTGCTGTGAATGTACAATGCAGATTGCATAGGTCAAAAAGGGTAAATATATGTAGTTGGCTACAGTGCAAATTTCTTGTCTTGACACTGCCATCTTATGTATCAAAATAAATTAGGTGTAGTCACAGACTTGTTAAAATGTTAAAAATTTGATGCTGCTTTCCATTTGTTTTATTAAGATGATAATAAGGCAATGAATGCATACATGTGTGTATATATACATGTATATGTATATATGAATGCACACAACATTTGTGTTTGTGTCTACTGTGATAGATAGATATAAAAGTATACGTGTGTATGTGTATGTTTCCAAATTAAATCTCATGCTTACAATCTAGTGATTATCAATCGTGTCATAGTGGTAGTGTTCTCTTGCTTTCATAAAAAATTTTGGCTTGCTCTTGTTGTAAACTTTAACTGATATTCCTAGATAAAGAAATGTAAAAATGATCCATTTTAAAATTACACTAAAACAGAAAAAAGAGCAGGAAGCATACAAAAAAAAGATTTTTTATTTTCATACGTGCTGATTCAAAGGCCTTAGTAAATCTGGGCTGAAATGGCTTTTGCTGTTCTAGCATCACAGAATGATTTTATTTTGTAAGAGAATTAAGTTTTGTAATAATTTCCTCCGCCCCTTCTCTACTGCTGATTGCGCTGCTATTCGGTCCAGTTACCACTGATGGTTATGTAACGTGACTTGATTGACCACTTTCAGAGAAAATAAAGGTACTTGTTTCCCTGGGAGCAAAAAAGTACAAGCTGTCCCTGTAATAAGTAAGTTGGCCTACCAATGAACAATTACGAGGCTAAACTGCAGGCCGAACTAGGATCGAAAACAAGCATCCATTGTGTGAAATTCTCAACAGTGCTTATGAGACTGTGAAGTTTCTACCAGTTTCCATCCCTGTCAGGCACCTGAAAATAAACAAACACGTGAATCACGTTCTCCTTCAGTCCAAAGTGTGCGGGAAGCATGGATGTAGCTTCCTTTTTTCCTCCATTCTGTAGGATCTTTAGTTCAGGGTATACGCAGGGATGCCAGGGTATGATGTTTCTGAATTTGTAGACTGGTGCACTCTTTAATTTCTGTTTTAGTTCTTGCTGGCATGCTTGAATAGCATGTGTTGTGCCACAAAGGAATGACTGATCAACTCTAAAAATGCTTGTGCATGAGTAAAGTGGTCAGAAGTACACCTAAACTGTATTAAGTTTCTTACTTGGCTTTGTTTGCTGCTTACAAGGGGATCAAGGTAACTCTTTCACTCTTTTAATGTCACAAGATCACCTGCTAATGTACTTTGCTAGTACTTAGTGAGTTTGCTTGTTTGCTTGAGACGCGGGTTAGTTTGTCTCCTTCCAGCTTTGTTCTGTCGTCTTCAGAGCTCAGATTTTCATGCTACTTACTCCTGCAATAAGTATTCTAGCTGTGTAGCAGCAGTAAGTGTTCTAGCTGTGCATTTCGTCAATTGTTGCCTTTAATACCTTCCATAGAAAATACAATTCCAGAAAAAGCAGCTCCCTCTAAGCAAAAGGGATTTCATTCTTCTGCAATTAATTTTTGCAAACCAAGAATTAATGGTAGTTACAGTATAAGGACAAGAACAATCTAATTTTCACAGCATATATAATGTATATCAAGTTCACATCTTTTTAAAAATCTTAAACTGTGGAAATGCTTTCCAGATTTGGCTGTTTATTAAATAAATTGAGGCCAGGCATTTCGGTTTTTACTTGCAGAACCCCACTGTTGTTTAACCCTGTCTGCAGAGTCTGCCATTGCAGTTTAAAGGGATGCAGTGGGGTTTTTTTGTATTATTAACAGCAGCCATCAAGTGAAGTTTTGGAGCAAGCATTTAACCATAATACCTGTTTTTATTCTTTTGCCATCACCACTTCGACCCCAACCTCTAGCAAGATCCATTGTCTAAGTAAAAGATGATCAAGCATGATAAAGAATCTAGGCCAGATTTCTATGGGCTAATTTCTCCAGTAAATGGCTCTGTTCTGCTGTTGACAGGGCTAGAATTAGCCCTCATGAATTTCTGTTAACAGAGAGGGAGAATCGTCATGCTTAAATTAACACAGTGGTCATCTAAAGTGGAGCCTGTGCAGCAGGCATTTGATTTTGTAAGGTCATGAACTTCTAGAGGCTGAGCTCCCTCTTACTCCTCTTAGGTTTGTGCCTCTTCTTTTTTTTCTTGGAAGGATCAAGTCCAATAGGAGCAGTAAAGGCTATCTGTCTTCAAAGACCATGTGCACGAATCCAATTTTGTTTCAGTCTGTGTTCTACATTTGCCTTTTTAGCTACTTTTAGCAACTGTAATTATATAAAAATGCTTTGCTGGCCTTAGTCTCTGTTAAATTCACATGGTTGAATATAAATTGTACATTTTAAAATGTAATCATTTTATCTCTAATATGATTTTGAGAAGATTTTAATAAAGTCTTGTCAAGGTTTTGCAATGGAATTTCTCAGAAGCAGCAAGGTTGGGGAAAGTTCAACTGCTAGCTGTAGAAAATCTTTTAGATAATTTCTAAAAGCAACAATTTACTATAATTTAGTATTCAAGGATTTTCCCATGGATTTAAATCATTATGATTTAAAAAAACCAAAATCGGTGTATGGTGGTCTGTTCTGCCACTAAATCTACACCAATGTTATTTTTGCTCTTTCCATCAAAATGCATATGATTTCAGTCAGTTTATTGTACAACTCTAAAAAAGAAAAAAAAAAAGCTAGGCATTAAGCTTATATCGTTGCAATTGGCCATTTCCTGTTCACGTACAAAACATATGCTGTGGTTTTGAAGGTTTTATTTTGCTTTCCACATATTGATTGTTGTCTTTTTTAAATGTTTGTTTCAGGCCACCAGTTAGCAGAGCTGCTCCTCAACCTGAAAAACTGCAAAAGAACAATATCAACAAAAAAAAGAAACTGGTTGAGGTCAGGCTTAATATCTTTTTATTTGCTGTAGAAGTCATATGTGCTGGGTGAAATTCATCCCTATTTTGAGGGCAGCTAAAGTCATGTATAGGTAGAAGAGAAAGAAATTTCTAGAAAGTACTTTCAGCTCTGGTGGCAAACACCAGAAGATGTGATAGACAGCTACCTCTGTCAGAAAACCTCAGATTTAGGGTGTTAAAGCTTACCTGTAATATCAGATCTCTCCAAACCCAACATTTGTCTCTTAATTTGAAGGGCAGGTGGAGCCAAAGTGTATGTGCATCCACAGCAGAACCCGTACTCGCTACCTAACCGCAAGGGAAGTACCGTCAGAAACTGCACTTCCACACATGAAAAATCATGTGCGGGATTTTGAGTGATGACATTTGCTCATTTACTTTGCAACATACGTTTTTCCCCAAACTGTAGGGCCCCCCAAACAACTTTTAGGAATTTCCATGTAATATGCTGAACAAGGAATATTCTGTGGTCTGTCTGGACAATTTGAAACAATTCCTTGGCCTGTCAGTGTCATTCAGATTGTTCAAAGTAAGCCATAATTGTGTTTGGGACAGATTCATTAAGTCTGTCTTCTGGGCTATAAAAGCAATTTTAACAACAATCCATTAACCATCACTGTTTTTCTGGAGGAAACCTCTTTGGCAATTGCTTATTGTAAGCTGAAATTACACCTCTGATTAATGTTTTAATTGGAGAGTTACTTATAGCCTGCCTCTGCTTCTTATAAGGACTTTACGGTCAGAATTTGGTCTGTTAAAATTTGGTAGTTTACTTCAAGAGAAGACTCTTGAAGTAAAGATATTCGCAAATACCTGATACCCTATACAGCTATTCAACTGTGATGGGAAGATTAATACAATTGGACCTTTTTTGTAAGTTGTATATATTTTGAATGGAAATTTACGGAAACAAAGCATTTACAGCTGGCTGAATTATTAAAGAAATTATATAAATGCAGGGCCTTAGTTGACCAATTAAAGCATTGTAGATAGTCTGTGAGAATGTCATACCTCAATAAATTAGCAGAAGAACAGGGATAACTGATTAATTATTGTTTAATTAATCTATTGCCTCTACAAGGTACTTGTGTAATTACTTTAGAACTGCGCTTATGTGATCCAAACTCTGTGATCTCCTTGTTTCTTCTTTCACTTCACTCTTATTCTTTCTTTTTGTTTTATTTGACTAGGAGCTGGCTTTAGACCATGTTTTTGGATACAGAGGATTTGATTGCCGCAACAACCTTCACTACTTAAACGACGGTGCTGATATTATTTTCCACACAGCTGCAGCAGGCATAGTTCAAAATCTTTCTACTGGTAATTCAACTTGAAACAGTACTTTGAGATTAAAAAAATGCTTTACAAGTAAAATACTTCTGATTGAAAGTCTTAACTTTTTAACATTCCTGTAACTTTCTCACATTTTGCATCTTGATAAATAATGCAAAAAAATTTAGATGGCTGTTGTATCAGATTGACAATTTCTCCTGCTCAGGTCATCCTGTAGAGCCATCCTGTTCCATTCAGCAGGTATGAGATTCTGCCAGGAAGTGTAATAAAAGCCTGTTGTATTTCGGCAGTTGTGCCTTGCTAAAATCCCCGCTGAAGACACAGGAATGGCTTTCGCAGAGGAGAGAGCCCGGGTTATGAAATGACTAGTACCCCAAAAAATGTTAGGAGCAGTAACACCCATTGTTTCATTTTGAGTTGTTTTAGCAAATTCAAACCCCAGAGAAGGGTACATTTTGATGCAATACAGTGTGAGCAAGTTGTTCTTTGGAAGGGGTAGAAATATTCACGGCCTTTTGGGTAATGAAGAGGAGGAAAAAAGGCCAAAAATTTATCTGGCCCTAAGTTGCAGCACCAACATCTCCATATGCTTCATATATCTCAAGAAACACAGATGGGAATTAAAGGAATTTTGGCTTTATTTTATTCCCTCTTGGTGCCACAGTGAACCAAACGGTCACAGCGGTGCGCTCAGCAGCTCTGCCGCCAAGAAGGGGCGGAGGCAGAAATGCTGTCACATCTGGTGACCTTTGGGGACTCCAGTCCTAGCACGGCCTCTGACCCATGGAGCTGGGAAGCACGGTCCCATCTGTTCTTTTTGGGCCCTTTCCCTTGGGAGGATATTGCAAAGTGCAGACCTCTCAGGGCTTTGCTCTCCACTTTGCTTCCCACTGACTGCGTTGATTTCCGGGGAAACCTGGGCCCTGCATTTGCTAGTTTTGCTTTTTTGTGCAGTTCCAGGAGGCTAAAGGATGATTCTTGGGCTGATTCCTGGTTCCTTGGACATAGCTAGTCTACCAAATATCGCTTTATATATATATATATATATATATATATATATATATATATATATATATATATATATATATATATATATATACACACACACACATACATGTGTGTGTGTGTTAATGGTTACATTCATAGTGCATTTGGTAATGGTGTATACACACATACACGTGTGTGTGTGTTAATGGTTACATTCATAGTGCATTTGGTAATGGTGCCTGGGAACGAGAGCAGAGCAGCTGTCGACATAGTTATTGCCCTACCCCCATCCATCCCCTGGAGAGTACAGCACGAGCGTAGGAACAAGCTGCTTGAATATTCTTTGCTTCAGTGGTGGTTCTTTCTTCGATACTGTTGTGAATAAAAACATGTTTGCATTTTATTAGGTAGTCAGAGTTTCTACCTGGAGCATACTGATGACATTCTCTGCCTAACTGTGAATCAGCATCCGAAGTATAAAAATATTGTGGCTACCAGCCAGATCGGTAGGTGACTCTCCATATAACAGAGTTTTACTCAAAAATTATCAGGGGCACTGATTTATTTTGGGCTTTTCTGTGTAGGAATTTTACCAGGACATGCCAGTGTTACTGTCCTCAAACTTCTTCTTTGATTTTAAAGGCTAATCAAGCTTCAGGATTTTCTTATGAATTCGATTTCATCTCTGTTGTGAGTCATTGGATTTTAGAGTTAATTGTAGTACAATCATATTTCAGAAAGCAAGCTTTGATAAACCGTACTAAATCATCTCATTGATCTGTAATCATAAGATCTGTAGAATTCCCGCTCTCCTTCCTGTATCCAAGGCACTTGTTTAGCAGTAAAATGCTTAGCATTGGAAATATGATAATGAAAATTTCCTATGCAGAAGTACATATATGGAAACTATGTATTGTACTATGTGGAAAAGGAAAGAAATAGAGTGAAATCTCAACAGAAGTTACGACACATGTAAGGGGCCAGTTGTGAAACCACATGTATTTATTTGTTTGTTATTTACATGGAGAGTCCTGTTAGATTCCCTAGAACCTTTTGCAGGAGTAAACATTGTATGGGAAATGCAGGATCATTTGTCCCAAGCCTTGAGAAGGATCTGTTGCCTTTCACTTAAACCAGCTTAACACTGGAATAATTCACTTCCTGAAAAAGAATGGTGTCATACGAATTCACATCATTCTGGAAGGAGACTCAAGTCCAGAACTTCTGTAATAAGTAACTTAACAGGGGGCAGAAAAATGGTAGAAGATAAACACCTTGACAAACCGTCTTTGCCACCTGTACTGAGTGCTGCCACTTCAGTTTGAATGTCGCGTAAACACAAAAATCCATACATATTGTTAGAGCTCCAGTTCAAAATACTGATTTCTATGACATGGAAAAGGTAACTGTTAAAGGCCCTTTTTCTATTCTGTCAGTAAGAGCCCATGAAATCAGTGTTTCTGATTTTGGTTGATATTCTGTATAACTACAGATTCATTTAACTTTTAAATTTAATAATTTTTAAAAACTGCATGTCTTTAGCATTTCTTTTAAATACCATTTTAAAAACTCAAAAGTACTAAATATTGTTGCGATATTTGTGTATAAAAACCAATATACCCAA
This sequence comes from Mycteria americana, assembly GCF_035582795.1. Taxonomy (NCBI): domain Eukaryota; kingdom Metazoa; phylum Chordata; class Aves; order Ciconiiformes; family Ciconiidae; genus Mycteria; species Mycteria americana. Next base: position 130,947,359 of record NC_134367.1, on the reverse strand, counting down.
ACAAGTTCAACAATATTCCTGCTTATTTGTTTTGTTGATTTAATCCATATCCATTTCCAAATTTTTAATTTTTTTTTTTTTCCTTCTGGTGCTGATGCTGGCACTTCAGCATTAGAAACATGACTTATTTCACCTATTGTTTTCCCTTGGTGCTTCCTCATTTGCCATTGCTCTCACAATGCAGGTGATATGACAGAATTTCCAGGTAAGGCTGTTTCGTTTGTGAATTTTAGTCAGCAGAGTTATGTAAAAGTTTCATGTTACCTCGTTGTATCTGTGTGAATCGCGGATACAAGTGAAACATCTACAGACAATTTCTTTTGCATGAGGTTCTTCATAAATGTTATGTTGTTCTTTTAGAATTTGTCTTACTTCATGAAATACAATGGTTTCCCCCTGTGTTTTGCAAGCTATTATGATTTTTTTTGAGTAGTGTTAATCTTAAAACAAAATAAAACAAAACCCCACAACTTGTAAGTGTCTGTTTAGGTTAAATGTTCTTGAAAAATGCCTGTTTTTGCAGTGAAGCTTTCCAGATGCTGAACTAATTCTCTTTTTAATACATCTTTTTGCACGTAGGTACAACTCCCACAATTCATATATGGGATGCTATGAGCAAGCAAACGATTTCAATGCTACGTTGCTTCCATACCAAAGGGGTCAACTATGTTAACTTCAGTGCAACTGGCAAACTTCTGGTTTCAGTGGGAGTTGATCCAGAACATACTATCACAGTGTGGAGGTGGCAAGAAGGTAACTCTGGAAAAATTGTGTTCCTTCAGCCTAACAGAACTGTGTACAATTATTTGTTTTTCCTTTCAAGTCTTTGGAATGGATTTGTGTTCTTACTCTGAGTATCATGGCTCCCTAAGTCACAAAATCAGTTAAAGGAGATGGCAAAGTGCTAGAAAATATGAATAAGAAAATAAGTTTTAAACTTCTATTATAGATAGAAGTACGTTAAGGAAAGAATGTTGTCTAATATAAAATTCCATGAAATCAAGGAAAGTATTTTCTTTTTCTTTCTAAAATACTTGAACTTGAAATTCTACGCCATAGATAGGCCTTTGGGAAGTCATTTCCAGAAAGGAATTATCATCTGCAGAAATGGTGGAGGGGAGAGCAGAAGTGTCTCAGCTCATTAGATGTTTTCCTATGTGTTTCACCAGTTGGTAACTCATTGATGATACACAAAATTTCTGTGTTGTTATTTCACTGACCGAAGAGACAAATCATGCTATGACAACCTAAATCTGCATTTCCTAAAACTGTCAGATGCAATGGAATAACCAGGGACCTTACAGGTTGCATGAATTAAGATGTTTGATACACTAAATAATGTTGGGATTTGCTTAGCTTTCAGCATCTGGGACACAGTTCTCTAATCCAATACCAGGTCAATTTATTTTATAAAATCATATCAGAGCTTAATTTTGCAGGTAAATTTAACTTTATTTTTATCCTTTCCTAATTAAAACAGGGGCTAAAGTTGCTAGCAGGGGAGGACACCTGGAGAGGATATTCGTTGTAGAGTTCCGCCCAGATTCAGACACTCAGTTTGTGTCTGTTGGGGTAAAACACATGAAGTTCTGGACATTAGCTGGCAGTGCTTTGCTTTATAAGAAAGGAGTCATTGGTTCCATGGAAGATGCCAAAATGCAAACCATGCTTTCTGTTGCCTTCGGAGCAGTGAGTTCAAATTACTTGCTACAGAATTTTATAATACATTTTTATTAAAACTGCAAGTGTCAATTTCCGTTGTTGAAATCCAGTACAGTGTGGACAGTGCAAGACCATGGAGCTCTTGCTTATTAGTTAAACTTTTAATTTAAAACTTGTATGCCTTTAGATCCTCCTATAAGTTTTCTAAGCAGGGTTGTGTTTCTCTGTTAGTGAACATTTTTTACTAATGTCTGTGCATACCTACAGCATCAGCTGCCATGGCTTTTATTTTTTTACTTTGCTAGTTATTTAGCACTTCACTGGTTAACTTAGAAAAATGTAATCTTGTTATATTTTGTATAGACTCTGCAACCTTTTTTTCTGCTGACGGTATTTGGTATGACGTATGCTAGTGATCCAACTAATGGTAACAGTATATAATACTCTCCAGTATGATCATTAAGGAACCATAGTGCTGTGCTTTAGACTTCATAGTTAAGGAAAACAAGACATATTAACAGTGAAAAAGCAGTGTTACTGTGACACTAAAGTCTGAAATAGCTTCTGCTTCATCCAGAAACCCCATGGAAATTACCTTTGCAGAGGTCAAGCACAAATTATACAAATCACCAATTCAAAGAAACCCCTTGCTCCTAGTTATCCACCCTGGACAATAGTACTAATGTGTGAAATGTGAGTGTATAAAATTAGGCACCCAAATCCTCATTCTTGTGCCCAAACAAGTGACTTCGTTGTCAAAAATTGCTTAATATTAAACATTCCTTTCTATTCCACTGGCATTATTCCAGTGTAAAAGAGGAGTGATGTAATGGACACTAAAGACCCCAAAAGTGATTTTAAAAAAGAAGCAGAGTGTAATATTAGAACAAACAAATTGCTTGTCTGTACTTTCCAAGTAGAAACAGTCCAACGGACACTTTATTTTCTTAAATAATAAAACTAATGTCCTGTAAGGGGCACCTTCAAAGCCAGCAGATGAACTCTACTCCATTAGCGTATGTCATTCATGCAGGATGGGTTTTTTTCTTCCTCAAGTATGTGTCATGAAATCCCACTGGAAGTATGAGTCCATGTCACAGGAGCAGGAGTAAATTGCTCTTAATAGAGTAGAGGCTATGCATGTACCCTCTGCTTCTTCATGCATCCATGGACCTCACACATCTTCATCCAGGTCCATCTAATGCCAAAGTCAACAGGTCGTGCTGGGATACAGCCACACTAAATTTTTGTCTCAAATGGTGGAAAGTCATTCTGGGGCTTCTGTCCCCCAGTTCCTTCAACAGACACCATTGCTGTTGGTTGCCGAACATGAGACTTTCCTTTGAACCCCCGTCAAAAGGGTTCACTCACAATTTTTCATGCTAGCTATTCTTTCAGAGTCAGTGGCCTTCAAGGTCAGACCATCTTTAGTTCTTCAGGCAAACTTCTCCATTTAACAGAGCACACTCCAAAAGAGCATTTGCAATGCAGAATACTTGCTGCTTTTCCCCATTCCTCTGGGAGTCCCAGACCAGTTTGCTCCATGGAGGAGTTTCATGGCTTTGATGAGAAATTATGCCATTGCTGTGGTGCTTAAAGTAGGTATCAGGTTGAGTTAAGTTTTAGGTTTTGTTTAAGTTTATACACTTTATTTTCAACATCTTGGAGATACTGCTTGCCAGTCATCTGTACTGAGATTCTCACTGACACATACTCAAAGAAGAAAGAAACGTCATTTAAAATTCAGCAGTGGTAACCTGCCGTCCTTCTCACCAGCAGGAGACGTGACATAGCACATGCATAGCAAAGTAGTACATGCATCTGAAAGATCCCAAGGTGAGATGCATGAGGTGAATGTGCCCTACATTGGGACCCATATGATTTATAACATCTCAAAGAAACACCATTAGAGTACAGTCATTAACCTCACTCTCTTGATGCAAATGGTTTTAATTCCTACGTTCATTGCATAGTTGACTTTTCTCAGGCAATTCAGTAGCTAAAAGAATTTTAATTCAAGCTGAACAAAAATGCTAAGGTATTTATTATATCAGAGATCATTGCTATTTGTTGCAGAATAACCTTACATTTACCGGTGCCATAAATGGAGATGTCTACGTCTGGAAGGATCATTTTCTGATTAGACTTGTGGCAAAAGCTCACACAGGGCCAGTGTTTACAATGTACACAACTCTCCGAGATGGACTCATTGTTACAGGAGGGAAGGAGAGACCGTAAGACATATAATCTTCTAAAGTGCACAACTTTTGTCTCATATGATTTTTTATTTATCCAGTACCCTAGATGTACACAATGGTTCCCAGAGAGAAATGGTATCTGTCCTGTAGCAGTTTGAATCTAAATTTTACATAACGTGCCCAGGTGTCTTAGTAAGTAAAGGACTAATAAGTAGGACACTCAAGGGTCACAGTAATGCACGTTATGCGCAAAGGACATACTGAGCCTCAAATTAGCAATTGGTACAACACCTGTATAAGCTCGTTGTTGCCTGAGCTCCTGCCAGCCTGGCATAAGTGGGTTTTTCTTAATGTTTTAATTCTGTCAAACTACAGACAAGCTCTCCCAGTGGATGCTCTGTGATTAGTAAATTATTTGATTTACCAGAAGTAACATATTTACTGAGCTTATCTTGGTGACAGAGATTTGAGATTAAGTGACAAGAGACCAATTTGTTTTTTACAAATTAGGCATGATACTGTTTAAAACATGAGGTGTGATAGCATTGAAATTTTTATCATTTACTTTCCATTGCACAATAGCGAGGTGTCTTTAAATACAGTAGAAGGTGATTCAGCATATGTTGCATTATTTGATCCAGAAAATACTGATGGGACTTACATATGGGATTTGTTGTAGCCTATGCAGAAGGAGACATCTGGGTAACACAACACACTTCTTTTCAGCACTAAAGAAGGGGGAGCTGTAAAGCTATGGGATCAAGAGATGAAACGGTGCCGAGCGTTTCAGCTTGAGACAGGCCAGCTCATTGAGTGCGTGCGCTCTGTCTGCAGAGGAAAAGTAAGTGAGCTGACGCGGCAGTGTTACACTCTGGCACGCATCACTGCATGTTGTTCTTGGGGGAGGCTGGATGGGAGACATATGGGAGAAGACACTTGTAAAGTTATGGGAGGAGGCTTTGTCTGCCTACCTAGTGACAATTCCTTACTTGTCTTCCTGAGCTCAGTGATGGGCTTTAAACTGCATGAGGATCGCATTTCTGATGCTTAGTGCCTGCCTTTCCTCTAGTCAGCAAGGAAAGGGAAAGGCCTTTGAAGGCCTCTAAAGGATGGTGCTAAGTGTAGGAACATATTTCACCACGGTAGGACCTTGCTCCCACCTTTCTTTTCAAATGACAAAAGGAACTTAAGTACCTATTTTACAAGGTTTGCTTCCCATGAAATGCAGGCGCAGCTTAGGTGCTTCAGTTAGGCAAAATGGATCCTAGCTTTTTTTTTTTTTTTAGTCACAAATAAAACAAGTTGCCACTGAGAATTACCGATTGACTTTAAGTTTTGGTGAAGTGGAAAACAATAGCAATAACTGAGTAATTTGAGATGCTAAAATCACTCTTGCACGTGTTTAAATTGTACTTGTAAATATTGCGAAAGGAGTGTGTGACGATGCAGGAGTGTTACTTCATGTGATGGGTATCTGGCCAACCTAACACTTCATGAAACGGTCTCTATTTAACTTTGTATATCAAGTCTCAGGAATTTGACATGCTCTTTGATAACACCACCACTGAGGAATGTTGTTTTATATTTCTATTCAAATAGCCATTAAAGAATTCCAAACTGTATCTATTTATGCTTTTCCAAGTATTTGCCAAGAAAGCTCTGGCAGTTCAGACGATGACAGTATGACTACAGTAGATGCAAGGTGCTCTTAGACAGTAACTGAGCCTAAACCCCTGTTTTGATTTTGTTATTATTGCCCCAAAATTATATTTAGTCACTTCAGAGGTATGAGAATCATACTTTGCCAACTTGTATGTCAGCACTTTGATCTAAATTAAAATCCTTAATGGCAAGATGGAAATCCACTGCAGTCGCTCAACAGTAACACCAGAACATGATACCAGATCTCCAGATGTGAAACTATCAGTGTTTTACTCTCCTGTTTTTGAGATGCTGCATGAACCAGCAATATAAAGCAGGATGAGTTATCACTGATATTTCTGCAAGGCATCGGAACTTCGCTGCTATTGATACTCTGTCTGTTACGCTGACAACCAACCCATCTCTCATTCTTTTTTTTGGCTACAAACAGGGGAAAATTTTAGTGGGAACAAAAGATGGAGAAATCCTTGAAGTAGGAGAAAAAAATGCTGCTTCAAACTTGTTGATTGACTGTCACATGGAAGGGGAAATCTGGGGCTTAGCAACTCACCCCTCAAAAGACATATTTATCTCTGCAAGTAATGATGGAACAGCAAGAATCTGGGACCTGTGTGACAAAGTGAGTATCACTAAATTGAAAAGTATGTGATTAAAAGTGATTGTTTTATATAACCGTGCCTTTTTCCAGCTGTGCAATGTCCCAGATACGTACGCACCTTTGAGCAGCCATGTAAAGAGAGCAGTGATTCTCTTCTGTTTTGGTACAGTTCTTTTTTCCCCTGCTATGTGGCAATGTGGAAAGGTAAGGCCTTGGTGAGGTAGCATGCTGCTCTTTCCAAAAGCAAGCAATTTGCAGAGAAATGCAGTTATTTAAAAGCACTTGTGCTGATTGAGTGTGTATTGCTTGTTTTGATCTAAAAGTACAGGCTGGCGTGCGTTAAGAAAGCATTTTAATTCCATGCTGACAGACTGGGTGACACACATTGTCCTGTCGCTGACTAATACGCAGACCCTGACAATAAGCCTGCCTTACCGGCAAGGGTGGCTCCCTCCTTTTTAGAGCCTTTCTTTAGAACCGATCGTGTTGCACATGTGTAGTTCAGGATTTTTTTCCAAGTCAAATTGCATAACAACAACTATTTTAAAAAATAACAAATAAACAAAACATTTTAAAGAATATCAAAAGTTTCCTCTTATGCTAGCCTATGTAAACCTTTTCAAAAGGTAGTTACCTGAGCTAACGGGGATAATTTTAAATGTGGAAAATGAATATATCATCGATACAATCAGGTAAGTGAAAATGCAAGAGCATTCTAGTATGTTTTCACATAGCAAATCAAATGGAAAAAACCCTACCCTGATCAGCAGTTGTAGAAGCTGTCAAAATTGCCTTTCAAACAAAATAGGAAATTGATTTTTCAGACTTTTCTGCTAAATAGTATTCTTTCTGTGTAAAACTTGAAGTCACCCTGCAACAAGACAGGTGCAAACATTGGAACTCCCATCTGAATTACATCTGTATTTTGAAGTCTGTTTTGTGCCGGATGCCTGGTGGGATGTGATTTTTTATGTGAAATTTCAGATTTATATTTAGAGTAAACCATACACAGTTTGTTTTTAATAAGTGACTTCCATACTTTGTGTTCAGAAGCTTTCCAGTCGCTTGGTAGTTTCCTCCAGGGGAGCTATGAGCCTGTTGCTTTCGTTAATACAGAAACTGCTGAACAAAGTGAATCTAGGTCATCCAGCAAGATGCGCCGCATATAGTCCCGATGGCGAAATGGTTGCAATCGGCATGAAGAATGGAGAATTTGTTATTTTACTTGTAAACAGCCTTAAGGTTTGGGGCAAAAAACGAGACAGGAAGTCTGCAATTCAGGATATCAGGTATGTCAGAAATTTCAGTTGAAGTTCTCTAAATATGCAGCCCTTACTCAAGAAAAGTCCATCAAGTTGATTTCCAGATTTTTTGTAACTCCGTATTTGTTGAAACCTGCATGAAATAATGAAATGCATTTACTGGCTGACTGATGACTTTACATATACCTAAAGCTTATGTATCTCATATACCACACACTTTTTTTCCTTGTGATTAATTTGGTTATATCCACTTGAATATAGCTAGTATGCTGTGGAGCTGTGATTATGGGAATTAATTTTATCGTACGTTTTAAAATTGCAGTTCCTGTTGCTTTCTCACAGAGGATTAGTGTTACTCTACACATGTGCTGTGCGCTCTATGCGAGTGCAATATTGACATCAGTTAACTACATATGATATTCTCAACCTTCCTCAATCTATTAAGCATCAAGGTTTGGTGTGGATTCAGTCTTGCTATTGATAGAAGGTTTTTCTTGTTTTCCAGTGAAAGAAATTTGTTCGCTTGTGTTAACATGAGAAGCAAAAGAAAATCTGGCACAGAAACAGTAAATTATACCCCCATTCCATGTTTTATTGTCTAGGATCAGCCCAGATAACAGGTTTTTGGCAGTGGGTTCCCAAGAACATACTGTAGATTTTTATGATCTCACTCAAGGTACAACCCTAAACCGAATAGGCTACTGCAAAGACATTGCAAGTTTTGTCATACAGATGGATTTTTCTGCAGACAGCAGGTACATTCAGGTATGTCTCAGGTAGACCCATGTTTGTTTGTATTTATTCTGACTTACCTGTTATCAGGCATAGTAACAAGATGGAGGTAAGAAAGGGTGAGGGAGGCTTTCCAAAGTTATTCTGAATTTCAGAGGGCCCCTAAATCTTCTGAGGTAAACCAGATAATTCGGATTGCCTTTAGGATGTTCACAGAGCTTGATTTAAAGTCCTCTCTTTCTTTCTGAATACTTGGGTCTTCCTCCTGGGTTCTGCATCTCCGACCATAGCAACATAGCTCCGTTCCCTTACAAGATTGTTGGTGTGCTAAAGGCAAAGTATTCTCTCATTTCAAGGGAATGGGTACAACACTGAGAAAGAAATTGTGGGTTATAACCTCAGTATAGAAACAGTTCTCCTCCCTTCCCCTAGGCTGAGATGCATATGATAGATGAACTAGTACGTGAGGTTTCCTTCTGGAACGTTTCTGATTTAGTAACATTGGGTTGAGATAAACCAGAGAGTATAGAACTAAAAGGAAATCTATCGGGTACGCAGTATGCATGTGACCACCTCATTCAGTTATCATTCTGTAACACTGTTATTACTTCATAGTGCATATAATGAGTTATAGCTAATTAGGAAAAAAGAGACATTTTATCCTTATGTTTGTTTATTTCCTGATAAAACCTGTTGAGAATATTACTGCTGGAAATCTTATAAAGAAAGAAAATTATGTGTTTATGGCAAAGTTACTAGCTTTTTCCCTTCCTACTTTCAGGTATCAACGGGTGCCTATAAGCGTCAAGTTCATGAGGTACCACTAGGAAAGCAAATAACAGATCCTGCAGTAATAGAAAAGATCACATGGGCCACATGGACAAGGTAAAAAACTAAAAACCAAAGTTCTGCCTGATTGGGGACAGGTGTAATACAGGACTAAGATCAGATCACAAGATCAGATTGTTTAAACATCCCTAGGATTTGGCAAACCTGTGAGAGAAAGCATACAAACTCCCCTTCCCTAAAGCGCTCTCTTACACCTTTGGTTTTTTTACGCACGTTTGTAGCTGGTTGGCGTCTGTAGTAATTATTACGGTAGAAATACCCGAGGGCTGACTGTCATATATCCACAGGGGCTTGTTGCCATTTGTCCCAGGCTTCCCAACAGTGAGGTGCGTGGCCCCTCACGTGGCTCTGTACCTCTTAAAGCTTCGCTTCTATTGGCACGCTGGCATAGGCGCTACCTTATCCCACGTCAGCAAACACAGGCAGCATAGGCGGCCTGGAAACATGAGCTGATTGTATTAAGAAAGGAGTTGTGGGTATCATTAAAATATATTTACTGACGTGGATTTATATAGGACCCTCCCAACATGATTATAAAACTATGGCTGTGCTCTTATTGTAGAAAGTGGAACAGGGCAAAAGCAGATCTGACAGTAAACAGTGGGTGATAATACAGGCAGGTTTTTAGGAGAAGGTAAGTGAGAATCCTCCTACTCTCACTGCTCTGCTATCAAGCAAGCATAAGAATCTGCCCCAAGTTCCTCATTTCTAAGGACTCTCGACAGATTGTGGGAGTGGGGCAGATGCATCTGACAGTTAATGTGCGGGTAAACAGGAATGATTATAAGGGAACTTAAACTAAGGGAAGAACAGCTATTTTAAGAAATACTCTACATCCAAACAAGCATCCCCTTATTCAAGACCTTATGGCTAAGAGAAGAGAACATTGCTGTCAAAAATCACTCTGGGAGGGTACATACGTGTCCGTAAGGAAAGGAGGAGACCATAGCTGCACAAACTGCTTGTATAAAATGATGCGAGTGGTTTCACAGGAGATAAACCTCAGGATTTATGGATAGAGATAGTTTAAGAGTCACAGAAAAAAAGGTATGTTCCCATGATGCTCCCCATTATGAGATCACATTCGATGCAGTGATTTAGAGGGAAAAGACTTGTTTTTAAAGGTAGCAGTTTTTTATTACCAGGTTGCATTGCCTCACTATGCTCTGGAAGAGAACAGCAGCAAGTCAGTCTTACGGTCTAATGCTATTTTTTAACTTGGTTTTGGAACAGCATTCTTGGAGACGAAGTCATTGGAATTTGGCCGCGAAATGCAGATAAAGCAGATGTCAACTGTGCATGTGTGACCCATGCTGGCCTAAATATAGTCACAGGAGACGACTTTGGTCTGGTGAAACTCTTTGATTTCCCATGCACAGAAAAATTTGTAAGTGGATATTTTATTTTAATCTAAACAGCTTGCTTTTCCCCATGTTCAAAGTCCTTAGCATATGATTTTAAGGCGTCCAAATGGCGCGGTCCAACAGGTCATCTCCAGGCTGCTGCCAGCCAGTGCTGGCTGCAGGAGCGTGGGAGTTAGTTGTGTGGCAGAACGGCCGTCACCGGGAGAGCAGCTTGCAGATGACAGGGTAGCCACTGTCCAGCCACCGGGAAGGACGCAATGCCCAGAACCAGGTGCCGAGCTGGGATTACTGTGGGCTCGAAGACACCGGTACTGCTGGGGATGTGATTTTGTCTCCGCTCAAAAGGCAACTTTGTCACTCTGTAATGTCACGCTGCTGTACCCATTCCTGAACAACTGTTGTTTTTCCAACAGGCCAAACACAAGCGGTATTTTGGGCACTCTGCGCATGTCACCAACATCCGCTTTTCTCATGATGACAAGTACGTTGTAAGTACAGGAGGAGATGACTGCAGGTAACTGCTTATTTATTTTTACGATGATCAAAAATTTTGTGTACCCTTCTATGCCAAACCCCCAGCAATGCATTTAACACCTTTCTCGGCCCACTCTCTGCATTCATTGAAGCCTGCTGATGTGTGATAGTTTTAGCTTGTTTTTCTTACTCTGGAATTGCTGTATTTTATGGTCGCTTGCACCCAATTTGCTCCTGCCACCTTGGTGCCATTGACAAGGTCATCTCTACTGGGCAAAGCATCTTGCATGTGGGTTCCGGGTTTACCAGGCATCTGCTTGTAGCTCCTCGGCTTGCCTTCCTCCCTGTGAGGGCAGACAAGGCAGACCATACCTGTCGCTGCGTGGGCCAGCACCGACCTCGGGTGCCAAGAGGTAGCTGAAGGAGCCCCGGCTGCTGGCACAGGAGCCACTCGTGTGTCTGAAGAACATTTAGATCAGACAAAGACAGCTGCTGGGGGTGTCAGTCACACAAAAATAACTGAATAGCTCCTGCCCAGCAAAGGGTAGGACAGGAATTCCGGCTGAACAGAAGGATAGGCAGATTTAGAAAGACATTTCAAATAACAGGAGGCTTTTTGAAAGGTGCCTTAAGTTTGTGCTGGGGTGTCTTTGGGGGTTTTTTTCCTTACCAGAAAAAAAAAAAAAAAAGACAGCCAGTGCGTGTGCACACACACACACATGTGATTCCTGCCGGATCCCCCTCCACCCTCACTCCCCAAGTCTACTTGAGCTTCCAGTACTGCTCAGAGAGGACACTATTGTCAAGCAAAACAGGGAGCAGAAAGGTGAGGAACAAAAACTAAACGTGGTTAAACACAAAACGTAAGAGAATTTTTGAACAGCAAAAAGCAGAACTGGGAAACTGAAAAGCAACAAGGTAGGAAAAAAAAAAAAAGGGCACAAATTCTCACAAGAGCAAGTATCAGGAAGCCACATTCAAGAACCAGGTATTTATAAACTGCTTACTCAGCAGGAAAAATACAAGCCAGAGACTGCAAGACTGAGTCATTTTTGCCAGCGCATGAGACTGCGCATTTTTTCCGGAAGCAGAAAACTACTGATGTATGTTTTATGACACGAGGCTCCCCTCAGTAAGCCTGCAGTGCCCACAGCATAGACGCTGGTGTTACGTTCAGTTTGTTCAACACCCTGCAGTGACTTTTAACTCTCCCCCCGTTGCATGAGATGAGCTGTTCTTCAAATTGAGTCCCCCCCCCCCCCAATAGATGTTTACATTTTCCACTTTGGGGGAAAAAGACAAAGAAAGGGAGAAAAAAAAAAAAGGAAGTGTTTTTCTTTGAAAAAGGGGTTGCACAGCAGGAGAGCAGGAAGCTCTGTCAGATCAAAAAGTGGCTGCACAGGAACTAAGGCTGCATGTACCTCATTTCTCAACCTGCAGGCTAGAAGTTACATAAATGCAGAAAAGCTTATCAGCTGCCTTAATTTTGACGATATAGTTATGATGAGGATTTCTTGATTCAAAGTGTAACTATACAGAGTAAAATAATAGCATTTCCAACCTCCAGGTCTTCACTAAAACGCACACGTGCTAGTTACAATGCTTTAACTCTCTCCTGAGAAAAGGGCGGGCGTTGGAGTGCCGGTGTTTGCCGAGGAACTCCAGGGCTTAACGTTGCTTTACCCGGTGTCTTGCTGGTAAATCTACATTTATAGCCGTGTGTGTATTTATGCTGTAGTATGTATTTATTATGTAGTATGATATGCTGAAGGTTGTCCTCAAGTTACTCGGAAAAATAACTACGTTCTCAATTAATTTCATTGTAGTGTCTTTGTATGGCGCTGTCTTTGAAAGGAGACTCTTCTTGCTGCTGTTACTGCCACCACCAAGTGACTGCTCTGGACTGGACAGCCGTGAATGCCTCTACCCCTTCGGCTGCTGTGATTTCCATAGGATGCTGCATGGATTACACATTTTCAGATTACTCATACGAATTTACATGAATGTGATCTTGGATTTCAACGACCAATAATATCCTTGAGAAGGAAGCTGAAGTTTGAAAGGGAATCGTTTTGTAACCTGGGTAGGCCAAAGTGATGAACAGTTCACTCATGAAGCTGCTTTTGCCTAATACTGTGTTATTCAACCCATGTCTGAAAAGGGAGCACACTGAGAAAGCGCTGGGCCCTTTGATTTGCGTAATTTCAAAATTTATGGCTTGAACATTTGTTCAAGAAAGTTGGTGGTTTTTAACCACACCTGCTTAAAACTCCAATTTGGTGCACTGAGTAAAACTGCAAGCTTTTCTTGAGCATGCTGGGGTTCACACTTCAGCTCTCAGTAATCAAAGGAGCAAACTATCATTTTTTTTAAGTCCATTTTATTTTTAAATCTATGTATTTGGCAAAATTTTCTATCCATGAAGTGCCTTTGAATGATTTTCCAGTAGTATGGGCTACAGTCTTGCCTCCCACCAATTGCTTTCAACATACGGTGCTATAACTTTCACACAGAGGAGGGCTAACCATTAACACCTTTTCCAGATGTGTGCTTACATTCTCCCTGTTTTCTGCTTTGGTTTTTAATACTTTCGCAAGGGAATTCCAAAATGCGTCTGAGAGCAAGAAGCTACGCGCTGTTATAAGGACAAATTCCTGATGGCATTACACCTCTTGATAAGCTGTTCACAATTGGTTTGTGATGGTAGCTTGACTGCAGCCAGAATTTGAAGCTTAACTCAAACGGTGAGTAGAGGGAGAGAGTATGGAGGGACTTGGTTAAAGGCATTTTAACACAAATGAGGAAGTTGTTCCCCAAGTGTTCCTGCGCTGTCCCCGTTTGTGGGAAAATGTGCTTTATAGGTAACTACTTCCACAGGCACTGGCCATCTAAGTGTATGTAAGAAGTGGCGTGAAAGCCTCCAAGAATCACTATTTCCCATTCCTCCCATTCTGGAGGGGCTTCCTGAGGACATCCAGAGTGAGCTCTAGGAACGCCTGGTACATCGCTAGCCAGGGACTGCGTGCACCCTCCAGCCGGCAGCTAGTCCCATGCTGCTTATGAGTAGGAAATAAATCACCTGATACCAGAAAATTTGCCTTCCTTGAGAAAAGCATAATCTTTGCTAAATTTGGACTCCTCTCCCCATCATTGCTTTTCATGCAGCCCTCTCGTCTGTGACAGAGCTGGGGGATCGTGGGGCAGGAGGGTAGCAGGCAGCTGAGATGAAAGGAGAGTTGCCTCCACGTGGAAGTGGAGACCACGAGCAGATGTTCACAAAGGCAAGTAAAGCTGTTCAGCATTTGTTAACGAACATTTTGTCAAAACCAAAAACTACAGGGACAGTGGAATTGGAGAAAGAAAAGTAAGTTCAACTTTCTCCAATGAAACTGTTTAGAAAGGGAGAAAAAATGTGGGCAATGTCAAAACAAATGATTTTTGAGATTTCTGGCATGGAGCAATATCCATATTTTGAAATTACCTTTCTTTTAAAAAGACTGTTTGTTAATCAAAAGAAATAAAGGCCAAAATAAAACATTTAGACTTACATTTAGTCTTTGAAAAGAACTGTTATAGTGCTTTAGTCCCAGTTCAGGAAAATATAATTTTGAACTGTGGAAAGTTCCTGCCAAGCCACTTCTGATGCCCACTGCATAAGAAGGTAGCTGTCAGATGCAACGAATATCCAGTTAGAGGAGTGGATCAATGTACATTTAACACACAAAAGTGCTTCAGCAACCTCAAAGAATCACCTTTTTTTAAAACTGAATTTATTAATGCCTTATATTACTATACAGAAGATCAGTTTGTCAGATACACAATAAGCGTCCCTATGCAGTCTTTTTTTTTAAAGAAACCTTCTTGATCAGATAATGTAATCATGTGAGGTGGCGATGTCAGTAAGCACCTTCTTTGCCTATGTTTGTAATAATGTTTGCCTTCCTTTCACATTGATTGTATCCCAAATAAAACCAGTTGCGCGGCAGAATGAATTAATAAATGGTGATGTGGACGATATCTTAAAGCAATAGTGTCTGTCAGGAAAACACTTAAAATTTGTATGTTTATATGGTTTGGCTTTATGTATAAAATGTTCAGAAGTAATGATGTATTATACTGTAAACCAAAATATTAGTGCATTAATTTATTTTTCAATGGTCAAGATGCCATTAATTTAAAATCTGTCTCTCAAATAAATTTGCATACAAATTTTCAATGTCCAGCTCTTAAATCAGATTGAACAAGTTGATCTGAAAAGATTATTGGGACTTGCTTTACAATTTCCTTCCAACTAGAACATGGCATCATACATTACTGTCTCAAAAACAAAAGAAACCAAGGCTCTTCACTTCATTTAGCAGAATCTAAAATTTCATCTGTCACCATTTTCAATAACCAACTCACAACACTTAAGTGGCGTCTGACACCGTCACCCCCGTGTCACCGAGCTGTCGGCGCAGCTGGCAGTAGTAACAACGGGGGCCTTTCAGTATTCAGCACCGAGGCCTCCTCGCTGCAGGCAGGACTCTGCGCTACAAGAACTACGCGCGGAACTGAGCATCACGGGCCGACACAGCTATTCGGGACAGCAAGTCTGTAACTGGCACTGAACAAACTGCTTCACACTGCACATACAAAAAGAAAAGGTATCATGAAAAATCCATCTACTCACATCGCTATACGTCTGACAAACTATTTCCACCACCATGTACAATGGATATTTAATCACGATGAACTTAAAATAAACGCAAATATATTAAACTTGCCTCAAGAAAGCAAAATACCGATATTATTTTTTATGTCTATAAGCTTTATTGATACTTGGGGTTTTTGTTTGTTGGGTTTTTTTTTTTGCTTTTTTGGTTGTTTTTTTTTTTTACATTTCACAATGCATTCCACAGACTTAGTTCAATACAGCTTAAACTGCAAGTGTATAAATTTTCATTTATCATTTCTTGCATAACAAGGTTTTAAGTTTCCAAACAACATTTGCAGCATTAGATATTCGGTCCACAGATTATCAGAGTTTGAAAGACTGTAGAATTATTTGCTCAAAATCAACTACTGTACGTTTGTGCAACAACGTGTATGCTGTAATTTTAATATATGTGGAGGTTCCTTTGTTCACTTCTCTTTTCTTTTTTTTAAACAGATGATAGTGTTTACAGAGACGTTTTAGTTTTTCAAGCTTGTGTGCTATGGAGCTAGTCCAGAAACCAGTCAATTCTCTGAAGTATGAAGCACTGTGGAGCAGCTGAACGATCTAAGCTTTGTGAAACACATATATATATATATATATTGGCAATTGATAAAACAATAAAATCACAATACAGCTATACTCATACCAAAAAGGCAAGATTTTTCAAAACTTGCTAAAATGGTATATTCTTCTAAAACATCTCATTTTAGAAAATCTGCATCAATCTACACAGACCATACACAGTGCACAAACTGGGAAGTGTTATCCTCCGCTCCACCTGCACTACCTCTTCTGGAACGCAGCAGGGACTACCTCTGATGAAGCAAAATGTACAGCTTTCTCAAATCTTTTGTATTAGCCAGTGCTGCACACAGGATAAAGAAAGATGATTAGTTTTAGATCCATACATAGCAGCTTACAATACTTAAGATGATGAAACACATGGCAGTCAAAACAGTTATTTTTCCTCAAACACTGCGTTGCTAAAAAATAAAGATCTGTGAAATTGCACTGCAATGTCAAGGGGTTTGCTATTCCCTGACCCTCCCCATGTAAATCCAAATGAGTATTTTTTCCCCCTTAAAAGATGAACTTCCTATCGATAAGTTGCTTCAGGCTTTTTACTCGGTTTTGCGCTTCAAGCCAGGGATCTTTGCTTGGATCCTACAAGAGGAACAGGAGAGGAAAAAGAACAGCATTTGAGTAACGAACAAAAAAACCAGTAGGGGTAAACACAGTCTTAAAAACAGCACTATGTGAAGATAATTATCACAGCAACACAAAACCCTCAGAAACCAGTGAAACTGCTAAATTCTTATTCACCCCTCAACTGCTGAAGGCCTCAGGTTTCACTAATGGTTTCACATACACACATTTCTATTGGAAATAATACAGGATTAACTTCACAACAGCATCAGCATGAAAGGAGCTGATTTCATAACCATTCTAAATTTAAACAAAGGACTTTTTTTCCTCCCAGCACTAGTTCATGTAATGCATGTGTGTGTGTGTTATATACAGGAGTACCACACATACCAAGAACTGTAAACATTATTGATAAAGTAAAATAAAAAAAAAAATAAAAAGACTCAACTCACTTAGCCATCGCATCTTTGACATTCTTGTTCACGAGTCCCAAATAATGGTCAATTTGGGCCTGAAATTGAAGATGACAGATGTTACAGACCAGCTCTTACAAACAGTTGCTTTGCTGCCCGGAAGGCAGAGTCACACCGCACCAAGACGCGCTTTACACGCAAGGCCGCTGGCAGAAGGAAGGGGCTCAGCCATCTTTATTTCCCAGTTTGATGCCAGAGCTCCCGTGGCTTCAGCCACGGCACGTGCCTCCGGGAACGCACACAACAGCAGGGAATAGCGGGTAAGTACCCAAATACATTCATCCCTGGCTCCTGCATGTTCCAGCAAAGCGGTCACCAGCGTTTCCCCCGCCTCTTCTCAAGGCTGCCCCAATGCCAGGGTGCACAGCCAAGGCTCTCGGTGAGGGGCAGTCGGCTCTGGGGCCATGGAGAAGGAAAGCTGCTTAGGTGGGCTGGGCCTGTTAAACAGCTTACGCCTTCGGAGAGCGGCCTTCAGCTCGTCAAGAGGATTGAGGAGGCTGGGTTAAGCCACACAAATTGTCCATCATCTTTCCTCCGGGCTACAGGATTTCCTTTCACTGCAGAGTATTGTGTTCTTTCCTAGGAGCTCGGAGAGGAGCCCAAGAGGCTCCGCCATCTGCTCCCTTCCTAAGTGCCAGGCTGGCTCCATGAGCAGTGTTGTTTTTGAAAGAGGAGAAGGAACTGCTAAGCCAGAGCTGGCTTCCCCCCTCCTGTGCTCTGACCTGCCGAAGACAGTCCCTGCTCAAGCTCGGCTATAATTTAATCATACACGTTTTATTCTGGCTTCTTCTTACCTCTTTCTTTTACATTGGTCCCTCCACAGGAGAAGCACCGGACTGTGCCGAGCATCTCCCACCTCCTGTTTTTGCCAGGGCTACAAATTCCACCGGGCTTCAGGACACAAACCCTGAATGTCAGCTCCAAACAGGTTTCTTCAGAAATTGTTTTAAAAGTACTTACTTACATCGGAATTAACGCACCGTGCCTACTGCTGCTTTAGTCCTGACTAAATCTGGATCAGAGGAGAGAAGGCCTCCAGGTTAATCGGGCCTTTTTTGCAACTGTTTGCTGGGGAAGCCTTCTGACACTTGCACCAAGAAGGAGGAGGAGAAAGCACATGCAGTCTGCACTTCAAACTGGACTTGCTTCTCTTGGCCCTGGCACTGACTCCTAGTTAAAGGCCTATGTTTTAAAGATTTTTAGAAGACTGAAATGAATTTTGGTTTTATTCGCTTGTGGTTTTGCTTCAATAGAGGTAATTTTATGAAGTACTTAATGAATCGTATTAAACACTCACCTGATGTCTCTCATAAATAACAGGAACACTGAAGAGCGAAATCAAAGCTGGAAGAGAGCACATCAAAAGGTATAAATATTGACAGAAGGGATGGTGTTCAGGTAAAACAATGACTAGTTTTCACACCTTGACATTTCTTTCAAAGGTACAAGAAAAAGAAATAACTAGGCCACATACAAAAATTGTTGGCCAGTAATTTAAATAATCCCTATTAAGGAGAAGCTGGGCTGTTCTCCAGGTTTCATTAACAGTCCAGCAAGTTTGGTCACAGTTCACTTTTTCACTGTGGGTTATGCAAATTCTTCAAAAAGGATGCTTAGGCTTCCACCACCGTCAGTTGGTTTCTGACACCTGAAGCCAGCCTGCTCTGGGATACAAGAAACAAAACTATCGGCAGTGGGACGTGGCCAGAGCCAATTTTGTACCTCCTCCAAAGTCACAATACAGCGGTGACATTCAAGTAAGGCTGACCCTGACAGGGACAAGCACAACAGAACATGCTTTTAAATGATACGATGTCTGGAAAATCAGCAATCTTAAGGAATTCAACACTGCAATTCAAAATGATCCCTTCTGCAGTGTTATCAACGTCCTAGAAAAGGACACACGACTCTACACTCTCAAGAACACAGGAATAGCCTTGCAGTACCGAGCAGACTTCAGTGCTTTTCCAGGGTTATTTTGTATGCCAGGTATTTAACACAATTTAAAACACTTACCCAGAATCAGTAATGTCAGACCATTAAACAAGGCACCAACGTAAGTGAATACCCACATCAACACTGCGAACTAAAAAGGGGAAAAAAAAAAAAAGCACGTCAGCCCCCAGTCTGTCTTACCACAACATACAAGTTAGAGCAGTCAGAGAACTTCTCTGAACACACATATGAAAGTAAAACGCCCCAAACTCCACTTCACCCTTGTACTACGTCTCCTGTAATTATAGATGAGTTGCAAGATGGCTGAAGGGTTCAGTAATAGGATACGTGGCCTCTTGCGTCTAGGTCATCGGGCTGAATTCGGCCCAAGTCAGCAGTGACCAAAAGCTGTTAGTACTCGGTGGCTGCTCAATGCCCTCTGCGTTTATACAGCACTTCCAATCCCGGTCACAGAACGCAGCTCCCACCCTTCAAAGAGACGGAACCAGACGGGCAAGAGAGAGGTTACAGGGCTGGCGCATGACACGGCACTGGTGACAGAGCCAGAAAGAAAGCGGGTCAGTTGTTTGTGTGGCAGCCCAGCAGCCAACATACGAGCGCATCCACTCCGGGGCTGCCGCACAAATGGTGGCACCAAATTATCACAATCACGCTTCGGCTCAGCACAGGTCTCAATGAACCGTTGGCTAGGCTAGGCAGGGGTTTCTGTCACATCGGGGGGAAAGACCTGTCTGGAAGGTAACATGGCATGGTTGGCTTAATTGACTTTTTTCCCTTAAAAAAAACATAAGAGCTTTGGAAACTAAAAAATTCAGGAAAGAGAGAAATCAACAGTGCCATAAAATGGAAGCTGGCTCTCTAAGTCAGAGACAAGTTCAGAAGCAAAGACGTCCCTTCTTTTAACAGACTCCTAAACCCTCACGCTGCCGTAATTTCTGGCTTCGTGTCCCAGCCCCTAACTCGTACCCAGGCACTGTTCCGCCCCCACCGCCACCCTGCTGACTGCACTTGTACAGCTCCCGGTCGCGCACAGGCTCCGCTCCGCTTCACTGGCTTTACACAAAGATCCGCAGAAGTTCAAGCCCCTCAGCTTTCTGCCAGGTGGAGAGTGTCCCAAGCACACCTCTGACCTATACCGGGGTGGGAGGGGGCCGAAGGCTGCCAGCTCTATTTCTGTGTAGGATTCCTCCCCAAGGAAAATCAGCCGGTTTCTTCTAGTGTTGCACAGCCCGTAAGGAACTGAGCAGAAGCCAGGATCTGGATGTCAGACAGAGCAGCTTTACCAGTGCTTATTTCTTGCTGAGCGCTGAATTACACTTTGCATTGTGCAGAGCACACAGAGGAAACCCCCAGCCCTTTAATCAGCTAAGCACGTCTGGTTATTTTCTGCGCAAGACACTGCAAAACACCGAACAGCCTGACAGACAGGGCGCGGAGGCTGCTGCTGGCATCAGGGAGAGAAGATCTGGGCACAGTTAACAACTGGAGGTGAAGCACTCCGATAAGCAGGAGATACACGCAAGAAAAAGATGGGTACAAAGTACTGGAAAGAAAAAAAATGCATGTTGAAGGACTGTGGGTGTGGGCAAGGATCTAGCCTGCAGCTGAGTTACTCAGAAGTTATGTATCCAAACATCCATTTTTAGCTTATCGTAAGGTGCAAAATATCCAAACCAAACAAAATCGACAGCCAACAATAAGATAAGGGCATGACAGTCAATACAAGTTTGATTTGCATGACCTCTGTATTGAAATGAAGTTTACTTCAAGAGCTTCATTCAAAGCTGATCCCATTCAAAATTCAGTAGGATTAATCGCAAATGATGCAGTTCCGTATCTGCTCTTTCCAGATGTGACACAAGCAGCACTAGAGGCACAAAGTTAACCCTCAGACAAGGCTGCAATGTTACCATCAACTGCATTCCCACTGAGGATTTTGGCAGGTTTAACAAGAAAAATAAAGCAGATTTCTCTAAACTCCCTCATGATTCATGCAAACCTTGGCCCAGTTCTGCTCTCCGCAATGCCAGGGTGAGAGCTGGCTGCCTGCCTCTTTGCACAAGATATTTTAACGGAGCAAATACTTTCCTTTCAGAGCTAGTCTGTACATGCAGCACGTCCCCCTCCCCAGCCAAGGGAGGAAAGTTGACAACTTTTACTACGGCAGAAAGCCCCCAGGTTTGTGATCATTCAGAATGATTCTCTTGCAGGCTGTGCATTCAGTAAACTAAATATGCCGGCTTCAAGCACACACAGCAAAGCATCTGGACAGCTATCCAAGATCTCCTCTGCATGAACACAATTACCGAGGCTAAGCACCGCACGCTGGCCAGGCAAATGTTCGGTAATATTGCTGAAGGCTATGACCAAGTCAGGAAATGTGAGTGTATGTTAAGCAGAGGGGTAACAGATATGAATCAATCCCAAAGTCCAACAGTTATCAGAACTATCCAATCCTATTTAGCGAGCATTGAATTTATGGCCCAAGAAAGATCAAAATCCAGGCGTTAACATTTGACTGGCACAGGCTTTGCCTCTCCTAAAGTCTGTCCAGAGCAGCACCAGGGTCTGTGTTGCCCGTGCAGTTTTTAATCCACTTCACTTATTCGTACTGGGCGGGAGAGGGGACCACTGAGCCCAGCAAGCCCACCCCCCTCTCTCTGCTGAGTCAGCAAGGGACAGCTACTTTGAAAGCTGAGGCTACCAAAGGAAATGAAGTTCAGCAAAAACCTGAGAACCCCCCTCCCACAACACCTTCTCTCTTCACACACTTCTGACAGTTAAAACAACACTCCCAGGATTAAGCGGAGTTTGATCTCAGTCCCACGTTTACATATTGGTCTCTGTTTTGTACTGGTCTCTATGTTTTTTTCCTTAGAAATGAGAAACTCGAAGAACCTTACAAATGCAAAAAGGCTTACCTGAAACACGCCTAAACGCTTAAAGCTCTAAGATGAAAAAGAAGCAGAAGGCAACTCAGGATTGACCTACAAAGATAATATTGCTCTTCCCCCCCACTCAGGACAGAAGGAAAGCACAGGGCCCAAGCTCAGCCTGAATGTTACAATGATAGGTAAACCAGTAAAAAACCCCATATCGCTGATGGACTGAATGGAGTTTTTGCCTACCTCGTTCCAGATTAATGCCTTCCCCAGTACCCAAAGCATACTGCAATTTAATGGCAAATCTAGAAATGTCCATATATCCGTTTCTTTACCAGAAAATAGTGCAAATACAGCAAAGAGCTCCATTTCTCAACACATCAGTTGAGCAACGACAAATTGAAAGCAACTGTGCCCCAGCGTCAGAAGGGCTACCGCTGCACAGCTGGGGTGAAGCGCTAGATGGCTGTTCATCAGGACAAAGTGCAGCTTCTCCCGGGACTCTCTGCCAAGGGCTCCTCTGGAATTGCTCCTCAAGAGCTGTGAGGAACTTCTCTTTGTGCTGCATAAATATTTAGAGTCCATTTTAAGACTTCCATGACTGAAGCATTGTTTAATTTAAAAAAAAAAAAAAAAATCTTAACAAGACAGACTTTACAGCCAGCTCTATTACATACAATAAACTGACCTGCAGACATTTTCTACAGTAGGGCTCTGTAACTTTAATTATACACAAACACACTGTTTCCTATAGTGAAGATGTTTAAACTACACGAGCCAAGATTTTTTTTTTTAAGCCAGGGCCATTATATTACATAAACTCCCAGCATCTTAATGTTCTCCTCACGCACAAA
Organism: Mycteria americana; assembly: GCF_035582795.1. Taxonomy (NCBI): domain Eukaryota; kingdom Metazoa; phylum Chordata; class Aves; order Ciconiiformes; family Ciconiidae; genus Mycteria; species Mycteria americana. The sequence continues at coordinate 130,924,548 of NC_134367.1, read as the reverse complement.
CTCTTCAAAATCAGTAACTTGTGCTTGTGAACTATCCTGACATTCCTTGGTTTCATATAAGGGTTGCTCCCAACTACCATAAATTAGACTAATTAACCTACATAAAACGTTTTAAATGTCAGAAGAAGAGAGGGGAAATGAATTAGTTCAGCTGAATAAACATGTCTTTCCTATATTACCATAGCATTTTAAAAGTGATTAGCGTGCCTTGAAGACATTCTGACTGGAATTAATTCTACTTCTAACGTAATTCCTCTGAAAGGCCTAATTTTTAAAACAGTGTTAACTCAAACAGCAGTTGGCTGTTCACTGCTTCCTTTTCCTTTACTGCAAGGGATTGTGATCACTAAACAAATGGTGTGGAAATTCTTCTAACTCAGATGAAGGAACATACCGTTAAAGAAAGACAAGTGGCCTTGTGACTGCAAGTTCTTCTGTGATGTTGTTTAATCAGATCCAAACACAACTTGAGCAAAATAACTTTTCTTTGAACATTGAAACTCAATGCCCTTAAAAAACACAATAAACAAAGAGTATGGTCCTTTCCTCCCTCGCACACCGCGTTTGAGTTCTCCAAATGCAATTCTAGCCATGTAACAGTAATTCTTTTGGTCAAGGCTGTGGCCTTGAGATGCTGCAGAGATGAATCCTAAGTACTTGGTCACTTAAGCATGAAGGCAAGACACAGCTTCTTACAGACCAGACCGATGGGCAGTGGTGAGAGGATTTAGCCATCGAAATGCAATCCCTGTGTGGAAACACTGGCAAAGCACAGGCAATGATGGCCTTATTTAAGCCATTTTGCCGTAGAATGACTGCAGCAGTATCAATCATGTCCAGAAAAATGACCCGAAAATAAGAATGCACAGCTACCTCATAAAATACTTTTACTGCACAACCCTTGAGGAGCAGGAAGATCATTACACGAAACCCCAGGCTAATATCCCATCTCCTCTTTCCCTTCTGAGAAAATGAATCTATCACGAGCAGCAGACCCCAGGTGACAACCCGACAGCGTTACAAATCTTTCCTTCTCCAGAAGGAAAGGACTCTTACTGCAGGGGACATGCACAGCATCAGGTGTAACTTTTCCGGCACAAACTCTGTGTTTAAGTTGGAGCATAATGAGAAACTGGATCTAGAAACTCTGGGTAAGATCCTGAGATCTGCCTCCAATTTCTGTTCCACAAATATAACAAAGACTTTTACAGCCTTCCTATTTTTCTCCACGTTTCACTAGAAACCCCTTCCCCCAACCCCACAACAATTCAAAGGACTTTACAAAGCACTAAGTAAGGGATTTACTGGAGGATAAATGCAACTTTATTTCAAGAAGATTAAGCAAACTGAAAAAGAAATGGACAACACATTGTACTCGGTAAAGGAAACAATTGTTTGAAAAACAAAGAAAGGCGATTAGCTTGGAAGGAGAGAATATATATTCTCACAGAACAAAACTGCAGGGGTTTCAGCCAATTCTTTTTTTTTTTTTTTTAATTTATTATCATTCTTCACTGTCAGTTTTGCTTGCCACCTTCAATAAATCCCATTAAATACTACTTGGACATATCCAAGGTATCTGTTAGGCAGTATTGCGCGCTTGAGGTAGAGTAACTTGCAGAACTCATTTCATAATTTGCATCACTAAAAGCAGCAGCTATTCACACCCAAATCCAGGGACCGAAACAGGTGTCCACCTTCCCACCAAAACAAGGGCATCACTCAGTCCCCACTCTTCCAGCAAAGAGGTGGACACAAGAACTCCCGCTCTTTAGGGCAAGTAACTGTACACTCACCACTTGCTAGTCTCGGTACAGAAAGAAACAGAAAAACAAAACGAGGCCAGACTGCGCCAGCCTAGCCCAAAACAGATTTTTCAAGAGGGAGAGAAGTATGTTAGCGACAAATTCTGAATGCCAATGTCTTGTTTTCTTAAAAGATTTCTGCTGTTAAGCACCAGCGAGGAGGTGTAACAGCTGAACTGCACGCAGCCAGAGCTTATTTCAGTTTTCCACTCATTTTTATTATACTGTCAAAATAAAGTACAGATAAAGTTATCCACTCTATTACTGCACGCAGCACTTTATATTCAGCTCAGTATGGCTAACAGAAAGCTATGCTTCTTGAAAAACAAAAAGGCTTAGTACTTCCAACAAGCAAACTAAAACTCAGTATTTACTTACACGGAGCCAAAGATGCCATTGTTCATTCATGTTTTTAAGGCCTAGTGGGCTTTGCTAAGCTAGGTCAGCAAGGAATCTATTTACACAAGGCTGTTGTATCTACAGCTGAAGTAAACTTACCTTCAGAGAATCAACTAAGTCATCGACTAGGAAGAGACGTCTCAGCTCTTTGACTGTGCCATTAATGTGACCAAGCACAACGTTACTGTATTTCTGAATCAGCTCTTCAGACACAGCTACATCAGACTCCAAGTAAGCCCTGCAAGAAAGAAGAACTTATGAAACTTTATTCTAAGAGCGCTGCCAAACAGTATCAACACGTGATATGTTACATATACAATAGCAACATACATTCTTTTTGTGTTCTAAAGACAAAAACCTCACCGTATGAGGAATGCTAAAAGGATAGAGCAGAAATAACCTAAGTTACTCTCAGAAGGTAAAAGCAAACCTTAAAAAGAACCCCAAAACCCCTTAGAAGAAAAGAAAAAAAAATGTTTCTTTCTTTCTGCTATGTTGTGCTAGCACGTTTACTAAGTCACACACAGAGTCTTACCTAACCTAGACAAAAAAGGTGCGCTGGCTAACATATGTGTGTGAACAGACAAGGCTAGCGAGCAGCCAAAACAGTGTCCAGCACCACTGACGCATATGCTGCTTGGTCTGTGAAGTTTCTTTCTACTCCTCAGCATATACTGTAATCTGTTACGCTAATAAGGCCAATGTGTATTTAAAAAAAAATGAGACACAGACGGTCGGGGGTGGTGCGGGGTGTGTGTTACTCTGGTTTTACTATTGTATTAGGCAGCCTAATACTCTACGAGATTCCTACGTTTCTCAAACAGAAAAAAAATCCTACAAAAGCAACATATCCATTCATACCGCTGGAAAGCACTTCTGAAATTACCATTAAGCTGTAACAAACACCTTAAGGCATGGTAAAATGAGAAAGCTTTTCATCATTTGCTAAAAAAATTTCTTACAGTTAGTGACAGCAGTTCTTTTACCAGAAAGATATACGCTCCTATCTGGTTAAGTGTTCTTTCCACTACACTGTGACTTTTACCTGTAGTTGCAGTGGCTATGGCAATTTATAGACTCTTTAAATAGAGAATAATTTATTTATCTAATTTGCATGTTGGAGGGAGAAGGAGCAACGGAGCACATCTGTAACAGGGCACTCATTTTACAGTTACTACAGTTGTTGAATTTTTACTTTCGTTTAGGGGGGGAATTCTGCTTTGGGGTGGTTTTGTTCGATTTTTTTAAAACAAACGCACAAGTGGAGGCTCCTATGTATGTAATTTAAGGCAAAGCTAAATACAGCCTTGTGGCAAGCCCAAAACAAATTGAAATACTTTAAATGGTAACTACAGAGGGCGGCCATTTCAAGGCTACATTCTGCTATCCACACTCGGCTTGAATCTGCACCCCCTTCTCAACTCATCAGCAAGATATTCAGTACCTGAATCAAAAATTAAATTGATCTCATGGATGTGCTCTTCACTGTCAAACTAAATTGAAGCAGAAATATCCTTCTTGTAGTTGAAGTTACATAGATAAAAAGGAAGCAACCAGGCATGTTGAACAAGAATGTCTGGAAGCTTCTTACGAATATCAGTATTTTTAGAAATAAACTGCAGAAAGAGCACAGGTAGAACAAGTTTTGCTGGTTCTTGCTAAGAAAGAACTGAAGTGGTAAACCTGGAAATGCTGTTTGGATACTGAAGAGCAGTACTGGGTAGACAGAGCAACCAGGGTCTCAACTGGGAATTATTCACCCTACTGAGGGTGAATAAGCATGGCCATACAAGGCCTTGATGGTTAAAACAAACAAACAAAAAACTAAGTTTACAAAAGATACATATTTCATACTGCTATACTGAATGTTGTTGCCAATTGTTCAGATGTATTTTTTCTATCAGATCTAAGCTTAAAAGCCAGTACTCCTCTTTTTCCAGAGTTTTTGTCCTGCAGCTGGTTTAGGCTTGGCTTCCACTGGGTAAATGAGCCACTACACATAGTCAGGGAGGAATGGAGGTAAACCCAAGAAAACATTTTACTTTGCCTTACTGAAGATGAGAGGAAGAGAACGAGAATAACTGGAAACCACAAAATTAGTAAGAGAGCTGTAAAGGGGAGGGCAAGCAGGAGTTTCTGAAAGGTGCAAGGCAAATTGAGATTGAACCACTTCATTGATTAATCAAGGAGAGAAGCAAGTCTGAGCAGTGTGGAACAGGGCTGGTGTGGAAACAGGAAACATGCACTCTTAGTAATTACTCTAACACATTAATAAGTTTTTATTTCTCTTAAGATGCAGCTCTGCAATAATGGGCCCCAGTGTACTCTGCACAGGAAAGGAGGAATACCACAGATACCATATTCCCACGCTGCAGGGAAGTGCATACATGGTATGCCCCAAGGACTTAGCTCATCACTTAAAGCAAAGAGCTCAGAGCTCCTCTTTGAGGACCTAAATTAATCCTATGGCTCAACTCCTCAAGCCTTAGAATTCAGAGGCCAAGTTTCTGGATTTCTCATCTGGGCAGGCTGCAATGAATCTGCATTCTGCTGACAAGGCAGCCTTGCATGTGGAGAACAGCTATGCTGCTACGTACTAGAACATAAATTTTAGAAGTATTCTTAAAAAAAGTTCCAAAAAGATGAAAGTATCCCCAGCTACATTTATTCTGATTTTTTCTAAATACATTGCATTGAAAGTGCTGCATCTCCTGGGTAGTCTTTAAATTTTGTACATCACCTGCCACTGGTTCACATTCTGAAGACTATACATGCACGTTACTCCATTAGATTGAAGTATATATGTTCTTTTTAATGTAACTTAAGATGCTCTAGCATTCCCAGGGAAATCCCCTGTACTAAGTGCTCAATTCATTTTCTTTACCGCTGTGTATGCCTACTGAGAAAAACTGAGGGAAGAGTAGCCATAGGCTAGGTAACAGATTTTTCAGTACAGAGACTATTTACATTATTATGCAACATATTATGGCCTATGTCATCTGCTGCTCCTAACAGCACCAATACTGCTGATCCCCGAAACAACACACTTTTTCTTAATTGAAAGAAAAATCTCACCTAAACGGGTGGCCTTCATCAGACTTTTGGATCGCCTGGATAACTCCCTTGTATATCCTAAAGCTGATCGTCACAGAAAGCAGGGCCAAGGCAATGTAAGCTGTCACGCTCACAATGCTGAACACTGTTAATGAAAGCAGCAGGAACAAGCTGGCACCAAACACCACTCCTGTCTTCTTAATGTCTCGCCAGTAAAGGAGGTCAACAACTAAAATTTAAAAAAGGTTAAGACATTAGAACAAGATACCTTTTGCATCCATATGAAAACAGTAAAACGTGATTCATTTTGACTGCTGGGAGTCATCAAGAATGGAACTCGCGATCTCACTGTCAAACCAGAGCTGAAATTACAACTAGAAATAGGTTACTTTAGCACTGATTTTGCACTGGACTTCAGATTATTAGGATTATTGTTATTAGGATTACCTCAAATGTAATTGCTAAAATTTAAGAATAATTCTGCCCTTAAGCAATGTCAGAATTAATCTCTTCAACTACTGTGCTGTATTCTGCACCAGAACCACAGCAGTTTGTGCTTCATTTCATTTTATTTTTGTGGATTTCACGGCCGTCACTCACTGAAGAGATTGATTCTGATTCCCTGTTAGGACAAATGACAAGACACTAACAGCTCTCCAAACCATTATAGCTTTGCAAGTCTGGTAGAGGCAAAGGCACTGCTCAAGACTCATTAACAGTTCATTTTGTTTCCTTTTGACTGCAGACACGCCCATGGGAGTTTATAATCTTGATTATGGGTGACAGACTGAGCCATCAAGAGGGAATAATCTCACAGAAATTTCAATCCAGGCTAAATCTGCTGTGCTACAATGCAAAACACTTCATTTGTAAACCAAGTTTATTTTTTCCTTAAGCGACCCTCATGAGAGAACACACTATTATGCCATTTTCAGCATCACTGTTTAAAGTAAACTACACCCTTGCACAAGTCAGAGGCAATGGCTTAGTGCATCTGTTGCAGATTTGTTTGTTTGGAGGTGCAGCTGCATGGGGTTGATTACCGTGCTGAACTCACGAAATCTGCAAACGTCGGTCACCACTGCTGAGTACAGAAGTGGGCAGGGGCATCTAGTCTAGTTTTATACTTCATGGAGAGAGACACAGTAAAACTCATTCTTCATGATGTCTACTTCCACAGCTGATTAGATTTTCACAAGAACAAATTGCTCTTCTGCATCAAAACTACTTGTTAATAGCAATAACGTAAGAATTTTTAATACAGAACTCAAGATAAATTATAGAAAAATTATTACAACACAAGCTTAGCAATCCTATCTCATCCTAAACATCACTGAAGTTAATTGTAAAATAGCGTATCACAATTCAGAACAGATTCTTACTCTGAATGACTGTAAAAGAAAATTAAAAAATAAAATTTGACTGTTATTTCTTACAGGATGAAAATGTGGTAATGCACCAACATTCAATACTTAGTAGCCTCTGTAGGGCAAAGTCTGCAAAATCCCTTTGTAGGTACAACATGAAGATGCCACTGGGGCTATGATGCAATTTCACAGCGTTTCAGAAGCTGAAGTCCTTTCCTAATTGTTTCCACAGGGAAAGCATACTGAGCAACAGGCGCTGGAAAGATGAGAACCCTGGTCAGAAACTTCAAGCCGCCATTTTCATAATGCAAAATATTTTATCCAAATATTTAATTCACCTTTCAGTAGAAATTTCCTGAAGTTCTACAGACAGCATCAGGTTACAGTTGCGTGACCACCTTAAGTTTGTCATAAACCAAAACTGCTGTGGAAATAAACAGCCTCACCCCTCCACCACCGCTCAACCCCACTCCTTTCCTCTGCAGGGGCACACACAGAACCAGCCTGGTTTTCTGTATGCTGCTGACAACTACTGCACCGAAAAAAATGAAATAAAAACTAAGCAGCCAGCCAGATCAGATTCTGGATGTGGTTCACCATGTGACTCCACAAACATATGGGGGGAGACACAGAGCAGCCAACCAAAGGAGGTGACACTCCTGCTCGCAGGACAGCACCAATCTGAAGTCCTCCTCAAACTGCAGCCCAACCTATCCATGCACCCTTGTTGAGCTGCTATTCCGCTGCGTCTCTTCATGCTACAAAGCTGCACTTCTATTTTCCCTGTCAAACAAACAAAACTCTAAGCAAGACAACTTTTCTTTAGTATTTGTAAAAATCAAACAAACAAACAAAAAAATCAAGTCATCGCAAAATTCCTTTTGTATAGGCTATAATCCCTAAATTTAACAACATTTTCTTTGGTTTCTTTGGCTTTGCTTCTGATCACAAAAGCATCTATTAGTGTCTCTGTACACCTTACATTAGCAAGTTTAGCATGTAAAAGGACCTTACGAATGAAATTGTGAGCTTCACCTAAAAATCGTTGTAAACTGTAAACCTAAATTGAGCTGCAAGTATCCCTAACCCCTGGGTGAGATTTTCAAAATCAGTCTTGCCAAAAAAAGTTGGTGGACTTTGTGCTCCTAAAGCACGCAAGAAATCTTTGGAAAAAAATTCTTTCTTTCTCAGTACTTGCTTCAACTACTGAAACTATATTTATTTTTAAATGCTGCAATTTGAGTATCCATACATTCAAGTTTGGGTGCTGGTCCCATCTCATGTGACACACTAAGTATGAGCCCTACTCCTCTCCGTTTGCAGAGAGCATTAGTTCTGTAAATGAGATACTCCCTCCTCTCTAACAGTTTTAAAGCCTCTCCACTGACAGCGGGCTCTTATTGCTTCGTAGGAAACCACTTATTACAAGCGGTAATGCATTATACCTGAACCCAGTTATAAGGAGTATAAAGACAGTAATTCATCTGTAGGCAGCTTCCAAAACACGAGAAACAACGGTAAATTGCTGGAATTAAAGCATTCCACAAATGCCAAACGGCCTCTAGTGACCCATCTTCAAGTCTTTTGTTCTCAGTAATCAGTAAGAAAAATCCCCAAGCTAGGACCTCCCAGACCAGGGTTAAGCTGCACATGAAGCATTTTTCCTCGCTCTGTCTCCACTCCACTCGGAGAACTACCATATCAGCCGCAGCTTAACCACATGCGGATCTTGTTTCATTGTAAATTCCTCAAAGGGAAATTCAGTGTTATAAGTCACTGAAACACTGATTTGTAATTTTCAGTCCAAGAGAGTTCATGATGAAATTGATTTATATTCTCCAATTGATCAGAAACAGGTATTTGCATTTCTTTCTAAAGTAAAAGAAAAGATTAAAAGCATTACTAGAAGCAGCTTCCTGGCTTTAACTTATACACAAGATATTCACAGTGGATTAAAAAAAACCCCAGAAAAACAAAAACCCCAACCAATTCTCAGGAACAGCCCTGCCAAGCAGTATCTTTCCTCATGGAAACTGTTTTAAGCTTTATTTTACACAATATAAACTATAATCTCATGCATTTAATGCAAGTATTCCAGGCCTATTCTAAAGCAAGAACAGCTGCCTACATTTGGTAAGCACGAACTGTCACTTGGCACGTCTAAAAATAGTACTGCTAGCATCCGTGCCTTACATGCAGAACTCATCCAATTACATTTTGCTTTTAAAGCAAGTGCCGCGATAGGTTTATCACTGTAATTTTTTTTTAAAGTCTTTTCTTTCTTTCACAGACATTTAACTTAAAACTGAGCAATTTTTTTTTTTTAATGACACAAACAAGTGGTTTCATATATGTAACCTGATGATCCTCTTTTAAAAAAGCCTGAACCAAGTAACCCTTTTTTTTTTTTTTTTTTTTTTTAAGAAAGAGCAATTAAAAGCCTCGAGATCTACAAGCGAGTTTAATTCACATCTATTAAAGAAAACCAAGAAAAAGGGACTAACCCATTTTGGCATCCATCTTGAGTGTGCCCGCATGCACCCAGGTCTTGCACAGCTGACTACCCAGAGCCTTTTCACTTCCTGCTGGGGCATTCGGAGGTCGGCAGAGACGCAACTGCCTGCCGCCTCGCCGCCAGCCAGCGCGAAATCTCGCCGGCCCCCGCCAATGGCTGCCTCGCCTCTGCGCCACGTCCGTGGGACGCAGCTGCGGAGCGAGAGATTCGCCTGCACAATGGACAACTACTCTCCGGCCAGTATTTAGGAACGAACAAAAAATGGGTTTCAGCGCCGAAGAAAGGCTGTTTGTGTAAAAGGAGAAGGAAGGTTTTTAAAAAAAAAAAAAAAAACCAAAAAAAAACCCGCAGACGGCGTACGATTTACAAACATTGTATGAACAACGGCCATTACGCTAGAGCCTTTCCGTGATCTGAAAGGTAAGCAGAAATTCTGTATGTTCTTTGGAGAATAGTAAAAATAGCTTAGAAGCACCAGTAAGAGCCTTTTCTGCATCAGTTTAAGAGCAGCCAGCGTTGTACTGATACAGAAACGCATCAGAAGTATTGAGAGCAGGCAGCTTTCAAATGCATCTGAAGCGCACAGTGACAACTGTCACCATAGCACTGTACAGGCTGCTATGACGAAAATTAACTCTAGACCAGCACGAGCACACTCCTACATCAGAATGACCATTTAAACAACCAGGACACGAGCACAAACAGGCAAATTGCTGTTAATTTCTGTTTAGAGAGGCATTTTCCAGTTATGCTTAATAAACTTCCCATTTACACACACATGACAGTGATCTTCAGGGTTTCCACTGATCTTACATGCAGAGTATTGAGCAGGCAAGACCTGACCCTGCAGCTTCACTCTCAAAGCCTGGTCAAGCCTGGCGTGGGGCAACCCCAGCTGGAGATAGACCAGCACCAAGGAGAAGCCACCAACCTGTCAAGTGGTCCAAGTCTGCCAAGCACAAACACCATTAGTAGACGGGGTCTGACATTTTCAAGATTTCCTAGGTCAGAATGACCATTTAAAATCATGGTTGACATCCTCAGCAGAAGCAGTTACGGACCGGGCCACAGAATTCAAGCCTCGTTTTACCCTGGTCAGGTGTGCTGGAAGCCAGTTTGGTCCCTGACTGCCTCGTTGCAAGTCGATAACAACAGAACAATCCCAGGCTGGTAAAACTGGGTGGTTATTGCATGACTGCACGTGGTGCCACGCACATGGAGCTGACTTCAACCAACAGAGCTTTCCCTGTCCTAGAGAAGGATGCTAGACAGGAGTGGCACGTCCAGCGGGACTGACAGGCTTGCCTAACTGGATCCCAAAGGTCGGAAAACAAGTCTGCATCACGGGCATTTCAGACTGGGCACGTCTGCCCCACAATCCCTAGCAAGACAAAGTGATACCGATTTCACAAAGTACACGCTAGAATGAAAACGAAGTCCGACACTACCAGATTGTCCCCCAAAAATGCAAATACTATCTGACAATTATGAATGAGCCAAAGCAGTATTTTTCTTTCATTTCTACTTAATCATAGACCCATGCAGGTGTGCACAATGTACAAACTGGGAAAACCATTCCAAAGCCCTAATGACTCACGATAAAAATTTAAAAGGCTCAAGGGCTGCACAAGCCTATGCAATCTTTTCCACCATTTAACTAGTCTGAACCAGAATTCAGATAGATTTTCAGCACATGAATAAAAAAAAATAATCCTGGGATAGCCTGGCAGTATAGCTGTGGTGTTCATCCTACCATTAGCATTATTCAGCCATTAAAACCTGACAATTCATGGAAATAACTAAACATTAAATAAATAGATGTTAGACGTTTTAGTACCAATTACTCCAGGGGGGCCTGTCTTTAGAAGTGCTAAAAATAAAAGTCATGCCATCCCCAGGGTAAACCTATTTCATCCTGCCTACCTAGATGATCAATACCACAGGTATTAATAAATACCACAGGTTATATATACCACTTTCACTATGCTGGTTCCTCAATTACTATGGCTGTAACACAAGAAACACACAGACCAAAACTCAGTTTAGGATTATATTAATTAGAAAGTAGTGCTTTAGTTGGGAAGTCTAACTATGAACCATACTTTTGGCTCTTCTCTCTTTTAGATTTGATCATTACTTTTTTTTTTTTTTTCTATTTTTTAGCATGGAAAGAAGCATGTTGCAATATTGCTTCTATATTTATTTTGGGGCAAGATGAATAGTGTAATCAGTCCCTGAACTTTACCCATCATTTTCCACGCCTCTGGAGCCTGACCTAACGAAGGAAGAACATGCGAAACAAGGCGTCTTCACCTCGTTATAAACAAATGCTATCAGAAACCACACCAAACCAGGCTTCAAGAACAGTTACAAAAGGAGAGGAACCACACTCTTCTGCTTCCCCAGAAAACCTGCTTCCGTTTTCTTTTCGACTCTATCTCTACAAGTTAAATTATAAGTAAACCTCAAGGCAGTAGGGACTTCTTTGGAAGGAGAAATAGGCACCAAACCAGCTTCCTCCACCTAAGGGGATACCATTATGTAAAAACAAAGAGGAGGGGAAAGAGGAATTTAAAACCCTGCTTGAAACAGTTATACCAGCACAAAATATGCACGTAGGCTGGCTTCAGGTTTGCTTTCTTCATCTGAGGCCAGTTCCATTACACACTAGCCAGATCTACATTTTGCAAAGAAAGCCAAGTGCACAGACCCCACATTACTGGCCTCCGTGCAGCCGTAACAGCACGGCTTGCACTGGTTACTGTATTCCCCCCAAGCGTGCCATACAGGCGTGCTCACGATTGGCAAGTCATTAATTTTAAACCCAGAAAGACTCCGTTATTCTCAAGGCCTCAAATTCTAGGCTTGGAAATGTCTGCTTTCAGTTGCAGTGAAGGACAGACCACCACCAACCCTGCTCGTCAGGTTGTAAAAGAAAACCTGAAAGTTGGGCCTGAATACCCAAAGGTAACTTGCCTTTCAGTTTTTACAAAAACCTTCTGACCTCACCCCCCCTTTTTTTTTTTCTTTTTCTTTTTTTTAACCCCAAGAATTTCAGGCCTGATGTATGGAGTGCTGAATATTTAAACTAGTTACACATCAAGAACATATTACTAAACAGTGCAGAATATTTTTTCCTAATATTTTACAGCCCTTTAATGAAAGATTAGAACTTTTAGGAACTTGTTTTGCAGGGACAAAGGTTTTTTGCCCTGCAGGGCTTTTTTGCTACATATTTAGGTTCTGATAGAGCATTCTATGGATTCTAGACAGCTGGCAATTTTGTCCAAGTAGAAAAAAACACAGATTTTGAACAACAGTCATTAAAAAAAAAAAGAGGAAAACTTCACAGGTACATGTACCAAGCATGACAGGGCCCTTTAAAAAGATATTTAAGTATCCAGAGTTGATTAAAATTTTTTAGAGCTTGTCTTGTTGATAAAGTTTGAAGATTACATATTCAAATAAGGCTTAAACTCTTACACACTGAGCACTAATATAATGATCCACAGAGATTTACACTGGTGATCTCCCATTGGTGGCGACAGGAACAAAGGTCAGAACCACGCTAATTTAAGGTTAGCTACTTATTTACCTAAAACAATTTGATATTATGGCTGTAAATTCTGAAAAATCAGACACAGTTTTACCTAGAATCCAACAGAATTATGAAAAATCCAAAGCAAACGTAAGGGTAGACTTCAAACATGCTATGCCAAACAGCAAAACAACCCCCACCACCCTGCTGTAGTCTGCACGCGATTTCTCCTCATAGAATTATTAAACTACATGAACTGCAGACACTTCATTCTTTCGAGTTAATGGTTAGTACTGTTAAATTATTACTAATCTAGGAATTTCAAAGGAACATCAACTAAATTCGGACTATGCTGGTATTTGTGCAGTGCATACCAAAACAAGCTGTTCTTTAATATGCTCTGTAGGACTGAAAAAGATCTGCAGTGTCACACAAGCTATTTCACCTACATAAATAATTTATTCTTCTGCATTGCTCGTATTTACCCGTTTTAACCTACAGCTTTTACAATTTTGCATACAGTACAAATAGATCTTACATCTTCATATACATTTCACAAGCAAACACACACTACAAACACCATTTGCTAAAAACAACCCGCAGCATCTTTTTAATTTAAAAAAAAAAAAAAAAAAAAGGAAAAAAAGGTGAAAGAACAAATACCCTTATCCTTCCAACTGCTCGGCTGACTGTCCATCTCTCCGCAAACGATCTACCCTCCAGCTGTGATTATCAATTATGCATACCAAGAGGAGAGCTGCAAGAGAAGAAACCTACAGCCCAGGATGGGAAACATGGGCTTCCCCAGCAGCGTCTGCAGTCTGCTGCTGCACTGGTGCTGCAGGAGCCCGGTCAGCTGACGGCGCGGGGTGTGGAGCGCGACTGACGCAGTGCGAGCTGTAACCAGGCTGCTAATGCTCCGGCACCAAGACTAAAATGCAATCCCCGACTGGTGCAGCCATTTGCTTCTTACTGCTCGCCAACAGAAGCGAAAAGACGCAAGGCAGAGAAAGCAATCGCCGGCAGGAAGGGAGCAGGCCGGTGCGTTGGAAACGCCAGTGCAGCAAGGCTCAGCGCAGGCTCACAAAAGCCAAACCGCCCTAAGCGGCTTTTCACAACGGAGCGGAGCTAAAAGTAGTCACCAGACAAGCTTTAAACAGATTGCTTTTCAAACAGCGGTTAAAACACGTTTATAAATCTCCTAGATATACGCCTTCCCCTCATTTTTTTAAACAAAGGTCTGACTGTCTGGAAGACTAACAGAGACACCTTTGTAACACACCTCTCCCTTTAAAAAAAGAGTTGAAGAAAAACAGAATAGGACCCTTTCTGTGCCTGTAACAAAAGCAAGAGGCTCCTGAAGAACACAAGAATTCTTTCTGCCGGTACCTTTAGTCCTCATGAACTGCTCAGCCATATTTATTCATCTTAACAGAGGCTTGAGAAGAACAGTTTTCTCGCCCTCTACCTACTCCCTACAACCAAACACCTTCTCTTTTTTATTTTACATCAGCACCCTACATTGTCAGCTGCAGACCTGACAATTAAATGCTCCCTTCATTTAAATGAAAACAAGAACCTGCAAGGTTACACTACTAACACATAGAAAGTAACATACAGGAAGCATTGTACAGACATGGGACGAGCATAAATTAGAAACTCCAAATCTGCAAGAGAAGAGCTGTGAGAACGACATTGTCATTCTGCGTTCCATCCGTGCTGAAAAAAAATATGACTATTCTAGTTTGGAATCTCTTAATATCTGGAGCTGACAATAAAATGTTAAAAAATCCCCTGCGTTGCTCCAAAACCTCTTAAAAATTTGATACACCCTCTTCTAAAGGACTAGAAAAGGACATTCACACATTTTCACAAAAATACTGTAGGCTGGCTGGGATGGAGATTCTGATTCGGTCCTTAAATAGACAGTTTTACTTTTCATTAAAACAGACAACCTTACATGGAGACAGATTACCACAAAGTTACCTGAAAGCCCTGTCTATTGCTTCAATTGTGCCATAAATTTAAACCCTCCTTTGGCAGCAAGGCCAGTTACATATATTTTTAATTTATACAAAGATGAGCACTTCACTCACAATTTCAACAGGTAAATCAAAACAATTATTATAGGAGGGAAGTGGGAAGTATGTATTCAAACATAACATGCCTGAAAATCTGCTTCTGTCTTTGAGCTGAAATTCTTAAGATCGACTGGAAGCCACCAAAATCTATGATTCTCCCCCCACATTTGTTTGGATGACTGCATTGTCACTAAATTAGTCAAAAACTTGATGCTTTCAGGAAGTTCTTCCCACTAATTGTCCAATTTCTGAAGAGACCCAATTGAAGCCTCTTTGTTTCTTCTTCATATTCTTTATATTACATACTTAAAATAGTACATTTATGCAATGCATTCCTAAACAGACATTTTGTTGTAGCCACACGTGCAGCCACAGCAAACCGGCAGCAGCCAGAACACGGACAACACGCAGTCCAGCCATGAGAACGGCTGCGTTACCTGTCCCTACTCTCCCATCTCGAATAAGGCACTAACTCCCTCCACAGGAGTTTCTCCCTGCCCTCAAGATCCTCCTCTTTGCATACTCAATGTTCACTCTTACCACTCCATGCAAATGATACCTAAAATGAACCCTGTATCCCTCTGTACTCCCATCTCTCATTTCAGGCAAGATACACCCGTGTAACCCTATTCTACATATCAACTGAGTACCAGTACTGCCAACAAACTTCTGCATAAGCTTTATTGTTTCATTACGGAAATTGCATGCCTGTTTCTACACCAACGGTTAAACAAAATCTATCCAACTAACAGGCTACTTACAAGATGGTATTATCAAGCCACCCAGACAGCAAAAACAGACACAATCAATTCTAAACATGTTTTTCTCCTGAACGCACCTATGTTCAAAGGGACTGCATGCTTGCAGGGCGAGTACTTTACTCACTACACAGCCATTAAATTACCCTGAGCAGATGGACTGACAACAACGTGTTTGCGCTGAATTTTCCCACAGGAGAGCATTTTGGAGGAGTACCTAATTCTGCTCTTGCCCGAAGCCTCATTCAGTGCTGGCCGCCTATCTGTGCTTCTGGGAAAGTTGCTAACTTACCACAAACACTCCATTTTCTCCATAATTCTGCCACTCTGCAAGTAATTTCCCAAAGGCCTTGCTCTGTTAGCGGCCTTAGCTATGCAAGCCTTTGCCTCTCAACAGGGGCGATATGAGAGCTCTAATGAAACACAGCAGGTCTAGGTCTTTCCTTCAGAATAATTTTACTCAAGGTTGTTTGGGTTTGTTTGGTTTTTTCCCCCTCATTCCTCCTACTCCTTCGTAAATTCTCCACCCTGGAACAGAAGTCTCCATTTATTATTATTTACCTGGTAGCATCAAAGAAGACCTGAACAATCAAAGAATCTAATAATACAATCAGATGAAATTAAACCAAGATTTTATGTTGAATTAAATTATATTTTACAAATAGTCTGCTCCCAAAAGAAACTCCAGAGGCATTCCAAGGTATTTTCCCCTCCAGCGAAAAACAACCAACCAACCCAAACACTTCCCATCTGCTGAATGGCTCTATTTAACTAACTACAAATACAGAAACAAACCAAATGGGTGCAGTGCTGGTGTAAGGCAGCATTTCCAACTTTTTTAAGCTTCACGTAACTGTAATGACCTGGTTTGCTGTTACAGAATCACAGGAAGTATTTTATTTCTGCCCCCATGAAATTTTTTGGGAGTAAAAAGAAAAGCGTTATCATTACTACTACTCTCAAAGCGCATTTTCCCACTTGGACTTCACCTTTGAATTTGCCCCCTCAAGAAAATCTGGGAAATGTAAGGTATTAGTAATTAGCTGCATTTCTGTAATTCAATTACAGAGTGCCCTAGAGCATATATGAAAACGAGACACGTGTAAACCCGGAAGATTTAATCTGAAATGAATGTCTACAGAGCCTGGTGTTCAAAAACACCATGAAACGAGGGTGGCCTGGGAAACCGACTGCCTTGATGGTAAAGATCTCAATGCTGTTTTCAAATATTATTGTAACGCTCAGCATGAATATACTCTGAGATTTAAACTGCCAATGCGGTTACATTTTGGTACACAACTTTCTGTCATGGTCAGGTTTAGATTTTAGGGGCTTCTACAATATACTTTGATTTTGTAATTCGATAATAGAAAATCCTCCACATCCCACCGATCAAAAATAGGTTTATGGAAAGTGGGGTTTTCTAGCCTATTTGGGAGAATTAATGATCTCTATCCCAAAGTAAATAAGGGGTTATCAGCAAAGAAAGTCTGTACAGCAGAAGGGCTAAGATACAGAATACGTGTATTTAGTTTTTAACTCTAATTTCAGCAGTTCAGAGTGTCTCCAAACCTGGGATACAATCCTCTGAAAGGCAGTGTACTGGAGTTCCAGCTCATTGGCAACACTAGATGGCATCAAAGCCCTCCTTTAGGAGCAAGCCTTACAATATGCCTTCTGCCCTGATGTGCACACACCCCACCAACACAAGCCCCGGCAGAACGGGCCGGCTGTGGGAGCGGGCAGTAGTGTGCGAACAGTCAGCAAACATCCACCCTGAAGTCATGTATTTTTACGGAGATCAGAAATATGTGTTTTGAAGTCTGGTGAGCGTGAAGCAGCAGGATTATCTGCTAGGAAGCCAAATACAGCATTTTTGAAGACAAAAAAAAAGGATCACTGTATCCAAGACAGTAGGAATTGCTGGTGTTGCAGGGGGGGTAGTTGCTGTTGAAAGTGTTATAAATAAGAGCTTCTTACAATGAGAGGGGTTTCCTTATACTTAACTACAGTTCTGAACCTGGTTTGGGTTTCTTTGGTTTTGTTTGTTTGTTTTTTAAGTCTGTGCAGCTATGAAGTGCAAGGTCCCTATGGTCCACTACCATTACAAAATAAAAGAGGACTTGCCCAAGGGTCTGCCGGCAGCATTAAACAAACCCCATTCTACCCACCAGGCTGTTCAAAGTTTTACATTTGCTTTATTGGAGTGGTGGAGTTTTTTAAAAAAAAAAAAAAATCTGCAACCGTTTCAAAGTTTCTGTTAGCTCCCTGCAGTCCACTGGGACTGTTGGAAGTTACACTTTCAGGTACGCATCGGTATGTCGGCATTTAGGTTAGCTTTCAAAAAATAGCACTGTTCAGTAAGCGTTCAAGAGCCTTAATTTAAGTGCACCAAAGTAAGGCAGTTCAGCTTAATGTTTTAACAAGCATCAGTCATACAGTCACGCCAACTGATTTCTAGAAGCCTTGAGGCACAGTACAATCTATTTCAGCTCCACTGATGGCAAGACAGAAAAAAAACCACACAATAAAGGTAGACTTAGAAGGCCAAACACATGCACAGATCCACTTCTTAGTCTTGTGATGAATTATCCCTCCTTTTTGAGAGTGTGGAAGACAAGTGTGTGTGTTAGTTCTTCGATGCTACTTTGAAATTGTGCTTAAGTAGTGTGGTATTAAAAAGCAGACAACTGATTTTGTTCACAGCTTGTCATTAGACTCTTCGGGCAGGTCTCAGAAGTCCAGTTCTGTATTCTATAATACAGCAGAAATGAGCAAAAAAGTAAACAGCACAGACTGTGGAAGAAAAAAACTAGAAAAAAAATGGACCATGTTTTTGAGTTAGTATTCTCATCTATTTAGCTTTAAGAAAGTGTTCCTCCAGAGTAAAGAAAAAAAAATTTTCTTCCCAAACAACACAGCACATCAAAAAGTAAAATTGCAACTGCTTTACAGAGTGAGCACGACGCTAACAGAAAGACTGTAGGCAGTTCCCCAGTTTCCCACACCCCCAGCCCAGCCCTGTGCCTGGCCCATCTCCTACCCCTCAACTAACACCAGTGCTGGACAGATGTATGCCCTGTCCCAGCACTGTGCCACTAGATGGAAGAAGGAAGACACCGTTCAACTCTCTCCTTTCCTGCTATGGCAAATGGTTTTACATGCAGCTTCTCCGGCAGTTTCCCATAGACAGAAGAGCAGCAGCTGTGTCCTTGTCAGACCCAAAGTAAAAGGCGTTGTTCCCAAGGCAGTGCTTTGCCACCCCCAGTCTGCTACATCCATGCAATGATTAAAGACCGCTCTGCAAAGGCTTCCTGTTAAAAAAAACTAACAAAAAAAGCTAGAATACTCAGCATAATGTTTGGGGGTTTTTTAAAGCAGACTCATCTCCAAACAATTAACTCTTTCACATGAAGTATAAGATACACAGCAGCTGTTCTCTAGACAGTAGTATATGCTGGAAGCCTGAGCGCAAGGAGCAAAGTCTTCACAGAAGACAAACACAGTGTTTTAACAGTGCAGGTATCACTGAAATTTCATCCCAAGGGAAATGGGAAACTCTCTCCTTTCTGCCTACCTGTATGGATAGAAGAGGCGGTTCAGGAGGAATGGCAACTCTCATGCAAAGTTAAACATAAAAACCTGCATCTTCTACCTTATTTTCCAAACCCTATTTCAATTGCACTAACACCCTGAAGTTCCCCTCAACATACACCTGTTATTCCCTTCCAAAATACGTTTGATGCAGAAGACATACGTTAGGAATGTAGTATTTTATGAACTGCAGACTGCAGCTACTGCACAAATATACTACTGCTGAGTCAAACTAACATTTGGTTTTCTATTTAGAACAGCATCGTGCTTTCTGCAGTAGCTGTTTTTAGGGGGAACGCTTCTGGTACAAGACTTAAGCAGCAGCAGAGTGCTGTGATATCAAAAAGCAAAGTACTCCGCTAGTCTAAAAGAGCTGGAACTCCACGAGGCATTCAGTTTAGAGAACAGAACGCAACACAACAGTGGTCTTAGCCTTCCTTCAACTTTGTGCTACTTCAACTACACATTACTAGAAGAAAAATTAGCTATGCTGAAGTGCAAACCCCACCTGAAAAGAAAAATGGAAATTAATATCTGTTCTGTGTATAAACCAATTTTAATGTTCGCAGGACACTCAACTTCTTAATGGCTGCTCTCCTAGTAAGCTGAATACTAAGCTCCCTCGTATGCACTATTTATTTTAAACCACTGGCCTTGATCTAATGCAAGCTGCAAGTCACATGAGTGGAGATGCACAGGTTCTTTTCCAGATTCCAGACATATACAGTAGCAGCAAGGGTATTTTCCTAAGTTTCAAAGTCTGATGTCTGAACTGTGTATGAAAAGAAAGAAATGCCTCTTCAAATCATGTAAACGCAGCAGACTGAAACACCATCCTTGGCTTACTATCACATATTAAGAGCAAGTCTGGAAGGCCACCCAACGCCCAGCCTGTAGACAACCACAGAAGAGCTTTGCAGCGAGTAGTGACTTATTTCTGTATCAATAGATCACCAGCAGGAGAACTGAAGGAGAAAACTGGAGACAGTGAGTCCATCCCTGATAAATGGGGGGGGGGGGGGGGGGGGGAAGTACTAAAGCAATCAGAATATGAAAAAGGTAAAAGTGCAGGCACTAACATTTTCTGTTACCCTCTGCCTAACAGAGAAGTTTACGGAAAGTGACTTAATCTTTAAGTCATGACATGCTTAAGTTTAGCTAAAGAATTATGCAGATTAGTGAACTGCAAGACAGCATACACAGATTACCTGAAGATTTATTCAGCTTTGCTGAAAATACAGCAGTAGGTTTTTCATTTTCTTTAACAGAAGCAGCTTCTCGCTCAGCTTCCTTCTCAAAAGCTTCTGGTTTTACTACACTGACTATCTCTTTTTCAGCAGATAAAGGTGAGGTATCTGTGGCCGGTAAGGACATCATGGATACTTCAGGCACTTCTTTGTCCACAGCCTCCAAGGACTTTTTCAAGGCATTAGTATCTTCCTCAGATTTCACTTCTACATTCTTTATAGACAGATCACAGGGTAGCTCTGGGCAAGGCAACTGCCTCTTCTCACCTTCGATTGCCTTACTGATCTCTTCACTTTCATCTTTGTGCATTACTTCTCTGTCAGGGGCTTCTGCCACAAACTCAGGAGCAGTTTTAGGATGAGCTAACATCACAAAATCTTCTTCCACTGGGACTGGGGAAGACTCCATGGGCGAGAGTGCTTTGTTGTCTGCTGGTTTTAGTTCCGTGGCAACAGATACATCAGCTGAATAAGCCATAGCATTCAGCTCTTCCATTTGAAGAGGAACCTTCTCTGCCTTGGCTATTGTAGGTGTTGGCTCAGATGGCAGAGCAGCAACAATTTTGGAAGAGTCCAGTTCAGGTTGGAAAGACTCCAGATAAGGCTTACCCGTGGCAGCTACTGAATCCACCAGTCGTTCCTCCCGTTCATCATCAGTCACAATATTCTCAGTTGATTTACTTTTTAAGATGAGAGATGGATCTTCGCTCACTTTCTCAGTAAAGTCAGGTATCACCTGGCTATTAAACAAGTCAGATTTTCCAAACTGCGGAGACAGTTTTTCAACAAGCTCCTTGTGTTCAGGCACATCCTGAGAAATGCATTCTGTTATCGGTGTCTTTGAATAATCTGTAAAGGATGGAGAAGCAGATTCACCAGAGACCTTTGTTTCCTTAATTAAGTCACATGCAATAGATATATATGGAGTCTCTATATCTTCAGGACTAGCGCTACTCTCACGATCAGGTTTTTTGAATGCTAATGCCTCTTTTGCTTCTTGGGCCTGTGTCAGTGGTACACTCACTGCCTCTTGGTATAAGGGAGGTTTTTCAGTCTCTTCTTTTACATTCTCATAATTAGCAGTAGGAATAAATGTTTCTAATGGGGAAGCTTCGAGCTGCACAGCAGACGCTTCTGCACCAGCAGTCCCACTGCTCAGTGGGGCTTCCATAACAATATCTGGCAATATTGGTGATGGAGCAGCTTCCGACCCTTCAAATGAGGGACAGAGTTGTGTCACGGGTTTGAGAGTCTCTTGTACTGACTCGGAGGTTTGAACTAAATCAATCTTTGTTTCATAAGCAAGTTTGGTACATGCTGCATCATGCATTTCACTTTCATATGCTTCTTGTACCAGATCAGGAGTAAGACCTTCAGGCATATTTGCTGCAGTGTCAGATGGCGCTGTTGATATACTCTCTGTTTTAGCATAGTCAGCTTCCTGGCCTTCCTGCTTGCCAACTGCTTGAGTGCTAAAATCACCTTGTTCTGTGCTCGTCTGAGCTTTCATTTCTGCAATTTTTTTCTCATCATCGGTTCTATTTTCTGAAGTGCCTTCCTCTACTGGAGAAAGAGATTTGACTTTGTTACCATCAGGACTTAGAGAGGATTCAAATTTAGTACAAGTGATGTAAGTCTCCGAAGGTTCTTTTACAGCTTCTGGGGTACTTGGGAAAGAGCGATCTTCAGTGCTGCCTTCACTCTCTCTTTCATAATCCTTCTGCACATTCAGCTTATCTACACCATATTTCTCATCTAAACTGCTTTCTAGTTTGGCATCTATCTTACTTCCAACATCCTCTCTCACACTGCTCAGTCCATGACTAGCACCTTTTACTTCCCACACTGGCTCGAATGGTTTGAAGTCTGCATATTCTTCCCTCCTAAGAGGGTCGTCTTTCAATGCCTCTTTTTCACCATGATCACCACCTCTGTATTTGTCTTTGTTATAAAAGAGATCTTCCTCGTTTTTCTCAAACAAATCTTGAGGAGTTTCTGGAGACATTTTCAGCTGCTGCGCAGGCATTTTCTCCAGATTAGGTAATTCTTTAGGGCCCTCTAGCTGTGTTTCTTCTTTAGCTTGAGATAAAATGGCTGCTTCTGCTTTAGCAAATAGGGGTTCTGAGTATTTCATCTCTGAAATGTCTTTTTCATTTCCCTCTGCAAGAAATGGACTTCTTGCATTTTCCATAGTTTCTTTATAAACCTCACTTGCATTTTCTTTGTAAGTGCCTCTCGCAGGTAATCCATCTGAGAGTGTATCAAAGGCTGCGTGCTCTTTAAAGGGATCAGCTGAGATAGGAGAGAAGGAGGGAAGAGAAGGAGCAGTATCAAGCGGGACTGCAGTAAAATCCTCTTGACCAAGCGACTTAGTGCTACCTGGCTGCTCCTGCAAGTCCATAACTTTTTCTGTGACCGTGGACAGAAAGGAAAGTTAGAGAATGCAAGTGCTCTTACAGTCAATGCAAACTTTCATGACAGGTTCACATGATGTTAGTTATTAAGAGGTTCTTCCAAGTTCTATCATAAATACTATTAGCCATTAAAACAAAGTATCAGTTAAAGTATGCTATTCTATTTCACCTCTTCTAGCAGAGAAGTATGCAAGAGGCTAGAGAAGCAGCAACTTTATGCAGCGCAAAGAGCACAGTAAAACTGCAGATGCCAGACAAGTACAGAGCATCCAAGTACAGCAGGCAATATTAACAAGGTGAGAGAGGGAGGGTGGGGTGGCAAGGTGAGACAGAGAGAGGGTATGTGTGTATGCTTGTGCATAAACATATGCACAAACGTGCATGCCAGTAAGAAGTCTTTTTTCCACACTTTTTTTTTTAAGGGGAATTTGGTGGACAGTATAGTTAACAAAAAGCACTAAAATACTACAGGTACAAATTTTACTTTATATAAAATACTGCAGAAAGTTACTATGGATTAAATCTTTCTGCTAAATCAGTAAAGCAACTATGCTTTGATGTGTTAACCTGTTAATAGTATCAACTTCTCTCCTACATCAAGGGTCCAAGAATTTACAGATGGCTGTAGCTTGTTTATAAAAGTTTACCATGTAAAGAAATGAATGCATATTAAAACCTTGAACAGATCAACTGAAAAGTCAAAACTGAAAAATGTCATAGAAGCTATTCTTGGACCCATGCTGACTTTTAGTAAAGGCAGACTAATTGGAAAGATTTAATGAGATCAGATCAGAAATGCAGGATGTATTCAGACAAAGGTGAGGAGAAAGAACTTGCCTGCAGAGGAGTGCATCAGAGGCGCAGATGTAGCAGGAAGAGCAAAAAGGGTCTCATCTGAAAAACAAACAAATAACCTCAGCAGAAGTAAAGGCTAGGTTGAAGAGGGGAGAAAGCACGCAAGTAGTCAGTTCCCAGTAAATCAAACAGATCCATAGCCAACATCTACACCCACAAAGAACCACAGAACTAGACACAAGCCTGGTAATTTGGGAGAGACGATGCTCAGAATGCTCCATTTACAATGGGATCTTTACTGAGGCAACTGAGGGATCTCCATCCTCCAAGTCAGGCACCAATCTTAGGATGAGATACACCACAGTACCTACTCCTTATTTTCATTCTCCAGACTTCCAAACTACTGAGCAGCTACAGTGTCTCTAGCACCAGCAAAAACACCTGCCATTGACACCGACACACTGTCCTTAATCAGCTCGCTTTGTCAGGGGATCTCCTAACGTCGACTAACTTGTGCGAGAACAGCAGCGATAAGGAGACTCAACCAAAAACTGTGAAAAGTTAAAATTACTAAAGTAAGCTTTGAAACTCCCCACAAACTGATCAGGCATGCTGATGCTGATCAAACTGATAACAGTCAATTCTACTCTATTCTAAATGACTGTACTATTTGCTTTATGTTTATGTCTTTGCTATTCTTGTTGTGTTAAGGCAGACAAACTTCCAAATGAAGGAATTATTTTTAAAGCCTTCTTTGGCATGATCCAAGGAGCATATTTTGCTTTGCTGGATTTGTTTTAACCCTAATATTTCACAAGACAATCCCAGCTCTCCAATTTCCATTCAAAGAACTAACTAAATATAAGGAAGGACACCCTCCTTCACTAATGCACGATGCTGAGAAGCCAGACAATCCTACCGCTTCACCTTGCACATTATCTGAAATAAAAGCATACAACTATGACATTTTACTAAGCTACATGAAGCACTGAACAAAAAACCACTCTAGAAGCAGCAATACCAGCCATCATTAGGAACCAGGCAAATCAAAACCAGTCCATGTCTGGATTTCTGCATCAGCAGCAATATTTTTCCCAGGTCCATCATGGCCTGTTGGCATCACATTAATGTAAAAATAGTAATATTTAGGTAAATATATTTCATTCTGAAGAGTGCATGAAGTTTTCAAATTAAGGCTGTTAGAGACTATTTGCAATTTACATCAATTGTATTAGCAGAGTGCAAAATTATATTAAAGCGTTTCAATTAGATTTTGAATTTCCAGTACAGACATCAACAATCTTTAGTTTTGCTATTTGCCTGGACAAAATCAAGTACTGAAGAAGTTAAGAACTCTTTTTTTTTTTTCCATGAAAAGCAAAGAAAAACAGAAGCAATTGATTTTAAAAGATGAAAGGCAAAAAGCGAGAAATATGGTAGACCCAGCAGCACAAACATAAACATCAAGTAAAGCAAGGCATTAAGGTAATTTTTGTTTTGGCATTGAACCACGACTTTCTGCAAAAACAATGCCACTTCAAGATACTCATGACCTGTCTGGCTTACTCAAGGTAATGCCACCAGCAGTCTTCCAAAAATCAAGTCTCCTCACAACCCACATTTTCTGTCACAATATACAGTTGGTTGGTTTTGTTTTGCAGAATATTGTTATCTTCCAGTGATGTTTATAATCCACAAAATATAGCAAGATATAAGAAAACAGAGTAATAAAGTTGGAGCATAGGACTCGGTATTTAGAAGCTTCCTCAGCTCCTGCCGGGCCAAAGGGATTTCTGCTCAGTTTTCTAGAAATTACATTTTGCTATTAAGGACCACACAGAGAGAAACCTCAATTCCAAATTTAGAACACATTAAAACAGCGTTACAGTTCAGTGGTGGCAAAAGCTTTTAAGGACAAAAACCACACTGGAGGACAACTGATCAATACGTGACACTAAGTCACAGAACTGCAACGCTCACCCGTGCACTGCCAAGTACCACCGTATGCCCTTTGTTTCAGGAGATGCTTGACTCCGCGTGCCCTGGCTCACTGGGATCTCTCCATAAGCAGACTGCTCGCAAGGGGCCCACCGCCCCATGAGACAAGTTAGCAAGTCACTTGGTTTGGACAGTGAAGCAAGGGACTCCAGAGAGTGTAGCTTGGGACTCATCAGGTCAGAGAGCTGCTCTGCCTTCCTCAAAATGAGGCTTTTAGCAGTAACATCAGAGGTTTTTCTTCAGTTTCTAGTCTGCCTGGTACATCAAGGGTTACTGTTGAGCTTTAGATTTTGGGCTAGCAAGCCTTAGGGTTTGCACCAAGCAGCAGCACACTCTCCTTTTCTCTCAACATTATGCCTAGATGGACCGAGCAAGCAACATCTCCTGACCACAAACGCAGAACTGTGTCCTTCTGTGTGCGTACTGGATGCTGATCCTGCCGAAATACCTGATCACTTGTCGGTTAAATGGAGTAGCAGTGTCCACATACTCCATGCTTGAGCCAGTGTCAGTCTATCACCTCATCTCTTACCCGCCTGTGGCACACTCCCCTTGGAGCACTGCGCACACACACCAGGTCCAAAGCCTCAAGGGACCTGTGATGTGGCAATTCACCAGGAAGCTGGTAATAGAGACCGCTCCTCAGCCTGCACCTTCCCTGAAACCACACACTCCCACCTCTTCTGGGCTGTGCCAGAGCAGCATAACCTTTATTTGCTGGAAGGGGTCTACGCTTTGGAGCGGAGGAGAGGGGAGAGAAAGCAGGACGGACCTGATGCGACCAGCTTGTGCACCATGAAGACAGAGACCCCGACAGCCCAACAGAAAAGGATCTCGCAGGGAAAACAAGAAGTCATCAATGGAGTGGAGGTGCTGAAAACGTAGAAATAAAAGAAGGGCAAAGAAAGAAGACAGAGTCCACTGGGGTAAGGAGGAGAAGAGGAAAATGCACAAGTAGTCCCTGAAGGTACGGTACACTTCGTGTCCAAAGACCAACTGCAATCTCTACCAAAAATTATAGACTTAAAATCTTTTGAATACTGCCCAACCCCAGAGAGAGAGGTTTCAGTTTCTGGTGAGGAACACTGGTTTTAGGAGCGCGGGCACTGATTTTTCACTGCTCCATTAAGACAGCACAATGCAGAAACTCCCTCCTCAGGTCTGGCTTCCGTTTACTCAACACAGAAACATACAATAGCCATGCCAGTCGCTGAATTCCCAGGTTCTCTTAAGGAAGGATATTATGCCCACACGCAAACTTTATTTTCCACACATAGCTGGAGTGTGAAAAGTGATTACATAAAAGCAGTATTTCCTAACCAGCCGAGGAGAACCACCCACTTTCCCTCCACCCACATCAGAATGGCATTTTTTCCTGCTGAAAGGAAGAAGATACAAGGACTTTTTCCTGCTGTGGGCCCTGTGTAACACCTCCAGGCAAGTAGGGAGAACAGAGTAGGACCTCTACAACTCCCACATCAGCATGACTGCTAACTGAACCAACCATTCTCTTCAGACTGTAATTCAAATGACATGGTGAAAGGAATGGTGGTTTTTCCAGCAATGACATATGCACTGAAGAATCCTTACCTTCAGTGTTGGAGGTAGAAACCTTTCAGAAACAGAACTCTGTGGATGCTTTGGTAGACAAGAGGAAAAAAAAAAAACCACACAGCATCTATCAGACTGTAGCCTGGCATACAGCAAGACTGTCCAGGCTCAAAGGCATACCACAAGGAGCGTGCAAGCCACTTCAGCCAACCCTTGCAGAACGCTCTAGAGAACCGGCTGCCTCTTCCCACCCATTGCTCCAGCGGTAGCACTGGTAACAGCTGACAACAAACGTAGTAAGTTTTGTAATAAAGTACTATCTTTAGTGGAATAACTTCATTTGTAAAAGAAGTGTGAGAAGGATAGATCACCAAGGGTGGCTTTTCCTATTTGCATATCAATGGCATAAATTAGGTGGTTGAGACAAACAAAGCAGTAGTACACTACTACTAGAATCAAGTAAAAAAATTTCAGAATATATCAAGCTCTAAGCAAGATTATTTTCAAGTAAAGGTGCATATTCAAAACTCCTTTCTTGACCTACAAAGTGGGCCTTCGCTACAGCAAAGCTTCACCCAAAGATATAAAGAAAATCTAAGTAAAGAAGTCTTCAGTTTTTACAAATTATAACAAAAAAATTAATTCAGTAAGATGAACTGCTCGATTACTGTTTCCATCAGAAGACAGATTTTGTTTCATGAAATACAGAAGAATGAGACCTCGAAATGAACACTAAATCTGCAGGAGAAAACAGTCTTTACTCCAAATTTTATCTGCCAAAAATCCATAATGGTGCAGTTTAGTAACCTACCTTCAGCATTAGAGTTAAGAGAAAGACAGACCTCCTATTTGTGAATGGTATTACTTTATGTTAGTTACTGAATTAGTCCAATCGATGGTTTTTAAAAGATAACTTTATAGACAGACTCAACCTTGCCCAGGTGATCTTGTAGCATGCAGTAAAATACTAATATTGTATTCAAACATACACACCCACACATCACCAAACCAATGACTGCTGTTTGCCTAACAAGAGAAAGTTAACAGTTTTGCTCACTAGCACACACTCCTCTGGCCTTTTTTTTTTTTTTTTAAAAGACCCACATATATGAACGTATCCCCCTAATGTGAAAGAAAAAGCATTTAAAGAACAACAGAACAAAGTGATGCACAAAGTGATTCATTCTGATTGCATTCCTATTTTTAACCATTCTGCACATTTTACCTTGGCTTTTTGCAAATTAAGTATTCCCTCAGGAAAAGAAAAAAAAGCCACCCACAAACAACCCTGTAGCTTCTCCTTTGATTAGCATGAGCTCTCATACTTTAAAACTTTGTATTATGGTTTCAGCTAAAACATTAAGTTCCACCAACAAGAAACAGATTTCAGTTTTTGTTTAAAGATAAAAAAACTGACACCAGCATGACAAAGAGGTGTCATTTTAAACTCTCATTTTAATTTTTGCTGATTGCCCACTAACTGGTGGTGTTACAAGATACTGATATTACCAGCATCAAACTTTAAATTTAATATCAAAGTTTTGGATAAAAGGCAGAAAAATAAATGGAGAGAGATTTCCCAGATAACTAAGAAAGAGAAAGTAAAGTTAGCAGCAAAGATTTCCGGGGGGGGGGGGGGGGGGGGGGGAAGAATGTTTAAAAACTGACAATTCCAAGAAAAGCAATTTATTAAAAAACTGCCCTTTCCTCCCACCCCTCCCAACACACTCGCCAACAGAGAGCAGAAGACTTAAGTCTAGTCACAGAAAATAAGAACTCAGAAAGAACGTGTTGTATCCCTCCTCGCTGGATTTTTGGTAACTGACGTACCCTTCCATCTGCTCTCACATGTGACTCCTTCCAAGCATCAGCAGCAGGTCTGTGGTAAGGCAGTTGATTGTTCTGATACTCTCCTTATTTTTATGTATGAGCTCAGCATTGGAAGAAAAAAAAAGTCTAAATATTTTATTTGCCACAGATAAACACTGAGTAAACTTCATCCTGACGCACAGTTTAGCTTTGGTAGGAGACTGTATTAGGCTGCTAGATGGCAGTTTCAGTCTTCAGAAAAGACATTTCCTGGATTAGTTTGCTGGAGAATGTATGCTATTCTTAAAAGAAAACAGAAGAAACAGTTGGCAGGAATAAGTTTAAGAATCCACTTCACCTTTGCACATTTAGAAAATGAGAAAAGTGCCTAACTAACAAGACAGGGACTGCTTTTATCTTACAGACCTACCACAATGGGACACTGATTTTGAAGGGCCTCTCTTGTTAACACAAATATTTAACAATAAAAGACAGCGCAAAATTAATACTCAAAGGAATGGCATCTGTGACATGACTCATATGTACTGTAAAAGTTTCATTTGCAGCAATCCCTCTAAGGGCCAATATGAAAGAGAAATTGTCTGCTTCTTCAATGCACTGAGTTGTTAATTTGTCCACAGTGAAGACTGCCCCAAGCAGCATTTCTCATCTCAGACCGTGATCTAAGCAAAACACACATATGCAGTGGGACCATGAAGTCTTACTCTTTTACAGATTTGAGACCTACAAAAACCTCAAGGCTTTTGCAGAGCAATGCAGTATCCTCACACTTCATAACCATAGGGAGGAACTGCCAAGCTTTTTTTTCTCCCGCATGTGTTGATGTCAAATTATTATGAGTAAATTGTTACCTCTTGGCATAAAGTGTCAAAGACAACATACATGGCCATTTAAAAGTTAAATTACATGATTTCAAGGAGAGTCAAGTTCTTGGATGCCTAATTTCCTACTGCAGAGTAAACAAGGGCATACAACTTCACAAGAATTTCCTGAGAAAAGCAGCTGCCTACACAAACTCCATTTAAATCATCTCCTGCTATGATACAATTGTTCTGAATATGGTATTTCACCAAGTATTTAAGCTGTTCAAGATAAAGAACATTAACTATTAATAGCATCTTTTCACATTGTCAGATCAGGCTGCAGAGCCACAGCAAGTAAATAGGTTCTCTCATTTAGCTCTTTAGTCATACATGTAAATTTATAAAGAGAAGTTTCCAGTTTCGGAAACTCAGACTGTAAACTACTTGGAAATCTTTGAGGAAAGTATACAAGCTGCTACAGAAGATGAAGATTACTGAAGATTTAAGTGAAAACAGGAGCTCCATTTTTAACATGTTGAGAGTATCACAGCTAGGATCACAAAAGGATCCAAGAGTTTTGCTTAGTAACAAGGGCAGCTGTAGGTCATCAAGTCTGCATGGAAATTACTACAACGTGGTATCATACATCATTCGCAGAGCAAGTTGCACTACACTGCACAGGAGATTTCCCATTTCATGTTATTTGAAATAGATAGAGAAAACAAGTTCAAAACAAGCATTCTGAACAATGCTTGCTGCTTTAAATGTTCTGTTTATGGAAACAGAACTCTCCAGCAAGAAGCAAGTGTTTTCTTATTGTCTAAGCAGAAGTCTATAACCAAACTGGTTTAGGCAAGTTTTTTTTTCAATATCATATTTCCACGGTCCAACTTGCAGCAACTTTTCCTCTTTTAGAAAAATTACATTTGAGGCGTGTTGCTCAGCAATGCAGATACTGTAAAGCGTACAATGACAGAGGTAAGGCATATGCCATTTCATCTTCTTTTGATCAGCTATACAGTGAAAAGCAAGAGAGACAGTACCACTCCCCTGCAATACCCAACTGCCAACCAAAGCAAGAACAGATGGACAAGGAAGATATGTTAATTCTGGCTCTACTACAATTCTTTCCATTACAATTCCCAAACTGCCAAAATAAGCACCCACCACAAGAGTGTTTTTAAAAGGCCATTAAATACTTCAGACACATAACTGCCAACCTCACCTCTTGCAACCAAACATTTTGATCAATAACACTATGGACAGGATCCAAGCAGCATTTCAGAGGATGGTTCTATAATGCCACTTCTTATTAAAAGTCCCTCAGCAATATGAGTGTCACTATCTCTTCAGAGCAGGGACAGAATTTTATCTGGCCTATTTTGTTATTAAAAATAAACAAACAAAAAAAAGTCACATAGGTCAGCTCCAAAGAAACTTTTCATTATTCTTATACTAAGTATCACAAGAGAACAAGGCATTCTCAGAACCAGGACACACATACCTATCACAGACCAGCAATCCACAGTGGCTCGCCAAGAGGAAAGTTAAATCCTCTGAAGAATGAAGATAAACTATTTGCCTTCTGAGCATAAACTAAGCTCCAAGTCGAGTAAGTGGCACACAACAAAAAGTGCGATGGAGATTAACTGTGCCCTGAAGGCCTGTGCCTTCTTCCCCAAGTGTATCAACTGACCTAATCACATCAATTCTGCCTTCTCACAGAGGGGTGGGTAAACACCTCCCTTTATTAAAGTCAGGTGGCCACAATAATCAACTTCAACTGTCCACAGCCCATCTGGGATGGCTTGAAACACCCACTTCACAACCACAACTGTATTTTATATATAAATCACAAATACATTTAATAGCAAAGCTTAGAATGAATCTAGAATTATTTCAGATACGAACATTCACAGAGCCAGTATTTATATTCACAGATTTAAATTATTCTAATATATTTAATTAAAAAGAAAGAAGCAGAAAGAAACAAACTAGCCAATTGCAAACACATGTGTCCAGCTACACCTGGCTTTAAAGATAACTATTCCGTCTTTGGCAATATTTGTAACCAAAAAAATACTACATAATTCCTCTAAAAACTAAGTAATTCTTCCATAAGACCCAGACTCTTTAACCATATGTTGAAGCAACAAACAGAAATTTGGGTTCTGGCAGGGCCACAAAGCAGAAAAACATAATAATTACACCAGAACTTATTCAAAGGCAGGAGGTCTAAAGAGCCATGCAAATCCTATCATTATGCAGACATTATCCAATTTAATTTTGGAGATTATACCAATCATAAGATTCCCTTTCACCAATTTGTACAGATGGAATTTTTCCCTGCTTTCCCCACAATTAAACAAATTAAGCACTATTTAGATTAGCAACTTTATCGTTGGGGAAGAATATATTTATTAGCTAAATTAATCTTTGAAGAATGGAGAAGAGATGCTACTGATTTCTTTTAGCATCTACTCCCAACACGTTACCTTGCGTGACAAGCCTCTGCCATAAGAGCTTATAGTCTGTAAAATAAAAACAAATTGATGCATAAGATATCTTCATCTCAAAAGAGGGAAAAAGAACATGGACATTCATTAGAGGATTCGTTACAGCCATCAGCATTTGTATAAGAATATCTTTTAATGAAATGAATAAAGCAGTGTGAACATTACACACACTGTCCTGATGTCTTCCCTCTTCAACAAAGATGATCAGATACCACGCAGCACTGCACTTCCGGGTTGCAACAGGTTTTGGTCAATACAGGTTTTAGCTAACCCCTTCAGTTTTTTGTCACTTAGACACCACTCACACGGGGAAACTGATTTTCTTATCTAACGACGTGATCTTTTAAAGAAAACTTGGGTTTAATACACTGGAAATTAATCCTCTTGCCCTTTGACCAGCATTTCTCAAGCTGAAGGCATGAATACTTGAAGACCAGGCTGAAGACCAAGAAAGAAGCAACCTTTCTTCCACGACTACCACATACATCTTTCTACTTCTTCAAGATCTTCCAGATCTTGCTTGTTCCTTTTCCTTTCAGTTCTGCAGCTACAGCCTGCTTTTGAAGGCCTTGCACATGCTCTTTCATCTGTTTTACTTGGCATTCATTTCCTCATCACATGCACAGGACAGAGATGGACAGGCATTAAAGAATTGTATCTTCTGTCAGAAAAGAGGGAATAGCAGAGCTGAAGAAAAATAGTCACAAACCAGTAACAACTGGATAAGCAGTAGGATTTTGACATTAGACCAACAGCATCTAATAGACTGAGAACATTTTTAATTGGCAACAGAAAAGTCTGTATTTATCTCAGTCTTCTGTCTTATTTAAAAGACATCTTAATTAACATATTCTTCCTAGCTGATGAAGTTGATGACATGATTGCCCCGTTCATTGAAAAGCTGCAAGTAAAAGTTCACAGGACATTCCTAAGACACAAAGCAAGCCTTCCAGGAAAACCAGGGAGGGTCAAACTGGTATTCCTAACACTTCTACATGGGGGGGCGGGCAGATAAAAGTATTCTTTCTTTATACATCAGAAAGCAATAAATGGAGACAAACCCATTAAAAACCATAGGGAAGAGAGAGCAGTAATTTAAAACCATCTCTAACTTAAATTCTTCATATTTTGACAGCTACAGTTAGCAGCAGATTGATTACTTCCACCTGAAAGATAAAAACATTCTACTGAGATAATTTGATTTTCTCAGACTTTGTGAATATTAATAAGCCCATTATTTTATTGCTATTGTAATAGTTCTTATTGATGGAAATACCAATTAATAAAGCTATCCACCAAACTTATGTCATACAGCTGTAGTCCAGTGATCTCAGTGCTAGCTGCACTGCGCTGCCCTAAAAACAGTCTTAAAAAGTAGAAAACATTATGCCGAGTTTTCACAGCATAACAGGAGTAATTTCTATTTTAGATCATAAAACAAGAAATAAAAAAACATGAAAACATACTCGACTGTTCTACTTAAGACTAGGTCTCAAAGTTCACTATTTTTTACTTGGTAATAATAGCTTTTTTCTTTCATTTCTAATGCAGCTTGATAGTTACACAATTCTCCTCCTACTTCATGCATAAGCGTTTCTGAATATCTCAGGACAATTTAGCTGTAAGCTACACATTGCTCTGCATTTTCTAGCCAGCAAAAGACCAAGAACTATTTCCTTGCTTACAAAATAGCTAGCACCCGAAGGACATTTTCAGATTGAACTATGCATTGCTAATTTTTGTATCTGAGTTTCATAGTTACTATAGTAACATGCCAGCTCAAAAAAAGGCTTATTTCATTCAAAATATTAACAGAAAACAAAGAAACAGAACTCAAGCACAGCAAGACATGCCTCAAGTTGTAGGTTAACTGCCCTTTGTTATTCTAATACCTTCCCAGCACACAAAGGCCAGGCCAGACTAATCTGATGACAGCACCAAGCAGTTGGGTGTGGCAAAATGGACACTGAAACAGGCAGTCAAAGCCACTATCCTCCCTCAAAAGCAAGTGGCAAGCAGCAAAGCCCCCCAGGATTCTAACAGCATGGGAAAATTGGTCTCCAGGGTTCAAATAATGACACCTATATGCCTTCTGCTAAGTAGCCAGGCTCTCAGACTGAGTGCTCTCCAAAATTCTCATCCTCCCCATCCTGGACACTGGAGGAGGAAGAAGGAAAAGCAAAAACATCCTCACAATACACCAACCAGAAAGTTATACTAGAAAAATGCATTGCAAATTACTGAGATAACACAAGAGGCATCTGAAAGCCACTTAAAAGTCATATTTTTTCCAGCCACAGATCTACTTGAAGATTGTCTTTTCACCATGTCAACTGCCAACAACCTCAGCTTATTTCTCTCCTCATGAGCCGCAAAGTTTGAGTCCCTTGACCTTATTGCCTTTATATTCCAACGACCGCTCATTTCTAACCCATCTGTAGATCAGCTGCTGGAAAAGGACTTCATGCTTTCCTAGCAACTTTGTACCAGGCAGCAGGAGAAAACCACTGACTGGGAAGCTTAAATGTCATCCTCGACTCTTAAGCGAGTGCTGTTGTTTGCGGCTATCTACAAGATAAGAAAGAGGTTCGTTCGGTGCTCACCCGTGGTGATGCAACAGGGTGAACATGACAGTCATCACTTTGTAGACATGCTGCAAACTTCCTTAGGTGCAGATAGGGAGGAAGGGAAAAAAGGGCAAACCACCAGTAGTTCTTTGCTGTCTCCTAACTTGTGGTTTGTAGGATTTCATCTCCAAGGGGAAAACTCCCAATGCAATTCAACACTTCCCTGAGGGCTACATTATTATATGGTAGGTGGAAGCTGTGTGGTTTTATCCTGGAAAGCAAGTCAAAGGATAGACACACAAAGCAAATATACTATCAAACTTGGCAGAACTATCCTTGCACATACTTTTGGTTAACAGAAGAAATAGCTGTTTGGCTTTAGAAACTTTTATACCAGCTGAATTACAGAAGCAGGCCCCACTGTGCTAGACATTGCACATACACATGACAATAAATAAAACCAAATAAATAAAACCAAATAAATAAAACCAAATAAATAAAACCAAATAAATAAAACCAAATAAATAAACCCATCCCTTGTTAAAGTCACCTAGATGGGAACACAAAATATGAAAATGAAGATAATAGCTTTACTATACCAGCCAAATTGCTGGTTACTCTCCTCCCCATATGTCACTATAATGGAAACTGTGTAATGGGGGGGGAATATCACATGCTAGCTTTGATATACCTAGGTTATGACCACCTTCCTTACAGCTTTACTGACTACATTTGGGAGGGTGGGAGGAGAAAGGGTCTTATATCTCAGAGAAATACTGAAGATCAGCAGGAACATATTTTAATAAATTAAGAGTACAAATGAAAGTCACCAGTGATAGTATTCAAGGACAGCTATGTTTTTTCCAAGTCATACTGCATTCCGTCCTTAAAATCTACACAACTCCTCTGGTGTGAGTCTACGCATACGTAGCAGCACACCAGAAAACTCAGCAACACAGAAAAAAAAAAAAATCTGAGAAGCATATATGCTGCTTTAGAATTTGTATAGAATGCAAATTACAGCATCCGCCTATCCCCACCACAGGATAAAAGGTAGACTCTATAGAGTGGGCAGAAGCAGGTATAGATGACTCCATTTAATCACCACTGACTGTGGCTGGGGTCAGCTTGGTGAGGGTGAACTCCAGTACAGAACAGTTTGTGTGCTCCTGGTACAGCTTGGGGCATCGCTGCTGACCTCTGCTTGACACTGCCTGGCACGTAAGCAAACTGTTCATGAAACCTCTCCTCAACATAGCTGAATTAAAACTAAGTCCTATAAAACTGAAGGGAAAAACATCACTTAAGTAATAAACTGGCCCTTCACAACATTTGCATATGTACTGAAGCGTGGCCAAGCTGCAGGCAACTGACACACCACATCTTTATTCG
This sequence comes from Mycteria americana, assembly GCF_035582795.1. NCBI lineage: Eukaryota > Metazoa > Chordata > Aves > Ciconiiformes > Ciconiidae > Mycteria > Mycteria americana. The sequence goes on along the minus strand of NC_134367.1, from coordinate 130,888,324 downwards.
CTTTGGGTGCTGGTCTGTGGCCAGTCTGGTGGGTTTACTATGCAGGTTTCTTGCAAGTGCATGGTTTAACTCCAGCTCACGATAGTCTCTTCCAGGAAAGTGATATATAACCTGCCTTTACAAGCAGCAGTATGTGCTGCTCAGATCTAGGCCTTTAAAGACGGAAAGCAGTATCTTCTCATCATAATTTACTGGTTAACCTTACTTTGGGCAGTGAGGAAAAAAAAAAAGTGCATTACTTTTACCATGTATGACTACCTCAGATTTATTTTTCTTTGCACTGTATGTAAATTTAGGTAATCAAAAGATTTAAGTAGTAATATCTCAAGAAGAATTGTAATTTTTGCTACCTACATAACAGTGAGCAGCAAAAAAAGAAAGCATCCAGGAGAGCGTAAGTTTTACTGCAGTCCTCTTGCTTGTTTTCTTCTCCACCAAATATTTATATTAGCTCTTAAGAAGGTAGGCTGCTGCTGCACTCGGGTTACATGTAATCATTTCAGTTTCTTATAACAATGATACTGAATACTCTTAAGTATGTAGCTAATAGTCATCACAAAGATGAACTTTTTAAAACACCTCCCGATATATAAATAATGCATTTTAATGGGCCATCAAGTAGTCAATATATTTTCTCTATTGTTATACTGACAAAAAGCAGTACTATGGCCTATTGTTGCAGATAAAAGAACCCCTACTATTCTTTGCATACTTGCTACAGGCAACGCTACTTTCTCCTTCTCTTGGAAATAGAATTTCAAAGTTATTTGCCTCAAATCCTCACTAAATCAAAGCCTTGGATTTTAAATATGAAGAGAATAGAATATTTTCAAAATTTCTAGATTGTGAACTGCAATTCTTCGCTTATACCTTAAACTCATAAAACAGAGCTGGGAGTAAATGAACCCATAACCCTCCAGAAGAGAGGGAACCATCCCAGACACATGGCTACCCCACGCCATCATCACCCTGCCACAGGTTGCGGGCATCAATCTGATTTTGCCTATTTCACAGCAAGACTGGAAGGGAACTAATTTGAACCGAAGTTAAATGTTTTGATTGAGATAGTTTTAACACCAACTGCTAGATGCAAAACTAAAAAATACTTGATGTTTAAATGGATACTTAACATGCTCAAAACTAAGTACTCCTGCATCTGAGAGGAGCAAAGTATTCATGGCATAACCAGACAAGGCTTTTATCACAACAATTCGTTCTCATCTAGTAGTTTCAAGTTCTTAAAACATAGCCTATAATATTCCAACCCATCATTAGATAAGCATTATGTGTCACAACACCTCGTCTTTGGAAAACAGGCCTCCCAGAGACACCGGTCCTCACTTCAGAGCTCTAAACTAATCATCACTGATAAATTCCATCCCTTCCAATTAAGTCTTACAACTCTTTGACACCAGTTCTCAGCTACACTACCCAATTCTCACAGTTAGGTCTCCTCTACTCTAAATAGAGAAGATATACTTCAGGAATTACTGTGCTCCTTGCCTTATCCTTCAGGGGTCAGGGAGAAGAAAAACAAATCAGCTCTGGAAATCACACTTCTATCCCTACTTTTCAAAGCAACAGCAAGATTTGGTTGATTCTGTTCCTTCCAGTCTGTTCTGCTCAAACCTTCCACGGCTCCACTCAAACAACTTGCCTAGAAAATTTTCTGTTCACCCACCATATAGGATCCCTCCTCTTAAATCTGTTGCAAGCTTTTGTCATCATCTGTCCTCCAAATGGTGGAAATAAAAAAAAAAAATCTCCTTGGCGTATTGCTACACAGAGAGCTACCAGAAGAACAAAAAAAAAGTAGGCTTCATGAAAGACAAGAGCACAACTAACCATGAAGTCCTGTCACATATGCAAATAAAACACATTGTGAAACTCCCCCTCAACAAAATTAAATTCAGGTTTAACAACAGGCCTTTGTTTGTTATCGTTCCAAATGCTTTTTTTGATTAAATCTGGAGTATTATGCTCACTCATACCATGACATCAAATTATTATTGAAATCCTGCATCTTTAAAACATATGCAACGTACCAACACGACAACAGCAATGATGATAAGAATGCACCATCATGATGATAAGGTACTTGGATTTGTTCATTTTTACTGCTTTATGGTCTCAAGGTAGCTCTTGTATTTTGAACTAAGCAAAAGCAGAGCCAAGGCACAATCGCAATCCGCATGCAACACATTAGTCATGCCGGGTCAGCTCCTGGATTAGACCTTGCCAGAAGGGTTTTGGCACTCGGGCAGCAATGGCAATTGTTCAGGGGGCGGCACGCCCTCCACTGCAGCAGTTTGGAACTCGGGGTACCCCAACATTAAGGGGTGATCCCCTTAGACAAGCCCCAGCTGACAGCTGTGGCTAGCTGCGGCCATCCAGGAGGCACCCACAGGACGGGAGGTTGACATTTTTCCCCCAGCACTGCCACACCTACAGCAGCCAGCAGCCTGTACGCCTGTTTGCGCTGCCATACATACTTCACTAGTTTACATTCCCTCTTGGGGTTTAAGATGCATTGTCTGAAGCCGGAGAGCGGCGTTTCTCACAAAGGGCTGCTGGCCGCAGGGCTGCACGCCTTGCCAGGCCCGCAGAGACGCCCATCCCCTCACCCTGCCCCTGGCTCCCTGCCTCCGTGAGGCAGGTTTAGGAAAGGAGGTAGCACTGCTCCTTAATTCCTCTCCCCCGCCCCTCCCAGCCAGGCGATTTGTTTAAAATGAGTAAGATTAAAAGCATCTGTATTTCCCTCCTCCCCCGCGCTCCCACGGCCGCGGCGGGTGCCCGCCGCAGGGCTGCCCGCCGCCCCCCACGCCCAGTCCCGGAGGCCGCTGTGTCGGGCCGCCCTGCGGGTGAACCGTGCCCGGGACAATGCGGCGAGGGGACGGGAAAGCAGCAGCAGCTACGCCTCAGGCAGGTTTTGCACCGGGGGAAGAACCGGCCGGACCCGCGCGGGCGGCGCAGCCCCAGACGGGCGGCCGCGGCCGCTACCTCAGGCGCTGCCCCCCGCACCCCCCGCGACGCGGCCGTTGCCAGGCGGCGGCGGCGGCCTCGCCCCCGGGCGGCCCATGTGCGAGGCGGCCGGGGCGGCGCTTCCCCCCTCCCGCCATTAGCATAACAGAGGGGGGGGGGGGGGGGGGGGGAGAAGAAATAAGGGGGAAAAAAAAAGGGGGGGGAGGGGGAGCCCTTTTTCCCGCATGAGCTGCGGCGGGCCACGGGGAGCGGGGCCGCGCCCCGGCGCGGCTGAGGGGAGGGAGCGATGCCGCAGGAGGCGGCCGAAGGCCGGCAGGCAAAGGGAGTCTCCCGGCGGGGCAGCGGGGAGCGAGAACCGGAGCGATTCGGGCGGAGGCGCCCGGCTGCGAGGACCGCTGTCCCCCGCCGCCCTCCCCGGCCCCAGGGCGGAGGCACTCACCAGCCGAGCCGGAGGAGGACCCTCTTCTCCGGGGGGTGGTGGCGGCGGGCTCGGGCTTGGGCGGCTGGGGCTGAGCGGGCCGGGTGGGGGCCGAAGGCTGCTCCTGCGCGGGGGACGGCGTGGTGGCGGAGGAGGACGAGGAGACGGCTCCCGGGGGGCTCCAGTCGGGCTGCGGTGGCTCTGGAGCGGCGGGGCGGGGCGGCTCGGCGGGGCCGCCGAGGTCCAGCAGCTGCGGCGGCCGCTCCTGCAGGGCTGCGGCGGGAGCGGGAGCCGCGACGGGCTTCCTCTCCATCACCTCCAGCTGCTCGTCGAAGTCTTCGTCCTCGTCCTCCTCTTCCTCCTCTTCTTCCTCCTCCTCCTTCTCGTCGTCGAGCACGAACTGGTAGTTGAACTGGGGCTGCTGCGGCCGCACTGGCCCGGAGGAGGAGGAGGAGACCAGGGGCGACTGGTCCAGCTCGTCCATGGTGCCTGGAGCTGGTGGAACAATGAGTGCGCGGCGCTGGGCTGTGCCTCTGCCGGCTGCGGGGGGAGGGCGAGGGCTGCGCTGCCGCCGCCGCTGCGGGACCCAGACTCCACGCCCTGTTGAGTCACCGGTGGGGGAGGCGGTGGGGCGCGGCCGCCTGCACCGCCCGGCCCCGCCCCCGCGGCGCTGAGCGACGGCGGCGACGGCCAGTATGAGCGGGACGGGGCGCGGAACCGCCAATGAGGCGCGGCGCTGGGTGCGGCTGCCTCATGAATATGCAGCGTGGGGGCGGGCCGCGAGGGATGGCGAAGCGGGGATGGAGAAGTCGGATAAAGTTCAGCGCGGAGAATGCGGGCTGGGGCGGGGCCGGGGCCGGGGCCGGGGCCAGGCGGGGCGGCCCGGCGGGGGCCGAGACCGGGGCCGCGGGGGCCGCGGGCGGGGCGGGGCGGGGCGGGCCGGCCCCACCTGCGCGCCGCCCGGGGGCCCTGCGGCGGGGGCGGTGCTGGGGGCCGCGGCGCCCCCTGCGGGGACGTGGCGGGGTGGGGGGCGCACCCGGGGTCCCTCGCGTTGACGGGGTGGGGGGGGTGTCCCTCCGTCCCTCGGCGGGCCGGGCTCAGGCAGCAGCGTGACAGACATCTTGGGAGTGCGTGTCGTGATTCATCACTTTCCTCTGCCAGGACTAGTGTTACTTTTTTTCTTTTTTAAACAGCGGCCAGAAACCCCTAAAAAAAGGAAAGGGCATCACTGGGCTCCTCGGGGACCCGCGCTGCAAGCACCGATCAACCGTAACCCGGTTTCTCTCACCCTGGATGTGACTGAAGGGTCCCGAGGCATCCCGGGCGGCTCCGCACTGCGGGGCCGGGAGGGGCTGAGGCTCCTTCCCCATCCCGCCCCTTCTCCGCGGCCTCCGCGCAGGTCGGCGCAGGCAGGAACATCAGCTCTGGGCCGGGAAGCGGAGCCGCTCAGCGCCTTCCTCCGAGGGGAGTTGTAACCAAAACGTGGTGCAGCAAACTTACTGTGTCTGAAACAAACAGAGAGCGGACATTTTCAGAAGAGACAAACTTGTTTAACCACTCGTATTAGTTTAAGTCAGCCATCTGAACAGATCTAACCTTCTCTTTAAAATTTGAATTACGCAGCTTCTGCGGGAAAAGATGGCAGCTTGTTCGCAAAGCAAAAATTGGCATATATCTCTTGTGTTAGACTTTGGTGTGGTCTCTTGCTTTCTGCTCAGAGACAACGTTGGCCAAAGCCCTTAGGGTAGCACTTAATTTAACTAAAATGGTGTATATTTGGATGCAATTTCCACCCACACAGCTACCACAATAAGACCAAAAGGACTTACAATTCTATATTTAATACTATTCCAACATTACTATGGACTTTTAACCCACAGATTATTTATTCTCCCACATGTGCCTGCATAAAGAGATCATGGAAACTGCAAGTTAGGGGAGACACAAGAACTTAAGGAAGAGGAACACAAGTCTCCTGTTACTTCTGTTCTGCCATGTAGGATGCAGGGAATGCAAAGACGCATGTTCCGGTGAGCGGTCCCATTAAGCAGAATGACTGACGCCCCGGCATCAGGAGAAGTTCCCAAGTGGGCTCTGTTTAGCGTATCCGAATGCGTGGAGGCGGTGAGGGGGCAGCTCCATGTCATACTGCAGAGGGAAGAGTCTCTAGCGTGAAACTGGGGTTAGATCTCCAGCATCCGGTCACCTTTGAAAAACAGGATGGCAACACACGAATGGAGGGACTCTAAGGGGTCCCAGCACTGAGGCCTCTCTTGTCTCAGAAAAACACATCATATTCTTTGCATGAACTGTTTGAACCCAAATATTGGAGCGTGGGGTGGGTTGTTGCTGCTATTTGTATTGGGAAGACTGTTCTAAAATACCTCATTTTCTAAATAACTAGAGACCTCCTGCTAACTTCCAGTCTGAAGTTGCTCAAGGCCAATGTGCATCCTTTTCCCACTCTTCCCTTTAATTTAAATTGTTCTTTTATCTGAATTTTAATTTCTAACCTGCTTAAAAGATTACACTTTGTCCAGCCCTTGCTTTCTTAAGCTAAAGCTAGAGAAGCTCTGCTGTTACCCCTTCCCCCACCAAGCAGCCTTTCCGTGCGCCCGATCCAGTCTCAGGTTGCGCACTGGTAGTTCCAGATGAGATTTTTTACAAGGATGCACGAAGACATCAATATTCCCTATCTCTACCAGAAATGACTAGAAAGAATATGAAAAGTATTTTTATAAATACAGCGAAGGCAACACTGTTATCCCAATGGAGAGAAAAATTTCACAGCAGGTGAATAAGCACTTAACAACCTGTGAGGTCTTTAGACTTCATTCTTTTCTCCTAAGATTTTGTATCTTCTATTGACAAATTATCCATGTATATTTTCAAGTCAGCCCTTTTTACAGTGATATAAGGGAGGTTGCAGTGGCAGCAGGACGGATGGATTAAATTCAGTGTATTGTTAAATATATAACACGGAAGTTTTGGCTAAATTGTATTCCTAGTTGTATTGTTACAGCTCTGTTACAGCCAGTGGACTACATATGTATAAATAAAGACAGAACAGGCCCAGTGGCTCCCATCATCCTTAGTAAAATTTATATTGCACTACTTAGGACAGAGTGTAACTCAAGGTTCAGCTCAGTTAGCTTAGGTACCAACCTTAAACTTCACCTAGAAGTGTGTCAGTTATCCCTGAATGGTATTTTTGATCTGGTAGAAATGGTGGGTCCTGACATGGAGGACCACAGCCTTAGATCTCTGCTGTAACTCCACTACCAGCACTGCCACTTCACCGAGCCCATAAGTCATTTGGTTCGTGATTTAAAATATAAACTGACACCTTCAGTCTTCTTTTTACTTATCGATTGCTATGTCTACATGGTGTCTTACTCCAGCTGCCACAGCGTAAGTGCATACAAAGAAAGTCTTAACAACACTTTCTCTCTTTTCTTACCAACGAGTCAATTTGGAGAATGGACATGGCGGAGAGCGCTCAGTTCTGGGTAATGTAAATTCTCAGAACATTTTTACTCTTTGAAGAAGCTTCATGTAATAAATTGCATTAAGAAATGAGTAACAATCTGGTGACGGCTTTTATCTGAGAAAAAAAACAAGCCAGATTTAATGACTTTATCAATGAATAGAGGTCTGTAATCTTCAGTGGCATTTTACTCCATTCACAGTAGATGGTTGGCCCGAAATATTTTACTAAAAGGAAAATTCAGCTTTTCTGCATACACATTTATTACATACCAGGAAAGTAAATAGACTTTTATTTTTGTATTGTAAATCTGCACTTTTTGTATAGCAAATAAAAAGTTTGATTGAATAAAGTCTTTATACTTTCACCAGCCAATCTATTTTTCACATCTCTTGGTTAAACAAGAAAATGGAATTTTAACATTCCATTAAAATATACCCTAAGGCAACAAGGTACTTTAAAAAATTTGTAAAATTCTGAGTACAGACAGCGCTGAAACTAATTTTAATGTATCTAACTGCAGTGATTTTTGGTCATCTACAAGTAGGAAAAATCTATATATAATTCAGCTGATTTTATCAGAATGCTTGAAAGAGAATCCATCATCGGTTACAGAGAAATGAAAGGGTTTTTTATTTAGAGAAAGGAAGTGACTAAAGGTCTTGGAGGGAAACAGGAAGGGAGTTCCAGATAGCCTGAGCAAGTCAAATTAACAAGCCAGAGGAAAATACAGCTCTCCAGTACTGAAAATATACTGCACAACACCCTTTCTTTTAACTCTTTAGAAAAACATTTTACAATTCTTATATAAAGGTTGTCAACAAGTAGGAGTACTTTGCAGATGTTCAGCGAGTTAATTTACAAACTTAGTTTTCATGAGATGTTTTCATATCGCGAATTTAGGAAGAAAAGCACTTAGCACATTAAAAAGAAACACCAGTTGGTGTGTTTCTGAACTTCCACAGCAGTGCTGACAATGGCTATGTACTGGTTGGATTTTTTTCTGTCCATTGTGACCTCCTTCTTGATCTTACACAGAGGTAATATGGTATCACAGCATATCGTAGACTAGGAAAATAATTGTGGTGGGACAAGTGCAGTATTATCACTTCACAGCGGGATCCAACAGAAAAAAAACATTTGGTCTCAGATAGCAATTTAAAAAAAAAGGAGTTAAAATTGCAAGGATGGTTGGACTTCTGTCCCCCCTTTTAAGCTTGAAGTAGAATCCTCCAGGTTTCAGGCATCATGTCTTTATCTCTGGAAGGGTAAAACTCTGCAATTCTTTTGTTTTCAGATTATGCCTGTGCTGCAGTGCCTTGATCATCAAGCATATTTACCTAGCAGGTTTGTCTTCATTTGAACACCTGCTCTACTTCTTTTCAAGATCAGCAGCGGGATATTGTGGCAAAATCACTGCCTAGTTTATCAATACAAATGCAGCATATGGAGGGAAAAAGTGTTAAAGCAATAGTACAGAGGGATTACCATCTCTTGATGGTAACCGAGTGAGGTTCAGCTTTATCAGAATCTTCTGTGGGGCTTGCCTTTCAGCCTGGTCCTCTGCAATAATTAACATTTTCTTGACAGTAGCTTTTTAAACCTTTTACGTTCTTCAGTGTTCCGGGCACTTCCTATTCTGGAATTGTTTCTAGCATCCCATAGGCTAAGTTAGATGGAGCCAATTTTTCCACCTTTTTTTTATGCCCCCAACATCATCTTGATAAATCAAAACAACCCATTTCTACAGTAAATGTCCTAATAACCATGTCAATATACAGTATTTCGGATTCAGATCTGTCACAAAACATCCTTCAGCCAGCTAGCGGGTGCTGAACCGGTCCATTTGCATAAATGCGAGTGGTTTAAGGACAGCTCTAAATAACACCAACTGCCATGAGTGAAAAGTTGCCATTAGGTGTAGCTTTAAATTCCTACATCCAGGTAATTTCTTCTTAGGCCACAACTTGGTCTGTTTAAGCTTTCATTCAGAGGAACCAAAGCTGATGCCTATCATTAAAAATGATGTTACAACAGTGAACAAGAATGTATTTGCTCACCATTAAAATATACCAGCATTTGAAGTGAATCAAAGCAACAACTGATAATACACAATGCTCTCCAGCAAATGAGACTATGACGTGAGGAATTCACATCACTAAAACTGCACAGGAATCCACTGTTAATTGGATTTTGGTGTCACTACTCTTTCCCTTCCAAAGAACCATTAGGTTGTAAAAGACAATGCACAGTTAAGATACCAATTTTACATCTTAAGAGACATTTAGGACCCCAAGCAGCGGGGTCCTTCCACACCCAAAGACGACGTTGTTTACACTGAAGAGAGACGAGACTTCTGTGCAAAAACCTCAAATATTTCCTGTAGCACTTCCATGTTCCTGGATAACCTCCTATCTAAATACTGACCCCGCGAAGGCTGCTTAACTTGTAGGACTAACAAGTTCCCAACAAGCAGATAGTGTGGATTTAAAATAAATATTTTCCTTGAAGTCCTTTCCTCTCTGCCCAGTCAGGGCGGTGAGGGTTGGACACTCTGAGGGAGCATGCAGTCAATCAGAAAAGTCCTTAAGTGAAAATAAAGACTAAAGACTTACCTTTCGTTATTACAATAATGCAATATATTAATAACAAAATTGAATCACATGTGTCTATTCACATGTCAATAATAGCATATTAGGAAAACAAAGCCATGGGAATGTGGCAGAATGATGTACACTAAACAATTTTTAATACCACTTTCTAAATTCATCGGGTCACTGTAGAAAATTTAAACATACAAGAATGTGAAGTTTTCTGAGACTCTCTGTGAGCATTCCTAAAATTTTCTAAGGAATCAGAATGATTGGTGAAAATTTTCCAAGTTACCCAGAATACAGGTAATTCCCCACTTTAGGTTTAATATTGCTACTCTTCAGCCCCTCACACTTTTAAGAAATACAATTAAATTATTCACTTACCAGTTTGGCCATAATACTTTACACTCCCAAGGAACATAAGGACCACCAGCTTCATTGGACCTAGATACAAAAAATCCATTCTCTATTACTACCTCTTGCAAACAGATCAAGGTAATATCATAATTACTTTTTCTAATTTATGTTCTCCCCTCCTACTTTTCATTTAAACATGAATGCTTAAAATCAGTATCAAGTTTAGATCTCGGCATCCCTAAATCTATACCCATGGATATGTCTAAATTCAAACTTTTCAGCCTTAATACTTAGTGCTTTTTTTAGGGTTTTATTATAGTTCTGCTCTATTTTATGTGAATATCCCACACACTGTAATTAAAGTAATGAACCAGCAATGTTTGTTCCCTGTGTGTCTAGGGGTTCAATGGAGGGAAGAAAGTCCATTGATGCCCAGTACTGACATATTTGCGACGTTCAATTCCCAAGGAGTGAAGAAAGGAGGATGTACTCATTACATCGCAAATTAGAGCATGGACAGAACAGTTTTACAAGTGTAGTTTTAGAGCAGAAACAGAATTTGGATGGCATGTTCCAGGCTCAGAGTATCTAACCTCTCTCTAAATCAGGGCTGCTCAACCTCTGATTTCTTAACTCGGAATGCACAAGTGACTGAGCTGAGTTAGCTGAACAAAGCAACTGAGGGAAATATGTTCCCTGCATATTCAGGGGAAGATGCAGGTGGCAAGAGCTGATGTGGCAGCTCCACCATTCTGATTCCAGATGTTGAGCTTGCGATGGTACTAGCTCAGTGACTAGAATTTACAACTCCAACAGCAAGAATGAACTATCTGAAATCACGGTATTTTATCTACAATATTTTAATAGCTTTTTTAAAACTTAGGAATTCATAAAAGTTATAATAATTTGGAATTTAAATTGGTTTGCTTTTTTAAAGGAAAAGTGCATATAATTTAAATTATAAATCAATTTTTGCTGGTTTTATGCATTGATATTTACTCAGTTAGGAAAGAAACAGCCTGGTAACCAACATTCAGGGTTATTCCCTTGGCTGCCAAATATGCCCGAGGAGTAAACAGATTGATAGGAGCAAAATTTTCACCATTACTGTAGAGAAAGGTTGATGGCATTGCTACCAGGACTATAAAACTTGAATATACAAGCAAAGTTTACACTGGAAGCATCAGTCCTGATTTTAAATGGCTCACATTTGAAAGGTACCAGCACTTTGCTCACTGCTTAATAACTTGTGCCTTGTAACTGCTTTTATCAAACTACAGCAGCTGGAATCTTCACTTGAGTTGTGGTGGTGTTTCGGGGTTGCCATGCATTTTTGACTTCCAAAGACAGAAGGTATGGCAGCTTTGGAAGACACCACCAAAACTGTGACTGCTGCTTCTTTCTTATGAGCATTTAGGGAGCTCTTCTTTTATCTGGGTCAGACAAAGATAGGACAGCTAAAAAAATTTTCAACATGACTACCCTGCTTTCTCAGTATCACATCAAGCTGGTCATACACTGAAGCCCTTCATCTCCCTCACCTTTCCGCTCATGAAACACTCCAGCTTTTGAACACTTTGGACAATTTCAGTTAACTATGGCAGTGGCAGAAGATTCAAGGATATTAAATTCCTGATAGTTTTGTAAAAATCAGCAGCTGGCTAAATTACAGAGAGCTGGCAAGCTCTCCTGTGGAGAGGGAGCCAGGAGAACTTGGTTGTTACCCATTCCATTTGGGAGCCATCAGCTAGTGTGTAGTTTTTACAACTGTCTTTTACCCAGATGGCAAAACCAAAAAGGAGGATAAGAGAGATGTGAGAACAACTGAAGATATTCCAGGATAGAGATGCAAACAGTGTAAGATCTGAAGCTATAGGAAACCTGAATTTGCTAGTTTTACTGGTTTTGGAACTAGTTTCTGACTGTTGCAGATAGGGATGTGTTTTAGGTGAGTCATGCCAGTGGAACTGTGGTGAAGGCTGCCTAGGTGCAGCCACAGTTTTGGCAAGGACAGGAAAAAATAGGGAGATAAATCTTGTCAGCTGAATTCTCTCTGATATATCCTGTGAAAAGGAGCAGAAACAAAAGGAAAAGGTATTGAAAAAACAGCACATGAAAAAGAAGTTACATAGGCCTACTTTATTCCCCAAAGAAGATCGAGGTTCTTCAGATTTTCTAGGGCATGATGTTTGGCAGGTATCACTTATTCTAAGCTGTTTTCAAATGCATTTTTTCAGTGCAAATATAGTTTTTACTCTTCTCACTGTAACTTGTCAAAAACTAACATATTTCAGTAAAAACTAACTACTTGAATACCATGTAACATCTGCTCAAATGACTACTTCAGCACAGGCTATTAGCTCAGATTAACTGTTTTTATTCCATCAGTTAGAATCAGGTTGCTAAACAGTGCAAGTTTTAATGTATGAGCCTGGAAATAAGTATAACTTGACCGTATCCTCGGCAGAAATGCCTGGGTAAATTGAAAAAAAAAACAAAAACAAAACCAAAAAACCCCCAACAGTTTGGCTTTAGAGGTAGCTAGCTATATGTTACTTGTTTCTCATCCAAATCTTACCCACTTCAAGCTTTAGAAAATAAAATTAAAATTTAGAAGTAGCAGTCTTTAAGATTTATCCAACTAAGTTGATTCAACAGAGTTCTTGTATTGTGCCATTGTAATGTTGAACAGATCTCTCTGATGGAGCACATTACAACCTTCCTGAAGCTACTACAGATGAACTAAGATGGCTAATATAGATGAACTAAGATGGCAGGCGGTGTCTACCCTCAAAAATTTATTTCATTCTCCATTTCTCTTTGCTTGCAATTTTTATTTTTACCTAATCCCAGGCTTTTCATGAGAATAATGACTTACCTTAAAAATTCTTTTTTTTTTTTTTTCAAAATGTCAGCTGGCAAATCAGTTTCAAATGACTGCTGCTAAAAGAATAAAATCATATAATGCTTCAGCTGTGTAGGCTGCTGTAAAGCCAACCTCACTGAGTGATGACGAGCAGCTTTTTGACACTACACCAGTAGTAATTTCTTTTACCTAGAGTATAATCTAGAGGAGGAACAAGTTAATAAGGCATACAAATATGTGCATACTTATAGGCTGCCACTGAATTCACGTCAATTTTATTTCTTCTTTCAGCACATTGTATCCCTTACAGTGTAAAACTGTTTTGTAAGTATCCTAGGAAAAAAGAATAAAATTAAAACAACAGGCCTATTGATTGCCATTTCAAACAAATTCTTTCAATGGTGAGAAGACAGTCTCCATGTTTCTACTAGTTAAATCTGAGGATTCCTCTATTTTGCTCAATAGCTGTGTGATCACAGACCATATACAGGCAGTTTCTTCATACTTTGCCATGCTCATGTAACTGATGTGATCATAAGATGTACCTCTGATCACTCATGCGGTATCTTTTCACCACTTATGCAAGTGCTATGCTTACCTTCTACTCTTGTCTCAGAGGAATCCTCAAATTCAGTCCACTTTTAGACAAATCTCCTCACCAGATCATTACTGTCATCATGTTGCTGCTCATCTGACCTGGTTTAGCCCCTCTTATAGCTTGAAGTTTGTACAGACGTTCAGTAGTTGTACTGAACTCTTTCTTTGAAGCGAAGTATCCTTTATTTTTCTTCAAGAATATAAAAAAAAAAAAAAAAGGTTGTAAGACACCAAGATGTATATGCATTTTGTATTAACTAAACATAATACTTCATCAAAACTTCTATCCTGGCTTTTCTGTGAAGTGGGTGATGGTGACTACCTCTGTAGGCTCAGCCTCTCTGCCCTGATCTTAGGCACTTTTTTTTTTCCCACCAAATCCATTTCTATGGCTGCCCCAGGATGCTGAACTTGTAAAAGTAATTTATGTATCCCACTGTGGGATGAGAGGAAAGATAGCTGTGAGCTGACAAAAAGGGATGCGAAAATGGACTAGACCTCCAGCTGCTGACCCACAGAATAGAATGATCAGCACTGGCAACTGGCACAATCTACAACTATTTACTTTAGTTCCCTCAGACTAAAACAGCCCAGGACTGGTTTATTCTTACTTCTTCATATAGCATCCATCTAACTGCAGCCAAATAAAGACAAAACATATTATTCCTAAAAATAGTACAGGATATCATCTCCCATACTTTTCAGAAATAGCAAGTGCTAATTTGAACTGCTTTACAATAAAATCAGGTGCCCCCATATAAATACATAGTGTATGATACATTGGTTCAATTTAAATCATTTTGTGGCAGCTGAATGACATCTAAATTTTTATTGCGATCCTACCAATATGTAATTTTTAAACACACTAGGTTAGGGATTTTGTCTTCCTCTCTGCTTGGAAATTTCAGTTCAGGTTATGGGTATTCCTTCAGCCTAAGTATTTATGCATTTATAGTTGTGTGTGGCATATTTATTATATATTTATAAATGCATATGCAAAATGTGAACCAAAAAAGCAAAATATACCATTTCTGGCCTGACCGGCTGCTTGGCTTTGTTTAATTAGGTTCCTGTTTATTCTATGGAGTGCTTACCCTTCCTAGTTAAGTACCAAGGCTCACTGTGTTATGCAATGTACTGGCATGTTAAGAAGTCGATTCCTCCTACACACAGTTCACAAGACACAATACAACAGGTGGATGAAAGACATGTTTGGAAAAATGAGGTAACAACAAACCAAAGAGGTCAGTGGAAAAAGAGCAGTCAGTTTGCTGCCTACCATGATTGGTTAGCTGATTTCTCTTGCAGATGTTTTGGATTTGCTTGGATTTGAAAGACAGATCTAGAAGCAAGCAAGGACATATATACATGCATTGAGGGAAAAAAAAAAGGGTAAAAAAATGGTATTCAGTGAGCTAAGAATAGTATCCCATAATCTAAATTTACATACATAGGCAGACCAGAATATAACAGATAGTGTATACCAGCACTATGTATTATGTTATAGCTAATTGCACACACTTCTGTGAGTTCTCTTCAGCTGTAAGCTTCTAAGGCAAAGACTACATAATCTCCTATTTACAGAGCACAACACAATGAACCCACAATCCTGATCACAGCCCCTGTATGATACACAGATATTAGAAATCCCCCCTGCCAGGATGGGCTTTTTTTCTTTCCTTTTTCAAGCAGATTTCTCACAACTCCACAGACAGGGCAAACACGTCAGCTGGAAGCACTGCTGAACCAGGTGCTGGTAACCCACACTGTGAAAGTTCAGAAGAATCATTATGCCCGTGAAGTTAATAGCACAATATACAGAACAATTTAATTTCCATTTATTCTGCTTCACGCCAGGCTTCATGTCGGCACGTAACTGATTTGTTTTCAAATCCTTTCTGAGTATTGGCAACGCACAGATGTGTGGGATATGTGTACGCAATGTTTGTAGCCATACCACCTGGGGCAACATCACATGGGATTTGACAAGTTAGGCGGATTTGGGGTTTGGCAATACTTGGGTAAGGAACCCACAAGACTACTGCAAGAGATAATGTTGTGTATTTGTGTTCCCAGTGCTGCTACACAGAAACTCTGACGCTGCCATAAGCTGTGTGGTGCTCTTCCAAAAATAATGGACATCTAATATAGCAAGCATGAAGAATGGCTGGCTGTTCCTGTCCATGTGTCTGAATGAAGTCATTTTCTCAGGAAGAGCAACGCAATACTGAAGCTAGGAGTTTTGGGACTTGTCAGCGATTGTTTTGTGGGGAAGAGATTGAAATGGCAAATGGGAAAGGTGGGAATTTGTGCACAGAAACTGTGAACAATAGCTAAGCAAGCTCCCGGTGCTTTGCAGCCTGGATGGGAGGACAAGCCAAGCGGTGTCAGTCAGCAGCAGCTGGACAGGAAAGAAAATAGGCAGAAAAAAATGGAACCTGTATCCCTAAGGTTTTGAAGGAGTGGCCTGTGGCCAGACATGAGAGGGTTAGGAGAGAAAGAGTGAAATGAATCATGAGCTCAATATACAGAAAATGTAAAAAATGAAGAAAAAAAGGAATGGGCAAGAAATCCCCTTTTCTAGCAGAAAGAATAGATGAGGCAGAGAAACAGTGACAATGTAATTTCATGTTACCTTGCTGCACTGAATGTATTAATAGTTTGATTCGGTTTTGTTATTTGAAATGGAGACAGAAGAAGGGAAAGGGCATAAAATCTTCCTTACAAGCAGAAAAACAGATGAGGCAGAAAAACAACAAAAAACCTAATTTCAAGTTACCTTGCTGCACTGAATGTATTCATAGTTTGGCTCAGTTCTGTTACTTTAGATATACATTTAAGCCTATATTATTCTCTACTCTCCCTTCTCATCCAAAACTTATTTCTAAGGACCAGTTTTTCTCTCAGGCATGTGCATGTAAGTGTTACTACAGTAAAATGCAGTTGTTTATAGGTATCTGAAGGCAAGAGGACTAAAATCTGGTGCAACATAAATCGAGGCAGTTGTTACAGTGTTTTTAGTATGATGAGAACTGACTTTACAGCCTGACCTTCCATTCTGCTTGTTCTAATTGTATAAAGATATTAAAATAGGAAGGTGTTACCCTAAGTTAGACAACATTCTGAAACAACCATGCATTCATTTAATGAATAATAACAAATTTGAGTCTCTGCATTTATGAATACCACTCGGATTAACCTTCTTGTAGACTAAGGATTCATCCTCAAATGACTATTAAGCAAAAAACCTCACCCACAATAAAAGCTGAAAAGATATTTGAATGTATAATAATACTAATAAGCGAACCCATTACTATGATTAAACCTTTAATGTGATTAAAGCATTTTAGAAGGATTCCACCTAAAACTAGAAAGCACAATAGAGCAGGGGAAAAAATCAAAACGTATTCAAACTTGGAAATCAACAGTTCAAGAGATGCAGCTAGTTAATTCATCACTTCTTCAGCTGAGGTATGACTCTGGCATAGCCACTTCAAACCCCGAGACTGGTGTGATGAAGTGAAAAACACAAGTGAGCTGAACTGACAAGAATTTGGGAAAGCAACATGAACCACAGCTAGCAGGGAAAAAAAAAGCACACTTACAAAGAAGTTGGCGTTGTCCTAACATAAAGTTACCGATATTAATATAATCCTCAGTGCTCATGAGGGTTTGAAGTACCACAAGAATAGATCTGAAACCCTGCTGCATCAGTTTGAGAACCATGGATTGTGGACCACTTTCTGGGCATGCAGCAGCCCTGCAGAAATCGTCTCAGCCTTGTTTCTCCAGAGGGAGCTTTTCTTCTGCACAGCTCTGCAGCGTAAGGAGCACAACCTCATTCTAAGAATACCACAGCACTTTGTCGCAGCTTTACATGCTAGTGACATTGGTAGACTATACCATTTTCAAAAGATAACCGCAGAAATGTGTGAAATCATGCAAATGTATATGTCTTCTGGGAAAAGTGAAGTGATCCTTAATTTTTACCAACCTGGGTAAAGATTAGCTCTAGAAAGTTCGTATTATCTATTTAAGAGAATTGTCACTAAGATCGGACCCAACCTTCTTATGCAAAAAGTTACTGAATTAGATCCTCAGCTTGTATAGATTCAGGCTGCTTCACTGAAATCAACATGCTGTTGGGAATTAGTGTCAGCTGAGAATCTGGCTTGCTACACTTGGGCTCAAGAGGTTCAAAATTAACTAAATGAAACATGGGCTACATGAAAAGCATATCAGAAGATACCTCTGTGCAGAAGAATAACACTCCAAGCTGAAGTCTGATACCAAATTCACCATACATCACAGAAACATGGAAGTGGATGGGACCATCTGACTTCCAAAGTCCACCTTCCTGGTGTTTAGTCCAGAGAGGTCAAAAGATCATCCACTTTTCACATACCCATATACCACAAGCTAAAAAATACTTCCCAATACCCTACTACAAGTTTTCAGCCCATAGCAGAGACCAAAAGCTAGACTTTTTTCTTTTTTTTTTTTAAATGAATGACAGTAGCTCTCTTCACAGATGAGCTTTAGAAATAGTCTACCTCCCAAATTAGTTGCATTCTGTTTCCTGTTATTGCCTCTAATGCCCTACAGCAATCTTCCTCTGTATATTTGAAAAAAGCAAAACCAAACTGGGAATACTGCTGTTGTCCAAACTTGAGCCCATATTCCCACTACTTTAGTAATACAGTTTCTATTTGGGATGGTATGCAACACTGACACCAAAGAAATCAAGAGACGGATTTAGTAGGACCATGCTGTGATCTCAAGCTGACAAAAAACAAGCCATAAAAGGGCTCTACAAAGTCTAAAAACTCAAGAAAATAAATCTTTAAAGCAATTGTTGTTTATAATCTTTTTTTTTAGAACTGTATACTAGTTTTTGTGCAACATGCCTTTTTAATGGTATCTGGCTTAACTATCACCTATTAACTGTGTCTTTGAAAATAAGTTAATGTTGCCACTCCCTATATTTTTCAGAAATTAATGGAATGGGATGTACCCATAAAATGATCTTTAACTGCACCCATTTTCTTGTATCTGCAGATTTCATCCAATCTTTGTACTTGATTCTAAGCTGAAGATTCTCCTGAATAAAGTCCACATATTTCTAAGAACAAGCAGTTCAGATATTTCTATTCTGGTTACCACCATACCACAAGAACTGAAATAGCATCAATTAAAATTGTCATTGACCTCTTACAGAGCACTGATATAAGTGCCATTGTCCCTGTGTCCCAGCTGCTTTTTATACAACGGGGTATTTGATTTCCTCTGAACATTTGATAGAAAGATTAAACTGTCCAATGTTTCCAATTAAAAACAGTTTGTGTTCTACAGTGGATTTAACTACTTCATTAAATCACTCGTTATAGATCTCCTCACAGCGCTATTTTCAGTTCTTTCCTTCAATCTGTAAATTTTTCACTTATGGATCTAATAAAATCATCAGGAAGCTTATATTTCATTCATATGCCAAGTATCACAAAGATGTAATTAAAAATCATTACCACTATTCCATCTGTCACTTCTGTGCGTTGTCAGTGCACCTGACTCCTCTGTATGCAGAGTGTTAAGAAGTCTGCAAATTAATGCAGTGTGAACAGAGAAAATGTCCGTGTTATCTAGACACAATTTAAACTCTGCATTTTTTTTTACAACATCTCATACTGCTCTTTCT
The DNA here is from genome assembly GCF_035582795.1 of Mycteria americana. Taxonomy (NCBI): domain Eukaryota; kingdom Metazoa; phylum Chordata; class Aves; order Ciconiiformes; family Ciconiidae; genus Mycteria; species Mycteria americana. The sequence goes on along the minus strand of NC_134367.1, from coordinate 130,869,331 downwards.
CAACCCTAGGAATTTCTGGTCCAGCGCACAACCAGTGTACCTTCATGGGAGTGAAATGTTTCTCCTTTCTTTTTGGGAATATTGCCAATACACTTCCTTGCCTCTTTCGGATGCAACTATCCTTCTTCGTGTCTCTGTTTTGTTCCATTTAGATCACCGTAATGTTAGACCCTTTCTGCTGATGTGTATGCATGCAGAATTAATAGACTTCATCTACTACAAAAAGATGTTGGCAGGAGTTTTGTTGGCAGCAGACAGAGTAAGCACATAACTCCCTTAGTGGCTTAGTTACCTTGGTTGCCAGCCACATTCAATATTGGCCTCAAGGTGCTTCCTCTTGACCTTTAAAGCCTTGTGGAATCTCGACCTGAGCGCTTTCTCCAAGGCAGCAATTCCCTCACCTTTCTGAGTGCCAAACAGGCTTGCCTGAGTCCTCTCTGTCTCACCAGCAGATATACAAATGCGCCCAGCTAACTAGCAACTTGACTGCATCTACCATCTTTCTCCTGCAGAAATGTCCAATCTACTGTGATCACCAAAGTTACAGAGATTGCATTGAAGACTCTTGCCCCTTTTTTCCCCCCCCAAAATGCGGGTTTGGCATCCAAAGTTACACTGAAGTCCTTTATTTTTATGTAAATGCTATATCTGGTTGTTATAAATTAAAATACAAATCAAAGTTGTCACTCTCGGTCACACTCTTCCCTTAACAAAATAATACTAAGCTTTAAGAAATAGGTGACAAGCATACACTGATCCTGATGGCAATTCATATTACTGGATGAAAAGAGTAAAAATAGTGAGCGCTCTTTAGTATAAATCAATCCATGTAATCTACCTTTATTTCAATCCAGTAAAACTGTCAATAAATAAATCATGGTTGTATGCAATACGTAATTCAAGGACAACACCAATTCCTTATTCTTTTGACCCTCACATCCATGAGTAAAACCATAAGCACTCTCATTGGCTTGTATACCAACTAACAGGTCTTGATTCTGCAGTGCTTGTATATGTGTGCTCCTCTTCGTAGTCACAACCTGCCCTACCTAGTATGCAAAACCATGCTTAGTAGCAAAGTATTTGCTGGACTGCACCTAAGAGCAGGATTTACATTTTAAAAGTTTTTACTTTAACAAAATTAGGTTATATTCTGAAAATAAAACACAACTTAAAACAATTTATAGCCAGCTTTTGGGGGGAGAGGTCTAAATTATGTTAAAGATGCGGTAGTTACCTGAATATCCTTTCTGCCTTATGATCCGTTTGGCCTTTATGGCACTTGCCTCAGTACTGCCAATAGTAACAAAACCTAGCAAGTAACAGAGTTTGCATCTATAGTCGTAAAAGCATCTGCAAAACAATTGTATGCAAATATGCAGTCACAATTGCATTTCAAAACACTATTTTAAGAACCAAACTCAAATTACTGAAAAGACTGTTTAAACAATAGTCAATAAATATGTTCACTAAAATAAGAATTTTTTTTTCTTTTTTATTTACTTTGCAGGGGATTTGCACATCAGTCCTCTCACAAAAATGGTTTTCATAGATAAAAATTTTAAGCTTCTTTTTAACCAGTCCATACTTCAGCTTCCCCGTAAAAGTTCAGCTTTTCCAAATATCACTTCTTGGGAAAAAACTTACAAACATTGTTTCCAGAGAAACACATAGTTGTGTTTGAATGGAGGGCAGAGCTTGTGTTTTTAAAATCCTGGTTATACTTAAAGTACCGAAACAGGCCTGCATTGCAGAAGGCTTATTTCTGAGCATTAAAAGACAGCATGAAATGAGAAAGCTGATCCCGGCCTCTTTTCATCTTACTGGAAAGTTTGGCTCAACTCCAATCTTCCCTCAGTTTAGGGAGTGGTTAACAAACTACGTGTCAATATAAGAAAACAAAATTAAAACAAAATTATTCAGCCACTTTACCTTTCCGAGATAATTTTCCTTGAGGTCTGTTTCCTAGTCTTATTCCATGTGCCAGAGCTTTCTGTGACAGTCACAGGTTAACATAAAGTGAATGTGATAAAAACCGCAAGCGATACCTTCACTGTAATTGCTGCTACAGGTACACTGTAATTGCTAGAAATAAGCAATCATTTTTATCATAGTAGAAGGTGTGGTTTAGTTTGCACTTGTCAGAGGGTCTGTAGGAGTTTTCACAACAGAGAATCAACACTGCTTTTATTTTAGCAACAAGAGCTGTTCAAGTGATGGTATTTAAGGAATGAGGTCACATATTCAAGCTGTTTAGATACAACAGTGTTCAAAGATGTCAGTCAGGCTCCAAGTAGATAAAAAGTGCATCAGCTTATCAGCCAGGCATTTCTAGTGCTGGTGCGCTTCTCGCATTTAATAAAGCAAGGCATGCAAAGTGAACTCCATCCTGGCACAGAAAGATGCTTCTGAAGGCCTTTACGCTGTATAGCACAGTTAGAAAGTACGAATTACAAGACGTCTCTGAATGCCTACACTTCAATGGTTCAAGAAAAAAAAATCAGCGTTCTTACCTGAATCAGTAGTTTTTCTCTGTATTAGGAGAGATTTCAGTAAGACAGATGTTGCAGCAGGAAATCCTAGGCAACCAAATACATTTAAATTACTATATTGGTGAAACTTATTCAGTAGTGTAAAGTACTAATCTGACTTTATAACTTCATCCAGATATATTTAACTAACACGGAAGATTTGGCCCAAGATTTTTGGCCAATGGCAGAATATATTTGAATGTTCCCATGCATCCACAGAAAGACCAATATCTACTCCTTTAAGTATCCCATTATGTAAAAAAATTGGGTCAATGGCTGACACAGTCTGAAATTAGTTGGTATGAGTGTAACCTCAGTAGAAATTTGCTTGATCACAACTAGACTTAAATTTGATCTTTTCTAAAAAAGATCAACAAATTGTTGATAGTCAGGTGGTCCAAACCTGATTTACCATATGCAATTCAACTGAAATCAACAGGATTATGAACACTGATACCAAATTTTATTTGGCCCACAACCTTGGCAATAAATTTCTTTTCAAATGCACTCAGTTAAAAGAAAAGTCTCCCTTTTCCTAAATACATGTAGCATGACCACGCAGACAAGTTTATCTGAAAAATTTAAATTTTGTCTCCCAACATACATAAATCCAATGTATTTACACTCCTGTAAATTTCTCCTTAATGGTTAGTAAGCGATATGTCTTTTCTCAAAACACATTTTAGAGAGAGTATTTGCCACTGAATTTTTTATAAATATATTTCTGATATGTGTTTAAAGTATAATTTCTGTTACAATAGAGTCAAAAATTAGGCATTATAATCACTTCTCTGAAGAATTTACACTGACCAAGGCTCCATCCTGAAAATATTTTTACATGCATGAGTTCAGTAAAAGTATTCACATAAACAAAGTAATTCATGTGTATAAATGTTGCGGACTTCAGCCAAAAAGATGATAGCACTCAGTACAAAAACACTGAAATTGTCTTTAATACACGCAGGATAAACCAGGCTGTCAGGCAGTGATCTGTATTAAATTTTTATGAAACAGGTTATGCCAAATGTATTTCCTCTGACTTCATAAATGCGAAATTATTTATTTCCTAGCAGATACTTCCATTAGGCTTTAGTAATTTACATCATTACCAAGATATCAAGATTAGGCCTTTGCACTGGTAAATATTTCAATAAATCTTATTATTAAGTTTCTAGCTTCCCCTAAATTGTATTTTACTGTTTGTGTATTGAAGCAACAAGATTGCAACAGCAATGAAAAATATTTACAGCCTAGTTTGATTTACATTGCTTCATGTTTACACAGAAGAAAAAAATATTCAACAAGCCTCACCTGTACATGTGACTTTTACTCAAGGAAATAAGCCTGTGTTGCTTAACAGCAATACTTAGGTGCATAAAGAATTAGCTCCAAAGAGAGGACCTGATTTTCAGGAATTAACCCTGAGAACTTGCTGAAACGCCTGCTCCCATTATTTTTGTACAGCCCCAAGGGACTGTAGAATTAGCCCTAGTACGATACCAGAAATCCAAGAATACTTAAGTATCATTGAAAGATATCACAACTTCAGACTTTTCCAAGTGTGATCTTGTTTAATATTTGTTATGTTAAAGAGGAACAGAGAAGATGGATGGGTAAAAACCTTTAATAGGGACTGGATTCACAGCAGTCAAGCACGCTGCATGATATAATCCTTCAATTCAAACTATTTTTCAAGCATAAAAAATATCAAGCAGCAAGTTAAGCAGAGAATTATTTCACTAAATTCTGACCAAATAAAATTAACAAGTCAGTAATTACTGCTTTCCCATTTTTAACCTGGACAGCAACCATCTGAACTGTAAGATATTCAGTATTTATCTCTAGACAGAAAGAAGAAATGTGGAATGTCCAACTGTAGAAACAATCAGTGAAAGTACTGCCATAGAAAGTGAAAGTACCGAAGGGAGCAGCTAGTGCAGCAGACACTTAAAAATTAATATTTTCTGTTTGGGGAAAAAAAAACCATTCATGGACATGACTAAAATTATTCTTGTTCATTTCCACACTGCTCATTCTTTCCTTTCTCTCCCCCTACCAGTAGTGGACATCAGAGGTAATTTTTGTCCTTTCCTTGTTCCAAAATGAAATTAAAGCCTGTCTGAAAAAGACTGATTTTTGTTTCAGGAACTTTCATCTTGCTCTTTTGGCACTGTTCGTTGTCTCCTTTGTTTAGCCTGTGTATGTAGTCTATGTACCTGAACCTGCCCCAAAAACAAAATTATTACTTAGGCTAAAAATAGAAAGCAAATTGTGTCTGGTCTCCCTGTTGGAAGTAGAAATTGTTTACATTCATTGAAAAAGAGGCAAACCTGTTGCTAGCTACTGGAAATATCTTTCCAAGCCTGATTGAAAGACAGTCTCCCTAGACAGTAAGTCCCTGGACAGTCTTCCTGCTCTCCAAAAGCTCCCACTGGATATTCTCCTTCCTTCTGAACTCTCCCCATGGTGGAAGCTGACACGGAGAGGCACAGAGCTCTTATTGAGGAGCGTTTACATTAACATTGGTTGTACACACAAATTTCGCTCAGGAAGGCTAACAATAATGAGTTAGTCCTTCAGTTAAGGTAAGCTGTCATGGTGACTTTTTTGGTCTGGGTTTTTTTTGGAGTTTGTTTCTTGGTTTTGTTTTGTTTTTTTCCCCCAAGCATTGTGGCATTACACTGAACATCCATGTTGAGATATGACAGGTTAGAGGTGACAAATGCTTAATCTCTTAGACTTATCCAAGCTGCAGAATTGTATGAATGCTGGAAATGTGGTTTTCAAGCTCAAACTGTACTACCTTATTACACAGCATCAAGGCTACATTAATAAGGATTCTGATGAGCATATTTTTTTCTAAGTTTTTGACCAAAACTCTCTTATCTGTACAATACAATAAACATCTCAATAACCTCCCAAACAAATGAAACCTATCTTAAGCTGTCCATTAAGCACTTTTCAACCAAGGTAATTGACTTCCATTATAACCAATTTGTAGGGTACTAAGAGCATTTTACCACTTCATTATTTCATGTTATCAAAATGCTGGGTGATCTACATCGCTTAAATGTCTCATTTCATGGCTGAACAAAAGCTATCAGGGTGATTTTACATATCTGATTCAGAAAATCTGCCATTGCTTCTTACAGATGGAGTTCAAATAGAAATGAACGATTGAGTCTATTTCAGTTATTTACCAGATATACTAGCAATTACAAGTGTTTCTAATTTTCTCTTAATTGAAGGTACATGACAATTGTGCTACACGCTGTACTTATTTTGGCCAGATCCTCAGCTACAATAAACCAGCAAACCTCAATTACGTTAATTAACCTGTGTAATTTAGGCCAACTGGATGTAACTGCCTTCAGGATTTTTCTATATTTTTATGCTTGTCCGTGTTAATATACTTATTTCTTGTGGAGAAGCAGAATTACTAACTGTAAATGCAAACAGAGCAAAGTCCAGAAGAGTGAGCCTAGAACAGCCTCTTCAGTTCTGTACTATTATTGGGACAGCCTCTTCAGTTCTGTACTATTATTGGGAGACATCACACAACAGCTTTGAAAAGAAATACCCCAAAATTGGAATGCGTTGTCATCTTTCAGTCAGCCACAGCATATATTACCTCACAAACCATTCTTGCCTTTGACAGCCACAGCAGAGCCTTCTCTGGTTTGAGCTTTTGCCAGCAGATCTCTGAAAATGGTGTCAGGGAACTGATTTAGCCCAGTCACACAATGATGCTGAGTAACTCTGATCCTCACCGGGAGTCATTCTGCTGCTGTCACTTCTGAGTCATTACATTTTCTGAGGAAGTAGCCTTCTCTGCTACCTCAAACTTTCTTTGCTACATCAATGCTGAGTTCAAAGTGTGCTTTGCAACTTCCCACAATAAAACAAAACATCCAAATAGGTTCCTTTGGGGAAGGAACAATAGCCGATCCCTAGCCATGACTTACTAAATACATCTACCTTCTTTTTGTTTCTTTTCTTTACACAGGAGTCAAATTCTTTTTTAAAATCATACATCCAAATCCTCAAAATGAAAACTTTCTAAAAGCAACTTTTGATCTCACTTCAACACTCTCTGCCTTCATTCCCTTTGGTCCACATCATCTTCCCCTTTTCCTCTATATCTATTTCCATCTTTCTATGCTTGTTTCTTTCTAATTTTTTATGGTTTTTAAACAAAAACATATTTGAATTTTTTATTTTGGGAAATAGTGATAAAATTCTTTGTTGGATAGTAAAGAGGACACACAGCTTTGAGGTGACATCACATCTTCTCCCCCAGCCTTAGATTCCAGACTACCCCAACTCCTTAGAGAATCTTTCCACTGAGTTCCACAGACACTAAATCTTCATACCTTGACTTCACCACCTTACAGACACACACAAGGCACTATTCTATACTACAACATGCTTTACTGTCCTTTCTGGTTTACTTCTAGAGTAGTAAACAGCAGAATTAATTTTCTATCTACTACTTGCCTTCCTTTGTAAACATAAAATTTATCTCCATATGTCACCGAGTTAAACCAAGTCAATTTATTGTTTAAGACTGTGGATTTCTTATTCAGTGCCAAGAGAGATGATAATGAAAAGTCATACTGCTCTGTGCATATAGATACAGCTTGGTGGAAGAGGGAAGGAAGGTAGGGAAGAGTGACAGCTCAAAGCTGTTTGATGCTTTCCGTCAAGTGCGGCCTACTTATTGAAAGTGAGTTCTCTGGAAGGCCACTTCCAAACCATCGATATTTACAGATTTTGTTACCTTCCAGGCAACTTAAGCCATTGTGCAATCTATAAATACTTGTGTCTTCACAATTAGGTAAGATCACTCCATACTGTATAAAGTTTTACATGTCACTCATTCTATGTAGGCTACCAACATTTATGTTCTTAGACCAATGAAGTCTTCAAACCATAAGCACTAGCATCTGAATCCTTTCAGAAAAGGATATATAAGCATAAGCCAAGGAAGAAGCAGTCATAAGAAGATTTTTTCAGCTCTGAAAATACCAAGTCATGCTCTGCAGAGTGCTGAAATGACTTTTCTTTCTCAACCAACCTATGTGATGCCTTTGCAACACTGGCAAACCACAGATAAGCTTTCGATAATAGCTCCTTTTTAAAACTTCACACATCTGTGAGAGTCCAAGCAGTTGATGGGCATTGCGCCACTTCAAGTTTTGGTCAGGGGAAACTCTCTCTCACTTGCAGCGTGCTCAGAGTTAATCACCTCCTCGCAAAACAAAACATACTTCTTTGGATTGAGCTTCAAACTGACGAGAAGCTTATCACAGACCATTAACAAATGTAATGTTTTTTTGTAAAAAAAATTCACACACACCAGGATATCACTCAGCTCTAAGAAACACGCCATGTAAAGTTCTCTCAAATATTTGAGATGTACTAAGCCGAAAACTGTAGCTTAAATTAAAATACGTTTACCCTCCTGTGAAAGTAGGTTTCTCTTTTCCATCCCCCATTGTCCTTCACACATTTTCACCTGCCAAAGCACATTTTTAAAACCGGCGCTGGGGCAATTTCTTCCCATAGACACCCCGGTAGGAACCCCCAATTGAATAATCTCTGCATTCTGTCTTTCACCACAGTGTAGCGGCATAACCATACTGGGCTTTCAGAAGAAGTTGATGTCTGCATCTGCTTGGGGACTCCGTATACTTTGAAAAAAAGCCAAATCTTCCCAGGTTCTTCAGCTTTGAAAAAAGCTTACCTGTATTAAAAGGGTTTCCCTTTCCTGCCTTATAGCCTCACTGAAATAAGGATGTACTGTTGATATGGACAGGCTTTTTTCCTAATTGAATTGTAAGGGTTTCTTTTTTTCCCCTATATAGACAGCACTATTCTCAGTTCATGAATCTCCCTCATTCTTTTTTCAAGACCTCAAAAATGAAATATTGACCCAACACTTCCTACAAACACTGTGACATCGCGTATGCCAAGCTCTCTGCAAATAGAGTGCAAACATGGGACATCAGGGAACTTACTCCACAGAGTTTTCCTTGAAGTTGGAATTACTTGCTAAGCCTGAAAGATAAACTAAAATTTTACATTTCTTAACCTTATCAACAAAAAAGCTGTTTGTTTTACATATTCTGTATCATGAATATCTGGAAATCTGAAGCCTTCTAAAAATGCAGATGGTGGGCTAAAACAATGTCAAAAACGTGAGGGTTTGCAGTCTCTTCTCTCTCCATGATGTTTACACAGCATGTTTGAGTGTGCACAGCTGTAGCTGCTTAAAGAAGAGCCAGGTAGTCATGATGGTTGCAGAACGTAAGTGTCCAGAGCCTGGTAGGTCACAAGCAATGAAGCTAGCCATGTCTTGTTACTGCCTTGGGGATGAACAGTGTTGGGGCAATTTTCTCCCATAGACACCCCAGTAGGAATTCTCACTTGGTAACTGAAAGGTCTCCCTGTTACCTCTTGGTCTCACATGGTTACAGCGCAAGAGCTGAGCACAAACCCTATAGATAATGAGTAATCATCTAAAAAGATACCGTGCTGATTTTCCCAGTGAAATGTAGCAGCTACAGAAAATCCATTTACAGCCTGTCAAGGATGGGTGAAAGAAAGAAAGGAAAATCACAAAGGAGCTAATTCTTCATCTTTTTTCCTTTTTAGTCATTAGTCAGAGCCCATTAAGCCCAGCTCCAAGTCCCCTATTAAGGACAGAAGACCCCTGCAGATATAATGGGGAATTTGAATGTGAGGAGACCCCTCGCAGCAGTCTGTGCACTGCCATCTGCCCACCACCAGCTTACTGTTGACAATGCTTCATTACCGTGAATATCTTCGATTAGGGATCTTGAGCCAGCTGTGCCCTCTTGGTTTGAGTCTTGCAATGTGTCACTGCAGCAATACAAATATAGCCAGTCCATTACTCTCAGGTTGTCTGACTAAGCAGCTTTTGGCTGAGAAAATGTTCTGTTATTCCACCACTGGGACCAAATTTTTATTTCAGATATAATCCTGCAGTCTTAGCATTTCCTAGTTAGGGCTACACTTCTGAAAATCCAAGGACAGACTTAGCCCTTACTGGGTAAATGCTGGTGAACAGCTCAGAAAGGAATCCACAACTGAGCCTCTTTTTTCATCCTGAGAGTTAATAAAGGGATGACAGGACACACAAAAATGGACAGAAAACCACGTTAAAGATACTACAGAATCAAATTCTATTCTCAGTAAAATATTAACTAGAGATATTCTGCAAGAATTTGCTAAATCTAGTACTAAAACTACTTGTCTTTTCAAGGGTATGGAGAAATATTCAGTAACCCTGAGTCAGGTGTTCCTGGTTATATATAGCAGTACATAATAACTACATAATACAGCAGTAATCCCACATGCTGTAATTTTAATACAATATTGACTGATGCTTTGGAACACAATTCATAACTTAACGCTAGCTTTTTATTTACTACTTAAGCAAAGTTTTACTACAGAAAAACTTCCTGACATAAAATATATTAACTGCAGAAAGCTTGCCTCTCAGGACGGTAAATCTGGTGCCAAAAAGTAAGTAACTTCTTGTGTGTATGGCAATAATGTGGCAAGCTCTTGTAGGCTGACTACAGATATCTCCCTCTTTACATTCTGCACACACTCAGCTCTATACTGCATGAGCTGTTTTTGTTTGCAGATGACAGGGTTTCTCAGCAACGTAAGAATGTGAAGTAGAAACAGCATGTATCAATAAGAACAAAGCAAAAAGTCAGTCTTGGTTTCCTTTCACAATCTGGTAGTTTTCCTCTCATGCTTTTCCCCTACTATGCTTTTTGCCTGCAGATTACCCAACAATTTTCAGAGCTCATCTCAGGTGCACTCCTGCTGTGTACACAAAAATGCCCAAAAAGAAAACGGGAAATAAAGGGCATAAATATAAGTACATAGACAAAATGGTTCTGCTTCACATGCAACTACAAAATACATACAAACAGATCTAGGTCCTCTTCTATATTATTGGGAAAATCTCAAACCTGATGCAGTTTTAGGTCTATCGATAAGCAGAATCGCAGCTTCTTAGCTTAGATCTAATATTCATCCCACCTGGATATTATGAGTGCTTCTGAGTAATCACACTGGTTTCATCTGACGCAAGAGTGGATAAGTTATAAAGGGCTCTAATGATCAGTTTTAAAGTTCTGGGAATATGTATGCTAGAAAGCTATTTAACTCTTTTTTTTTTTTTTTTAATGGTTATGTCTTGGAGTACAACCATTGGTCTCCTTGGCCACATTTGACTGCAAATAACATTCCTCAGTACTGATGTCACCATATTAATTAGCCTTTAAATGCAGCCCCCTGCCACTGAGAGCTGCTTCTTCACCATCACTGAAATTAATTATCTTTTGCATTAAGCCTCTAACTGATAGGCAATGAGGTGAACTACAAAAAAAAAAAAAAGGCCCGATGTAGCCAACACCAATGTGGTCTCTGTCATTCATGCAGCCTCTCTTCAGCCTAGGAGAAGCAAGAGCAGCCTTGAGACTCAGCACTTTTGGGAGGGTCCAGCAAGCTATCTCAACCATAATCACTTACCAGCTCTAGCTTTGTTTGCAGAAGTTGAAACCAAGTGGAAACCAATAGCAACAAAAACTCCTCGCCGCTCAGTTCGATTTGTCCTTTAACGGCTTATTCTGGGGAAGGAAAGAAACTTGTTGCTGGACACCCTTCACGCCTTCACAAAAGGAGTACAAAAGAAGGAAAGAAGTCATGTCTCAATTTCACTATTCCCAGCAGGCTTATGTCCTGCATACTGTCAATCCAGTCCTGAATATTTATATCACTACCAGTCAACAGACTGTGTTCTTTCACAAACTGCCAGCTGAAGTGATTTCTCACAGCCAAGCAGCTGCTATTCTTCTCTGTCCTTTCCAAGGGCTCAACTTCACAGTCACTAGATAGAGAAAGATCAGGCTAAACAAGGGGAAAATTCACATGTTCTTAAGTCTCAAAACAAAAGAGCAGACAGATTCATGCACAGTCAGAAGGATCAAGGGCACAAGAAGCAATCAATTTTTTTGATCCAAGATCTTCTGGAAGAGGAGTTGTATTAGGAGACTCTATAGAAATAAAATCAACATTTTGGTAACTAGGCCTGTGAAGAGGGTGGTTTGAGCATCACAACGGAGACGACATTTAGCTGGCCACATGCCTGCCAGTTTGAAGGGATCAAACACACTGCCTGATAGAGGAGATGATGGATTTCAGAACAGTACAGGAACTGTAACTCAGCACTTCCAACACACTGGATGTAACCCTGATTGTTCATCTAACATGTTTGCCACATGACTAAAGAAACTGGGATAGAAATTCTTTTTGTCGGTGTCATTCCTCTATTTCGTCATCTCTTATATTACCATATGACCAGATGGGATAAGTGTCAAAGTTTTAAATTTGCAGCATCTGTCCCACCCTTTCTTAGCAGGATGTGGGGAATATAACGTTTTACTAGTAATACTTGAAGAAGTTATCTTGTAAAGAGAGTCAGAGACCTATGCTGTGACTCATTCGTCAGACAAAAACTAATTCAGCCTGCTTACAGTATGGAGCCAGAACCAACTTCTCAGAATGCTTTGTTTCCAAAACTTCCCTCTAATTGAGGCAATTTACTTATCCAGGATAGTTCAATTTTATTTTAATAAACTGTCTTCTGAAACTGTTATGGAATTTCCTCATGCTCTGCAGAAGGAGGGTTCTCCTAAGTAATACTAAATACAAATCTTGGGATGTTAATTTTCATTCCTCTCCTAGGCTACCCACTGTTTTTGACAGTGGGCCACACTCAAGGACATTATCACTCAAAGAAAATAAATTTTCAGATAAGCACATATTCATTTTCCTATTCTCTAGCATGGTCCACAGACTCATGACAGTGGCATTTCACAGGAGCGTGACTCCAAGGTGAAGACAGGATCATCTTTGAAAAGTGATCTTTGAACAAATAGAGATTATTATATATACTCTTCATTGTTCCCTGGATATTGAAAAAACATCATTTTGCTAAAACTGAATGACTAATATGAAGACTTTGAAATGCTTGTACCATACAGTTCAGAGAAGGCTTCCTGCAGTTCCATTAAAAATAAAAAAGAATTAAAAATATGACTCCTAGTATCTTCATCTCTACCGATCAGGCCTTACTCCAGCTGGGGACACTGATTTACCCCTGCAAGCCAGTATTTCCTTCTGCCACAGCCAGCTAGATCCCCTCTTCCAAGACACAGCAGAGGACTTCCTAGAAGAGTGAAAGCTTGTGGTCCCTTCTGCACTATGTTTCACAGACTCAGAGGCCATGTGCCTGGCATTCAAAGTACTTCCATGTCTACTAGAGCAAGCTGCAATTCAGGTGCTGACAGATAACACCACTGCTATGTTCTGTTAGGACTGGAGGTTTGCTCCTGTACAGTGTTTAACTTTTTGGCTATGATCTTCTATTATGAGGCCCAATATTTCCTAACTTCATCCCCAGCCCAGGCCTATGATGGACTACTTTGACAGTACATGTATGCACTGCCTATGAGCCATACCATTGTATGTGTATCTCAGCTCTCTGTTTGTCTAGAACAATAACCAGAAAAAATGTTGATGAAAAGATAAAAGTATTTTTTTCCCTTTTTTTAAAGTCAATATTAAGTTAGCTGTCTTGGAGTAGGCCCTAGGACCTAGATGAAACAGTTATAATAAAAATTAAGAAAAGATAATAGCTACCAACCATAGAGCAAACTGTGAGCCCTGTTCAAAGGTGGTAAAAAGAAAAATCTAGAATATAAACCTTACTTTTCTCCTGCTTCTGAAGCAAAAGACAGAATGGGAATGAGTTCAACCTACTCCAGTCACTGCTAGATGATGGATGACTTCATTCATTCAAGTTGTAGCATTCCCTGAGGTTGCCAAGACTCAGAGGAGACAAAAACTGCTTCTGCAAATTCCAGCACAGGTCCACAGGGTTTGCACCACAACAGGACAGCTCTGCAAAGCCTGCTGTTTCTTTACTTGGGAAGCACTCTGGTGCACGGGGGATAGATATTACAGAAACTATTAAATGGCCAGATGGACCCTAACAGAATTGGAAACTGTTGGTTCAAAAAAGTAATGAAGCTGCAAAGACGCTTTACCAAATTTGGCCAAGTTAACTTCAGACTTGGTGGTTAAAACCTCAAACAAACGGATTCCAACAATACTGTTTTTTCCAGCTCCCAGTGTCTTCTAGCATAAGCAGCAGTGCAGTTTTAGGCTTCTGGTTCTTTTATGCAAGGGAAACCTCTGTTATTCTGGTGCTACTGGAATGGAGAATAGTTTCTGCAAGCAAAAGAGGAAGAAAGCTGCAGTCACATGCAGTGTCACACAGATGAAGTCATACACTGGCATAACAGCAAGTGTTGTCAGTTGTCAAAGGCCATCTGTAGCCAGCAGACTTAAACTGTCATCCTGTAAAAAGATGCAAACAAGCCTAATGGGAGATTGCATTATCCTCTCCCTGGCATTCAATCAAATGAAGCTTGTTCCCTGAACAGATATAGAAAACAAAGGGCTACATTCTTTCATTTTCTTTTTTTCTTTTTTAAAAAGAAAATCATTATTTTGTGGCAGTTGATACATTTTCAAAATGACAGGAAAAATAGGAAGAACCAAAGAACTCCAGAACTGAAGAGTCACTTGTCAAATGTGGGTTGTGTATACTCATTTGCTGCTATGGGGAGAGGGGGATTGCTCCACTGTTTGCTCTGCAGAATGGACTCACAGACTTTTGATTTGAATCATTTAGGGGTTTGCTATGTAAGCAATTTGACACTCTGTGTGCTGTCTCTGCTTTTGGGGGCGGGGGGAGTTTTTTTGCAGTGCCAAACACAGTGTGGGAACTGCTGGGAAAGGATACTAAATAAGAGCTCCATTCCTTGGAGCAGGAAATGGATACACACTTAGAGATGATGCATTAAGCGTTCCTGAGGGAAAGTATAGTGATGGCTCCCAGTACACTTTGCGTATCCTCCAGCTGGTGTCAGATTTCCAAATCAACCTGCAACTGAAGACAGGAGACGTGCTCAAGGAGAGGTACACATTCCACCACGTGTAGGCCCCAATGATGCAAGAAGGGAAATATTGCTATTCTCTATTCTAGGAGGCAAAGATAAATGTGCTTGTTTGGTTGGTTCTAGCGCAGGCAGGGGCCAAAGAAGAGGAGCACTGAAAACTGAAAAATGAGTCTTGGGATCTGTGCCTGGTACTGATGCAAATGAAGGTGAAACTATACAAACACCAACACAATCAGACCATTCATCATTCCTTCATTAGCGGCTTTTCTTTGCAACACCACCACCAAAGAAAAAACCTTCCCTCTTTTTATGAACGACCAAGAGTATTGAAAAGAAAGCCTAATTGCTGAGTGTACAGTATGCACACTGTTTGTAAGACCGTTTGTTATGCAAATAAGATAGGCCTGAATCCATAGGTGGTGTTAGTGTAATTCAATTTACACAACCTTTGTAATACAGAAACTTACTGAGTATACGATATGGAATCTCAACTCATGGCAAAACAGTTGCCTGCTACTAACAGAAAA
The DNA here is from genome assembly GCF_035582795.1 of Mycteria americana. Classification (NCBI taxonomy): domain Eukaryota; kingdom Metazoa; phylum Chordata; class Aves; order Ciconiiformes; family Ciconiidae; genus Mycteria; species Mycteria americana. The sequence continues at coordinate 130,854,202 of NC_134367.1, read as the reverse complement.
GCTTCCAACTACAGTGCTAAGGCAGATACAAACTCTACACTCCAGATGAAATCTGTTATCTTGCTCAGATTTCCAGGAAAGGTCAGATTTCCATAATAGATGCAAATCTAACATGCTAGCCTTGCTTACCCACGTGAACACACTTACTCTTAGTGAAAAATGATGAAATTGTTTTAACATATTTTACATTCCTTTAACAGAATGAAAGTCTTTCATGTTCTATTGACTTGGATGATCTAACATTAAGGTTGTGTTTTCATATATGCGTATTATACTCTGGGCTCACAGAATTCCATACTGTACAGCTGCCTGCCACTCCCCATTAAAACAACTTGACTTCAGCTTCTTATAAACCTTTGCATCAAAATCTTCCATGCCATTGGCCGAAAATTTTGGCGAGCTTCAGCAAGAAATGACTCAGCTGTTTCCAAGAAATAAGTCAGAGAGAACAATACACTGTCATGGTGATATCAAAAAAGAAACCTTAAGAAGGTTGGGTTGGGTTTTGTTTTGTTTTGTTTATCTTGAAGACCATGTAACTGGTAAGGTGTGCATCTTGTCATCCCTGAAATAAGTTTACATATAATCATCAGAAAAATTCTAACTCACACGTGCTTTGTAGAGTTTCTTGAATTTGAAGCTACCAAATTTCTAGAGATCCCAATGTCTTTTACAACTCTGTATGTAATCAGACTGCGCAAACACTACCCACCTGCAGAGTGTGAGCTCCAGGGACTCACAAGGACTTTCATCTGTAACTGCTGAACCCAGATGCTAGAAAGCGGGGCACTGAAATTGAGGTCAGGAACCTCCCTGTCCTGCTCACCATTACCTGTTCCTCAGTGCAGTCAGCCTGGAGAAGGTGGCTGTTTTCTTCAGAGTGCACATGGGACACACGGACTGACTTAAGGATGTTATGAAGGAAATGAGCAGAATGGGATAAGGTGTCTTGCCTGCACAGCAACAGACAGCTGATTCTACCTATTAAAATAAAATAAAGCATTGCCAGGTTACCTACAAAGATCACAGATGGGTACTTCGGGCAGCACAGCTTGTTTCTTAATTTCCCCTTTTTGTTCCCACTGTAATATTTGTAACACTCATTAATGCATCACGCTCACTAAACTGTTGATCTGTGGTATGATGATGCTAGGAAAATTTCTGTGCTCAGTTTCCAATTTTTAACCACAGGAAGACAGGGAGAAATGTGGAGGCTATACGTTCAGCTCAGACTCTTTGGAGGAGTGCCTTGTATCACATTGGGATACCACCTCTGGACTGACAGAGTAGCACTGATGCAATTCAAAGTATGCTTGCATGTCAGCTGAAACAGAATGCGGCAGAAGCAGGATTAAGTGAAATTAATACTTCAAAAAGAAAGTGCAAAAATACCAATAATCCATAAGTGATGTGAAGGATTGCTTCAGGAAAAATCAAACAGGAGCAGAAATATCATTGCATTCTGTGGAGGCATAAGGAGGAACAAAAGAAACTCAAGACAAAAAGGGATTAAGCCTTTGGAAACAGACCAACAGTCAAGGATTCTTTGGATTTAAGGTCAGCCTTCGCCACTGGCTGCATTGCAGAAATCGTATCTGAACAGATTAGAATAAATGCAGATTTCAGCATTGTGGTGCCTGAGCCTGAATACTTGCCAGCCCTGTCCTTGATTTGACTTATGCTTAACTCTAGGCCAAGTCTGAATAGCACTTCTTCAAATCATGGCGGATCAATAAGGATCTTTAATGCATGAGCTGCCCTATTATGAAATATACAATACACATAACTGACAGTAGGAGACAGATGAATTCACAGAAGAAAGCTGAATTTCAACATACGATGCACTATTAATTTATGCAGTGCGTGCTTGTGTGCCTGGATCTTACAGATAGCTGGTAATATGGATATGCATATGTATTTCCCAGAATCAAGTACTAGTAAAATAAAAAAGGTAGATGGAAATTTGGTTATAGCTGGAGGTTATCTGAGACATCTGTGCCAGACATAAAGCCACAGTAGCTATATAAGGATGACCAGGTCCAAAAATTCACAAGTTGTTCTTCCAAAATATCTTTTCAGTTTGGAATGAACTAATTCCTTTCAATCAAAAGCTAGGGATACAAAACCACAGGAATCAAAACTAGAAAAACCAGTTGTCCTGGTTTTGGCACCACAACACCAGTTCAGATGAACTGTCCATCATGTTCCTAAAACATATACAGCTTCAAATGTAAAGTTTTAATTCTTGCTAAAATTAACACAGCTGATACTTGTCAACCTGGATTTATTTCAGACTCTGTTTTTACATCTACCTTTACATGAAAATAACATGCCTTTAGAACACTTTAAAATGCACAGCTGCTGAACCTGTTTAAGCGTGACTCAGAATGAAACATGAACTGCACAGTAGGAAAACACAGTCCTTGCACTGGGATTTTACAGTCTCAGATCTTGATTTTCCATTATTCACATAGCTCTCATTTGACTTCAAGACTGTGCTTAGGCAATGGCCAATATGCAAGTGACTGTATTAGGGCCTAAAAGAACACAAACCAGGATCAGGAACAGAGCAGGGTGCTGAACGCTGGGACAGTTTAGTTCACTTCCTCTACAATTTAAGTCCTTACGAATTGGAATTATATGCAAGGTGCACCATATCTCATGTAAAGAGAGGAGACAGGAGAGACGATGAAGCCCTTGACCACCCTTAGGTGCAGTTCTGAGAAAGAGGAACAGTGAGGAACAGTAACCAGCTGATACAAGGCTTCAGATGGCCTGGATGGGTGAAGACCTGGGGAAAAGTGAGCCAGTTGGGCTGTCTTTATTCTGAATGCTTGTTTTCATCTTAAAAAACACAAGCCCTAAGCAAAGGAAATAGGGCCTTGCACATTTTTCTCTGGAGGATCTGCTCACCACCTTGCAGAGTGCGTCAGACACACACAGTGACTAAAGGTCACCAAAGGTATGTCTTTAATTCCGTATTGTTTCTGTAGGTAAACTTCTCAACACCAAAAATTGTGAGATTTACTTATTTCAACTTTGCTTGGTTTTCCCTTTTTAAGTGAAGCTTACCCACATTTTGTAGATTATTAACAAACAAATTTTCAGGAATAAAATAAAAAAGGTCAGAAAGAAAACTAATGAATATTGCTGACAGGCATTTCAACCTGAAAGACCATTTACAGAGAAGTCTGTGAAAGAACAACATGGTTACATTTGCTCTTTGAATTAAGAGGCAGTGCTAAAGCCACATGCAAACATAACCAGATTTAAAACTGCATACCTAATTAAACTCCACAGATTAGATCAAAATAATTAAAAACATTTTTTTCTCATTCATCATTCTCAGGAATTTAGTTTAGTAGTACCAAAAGAGTTATCGCTATTTCGATGCAGTTTCAACATCTCTTTTAGAAGGAGAATAGATACAAGACATGATCCCCTTTTACTTCAGCATGCTTTTTTGCCTAGTTGCTGATGCTAGTGCAGCCCTTAAAAAATTAAAGACGTTCTACAAAAACTACTGGCCCCACCTAACATTTGTTATTCACAACCAATAAAGCTTTTCCTATAGCACACATAACATTTTTCCCTAGATTAAAGAGGGAAAACCAGCACTAGATAGATCCTTACTGAAGCCTGAGATACAACGTATAGAAACCAAAACAAGTTTTAAACGAGCCCAGCTTGTTTGACTGAGACCCGGAAGCTCTCCAGCTACAGCAGTTCTGAAAAGAGTCTGCCATGGGCTCATTTTCCCTATTTCTGGACAGTCTAGTTTAGGGTTAGGTTGTATACCTCTAATCTACACCGCAGTCTCCAGTGCAGACATGTCCTGAGGGGGAAAAATTGACTTCCTAAAGCCCATACATTCAGTCTACAGTCATCAGGACTATACCATCGGGATTACATCACCCCTTGATTTACTTTTCCTTTTTAAAAACAGTCTTTTCAGATGCTATAGCTCAAAAATAAAGCAAAAGAACAGCAACAGAAGTACACTGGTTTCTCTAGTTCAGGGACACTAACTGTGGTGAGACATCAACAGTTCTTATCAACAACTCTTATTTCTATATCCTTAAAAATAAAAAGAAATGTAGTTATTCTTTAAAAGCCCTTGTGGAGGAACTAATAATGAGTACTGGTGGATAATTTTTGTTACTAATAGATGCTTGAGGAGCTCCTAGACAGTAGCCAAGATGATCTATCTGCAAACAAGATGTCCTTTTGACTGAATGTCAGTCTGCAAGAAGAAACCAATTTCAACGCAAAGGCACAAAATGACAGTCATACTGATGCACTGAAAAGGAAGGGAGAAAAGAGAGTATTATCTCAGGTGCCTAAGAGCTTGCTATATGTGTGAGTTACCCAGTACTGCAAGAGGAAAACCTACTAACTCTAGTGCAGCATGACATATTTCCGGAAACCAAAAAATTTCCATGTACTCCAGTCCCCCATTTCCCTGGATAAGGAATAATTTATTATATATAATTCAGGAAAAAAAATATGAGGCACAGTCTTTCTATATTCATGACCAAAGTTTGTCTCACACAGGGTAAATGGAAATTCCCTAAACGGGCAAGATGAAAGATTTTCTATTTTGTCAAGAAGTCTGCCAACAGTGATGTCAAAGACAAAATATATACCGGACATCCAGATTGAAAAAAAAATCTCCTCATTCCTAGCCTAAGGAAAATACAGAATTAGAACTGAACTTCAGAAATTAAGCTTATAATGGGATTCACATAGACCTTCAAACAGCCCCTAGATGTGAGGAAAGTTAAGATCCAAATTAAGACTTCTTGTTTAGGTCCACCTCTATGCCTGAAGATATCTGCTATGCATATATATAGAATTATCCTATCCTGAAATGTGGTAGTTCAAAAAGAAGCATGAACATCTCCTAGGACCACACTCAAACCAAATGAGAGTGGGTCTTCTATTTTTGGGAAGGGAGTTCAACACCTGCCAACACCAATCTCACACACAGGTAGAACTGCAGCAGCAACTATTGAAACCATCACGCCTACGTTCCTTATATTCAACTTTTACATTAAAAACTACTAATAGTCAGTTATATTACCTGTGACTAAAAATAAGAGTAAGCCAAATAAGTAAAAAGCAGCAAAATGTCAAGCAAATTTCCATTTATAGGTAAACTCTTTTAGAAATTTCAGGTTATGAAATTTCCTGATTGTGTCCATGAATCACAGACACAATTTGTTTATGGCCATATTGTGAATTATGGAAAGACTGGAAGCGAAGAGCCCAGTATCTACCTATTTATTTTGAATGAACACAGTTTGCCAAAAGAAGAGGGTGCCTTTGTCAGTGTATGTACGATGTCAAGGACAGCAGTGTTCGGCACTTTAGCTAGGTTCTCTTATTCTATCACAAGAAAGATTAAGACATATTTCTATGGGATCAACACTGTCTCAGCCCTAGGGAAAGATTTATTCTTCCAGTTTCTTCTAAGATAGGTGCAATTATTGTTCTAATTTTACACAGGGGAGAATGGCAACAGAGACAAATCATGTCAGTTAATTAGCATCCACAGAAAACTTGACAGCTTAGTTCCAGGTTAAACTTTGTTCTCTAAGCAAATGTATTTATTCAGCATTTATCTCTGTCTTTATTCCAGGAGACATGAGCAGCTCAACAGGTATATTTGGAAATTGCTGCTTCTCTGCATTCGAGGCTTCAGCGACTGCAAACTGATGCACCCAACCGGGCAACGCAGAGCTACAGCAGTCAGAGGTTCTAAACTGTAAATATGGTTTAGACAAGGACATTTTCAGTCACAAGTAGTATCATCAAATCCACTGGGGCACAGCTTTTTACAGATAGTCCAAGCAACATTTATATCCACTGACTTCAGGGGGAGACACACTTAGCACCTCAGGGTGTCATGCCTGGAAACTAAGTTTCATTGTCTCTAGCAGCAAATCAAGATTGGTATTTACTGCAGAGAGCTATTACAAGGGTTGCATAATGTTAGCAGAGTGCTGTGAACATGAAATATGCCTCGTATTATTAAATATGTGACAGATGCTCCTGCAGAGAACTCATTAATTCTAATTTCTATTCCTGTTAGTCTAGAAACATTAGCATATAATTGTTAGTTTCTAAAATATTCTGGCAAACTTTTTTTAACTGAAAAACTGTGTCAGCATTTATTTTGGAATATCAGCTGAAGCCTGTTCTCTTGTATGCCCCTCAAGTAATGTGTTACAATAACCTCAATTACCTAACAGGAAATGTTAGAGCCTCAGCAAGAAGGCTTGCTGCAAGCCTTTAAGTAGGAGCTGTGAAATTTCTTCTCAGTAAACCTAGATGAGGAAGCCTTCAGTGCGAAGAGAAAATTCAGAATGGACTATTCTGAAAATGAAAACCCAAACCAATGCATGTGTGATACACAGACAGACTGTATGGCAATACTACGTGTATTTTGAGATTGTATTGCAGTGCCCATCATGGAGCAAAAGGCTGAGTGAAGAAGCAGTCAGCAGTAGCATGCTGTAAGTGCATTGTTAGCTGTAACTGCAGTCTGATATAAAGAAATCCGAAGGAATTTGCATATCTTCTTTCCTTAAAGAGTATGCTAGTTGAAGAAACACTGAATTTCTCTCTTCTGATGTTTTTTCCCCCCCCTGAAGTCTCAAGAGCAGTTCATTCTACACAAAATCAAAGCCTGGAAGTAATATCAGACTAACCGATAGCTGTGTACAAAAGCCCTGCAAAAATGAATACATCCATCTTAGTGACAGAAACAGCTCGCATTCACAAACACTGCTTCCCTGGTAAGAATGGCAGAAGACCACATGTTGTTCTGTACAATAGCATATGGGGACCAGGAATTTATTGTATGTTTCCCCAAACTACAGCTTTGGGGACAAAATCTTCTATCAGCTTAGACCTCTCAGCCTGCCTCTTTATCATCTGGTGACTTGAAAGCCTGACAAAGGAAAAATTCATTTAACCAGAAAGATATCAAAAGATGGATGTGCAAACAAAGCACAGCAGTATCCTTGCAAACACTGCATAAGAATACCAACTGTGTATGAGAAACTAGGCTATGAGAAAGAAACATAGTTTCAACTCTTTCATAATGCTTAAAACATGGAGATTTGCAGCAATTACAACCCCAGCCAATAGCAAAGTTGATAGTAAACATACTGGCCAATAGATCTTTGCAGGAAATAAGCTGTTCAATTCTGTAATTATTTTGGGAGGAAGCTAAAGAGAAGAGAAATGCTTGAAATAAATGTGTGGGAATGTAAACACTTGCATAGCATGGTATCACAAGTGTGGACAAGAGCACTGCAGAAATCACGATGTGGTTTTGCTGAGCTGTTTCCCACAGTATGCGATTACATGATTAAAGGCTATATAATAACCCATGTACACAGGGGGAATCAACTAAATTTACATAGGCAAATCGGGGCAAATTCCCCTCTCTGCTCACTCATGCATACCTCATTTCTGATTATTTATTTTTTATTTCATTGTTCTGTTCATCTAGAACACAGGTCTGTCTTACTGAAGCTGAGGGTTGTCTTTGTTTATGGAATAGTACGATAAAACACTATGCAGCAGAATAATTCCTACTAAATATTCCTACTAAATATTCGCAGACTACACATCTACCTCTGACTTCTTTTTGTTTGATTGGTTTTTTGAATCAGCACAGTGTGGCATCTTACCATGAATAAGAGTTCACTGCTTAAGCTTTTCAGGCAGATTCCTACAGTATCTTGCACTCTGCAATTTCACAGGAACTCAGAGTCCCAACTGAGTAAGATAAAAGTCTTTGAGATCTGTTTCTATGCAATACCGTAACTCTTAAGCCTCTAATAATATTTGTACTTTGAGAAACCAAACTAAATTTGATTTCTTGACTAGTATCTGTGGGGGAAAAGAAAAAAAAAAAGGGCATTTTCTGTGAAACAAATCATGGTGCGTAAGCAAATAGCATACTGCATTTCTGAACAACTGCTAAGTAAGGAAGCAAACCTTATGAAAGGATAACGTTTCATTGCATTAAAGTGTCGCACGGCTCAGAAAATGCTTTTGACAAGTATGCGTGATGAACTTGTGCTCAGTTTGGCACATTTTCTTTGTGCCATCCTGAACTATACTGAGAATTATAAGGAGCACTTTTAAAAGAGTACGCATGGAAGAAAAGAGACAAAGGGGCTAGTAAAGGGTCAATTAGTCAGACAGAAGCCATGGAATAAATGGAAGTTATATATGCCAATTTTATACTTTCAGTCCAACGTGGAACTTCAGTAGAACAGGGATACACAATTTACACTACATATTAAACATACATAGATAGTTAACACATTACATGCTACAATACATTGAGAACAACGTGTTTTAAGCAGCTTACTATGTACTATACAGGATTTTATCTGTAGGACTAATGAAGGGTATTCATGCTACTCTCTCACAGTAAAGCTATTAGTATAAATGGGACCAACTCCTAGTGTCACAGACAGCACAATGCTAAAAGGTTTAATAGGCTATTTGGCAGGAGACAGACAGAATAGATTCAGCTGCTAGAATTGTGACACTGACATTTTGCCCTTCGTTACCAGTGTTGTTATCTTTCCCCATAGAAAAATAAGTGTTGGATTGTGCAAGCTGTCAGTCTATCGGTTTCTAGTTAGGCTGCACTACAACAGCCCTACTGCACAAAGAGAAATTTATTTCCCAGGAATATTTGTCATCTGTTGCTAATAAAGGTTTAATCAACTAATTAACACATAATAATTACATGCTCTGACTATCCTCCATACCCATCATCTAGAAAATACACAAGAATAAATAAAAATGGGTGCACAAAGTATATACATGTCATGGCCTCACTTCCTTCCCGTTGAATTCAACAATAAAGTTCTGAAATAATCAGGCAGAGAACATTGCCCTTGAGAATAAATTGCCTAAAAGTAAAATTTTGTATCTTGACAAGTTGGAGTTACACAAGAGTTTTAGTATTAATTTATGGGTCACAGTTTTATTTCCAGTCCTGCTGACATTTTAAGGCACATGGGATACATCAGAGAAAGGACACCTGAATAGAATTGTGAAGACACATTGGATACCCTGAAACAGTTAAAAAGAAAGATGGGGGGGGGGGGGGGACGGGGAGACGGGGACAGGACACAGGCACATGACACACAAGAAGAAAGCTGTAAGTCAGATAAAAGCCAATATAAATACTGTGCTTTTCCAAACCAGAAAAGGGCCAGGCAGTTTTTTGCATCCTTCACAATTAATAGGGCAGAGCCTTGTTACCAGAGTTCCCTAGTCCCTCAAGAATGCTTATCTAATCCATTTTTAATCCCTCTGTGTGTTTCACCCGAGTGCTGAGAGCAAGAAGAAAGCTCCCACATCTAGGCATCCCATCTTATTCTCTCCAATATTTATGAGAGTAAAGAAATGCTTGAACATATGTTGCAAAGCATGACTAAGCAAAAAAAATCATTCCTGCCATACCATCACCATTACACCTACCCAAGCAATTATTTATTTGCAATTAACTGGCCTTTTGCAAGGCATTATAAGGGTTTTATTTACCATATGCATTTGTTTCAGACAAGTCACTACTTTTGAAGTGAAGCCACATATGGAACAAGGGATTTTTTTTCCTCCTGCCATGGGCATTACCCTCTGGAATCCCACAGTGCTTCTCTTCCTCTGTCACTAGCACTGCAAAGCCACTTCTTGCCGCAACCAATCTCCAGACAGTTTCAGCTCTTACACATAGCAATGGGTGGTTGTTGATTTGATGCATTACTCGTTGTCCTACGAATTAATTTAGGAGGACATACTATGCGGTGCTTCTTGAGACCGGCGTGTAAAAAAAATGTTCAGGCAATACACAAAAGAAAATGAAAGGGGGTTGGACTAGATGACCTTTAAAGGTCCCTTCCAACCCAAGCTATTCTAGGATTCTATACAGGTCCCAGTGACTCTGGTCTCAGCACTCGATATTCTTGGGCGCCATCTGCCGGCATTTTATTAATTATTGACACCTCTAATGACAAACGCCGAGGTCAAAGTTGAATGTTTACTTCCGAAAGGCGTTTTCTCTTCCAGAGGTGGAAGTATGTTCACCCACAACTTCCAGCAAAGGTCTGGAACACAGATCTTTCTAGTTTTCCTCCATGCCCACTCATGGCAGCTAAAGGTGGGCCAGGCAAGCCCACCCAGCACAGGACACAACTCCTCCCACAGGTGGAGAAACTCCAGGTAGCACCTTGGCCTTTCATTACAAGCCTGTGATCTGCAGCCAACCACCCTCTCTCTTACACTCTTGCCCTAGAGGACAAAATTCAGCAATGCCAATCTCCAAGCTCCGAAGTTTCCTACCACCAACAGCAAATCATCGCAGCAGCTGAATATGACTTTCTGTCCAAGCTACTAAAACCTACAATATATTCTATTTATAATCCTGTTGTTAACCCACTACATGTCTCACACATTTAGACAACAATTGATCCTAAGCCACAAAATGTTGGTCTTGACTATGAATATGACTCTAAGTCTGAGGTCATTCTGACCAGCAATGAAGACTGTGATTCACCTTCTTAAGAGCTAAAAGCGTGTATTGTGCCAAGATCTGGACTCAAACCCATGAATTCCCATTTCCCTACAACTCAGAAAGACATGGATGTAAGATTCCAGTTCATGCGTATTCCTAGACTAGACATATTCTCTCTCTGCAGACAACGGCACCACACGCTGTTCTCGAAAGAACAAACTGTTGTTTGTACAGGTCTCTGTCATTCAAAACCCAACAGAATAAATACCTCTAAGAGTCAGATATTCCCATTAGGCTCAAGAGAATTAGGCATTATTCACATGTGACGAACAGAATCTAAATTTACAAGGGTATGAATCAAGAAGGGAATTTCCAGAAGCATTTTAGAATGAAAAGACCATTTAGCTGTCCCTCTTCAAACAAAACTTATGCCACATGTAGGCTCTGGAATGAGGAAGAAATTCAGCTCTGAAGTTCTCTGCCAATGACACAAAACTCAATTTGGAAACATTAGCTAATGAAAAATACAAACAGGTTCCTACAACCACAGCTATGAAGACAAATTGAGTATACTCACTGAAGGGAAATTAGAAGTATTTTTAATAGCTGGGCTTAGCAGAAGCAAGTGTACAACTATTAAACCCTGTGGAAGAATGGTTAAGTGACAAAGGACACGACTTGATTGATGTGAGCAATCCAGCCTTTGATGGGGCTTGGGAGCCAGAGATCACGGTGAAATTCCCTTGAGAACAGCAGGAGTACTTGGTAAACAAGATAAGCAGACCAAGTCTGGGAAAATGCTGATAAACCCCCCTTGTGAACAGTGCGTGAATGCCAACTTTGTACCAATCATATAACTGTTTTAAGCGCATGGACAAGTATAGTTATCCAATGGAATAGTCGCTGTTAGCGCGTGCTTTGCTTAGCTTCTATATAAACCTGTCAAGTAATCTGAATAAAGGAGAACGACCATACTCACATTGAGGCTCATTGTTACTCCGGGTCCGTCTCCCACTCCGACATCTGGTAGCAGAGGATGGTTACTCGCCGATGAAATCTCCGTGACTGCGGTAAGCAGCTAGAGGAGGGGAGTGGGAAACCACTTCTGAGAGAAGCGCTGCTTGGGGCAGAAGCAGGGCAGACGCTGGTGTGAGGTCGCTCCTCACCTCTCAGGCGCAGCGATGGAAACAGAAGCTGCGGCCACGCCACTCGCTGGAATCCTCTCCAAGAGAGGGATAGAAGCACCAGTGAAACAATTAATTAGGTTGATTAAGTTGGGACAATGTTGGGGTCACTTTTCTGACACCGGCATGTTATTTTCCGTATCGGAATGGCGAGATTTTGGAGGAACAATGTGGCAGAAAACAATAGAGGGGGATGAAAAGGATGAAAAGGAAATAAAGGCGGTTCGTGGACTCTGGAATATTGTCTTGGAAACTTTGAAAGCGATGAAGGCGGAGAGGGAAGTAGCTTACGCTGCTGCCCAAATGTTAGGTCCGGGAGTGTCTAACGATAAGCCCGAAAACAAACCAGGACCTATTGCACGATTTTTTGGGCTGCCTGCCGTGAGAGGCGCGTCTGGAACTGTCTGTAAAAATGTTTCTGAACTGCGTGTTATGGCGGAATCAATGCAGACGCCAGAAAAGGCGGAAGTTCCAGTTACCAGAGCTAATGCAAACTGTGAAGCGAATGCGGAAGTAGCTCCGCCAAAGGCCCCTGGAGGGGCGGGAGCGACAGAACCTAATGACTTGGGCGGAGCAGCCTGCCGACTTCCCCCTACAGCTCCGCCCAGGGAGCCACCCTCCGCGCCTCCGTTGCCACCCTCAACCTCGTTCTATCCGCCTCTGCCTCCCTCTACGGAATCCTCTGGAACCACCACACCGCCTAGCGGGGAGGAGCTGCCACAATCCTCTGATGCCACTGCAAAAATGTTGCAAGCAGTTCTAAAACGTCTTGATGCTCTGGAATTACAAACAAAAAGGAAAGGAGAAGCTGTGCCTCCATGTTTAATGAACCCTCCAGCACTCCTTAGAACCACACGCTGGAGTGGTGTCATCAAAGATGCAATTCTAGAAGGACAGTGGAAGCCTGTGGGGGGGGCTGAAGGCCCTACGACACTAGCGTTTCCGGTTGTACAGGAAAACGGGCAAGGAAAGTGGGAACCGCATGATTGGAAAATATTACAACAAGCCCGAACCACCATCTCAACATATGGAGTAAAATCCCAGGCCACAAGACAAATTGTTAGTTGGATTTTTTCTGCTGACCTCATGTGCCCGTATGATTGTCAAAACCTGATGAGACTGTTACTTACCCCAACACAATATTTACTATGGATGTCATCCTGGCAACAGCGAGCCATTAATGCTGCAGCTCAAAGACAAAGAGACGGGGACCCACTTCGTGGAATCACTGCGGATATGCTCGTAGGGCAAGGACCATACAGCAACTATCAAGTGCAGATAACTTTTCCAGCGAATATGCTACAATTGTCTGCCCAGCTAGCACTTGAGGCATTCCTTAGCCTACCGGGATCCAGCGTCCCCTCTTTTAGTAATCTCCAACAAGGAGTAACCGAGAAATACAGTAATTTTGTAGATCGGCTCTGGGAAGCAATCATGAATCATCCTGATTTATCAGAAGACAACAGACAACAAATGTTCAAAATATTAGCTTTTGATAATGCTAATAAGACAACGAAACAAACGCTAGCTCGTTTGCCCAAAGGAGCTGGAGTAGAGGAAATGCTTCTACGAGTAGAAAGAGCCGAAACACAACGACAGGGAAATACCATTGCTGCCGCGGTCCAAGGAGCAGTTCGAGAAATAATGCAGCCACTAGCTGCAGTGGTGCAGAAAAAACAAGGCCCAGCTCCCAAAGGAAAACCTCGTCGACCACCAGGACAACCTTTTCGTGGCAGCTGCTTTCGCTGTGGGGAATCAGGCCACGTGAAAACGAATTGTCGTGCTGCAGTTTGGTGTGATCACTGCCAGAAAAACAATCATGCTACCAAGGCATGCTCGGGAAACTGGAAACCGAGCGCGGAGAGAGGTCGCGTGCAGACACAAATGAACCCCCAAAACGAGACACAGGTTTTCTACAACAGTGCCAACCAGCCACCCGAGGAAGCCTGGGAGTCGACGTGGAAACCACAGTAGATGTCACCCTTGTTGACTCTAATGTCCAAAAAGTTCCCAGCAATGTTATAGGACCTCTTGTCCATCAAGAAAGCAACGTTGGAGGATTGTTACTAGGCTGGTCCTCCGCCGGTATACAAGGTCTCATCGTGTTACCTGGAGTAATCGACGCAGATTACACGGGTCGTATTTATATCATGGTCTATACTGTTTGTCCACCAGTGTTTATCCCTAGAGGTAGTAAAATCGCACAAATAGTTGCTATTAGCAACCCATTAACCCATATGCCTCAATCAAATGTTCGCCGGGGCGATCACGGTTTCGGGTCCACTGGCCCGGCCGTTTGTTTTACAACTAAATTAAATCAGCGGCCAACAATGAAAATTACTATTACTCAACAGGGCACATTGCAACAAATTGATGCGATGTTAGATACTGGGGCAGATGTTACAATCATCAGCCGCAACATATGGCCTTCAAGTTGGCCAGTAGAACTACCAACATCAAGTATTGCAGGAGCTGGTGGACAATCAGTACCCTATATTAGCAAACAACCAATACATTTACAGTTTCCGGAGGGGCAGCATGCCACTCTTAAGGTGTATGTGTTGCCCTTGCCTGGGACGTTAGAAGCACTAATCGGGCGAGATGTGCTAAGTCAAATTGGAGCCATTCTGACAACAAAGCATTTTTAGTCATGGGCGCTGGGGAGCAGTCGCCCAACCCGCCACTTACATGGCTTACAAATGAGCCTGTGTGGGTTGACCAGTGGCCCATGACTGAGGAGCGGCTGCAAATTGCCAAACAATTGGTTGCTGAACAACTGGCAGCTGGACACATTAAACCTTCTGTTAGTCCCTGGAACACTCCCATTTTTGTAATCCCGAAGAAAAGTGGAAAATGGCGACTTTTGCATGACTTGCGTAAAGTCAATGACCAAATGCAATCTATGGGTGCGTTGCAGCTCGGAATGCCATCTCCCAGTATGTTACCATACGGATGGCACATTTTGATAGTCAACTTAAAAGACTGTTTTTTTACCATTCCACTGCACCCACAAGACACTCAACGTTTCGCTTTCTCTGTGACGACGGTAAACAAGGCCCCACCGGCAGAGCGATACGAATGGGTTGTTTTGCCACAAGGAATGAAAAATTCACCCACGTTGTGTCAATTGTATGTAGCATGGGCGCTACGACCACTTCGAGCCCAATGGTCAAATACGATAATTTACCATTATATGGACGATATTCTTTGCTGTCAAGAACAGCCATTCTCAGACGAGTCATTGCGCCAGCTCACCACCATCTTAGCGAAAAAGGGGCTTGTCATTGCACCAGAGAAGGTGCAGCGTACTGCCCCTTGGAAATATCTTGGGTGGTCTATTACAGACTCAAAAATCCGACCACAAAAAACAGAGCTTGTCACTCAACTACATACCTTACATGACATCCAAACCTTGCTTGGGGACATTCAATGGGTTCGCAATTGTGTTGGTATTTCTAATACTGACATTGCACCCCTGACTGCGTTATTGCGCGGGACAAATCCTGCGGACAAGGTGACATTGACAATGGAGCACCACACGGTGCTACAACAAATCATTCAAAAAATGCACACAGCTTGGTCATCGCGCCGCATCTTGCCACTGCCAATATCGTTAATTGTCTGTAATGGAAAAGACTCACCTTATGCAGTCATTTGTCAGTGGCAAAATAAGAAAGGGGAATTTACCTCACCCCTTCAATTAAATGCCACTGCCAAATGCAAAGGACAAGGAGATATGTTTAGTATTTTAGAATGGGTATTTTTAAGTGTACAACCAAAAACAAGTATTCAAACACGAACTGAAGCAGTAGGCGAATTAATACGGAAAGGACGGTCACGAGTCATAGAAATCAGTGGCCAGGAACCAGGGGACATTAGTATACCTGTTAGTGCCGTGGAGGTAGAGTGGTGGCTTCGTAACGCTGAGGCCATACAGAATGCCCTATTAGGCTATGATGGTAAAATACACTCTCAGCAGCCACAAGGGAAATTATGGCAGATGTTAGGACGGAATCAGTGGATACAGAGATCCAAAGTAAGCAACAACCCATTGCCAGGTGGTGTCACTGTATATACAGATGCAGGCAAGCGCCTGCGGCGTGCAGCCTGTGTCTGGAAGGAAGGCGACAATTGGAAGCAGTATATCATGGAGGGGCAGCCTCAAGATTCCCTCCAGACTTTGGAACTGACTGCAGTAGTTTGGGCTTTGACTAACTGGATAAATATTCCCTTAAATGTGGTAACTGATTCAATGTATGTGGCTGGAATAGTGCCACGTCTAGAAGATGCCCTATTACGGGAAACAACGAATCCTAGATTGGGGAGTTTGTTTATCAGACTGCGGTCTGTATTAGGTCAACGAACAGCAGCCTGCTGTAT
Source organism: Mycteria americana (assembly GCF_035582795.1). Lineage (NCBI taxonomy): Eukaryota > Metazoa > Chordata > Aves > Ciconiiformes > Ciconiidae > Mycteria > Mycteria americana. The sequence continues at coordinate 130,838,089 of NC_134367.1, read as the reverse complement.
CATCCATATTCGTAGCCATCAATTGGACCTTGGTCTTGGTCAAGGTAACCAGCTGGCTGACAGTCTGGTTAGTCCAGTGTGCCATGCACCTCCTATGGACAAATTTCAACAAGCTAGACAAAGTCATGAAAATTTCCATCAAAATGCTAAAGGTCTAAAAAGACAATTTAATTTAACGGAAAATGAAGCAAGAGGTATAATCCAGGCCTGTCCAAAATGTGGAAATCACGGTCCAGGCATAGGGTCTGGAGTGAATCCAAAAGGATTAAAAGCGTTAGAATTATGGCAGATGGATGTCACACATGTTCCCGAATTTGGTCGATTGAAATATTTGCATGTCACCATAGACACCTTTTCAAAAATGATATGGGCAACTGCGTTGCCTGGAGAAAAGGCGCATCATGTATGTAAACATTTGCTTGCTTGTTTTGCGGTGCTAGGTGTGCCTGAGCGTATCAAAACAGATAATGGACCTGCTTATATTAGCCAAAAAGTTAGAGCATTTTTAGCAAAATGGGGAGTCAATCATGTTACAGGGATCCCACACTCGCCTACTGGTCAAGGACTAGTGGAGCGCACGCATCAAATTCTGAAGGACTATCTAAATAAGCAAAAGGATATAGAGGTAGATCCTCAACAGAGAGTGCATCGTGTACTGTTTACACTGAACTTTCTCTGTCTTATGGGAGATAGAGAAGAACCGCCGGTAGTAATCCATCATCAGCACCTTAAATTTAATGATACAAAGACGCTACCACAATTTAAAGTAAATTACAAGGATCCTGCCTCTGGAATGTGGCTAGGGCCAGTCCCAGTTATATTTAATGGTCGAGGATATATGTGTGTTTCCACAGATCGCGGTCCAGTGTGGGTGCCGAGCAGAAACGTGAAGCCTGTTCTAACCCCTCATGGCTCATCCGACGAGCAAGATGAACCTACTCCTGATCATCGGGATAGTACTCCCGGTGGTGATGAGTCTTCACAAAATTGAGCCCAGAGAAAATATGTAGGTTACCTGGGCGAACACAACAGGTCAACAAGCATTTTGCCTCTCACTTGCGTCTGCTACAGAGCCTTTCTGGACGTGTCTAATAGGGGTACCAGGCTTTAAGGCAAACAAATTTAGTAGTTTTGCTAAACAAAACTGTAGTCAAGCTACCAACGTTAGCGGCTGCAGTGCCACACTCATTAATAGTCTAAATGTTACATTGCCGTGGGACCCCCAAGAGTTAAGCTTGTTAGGATCAATGAGGATTGGCAATAAAACAAAAAATTGGACTCAAACTTGTTTTATATTTGGAGGACCCGCCTTTACTGGCACCAATTATTATAGAACATTTAACTGGATTGAGTGGACAAATGTCACGTCAAAAGAAAGGTGCTATAACGATTATTACGATCCCGCTGGTTATTGTGGGGACCAGGCGGCCCTAGGAGCCGAGACTAGGGGAGGGGTACCAATCTGGAACAATGGCACTCCAAAGGCCTTGCCTCCAGATGTATTTTTAATATGTGGTGATAGAGCGTGGCAAGGAGTTCCACAGAACATGTTTGGTGGGCCGTGCTATCTTGGAAAATTAACGTTATTAGCCCCAGATCAAAATTGGTGGAAAAATGTAACAAATAAAACAATAGAAATCAAACATCGAACAAAACGAGAAGTCACGGGTCTTTCCCCGGATTGTGATGATGAACTTACCCTCCTCAGTACCACTGAGAGAGTGTTCCTGTCCTTGCTCATACCTGGGGAGGCAGCAGGACGAGCCCTGAAACAGGTTGGGCAATTAGCCTGTTGGGCTGAAAAACAAGCAAATGTCACTACCCAGGTAATAGAAACGTTATTAGAGGATCAAAATAGCTTACGCCATGCAATTTTGCAAAATAGAGCAGCAATTGATTTTTTGTTATTAGCCCAAGGTCATGGTTGTGAGGATTTTGAAGGCATGTGTTGTATGAACCTGTCTGATCACAGTGAATCAATTCACAAACAACTACGATGGCTGAAAGAGCATGCCAACAAAATTTGACAAAATCAGGGTTTTTTTGATGAGTGGTTAACCAGTTTATTTGGGCCCTTACCATCATGGCTGAAGGGTTTGTTAGCTGCGGGATTACGACTTTTAATAATTTTAGTTATCATAGGTCTGTGTTTTTGTGTAGCATGTAGCTGTGTAAAAAAGGCTTTTAGAACCATGATAAATCATGCCTGGATCGCTCAAAAACAAGAAGGGGGAATTGTGGAAGAATGGTTAAGTGACAAAGGACACGACTTGATTGATGTGAGCAATCCAGCCTTTGATGGGGCTTGGGAGCCAGAGATCACGGTGAAATTCCCTTGAGAACAGCAGAAGGAGTACTTGGTAAACAAGATAAGCAGACCAAGTCTGGGAAAATGCTGATAAACCCCCCTTGTGAACAGTGCGTGAACGGCAACTTTGTACCAATCATATAACTGTTTTAAGCGCATGGACAAGTATAGTTATCCAATGGAATAGTCGCTGTTAGCGCGTGCTTTGCTTAGCTTCTATATAAACCTGTCAAGTAATCTGAATAAAGGAGAACGACCATACTCACATTGAGGCTCATCGTTACTCCGGGTCCGTCTCCCACTCCGACAAAACCCTGTCATACATTTTTTTGCCAAAGGATCAACCCTAAGAATAACTAAAACCACCACTGTAAGTATCTCAATGTAAAGAGGTTTTAGATATGTGCAGCTAATGAGGGATGTATAAATCCTTATGCATAAGAATATTTATGCCTGTACTTGGTGCTGAAGGCAAATTCTGAATATAACCTCCCTATTCAAATATTCCATGAGCAGCTGCCAGTTCCTGATTGCACTTCAAATCCCAGCCTGGAATACAACTGTTGGGATTCAAATTCGTGCAGCATTACTTGTCTGTGAGTCTAATTAAAGATACAGACCTGCTGCAAATGTAAGAAAAGCAATGCCAGTTCAGCTGCGCATGACACAGCACGCCGATTCTGCATCACTCATGTTCACACACAGAACATTTAGTAAATCACCAGTCACCTTTCTGGTCTTCTGTCCAATCCAGTTTCAAATATCCCAAAGGACAAAACTATAACCTCCCTTGAACAACACTTCCATAATATTCACACTGGTAAGAAATATCTCCTCATAATCAGAATAATTTAACTGTTTATTTTAAATAAAATAAACAGTAATAAAATTAACTGAATTTTCAGTTCATATCAACACTGATATGACTTTAAACAATTCCATTCATTCTTTGGGCTTCTATATCTCCTTCTACCGAAAAGCTCAGTGAAAAGGAAGTATACAAAAAATCCAACCAACCAACCAACCAAACAAAAAAGGACAGACTCCCCTACAGGAATTAAAAATGAAAGGCATAAAAGCTATACATCCATCAGCTGAAGGGCCACTGGATGACAGTCTTTCCTACCTGAAAAATAAAGATATGCCTGTCTTCTGACATTCCTTCAATCTTTTTTTATGAATTCACGGTTGCTTTCTTGAGCATTCCCCACTGTTTACCCAGAAACATCTGCATTATTTGTTTTTTCCAGCTCAAAGATTGCCTATGCTTCCTTAAATTTCTGTATCTTCTATCCTCTCCTAGGGCTCTCTCCTGTTTTGTTTTTCTCCCATCTGAAAGTTTGGAAACAATATTAAAACTTTCCTCTTATCTTTCCTCCTTCCTCACTTCCATATGGGTCTCCTCTTTCAGCTTTCCTTTCTGTGTTTTCCTTTCTGTGCAGCTTTTTCCTCGCTATATGCAATATACTCTCCCTCTCTGCTCTTCCTTTTCTTGAGCCATCCATTCTTTCACTGATGAAAAGGGTAACAAACCAAGAGCAACTATTTATGTACCTGGTGACATGAAACTTACATTTTTATGGAATAATATTGCACATTCATGGTACAAAGTTGCAGCTTTCCATCAAATGTGAGATCCTGGATGCTCTGCCGTAAGACATTAAACAACAACTAAGTCTCTTGGATTCCTAGCACAGAATCACCACCCCTTTCACCAGCTCTCATCTCCTGGTCCTTCCATAGCACTCATTACAGAATTCTTTACCTTCCAGGTGACTCTTAACTAACTTTTCTTCCCCTTCTGACACCTTTCCACTTATCTTACCACTTCCTTCCCTGATCTAATGAAATCTATTTATTCCTCTTATGGATTCTCTGTGTCTCATTCCAAAGTGTTCCCTCTACCGGGCCAGATACAAATTTAGCCAACTGTTCTTTCCAAGAGATGAACTTCAAATGAGAAGGCAAGCATAAAAACTTCAGTGAATATTTGTTCTGAAGCAGTGGCAAAACCACTTCCATCAGCATACTGCAGCCTTTGGGAGTGCTATACAGCCCAGCCCAAATAGCATTAGCAAGTCTGTTATCATTGTTCTGCTGCTGCCGTCTCTACCTGTTTTAATGGAAACATATACAGGAGGAGGTTATGATTTCTATTACCATGCTGCACAAGAGCCCCGATCATAAACAAGACTTCATTTGCAGGGTACTATATATAGAACAAAAGACAATCAGCGCTGCAAAGAATTTACTGTGTGAGAGACAACACATGTAAATTTTCTACAGGGGAAGCAATGAGATAATAATATTGGCCACCATGAGAAGTACTAATCATACAGTTGTGATCCAGATTTTTGTAGGCATCGCTGTAAGAATTCATATCAGGACTTTCCAAAAATGACTACGAAAACAAGCAGGTTGATCCAAACAACATCATTCATAGCAATTAAGAAAAATCCAGTTGTCGATAGAAACTTTGATGGCAATACAACTTTTAAAGAGTAAAATGCTTCTTTTTCATATGGAATGTGTCAGACATAACGTAAAGCTTTTTTCACAAAACAGATAACAGAGAACAGCAATAAAATGTATGTGAAGGAAAACATGAATCCTTCATAAGGTGTTATAAAAATAAACGTTAGTTCGGCCAATCAATATTAATTCATTGCAAATCAAAATTGCAAAGACAGAATGCAGTAAAGCATACCAGGTATTCATGTTCTGTTACTGATGAAATAAAAAGTAATAGCTATTAAAACAAACAATAATGAAGAGGTAATGTTTAGAACTAAGAAACACTTATTTTTCATCAGTGTTAAAGAAATTTCAGTAACAAGTCCTCACATTTAACAGCTTTGATAATGATATCAATACTGCAAATACATTTGTAGAAACACCGATGGAAAGTGTGTGGGGTTGGGGTTTTTTTAATACTTTCTCCGCTCCTAAAATAAGATGATCATAGACACCATCTTCCCCTACTTGGTAAGCCGGTTACCAAAAGCCTTCATATGGCAAGAGCCCTAAGATACATACCATGATCTCCTGAGAGCCAAGGGGAAAAGGTGCCCCGAGTGCTGACAATGGCTCCTAGAGGTCCTATCGCTCCCCTGAAGGATGCAAGTCTGTGCCAGAACAGCTTTGCTGTTGGCCCAACACAAACCTCAGCTTGCATTTGGCTAGATCAGATGCCTCATACCAAGTTTACCGGGTAAAGGCACCTAAATGACTCTTTAAGAATGCTGTTCTAGTGTACAGGAGGATATTAACACTATCCAACACCAGCCACCTCATTCAATCCGCTCACCTCTTTCAAAAGCAAAGAGAGGGAAAGAAGCTACTCCAAATGGGAAATTTAGAAAGAGGCTTAACTGAAGAGCTTTGAAGCAGCCTCCGGCACCCTCTCTCCATTGTCTATGCAACAACAAGGGCAAGTACCTTCTCTGAAACATGTACCAACATTCTCCCTCCTCTTTCCTCCGCCCTTTCTATAGCCCCTGGGAAATCTCTCTCCTCCCACTCCTTAAGTTTCTTTCTGTGCCTTTCTGCTGCTGAATGATCTTGTTGCCTGAGCAACTGCAGCTGAGGAGAGGAGCAGGGAGAGAGTTCTGGCCCAGTTGCGTGCTATCGGCAACAGCACTGCGTTCTGACCCCTCGATGCACGATAGTGATGGTAGCAGCCTCAGGAAATTATCAGTTCAGCTGAGTTAGGTGCATTGAGTTGGGTGTAACCTCCTTACTAGGTGCTGGGGATTTTGCAGCCACCTTATATTTTTGTTCAAGTATGAATAAAATAACCTAACACTCAAGACTGTCAAACAAGTAGTTGTTTATCTTATCCACACACCTAGATTATATTCACAAAGCAGCCACATTTGTTACACTTTAATTCTGGTCCTAATAGAACTCAGAAGTACAAATTAACTGGTAATTAATATCTAGAATCCAAATAATCCGCTCTAGAAATTTCAGATTATGATGATGTATCTCTCTCTCCCTTTGTTCTTTTCATTGTGTATTTTAGAATTCAGAAAAGTAACCAGAACAAAAGCATCTATCGATGACCTTTCCAAATCCACTTCAGTATTTGTACTTTGCTTTCTTTTCATCTTTTCTGTCTGTCTCTGGGTATTTGAACAATATCTGGTAAAATGAGAATGTAGTCTTGGTGCTATTGCTGTACAAGAAATAATAATCTCTGCAAGATATCCAGCAGAGGTTTCTTGTCTAATACTGTTTTATTGAAAAAATTCCTTTTATTTTAAAAAAAAAAAAAAGTGTTTGGCTTATAAGGTTTTGTGTTCCTCCAGTATATGAAACACTACGGGTTGCCTCCCCCCTCCCATGATGGTTTATGATCAAAACGATCGTAATTGACTACCTGCTGCTCTGCTGATTGCAGGAGGGAGGGCTGTGCAGTTTTTCCTGCATTTAAGCAAAGCATCACTTTGAACATAAAGCATGGAATCGTCTGCGTTGATACTTCTTAACAGATGTTAGGACCAGTCTTGTTGATAAAAACCCAAACCATCAGGGATTGCAGAGCTAAATGAGTGTAGCTACTATGGCATTTCACTCTCTTTTTAATTATTATTAAAATAATAATTATTTTTAATTATTTACTTCTGAAGTAGAAATGTAGTTACTTAGAGGTTCCGTTACATCAGGGGTTAATGGTGAGTTACTGGAAAATGATTTGACCTTTTGAATTTCATATCAATGTGAGCTTCATTCAAAATTAAATACTCCAGCTTATCAAATCTGCCTTCAGCAGCTGCATGCTTGCTAGTTCTGCCCCCTGCACTGTATTTATAGCACTTTTTTATTTAGTTTTTGGACTATGTTTATTTTTGTTGAGCATAAAATAGTGAACAACTGGAGTTTAAGCTTGACAGAATCCAACCACAAAAGCTCAGAAACTAATCCTTCATTTCTTGCTTTGTTACCTTCAGAGATAACCTACTTCCACTTTCAGCTATCCAGCAGAATAGTCAGAGTGAATATTGCGGGACCAAAACACAGTCTAGAATTTATGGTTTACTAAATTCAGGGAGAAGCCCTAATTAATGAAGTCTGGAGCGCTGTGACTAGATAGCAGATCCATCAATTCATTTGGAATGAAACTATCAGGATTTCTCAATGTATCTGGAAGTTTCAAAACCATCTGTCAAACCAATGTTAATACATCTAGGATATAAGTAATTGTGCTTGGGAGAGCTTAGATAATTGGTCAGGTTCATCCAGCACTGCCTCTTCAATAGCTCTTTTTGACTAATGGCTTCAGCAATGATGCAAATCAGGTGACTGTATATACAGCTTTCAAAAACGGAAGGGAGGCTCACAGAGTCATAAAATTTAGTGAAGGAAAAGGCCTAAAGCCAAACATCCTCAGTGTGAGTCATGGATTTCAGTGGGATTACAGAAGGATGGAAATAGAACACATTTACCGTATTAGGTCACCATGCTAATACCATTAATCTTCCACCAGTGACAGATTGCTCCCTACCATTCTGTGATTTAAAGAATGAGCATAATTGGCCCATGGGGATACAAGAAAGCTAGAAGGAAAAAAAAAAGTGATATAATGGGAAGAGCCTGAAGAAACAACATAAAACAGTATTTAGAAACGGAGTATCTTAATTTTCCCTAAAAGGTCCTAATGAGTATCACTGATGGACTTTTATTAATATAAACCCTTATCAATATCTTTATCATTTATGTTTACCAATACAAACTCCTTTATACTGATAATCCTCTACCTGTAATTTGCATTTGGTGAAAGCTGTATCACAAAATTTTATTTTGCTTTTGATAACTTCAGAAAACCTAACTCTCACATCACATAGGAGTTTTGTGATTAAAGCATGCAAAAAGCTACCTAAGTTATGGCCATCTCCTTCTCTCCATAAAACCTGCCGAAGTAACATAAAAAAACCAATCTCACAAAGACAAGAATGCAATAAAAATAGTCTTCTCATTTCTTTAAGCTCGAAGGAAATTTCTTAGCAGGGGGTGGAGCAAAACCGTCTTCTATGTGGTAAGGGCACTCACCTGGGAAGTGGATCTTGGATGGGCTTTGTACTTTTTCCAGTGAATAATGAATTAATTTAAAGACAGAAGAGGAATAATGAATTACTTTTAAGACCGAAGAATTACATGAAGCAGGAAGCACAGCTTATGAGTTCCTCTTTCAGGTAAGTGTCCTGGGCACTAGGCTACATAACTACCCTCATGTTGTTTCCTCTCATTCCAGTATCTTTAATCTCCCATTCAGCACCTATCTTGTACAAGCCTAATTTCTTCATTAAATCAAGGTATAAATCTGTGGCTGACCTTTGTGAAGTTTGCATTTGAAGGAGGTGAGTGCAGCACACCAGTCAAGTAGAGATAGGAATTACATCAGCTAGTCAGAGCTTGGCAATAATAAATTGCATAGGACCATCATGCTGTGTACCTGTAAATTTTTTTCATTCTTGAAGTATTTTTAAAACTCACAACCACTTTATTATATTTTGACTAGACTGTTTTATCCAAGTCAAAGCCTGTCAAGCACCAGGAAAACATTAAATTCTGAGTTTGATTAATAAATAAAAGAGAAATGTGAGTACTGCCAGTATCAAAAATGTTTCAGAATGTCTCTTACCAATAAGATGACAAGACAGCTCTCCTACTTCTCCGTCTGTGAAACTGGGTAATTCTTCTTCAAAATAATGTCTGAGACTGGGGACAAAGTTTTGTAAGGAATGGATTTTTAAACTTGCTTAGGCATTTACAGATGTCTCCAGCTTTCTCAAATTCCATCTCTTCTTTATATGTAACTTTGGGTGTTTGAATATTACTAAAATACTACTTGGGTTTTACAGACACTTTGGGTAAAAGTATGTTGTCACCTTGCTAAACAGAATTTTAAAGATAGTTTTTATTTTTTTCAAGATGAAGTGACTGAAAATTTTTGAGGTTTCCGAATCAAACACACAGGTCTAAATCACTGTAAATCCCAACAGATGATTAGCAACTGACTCTTGGATTGGGAGACACCAAATTCTTCTGAAGGAAAAGAAGGCATATAAGGCAACACCAGTATAGTCCTCCCCACTAACAGTTGCGTTTGCTGTAGAGAGCATACATTTGAGACTGCACTTGCATTGTTTTTCTTATGTAGCATGATTTCTAAAACTTCCAGAAAATGCTTAATACAAAACAGCTAGCAAGTAAATAGGCCAACTAAAGCAGCACGTACCTCAAGCCTGCTATTTGATCATGTATCCTTGCTAGAAATCACTGCTGCACAGTAAAAATGGCTATAAAGAAAAAGAATAAAACTTTGTGGTTTAGCCCATCACTGTCTTGTTCAATTTAACAAGCACTTTCATTTTTCAGCTGCTGCAAATATTAAACAAGAACCATGAAATCACTCTGGAGAGTATCACAGTTACATCTGCACTGCTTTTGTCATGCATGATGTCTGCTTTTGTGCAGTAAGAATGTCAGTGATCTTTTCATTGTTTTCATCCTTTTGGTCAAAATCCGATGTATGTTACACTGTAAATCCAGTTACAATATATACAGTGTATCTGAGGTCAAACACTTACCCCATCTTATCTTAGAATCTGTGTCACAACTAATCAGATAATGATCTGTTGTTACTCACTACATATATAAGAAATAGCACCATTAAAACTAATATACATCCACCAGCATAAAATGAAATGAGAACATTGAACCTGAAGTTTCAGTAGGTATAGCAATGTATAATAATAAATCAATTTTCATCTAGCATGGACTGTCTGTTTTTTCCATGAAGGTGTATTACTACTTCTGAGAGTCTAGAACTGCTTTCTTTTCCCAGCATACAAAATATATTTGGCCATTCTTTCCGAGCCCTTGCTTACGCCCAGTATTTAATTATACTTCAGGTTTGAACTTTACAATGCAAGTTGGTCACAAGTAAAATTCTAGAACTTCATAAGTAAATTAAATTATATAAGTGGGAAGAGAAATGGCTATTGACCTCTGCATTCATCACGTCTGACGATACCAGACTCTGGAAGAAGCTCTCCTATGGAATTCAACTGCTCTGCATTTCATAATCAAAAAGTGCAGAAGTCTGCGGTCACTCGGGTGGTGTCAAGCTGAGTTAAGGAAAAGATCAGGTGTCAGTAATGAATGCTTTAGTTCCGTTACAGAAATAACAGTCTGAACAGCTAAAACAATCTCAGTCTAGAAAATAAACATTTCATGCTCCCTGCATTTCTTATAAAACCAAGCAGTCTCCAAAGTATGCTAGCCTGTATTTGCAAACAGTGTGCAAGACTTTTTTTTTTTTTTCCAATCATAAGCACTTCCTCAGGGCACTATTCTCTAGATGTGCTATGATCAGAAGTGTCACCAGCGTTGAGTTTTTCACCTGACTGCTCTGGGAGTATCTGCATCAGCATATATATTCATAATGGCAGGATTACGTTCATTTCAATAATAGGAATAACAAAAAGCACTAAAAGGGAAAACTACATTCTTAATTTGTAGTTCACCCTCAGAAATTCTGGGAAAATGTACCTGAACATCAGTCAAAATTCAGCTGCAATGATATGTAAAGTAGACATCACTTAAGTCATTTATTCTTGAATATGTTCTTTAAACTGAGGCTTTAATAAATGTTTTAAATCTCTGTTCTCACAATCTTTTGACAGTAATCACCTCTTTCTCCCCCCTCTGCTGCAAATAGGATTATATCAACTGCCCTTTGACTTTTAAAAATGCTAGAAATTCCTTCTCAGCATAGAAGATGGAGTACAGAAAATGTTACCTCAGATTAAAAAAAAGTCACCTAGGAAAAGATGTGATCAGCTAAGACAACTACAAAAGCGTCCTGGCAAGGCCTTACTTCGCAGGGTCACAGAACTTACCTTTTTCTACAGCACTGACCACACTTCAAGCACTACTAAACTGTCCAGTCTTTGACAGATTTGAACCACTCTTGAGGAAAAAGTTCTAATGCTCATTACAAAGAGTGTATCCCTAATAAAACTTGCATAAATTGCAAGGTCTTCAGAGCAGTAATTATTCACAAGCATTTGGAAAGACACTACTAAGTGGCAGGCATTACTAGTAAAAAATATTTAACACTATTTTATTTCAGAAAATATATCTAAATTTATATATTTAACTTAAGGGTTATATTTACAGGACATATTATTCTACATGTTGAAAACTGAACTTGCATACCTTTCCCTGTTCCTCATCCACACAATACTTACAGTATCTGTAGGCTTGTAATTCTTCTCTTTTAAAGAAAGTTCTCTTGTGAATCCTAACTCTGTAGATTTATCCGTATAATAAATATGGCCCAGCAGCTTTTTAAAAGTGCCAAAATGTATTAAAACTGAAACAAAACAGCAGTAGTTATATCTAGCTTAATTATAGAGATGTCTGTTATTTGGGAACATGTAGCACAGTGACAACAGTAAATGACATTCAGGATTCTTCCTGTTTATACTGGTTGTGGGCTGAGAGCTAAAAAGAGGCTCTGCCAACACGCACCCAGTGAATCTGCTGGCGTAGGACTGCAGTTGGACATCTTCCTTCCCCTAAGATTGAGTTACCCATCTCTTAATAATCAGTCTAAGCTAAGTTCCCGTACTGGCTCTTATGGCGCAATATAGTCCTCAAATCACACAATTCCCACTGCAATCCAAGGAGCAGGGGGATGCATGTAACTGAAGCCTAAATTTGTTCTAAGTAGACATTTGCTGCCTTTTGGCAGGATTTGTTAGATTATCTTGCTACTATGACTTGTACTATGACTCTAGTGATGCAAGCCTTCTGGCCTATCAGGAAAAAAACCCAAAAGACCAAGGCATCAGGGTATGTCTACACTGCACAATGCCCTTTGTCCAGCTCCCTCAGAATGACGATCCGCCCGGAGCAGTTTCCCTTACCCACGCTGATCCTAAACCCTGTGCAGCATCTCCCTCCAGCACTATACTAAAGGACAGACATGATGTACTGAAGCTGAGAACAGGATGGAAAGTATATGCATACCATTACCATTCCAGAGTACAATACGCCAACTTTCTTCTACGCTGAGAATACATTTCCAGTGAAACAAAACACAAACATGCACACCTTCTCACACAGACATACGAAAGGGGAAAAATAACTGATATTTGATGGTAAAATAATTCTCAGCACTGTTTCCGCATGCTTAGTGTTTACTCCGGTTCATACAAAGAGCTAGAAGACTTCTTAGCTTGACTGCTGTAAGAGCTCCCTCTGTCGTTACATAGAAAAACGACCAGAAAACATATTCCATTATCCTTGCATCTTTTTCATCTGTAAGTGGCGAATTTTCAAACACTCCATCCTGTGAGGTGAGAATCCACACGATTTTCGGAGGTAACTTTTCATGCTTATTTTCTGCACAAGCAACTGCTATCTTATTCCAGTCTTCCAAAGTACAGACAATATCACTTAGAATAACCTGTTCCAATGCACCTAAGAAAAAAACCAACCGCATTTACAGATCCTGCATTTGCCCTAATAAGCTTTGTACTATTCACATTAAGCATACTGCACAAATCATGCACTGTTTTTATAGATGGATTATAAAGCCTAAGACTGAGTTTAAAAAAAGAAAGCTGATCAAATTAAAGACCCATAAGAAAAACAATGTTTTATTTTCACTGAAAAAGCTTTAAAGGCCAAAATCCCTGATTGCACTCAAAATCACTTCTGAAACCCATAAGAGCAACAGAACAACAGGGCAGTTGCAGGCACTGAAGTTAAGGGCAGTTTATTGGAACAGGACACAATAAGCACAACAGATGCAAATAACCATGCCTGGACATAGAAAACCTAATTTTCAGAAATATTATCTTTAAATTTAAGCACTTTTCCTGGCTAAGTCCAGGCAGATAAGCATTAGTTTGTCTGCAGAGTAGTTTCAGGACCTGGCACTTGCTGCCCATGTAGTTCGTTGCAGCTGCCTGCCCTTGGCTTGAGTTCATGCTGCCTGAAGAGCTTCTGCCACTGTGTCTGGCAGCATAAAAAAAAGTCCCTCTGAAAACTTACAAACCTTACAACAAAGTAGGCCTTTGTTTATTTTTTTGTATCCTAAGCAGTAAGTGCTGAAGTTGCAGGTTGCCCAAGAGCCAGCCTATAGAGGATCTGCTAGAAGCAAGCAAAGTGCTTGCAGAGTTATTTCAGTGCCAGGGTTGCCCCAAGGCGTGCTCTGTGCAATAGCACAGACTGAACCCGCGTGTGACCAAGCAGGATGGGCCCTCAAATCTGACACAGTGACCCTCACCCCTGCGGGCACTCCGGAAGATGTGAGAATGCACAGTTCAGCTCAGTGTGATGGAAAAGCTTTAATTCAGATCACATTATAAACTAGGAACACTGAATCCCAAGTAATTTATAGGCTGAAATGGAAGTTGAATTAAAATTTCAAGTTTGAAAGTTTGTTATTAAAATTTTGCTGTCCTTACTTTTCTTGCTCATTTCCTCCAATAGCTCAAAACCATGCTTTTTGTGATCGGCTGAAACAAAACAGGATTGTAGTACCCATAGGTGAAAACGGTGGTTTTCTACTTCACTGTTGACTGAGACAGCCAATTAATGCAGTGCTAGGACAGTTTTCCAACAGGAAGAAGTAATCTTCTGAAAAATCAAATACCAATATTATTATGTATTTGCATATGGTTACCTCTCCCTTTCCTCACCATAAAACCCCACAATTATCTCGACTGATTTCCCTGAACACTGTGGAGAAGCTAGTGGTGACATTAAAATCTAACCTTCTTTTACTTGGAAAAAATATACATAAAGAAATTTTTTTCCCTGTAATTATTTTAGAAATCTCATAGAATGAGAAAATCAACAAACCCTGGAAGAGATTATAACCTTAAAATCCTCCCTTAAAATTATCTGAAATATGGCCAGGAAATAAAATAAGAATGAAAAACTGTAACTTAACTGAGCAACAACAGTCTAAGCATATAGAAGGAAAAAAGGACACTGCCAGAAGGCAGCTAGGTAGAAAGGAACCTAAGAAAGAGCACAGGGCACCCTCCTTTCCTTTCATAATTTGATTACTGAACTCACACTCCAGCAGAGAGGGACAACCTCGGTTTTAGAACTGTAGGCTCTGAGAACCCCCACAGCCTCCTACTGGGGTCCTTGCCAAAACGTCATGGAGATTTTCTAGCAGGTGTACAAAAAGTAATTCCTTACTTCACCAGAGCACACATGTCTTGGTATTATGGTAAAATACACAGGGACATTTTAACAGAGCTCTTGACACCTTGGTAAACACAATGACAAAAGTTTGGATACTTGTATTCACTTCAAATGCTTTCTATACAAATGCGGTCCAAAACATCACCATTAAACCTGAAGTAAATATATTGTAGAACAATCATGAAAGACAATACAAGAGCCTTATTATTTACCTAAAGAAAAATGCTCCAGTTACTGAATATAATCCATTGCCACAGAAATTCAGCCCCATTTACATAGGCACAGAGCAACTTTTTTGTGTGCACCAGACTGACCATACGTGACCTGAGCCAAAGCCAGGCATTTTGACTCATTGCTTGGTTCCACTTTCCCGTAGCTGTAAATAGTATCTCCCACTGCCTCAGAAAAGGTTAACCTGAAGAAGACAAGGTAATAAAACAAACCAACGTTACTAATGTGTTCCGTAACTTCAGAATATTTCAAAACAAGCTGCAAGTGCACGGTGTAGATGGGCATACTTCTGCATTAAACTATACCCCTTTCAGCTCTTCTGCCCCTCTTGCAGCCTTAATTCTCTATATTTTAGAAAGCAGCCTCTTCCTTCTTTTCTTTCATCTCCCAACTGCAGCAGAGAGGGCCATAAGAGCACTGAAAGCAACAGGAAGCGATGGGACATTTCTGTCAGGGATTACCACAATTCCAGTCCCTGGCAGCTGGAAGGAACAACTGCAGCCTTGCAATGTTCCTGGACATGGGAGATTCAAGGCTGTTTCAGGAATAAGGAAATGCTTGTGCTGTTCCCAAGCTATGAGGGAGCAGAGAGGCCGTTGCTGTGCGTTCCACAGCATGGCCTGTAAAAGCAGGTCTACTCAGGACTGGCAGTATTTGTAATTTTTGTTGTCAGTCTCACAATAAACTCAGAGGAACATGTCAAAAAAAAAGTGAGTTTTAGAAGCCTGGACAGATTTCCAGGGATTACTAGAAGAACAGAAAATGGCAACACCCTGAGCTATTTAGCTCGCTATCCAACTTCATGGTTTCTCCAAAGTACAAAGAAGATTCAAAGAAAGAGCGGAGGAAATTTTGTCGTATTAACAAAAACAAGCTATTTTGTAGTATGACTCTCAGAAGTAGCTCAGCTGGCTTTAACACTTTCCTAAGAAATTCTACCTAAGGACACAGGAAGGGGTGATAGATAAAATTTCGCCACACTTACAGTGGCACAATAGTCTGGCAATTATTATTGCCAGTACTTGCCACACTGTAAAAACAGTGTGGCAAGTACAGGGATTTATACTGTCATGAGTTATGTAACCTGCCTGCTACAGGTGTTGCTACCAGTTTTGCCTACAATCTAAGTGGTTTCGAATTTGTTTATTTATTTTTAGTATTTGCAAAAGACTGTTTTAAAATCAGTACAGAACTTTATCTTTTTACAATAGGAGGTAAAGCTCCTATTTACCTATACAAACAATACATCATTATGTTTCAGTAACAGAGTATTTTTCAGCAGGCTTCTCCAGCAAACAATTAAAAGCCATTTGCAGATCCCTGACTACTGTAAACATCTGTAATACTTGACACTAGAAACTACAGCTGCTTTTCCCTCTTCCACCCTAGAGGAACTAAGCTGTTGTCTGCTAACACTGCATTTAGTAATATTTTATGATTCCCAAGGTGGTCATAAAGCACGGTTTGAGAAACACTGTTTCAGTGTCATGAGGTAACTAGCTAGGTCTTATTACTATAAGAACAATGACGATTTCAGCATATCAAAAGAGCAAACTGTAACAGTCTTTTTGCGTTAGTAGGATAGGTTAAGGATTAGGACTGAAACAAAGAAGTGGTATTTTGATCCTGACACAAGGTGGTTTAGAATCTCAATTTAAAACTAAAATATGGGCTAGCGTTAAAGAATGCTGTTGCTCTTCACAGAATTCTTTCAGCCATTATAGTTAATTTAATACCAGACTGTTCTAGTAGGTTTTTCACTGTTTCAAACAGATCTACACTGGATTAGGAAAACGTCTGTCTGACAGCTTAATGTCTTCTCCAAACCAAAAATGGAGAAACAGACGCATTTATAGAAATTCAAGTATGATTGTATCCTATCCCCATAAATGGAAAAACAGAGGTCGAGTGCAGGTATAAGGTTTACAGTTTAAGCATGTTTTTAGTGTAACTGTGTTTGAAACTGTGGATATGGTACTGACATCAACAATAAAATGAAAGAAATTAACATCCTAGTAATTACATTTTTTTTAATCCACAGAAGGCTGTGAAAATCTTATATCCGTATAGTTTTCAAGTACAGTGCAAGAGACAAGAGCCTCAAACAAAACTAGAGTCTACAATGCTGTAAGAAAGACTGACAGCAGCCAAAACAAAATGTGTCCTTCAGAAGGAGCTGTTGATATTGCTTGTTTGGTCTACGCTTGTATTGAATTTAGGATTTAATACAAGAATAAAAAAGGACATCCATTAATGTATTTTTGGTTGTGTTTTGTTTGAAAGGATTTACTTGGAAGAAAAGGCAAAGCCTCATGACTTGGGAAGTAATGGAGGATGGCATACCCCTCCGTGAATCTCAGTGCAGAACAACCACATACCTTTGCTGTTTAACCCAATGTGATCCTAGATTTCATTGCTTTTCAGACAATGCACATTTGATTGCTTCCAGAGTTATGACTGAATTTGGAAGGTGTCCAGCTGCAGTACTTGAGTTTATCAGAGTGTCAAAATACTTCAGCAAAGGGAGATTTCTTCCTTTAAGGCAGCTAACAGCTAAAGGGATGAAAACAAAAGTCATTGGCTGAGCACCCAGAAAAGCATCTTTCACTATTTAAGACTTCTTAAGTTTTAGACTTTGTTTGCTGATACCCACCAAATGCCTCTGACAAAATTCTTACTAAATCTCTTGTGAGGTTGAGTCGTCTCAGGTGCTTTGTTAATTACTTCGAATGAATGTTGCTCAAAACTGAAGGCAGAGGGTTCATGACAGTATTTTACCATTGATAGGTAATGGGTAAATCTCGGGGGGGTTGTGGGGTGGTGGGGTCTTTAAAACATACAGTTTTTTGAGTGAGAATACAGAAGATATAACATCTGCTGCTAAGACTACAAATTTTGTAATTCAGACGCTGAATACTAGGTTATCACAGTTTTTCTCTCAGTTATTGCCTTTAAAACTTCAACAAAAGCCAATAAAATATACAGAGAAAAAAAAATGCTGATCTTGTGAAGTTCAGCAATGCCCCTATGGCTCCTTCCAAAGGAAGGACAAAATACTCTACTGCTTCAGACTCTGACATCATCAATATAACTGAATTTTGTGTTTCCAAATGAAAACAGAAAGACTGAGAGGAAGATGAAATTATAAAGACTATTTTGCATTTATCTGAGATATTTAAAATCATCAATAGTTTTTATATACCTTAGATTTCAGAAACCAATTTTAATGAATCTAACTAGAATATTGCTTTATGACTCAAAAGACTAAGCTTGAGTCATTAACACACATAACAGTAAGGGCTGGACTTTCAAACTAGTAGGTAGACCTTTGCTCTTGTCTATTGCACACAATTTATCAGTAGAAATAAAACAGTTTCAGCACCGCGTTAGAAACAGCTTTATACTAGACCTTAAGATCACTGCTTAACCCAACACCTCACCAACAGCAAGAAAAGGAGCGGTTGTGAGTTAGCTGTCTCCCTTTCTGCCTCTTAGGGCATGTCCTTAACATACAATAAAGGAAGGAAAAAAAAAAGCCTTACAGCTTTTATCTTCAATTTGGAATATTAAACATAAGCTTCAAACCCACACAAACAATTCTCATGTGATAAATCCCAAATTCCTAAGCACTGAAATGACTAGACTGACATCAACTAAAATCCTGTAAGAATGGACCCCATTATCAAATTTTTACATTTAAGATACTTCAGAGATTCTTCATGACAGAGAATTCCCCTAGGAGAGTTTACTGCATAAGCTGCTACAGCGTCATACTGACCACTTGAAAGTAATTGACTGAAACTAGGAAAGAAGAAGAAAAAAAAACAGAACATGACATGTTATACAAACACTAAATAAATACACATATACATACATAAAATGGTTGGCTGATGGTATAGCAATCTAGTCAAGCCCAAACATTGAGAATACACAGCTTTAAAATATACATATTTAAACCTAGTATATCTTCATCACACCATTTTCCAGTATGAAGCAGCAATTTTGTTTCCACACATCCAGTTACATCTTTTCTGCCTCACTACCTAGTGCTTCTGACAGTGTCCATAATGAAAACTTTGAGAAACCTAGGAGGGAGTTATCTATGGGCAACTGGAAAAAGAAGTGAACTATGTTTTAATATATGTCTTGTAAAAGATTGTGATTTGGGAAAGACTAATCTAATTAATCTAAAACGGCCAGAAACAGGAGACAGTTATTTCTGTGTAACAGTTACACAGCAGGCTACATGAGATGACTTGATGAACTAATTCCTGTTTTTAATATCAAGGGATTATGTTAGCAATGAGATCCAGGCACCTAGTAGACAGCTGCAGTACTGGGGTTTTCAAAAGCATCTAAACACCCAATTTCCTCCAGGCTTCTAGACACTTTTGAAAAACCCTCAAGTTGTACATTTTCATCTGTATGCACAGAAATATATTTAAGATCAGCTTGTCAGTTTTCGCAACACACAGAACAGCTGGTTTCTTCGATTTCAGTCCCTTTAGAAAAAGGGCCAAAGAAGAACCTCTGAAAATGTATAAACCACTGGCTTAACGTGCATGGCTGCAATACCAGCACTTTTTACAAATACCAGAAGGGTCACAGAAAGAATGTGTTCTGGACGGACTGCATTCAATATGATGTATTAACTATGATATTGCAAAATGCTAATGCAAAACACAATAACCATATTCTTTTCACCTTTCCAAATATTCATGTGAATCATCAGCCATTTTACTAGGGATGTCAAGAGCTGAAATATAAAACATGGCAGTGTAGGATAACCACATTACTACCTCAACAAGCAAATCAGGGTTAAAAGTGTTAAAGCATTTAAAAAATAAAAAACAATCAACAAAAAAACAACCATGAACTTTATCAACTGATACATTTATGTGAAAACATTTTTTTTAACTGAGAATAGTTTCTCTCTTTTTTTTTTTTTTTTTTTTTTAAAGAACCTGAAACAATTTCCTTAAGCAGATGATTGTTTAGGAAACACGTTTTCCATCATCAGTTAAACTCAGTTTTCCCACCAGTGCCCTCAAAAGTTATCAGACAGGAATAAAAGATACCATGTTAAAGACCAAACCCTTAGTCCACCATTGCTGATTGTCTAGTCTCATCCTCTCATTCTCGATTGTTCTGACATTTAATTTTTAATGACTTTACCTCTTTCATCTTTTTTATTTTTCATTATCTGAGAGAGATCTTGCAGGGTGACAATCTTGTCCGATTTTGCCCAGGCAGAAATACCATTTGCAACTAACAAAATTCTAGCATATCTGTGAACAGTTAGAGGGAAAGATGTATGTTATCAGCACAGTTATCCAAATCAGGAAATCTTCATCATATTATCAACAGCATGTATGTTAATAATTAATCAATGTACAGAACCTCAATCCATAAGACAAAAAAGAAAGTCAGTGTGAAGTAAGGAACACATCTAAATTAAAAATATTTGCAGATATGGACTTGAACCTGAGCTTCAGCTTTTCTCTCTTTGCTTCAGCTATATCTCATAAGGCCAGTAAGTGCAGGAGTTCTTGTTCTCACTTAAGTCTTTTTCTGCTCGGGGATATACTTTTTTCCCCTTTCTTTTTTCAATGCCAGCACCTGTCTGTCTAACTGAGCAAGATGTTTAGAAAGAGAATCCAAGCTGAGTGACTCTTCTACGCTCAGGCCTGTGGGAGAAGAAAATGCCTTTCATGAGCTCCCAATGGCAGGCAGTAAAGCCTGCTGGTAACAGTAACGCAGGCTGCACCTCCCCTCAGGGGCAGCTTCCTACAATAGCAAAGACCTTCTGAATACACTATCCTTCAAGTCTCCACCTCCCTATTTCTACCGGATCGCTGCTGTTCTGCATTCCAGCAAACGGATCTGCATTTTGCTGACACACTGCGCTATTCTGGGTGTCTTAGTTTTGGGGGTTTTGTTTGTTTTGGTTTTATATATTTATTTTAAAAAAATATTTAATCGAGAAGAAATTCTCAAACCAGCAGAATATTGGATTTACCCGGGATGGGCTTAAGAGGATGTGCTGTTTTCTCTGAGGTGCCAAAGGTTTCCGAGGGTACCTTTCTTACATTATAAATTTCCAGTATTACGTTTTTAATTTTTGCAGAATTCTTCTGAATAGCTTGTATTCTGGAGAGGAAAAAAAATCCCAACTAACACCACTGCCACTCCCCAAAACAGGAGCTGTTACCTTGTTCTTTTTATGCATCAGGTTGCAAGGATATCCCTACCAGAAGTTGTTGAACTAGGCTTGCTGTCATACTGTTCTGCTGTTCTCAGTAAAGCCTGTCTCCCCAGTTTGCCATATTATTCTACTTCAGACTGCATATGGCAAGATAACTGGCTCTCTTGAGAATCCTACTACGTACATGCATGCAGCTGCACAACAACACTTCCTCAATATAAGACAGTAAATGAGAAAAAGCGAGCAATTCACTCACTCCTCGATATTTCTCAACGTCAGACAATGCATTTTAGCAATGCAATAGCCTCACTTTGAGGCTATACTGTTTTTACAGGTGGAGAGGATCTGCATGTGTTTAACTTCCAAGCCTGATCCTCCAGTTTTTCTGAAGCAAAGTCTTGGCTGATTACACCTCCAGTTTGACTGCACAAGAACCAGCACCAGGATGTGAAGAACAGAAATGTAACACCACATTAGCAAGGTTTTACACAATCATTGGCAGCTTCCATATAAAAATAAAACAAGAATCAAAACATTTTAAAAAATATAAATGAGAGAAGCCAGCTACAACGAAATAATTCATGTCCTAATTAAAACAACGTATTTTGCGCTAAACACTATTAGAGATAACTTACTTGTCTTCAAGCTCCATTGCTCTTTTCCTATAGTATAATAGAGTTATGGACTCAGATTCCAGAGCTTTTAATCTCCCGTGAAGAAAAAAATGCATTCCTTTGGCCATTCTTGATTCTGGCAATAAATGCCTCATATTCCTGTTTGATCAAAGTCAGGATATTCTTGTATGCAGTAACGTACCCTATTATCTGTGAATGTATTTCTGGATGTCATATTTATATGGAGAAAATGAACAGGAAGACAACTTTCTGGAACTTTCTAATAAGCATGATAGGTTTAAAAAAAGATGAATATACAAAATAATACTCCTTAGAGCACGCTCCATAGCGCTGCTCTAATATAACAAAAAAACAGCCCAAAACCAGCCCCGTAACATTGTTCAAGATAATGAAAATACAGAAAAACTTTACCTCGTGAAAGACAGCCTCTAAACTTACCTCTAACAGTCACAAATGTTATTACAAACTAAGGCAATCAGCACTTATTTGGACAGCTGCAGCAACCATTTCCATGTAATAAAAGACATTTTCTCTAGATGGGCACTAACTGTCCTTAGCACTTACAGGTGTGGAAAACCAAAGGAGCAGGGGCTGTGCATTTTAATGTCTTAAAATAGCAGTCCAACTCAAAATTTAAAAGCAGACCCAGTAACCCTTATTCCCATCCGTCTCAAAAACTAAGAATCTTTATTTATTCTTGGCATCTCCCATCTCAGTCAGTGTCTGAAAAAGGCAGACAGGAGTCCTTCAGGAATTTCAGCAATAACCTTTCAGCCGAACTGAAGAGCCATTAACGCTAATACAGGGCATATGGGGTATATCACAGAATCACATAGGTTGGAAAAGACCTTTAAGATCATCGAGTCCAACCGTAAACCTAACACTACCAAGTCCACCGCTACACCACGCCCCTAAGCACCTCATCTAAATGTCTTTTAAATACCTCCAAGGATGGTGACTCAACCACTTCCCTGGGCAGCCTGTTCCAATACTTGACAACCCTTTCAGTGAAGTAAAATTTCCTAATATCCAGTCTAAACCTCCCCTGGCGCAACTTGAGGCCATTTCCTCTCATCCTATCACTTGTTACCTGGGAGAAGAGAGAGCGACCCCCGCCTCTCTACAACCTCCTTTCAGGTAGTTGTAGGGAGCAATAAGGTCTCCCCTGAACCTCCTTTTCTCCAGACTAAAAGACCCATACGCCACGGGTCTTTCTAGTTATGTAGGTTTTCTCCTGGTTTAGGACCACTCTACAATGCTTTATCATTCCAAAACTGCCATAAAGTTAAGAAAAGTCGTTATCAAGCATGAACCCTACTCTAACTTCTGGTAGTATGAATTTGTCATGGTGGCTTCTATTTGACTGCAGTGTGTACAGGGGCACAAAAACCAGCTGAAAATATACCAGTCCTTGATTTCTGCAACTACACCAACAGGTCACAATCGGTCTGCTTATACCCTTTTTCCCCAGAATACAAACAGGCAGCAAACCACTTTTTACTTATTAATTATTGTTCATTGCTCATTTACCTGAAAAATATTTGCTACCCTGTCAAATGCGTTACTGTATATAATGTAACACTCCTCAGATGGTCCTTGCTCAGCACAACCCACTTTTTCAGTTTCTGTCAATATATATGTTTGTACGCTCTCCAGAAATCTCCTGTCCTTCTCAAAGCAGGCAGGAGGGAAGACAGAATGTTTCTCTGCTCCCATGGGATGGTTTGGCATAGCAACCTAGCACCTTTCTTCCACAAAGTCTAAACCTCTTTCCTCGTCTGTTCAACAACTGCCTCAGATCAAAACCTAGAAGGAGTTGAAATTCTTAAAATATCATCAGCTGATACATACTCAAGCAAGTCTTCATTCTGCTTTAACCCTTCCCATATTCAATTCATAAGCATAAAATCACATAACAAGTAATTTCCAAATTAATATGACTCTCAGTGCTCCTCTATTCCCAACTTAGCTATGGCTTTTCTAATTCTAAAAATATTTGCCCTACAAACCCAGATAAATTTAGCATTGATCTTGGGGAATGTGCGGGTGGCAAGGTGGCTGTAGGATGTTTTTAAACTGCCTCCACAGGGCTAGACCGAGGCGAGGACACCGATTTCTAGGATTTCAGGCTGCAGCGCAGACCTGTGGAGACACAGCTACCCGAAAAACCCGCACCCTAAAAACAGCAGCCACCTATAAAACAGCAGCAGCTATAGTGCGCATAACGCGTCCCTGCAAAGACAGCCCCTCCCGAGCAGCGCCCGCGCAGACGCCCTCAGCCATGAGGCAGGCTGAAGATCCCTCTCCCTCACAGCCGCGCCGCCTCCTCCCCTCACGACCGCCGGCGACCGTTGGTGGCTGCAGCTGCGCGCGGCGAGCCGCGGTGCACTGTGGGAGCTGCAGTTCCCCCCTCCCCGGCGCGCCCGCTCCCGACTACGACTCCCATGGCGCCCCTCGGCGGGACTACGGCTCCCAGCAGGCCCCAGCGCGGCTGGCGGCGGCGGGGCGCGCCGGGAGCCGTAGTCCTGCCGCGCCGCCCGCCCCTCCTCCGGCGCGGGTGGAAACCCCGTGCGTGCCGGCGCTGCGCTCTTTCGGGGAGCCGCCATTCCGCGAGCAGGTCGCGGGTGAGTCTTCGCTCCGCGGCCGCACGCGTGGCCGCGTCGTCCCCCGCCCAGCCTCGCCGCCCTTCACCGCCTCTCCCCCACAGGTGCCGGCCTCGCCATGCAGATCTTCGTGAAGACCCTCACGGGGAAAACCATCACCCTCGAGGTGAGCCGCCGCGGCCCCCTCATCGTGGTGCCCCGGCGGGCGAGGGGAGGCGGGAGCGGTGCCTGGGGAGGGTTTGCCCTGCGGAGGCGCGACCCCCGGCCCGGGGCGGCGCAGGGCGGCAAGGCCTCGCCGCATCCCGACCCCGTGCTGCAGCAGGGCCGCGCCCGCCCTCCTCGGGCTTTCTGTGCTGCCCCGTGTCCTGCAGCGCGGCTGCCGCCGGGGCGGGCGGACCGGGCCGGCCGAAGGGGAGCCGCGGGCCGGCCGGTGCCTTCTGGTGCACCGAACCGTCAGGATGCACGGAGAAACACGGGCCCTGCCGCTGCCCGGCGCCTTTGCGCTCGGGCCTGGCTGGAGCTGGCTGCCCCGTGGGGGGCCGAAATGGCCGTGACAGTATAGGTGGTGTGTCTGAAGCTCCTCGTGGTTCTTCTGCTTTTCTAGGCAAATTAAAAGGCAAAGTGCGTTTTGACTCCGTTGTATTTCATAATAGGTTGAGCCTTCTGATACTATAGAAAATGTAAAGGCGAAGATACAGGATAAGGAAGGTAAGTTCAAGACGCACTTACTCTCTTCTCTGTTGGACTGATGTGTATCTTAGCAGATGTGATTGTCTGCAGCAACCTATTATTTTATTACAGAATGGCATAGTTCACATTCCTCATTTAATCTTGATTTATGTCACCATTAGGCATTCCTCCTGATCAGCAGCGACTGATTTTTGCTGGTAAGCAGCTAGAAGATGGACGCACACTGTCTGACTACAATATTCAAAAAGTGAGTAGGAAAGGCTGAACGGAGTGCAGTAGTACCAACTGGCTGGCACTGTCAGCTGACTGACCTTACTAGGGAGCTAACGTGAAAAATCCTGCTTGCTTCTGCTAGATTAAGGTGGCAGTGAGGCCACTGAGTGCCACTAAAAAGGAGGAGCAAAAAATAGGTGTCAGGTTGGCTTAGTTACATCATTAAACTATTCTGCAATTGTAGTTAGAACTGGTGATTATGGTCACAACAGATTTTACAGTAATTGAACCTTCTGGGGTTTGGGATGCAGCAGCCCACTGTTCTCTGGAGCCTGTTCACTGCAATAGCGAATAATCCTTTTAGAGCTTTCCTAATTGCCTGGTGCTTGAGATCTACTTCCTGTAGATAAAAGCCTGCTTAAACGCTACTCTTGTCTTGAGAAAGCATTTTGAGTCTATTTCATGTGCTTTACAAATAGGAATCAACTCTTCACCTTGTGCTGAGGCTTCGTGGTGGTGCCAAGAAAAGAAAGAAGAAGTCTTACACTACTCCCAAGAAGAACAAGCATAAGAGAAAGAAGGTTAAGCTTGCAGTGCTTAAGTACTACAAGGTATGTAGAACTAACTCTGGGCAAAACTTGATGAAAACTTAGCTCTCGCCAGGAAGGACATGAAGGCTGTAACTAGTCCGCATGTAGCCTGGTGTATTTGAAGTCCTTCTATTTGCAAATACCCCACCTGTTAAATAGAAGAGAAACTGACCATGGCAGTTGAGCACTTCTGAATTTTGCTTCAGGAAGTTTGATGTAGTAACTCACAAAAACTACTTTGCCACAGAAAAATACTCAAAATTATCACCAGTGCTAAAAGGTGGTGAGATATATATGAGATGTTGCCTCTTTGCCCTTCCCAGGTGGATGAGAACGGCAAGATCAGTCGTCTGCGCCGGGAATGCCCCTCTGAGGAGTGTGGAGCTGGAGTCTTCATGGCTAGTCACTTCGACAGACACTATTGTGGCAAGTGCTGTCTGACATACTGCTTCAATAAACCAGAAGACAAGTAAATGTACTAGACAATAAAAATTTGGAGTTCTGTACAGTTTAAGGATTTATTTCTGCTTCCTGTGGCACTGTATTTCCTCTCTGCTGATAAGCGAGAGAAATCTGTGAAACTTTGGATGCTGACTGCCAACTAGGATGAGATACTTTGACTCTAGAAGTGAAGCAGCAATTTCTTTTTAAAGAGTAGCTTTGGTTAGTTAAGTCTCCTTCAAAGGAGATAATGCATAGCAGAGGCAGAGGAAAAAAAAAAACCCAACACTCTAGCTAACCTTAGAAGTGGTCTCTTTAAACATGAGAGTAGATGGTACAGTAGTTCTAAGCTGGAAAAATAGGAGATAAAGAGGTCTGAAGTCATGTCTACAAGTGGGTCAATGCTAGAGAAAAGGGTGGTAGAGCCCTGCTAACAAAATGCAGACTAGACTGAAAAATTGTATAGCAGCACTGAGGGGGAGAAAGAAGATGGCTCAGCTATTTTGGAACCGAGAGATAGTAATCAGAAATAGTTAGACTCTGATGGTTTTAGACACTTGAAGTGCTTGCAATTAATTGTTGTAGTTTATCCCATGTTCCAATGAGGTAAACTGGTTGCTTGACAAGATATAAAAGCAGAACACTGTTATATAAACATCAGATAGAAAGAAGCTCACGTGCATCTCTGGAAGTTCATTTAATGTTAAGAGTTGAAGGCCAGCCAGGAAAAATACATGTCCTTTAGTGTTAATATATTCCAATGTATTTTAAAATCCTGGATCCCAGGAAGTTGTCTGCTGAACTTCTTTTTCTTCATAACAGATGATTTCATCTCCAATATTGAATTCTAGATTCTTGTCCAAACTCAATCCACAATCCATACCTGTTTTTATTACCTGGACATCATCTTTATGATGCTTCAGTGATGATAAAGATCCTGCAAAGAGAAAGTGCATCAAAGAGAAAGCCCACTAACATCAGAGCATAGACATGCTTTGGTTTGCCCTTCTTCCAGAATTATGTTTCACCTTGTAGCTACAAAATGAAAGCAAGAAAATGTAGGGATTGTGAGCACTTGCAGCTAATGCAAGTCAGACGTCAGTCCTTTTCAGCAGGTAAATCCTGTGATGCTACTGCTTTCCCATCAGAGTTGGTGATAACAGTACAGCGACATTTTGCAGCTTTTCTCCATCCTAAATGGCACATGGCATTGCCCTACAATCAGATGTATACATTTTGCACTAACTTCACAGGGAACTAGCAGTGTCTAATACTGAATGCAAATACATGTTTTGTGGCAATTACACTTACCTTTCCAAATAACATCCCTGTTACGGATTAACTTAAATTTCATTTTTTTGTCTAGCAGCCCCTTCTGTACTCTGCATCCAGCTACTGGAATTTTGTTTTTTCCTACTGTTACGGAGAAGGTGTCGAGAACAGAAGCTTCCCCTAAAAGAAAAAAAGTAAAGTTGTATGAAGTACACGAGAATAACAAACTGGCAATAAGTAGAAGTGAGCTACACTCTTCCACTTAACCAAGCCTACAAAACAGAAAAGCAACTGCAGGGGAACATAAAATATTTGATACAGTAGGAACACTTCATTGGAGAATAAACTTTAGGCCACATTGCAAAGCAAAAATTTAACAGTCAATGAAAACTCACCTATTGTATCCTCCACCACAGATGGGGGTAGTCTGCTATTTAGCTCATCTTTCAAGTCTTCGATAAGTTTGTAGATGATATTGTGAAGTTTAATTTTTACTCCCTTTTTAGCAGCCAGCTGTTTAACACTTTCATTGGCTTTCACACTGAATCCAAATACAACCCCTGATAAATAAAACAATCAGCAAGGGATGACTACAAGAGATCACTCTTTAAACAGTAAGGGAAAGCATCTGCTATGTCTCTTCCATAATGTTGAACTTGCAGCACAGGTTAGAATTAGTGGTCAGCAAACCAAGAAACAGCATTTTACCGCTGCGTCCCATTTAAGGAGGGACCATTTATTTCTCTCACTATTGCACATTGACTGCTACTAACCTTGTATCAAAACAAATGGTTCAAAAAAGCCCTCAGAGAAAGGTCCCTGATGACAGAACTGGAGGTATCCAAGCAGAAACTAATGCCTACACACAGCTCACCAGAGCTTATGTAAAGGGACAAGAACCTCCCATTTTGGGGTGGAAAAACAGCTTGGTTGTCCAAATTAAGCTGGAAGTGAACTCTAAATCATTCGCATCCACCTGTGGACTATGGCAGGTCCAATGACCCCACAACCTCTACAGTAGCTGAGAATTACAGGGTACAAACAGGAACGACTACTGACAATCCTTCCAACTACCTCCCTGAGCAAAAGGAAATTCTTTTGTAACCTACTTTTCTAGCTTTGCCCTGTTTAAGCATCATAAAGCAACCTGAGTGAAGAGTCAAGAGTTTAACCTTAACAATTGGGCTACTGGCAACAGCTTGTCAAGAGTCCTTCCATTTTCATGAGACTCCTAGGCTCCCCCGCCTGCACTACACTTTGATGTTAAAGGAAACATTTTTAAGATACATACAAGTTGACCTTATTGATGCTGGTTAATTATTACTAAGAAAACAAAACCAGAATGAGACCTACCCATTTCAATAAAGAGTTTGTACTAACTGTAAATTGATTTTTAAACACACACTCACCATTAAATGCTTCAGCAAGACTTATATCAGTTTCACTGATATCTCCCATTCCAAAATGAATGATATCCAATTTACATTCATCGTCAGCATCATAGCTGTCCAGAATGTTCAGAATAGCTTCAAGAGATCCATCCACATCACCTGCGTATATAAATGGAAGTGCTGCTGACTTTGTATACATCAAAGAAACACTGAAGTAGAACTAAGGGAATGACAACTGCACACTGTAACATAAAGTTTTTTGACATCTATCATTCTTACTATATTTTCAGTAGTATGTAAAACATATCTAACAAGTCTATTAATTCCAAAAATGAACTGAATAAATACAATAGGACCAGAGGTTCCACATCTGCTGTAATTTTCAGGTCAAGTTTGCATAGTTTTTCAGTTACTACCATCACTGCTTATATATCACTACACGTGAGGTCAAACCAAGTTCCTCCTGCCCCACCTTAACTAATACCTCCATTGGTCCTAACCCGTCCTCCATTTTGCTGATGCAGTACTGCTGCTCATATATATAGCTTGTATTTATTTGTTTTATTTTTTTATTTTTAATTTACATATATATATATATATATATATATAGGCACTTGTGTGGGTTTTACTCAGGAATTCCTGGGTAAAGGGGGTTGGGCTCAAATTTTCCTGTTGTGCTGGCCCTGCTGGAAGTGCATCCTTCTGGCCAGTGGGTGTTTCCTGATGCCCCTCCCCTTACTGAGAGAAGTTCAATAATCCGCTCAGTTTTAAACTCATCAAACTTCCAGTAACAGAAATTTTGTTAATAGTTTAGAGCTATGCTTCAGACTGAGCATTTGAGAAGCACAAAACCAACGGAGCAGTAAACAGAATAGGACAGCACCTTTAACAATTACCGATAGCACATTTTTGTCCATCTCTGTTCTCTCTTTAGGCTTTAAAAACATTAGATGCTTATTGGCCTTGTACAGCACCGCCTTCCTCTGTCTCCAGGTCAGGTGGGCTAGTGGCTGTTGCTTCTTCTTATATTCCATCCTGTGTTCCTTTTGCTTTGCTTCAATAACTTCCACGTCCTTTTTCATCCTGTCCTGTTGTTCAACATAGGTTCTCCAAGCCACAACTTCATGCGCCCTTTGCTGGGCAGGAAGAGACAGAAACATTACCTTTCAAAGCACTGCATCAGAAAACTCCACAGTAATGCAGTTTCATCCTTTTGCATCTTCTCTACAGGCTCACTCATTTTCTTTCACATTTAACAATAGATTTTGCTGCAAGGATGGCAGAGAAATGAGCACAACAGCTTCCTCCCTGGGCTACAACAACATGACTCAAGGCCTATTTTTATGGTATCTCTGCATTGCAGAAGAGAATTATTGTTCAGTCTTTCATGTGGTATATTTCCAGCTCTCACAACACCTATTTCAAGCTATATTTTACACATATTATTTTGTCAGAAACTAGTTCTCTCATTCTAAAATTAAAGCACTGATACCATCACGTACTGGACTGTTCTCCAGGTAGGGTGATAGTGTGGTCATGTAAAAAAACAAAAAGTCTTCTGTGCCTTTAGAAAGGGAACACGTTAGAACATATCCCAGATTACCCCAACAGAAGCCATTCAGGACTGCAGTCATTGCAAACAAAGCATGGAGGAAGGAAGGCAGGATGACCATGAGAAGCAAAAAGCATGAACCAGAGGCGACTCATCTTTAATTCCAGAGGCAGCCTGCTTTCTTCACGCAATTGTAAAGCAGGTTAATCTGGATGCATGGAGATGAGGAGAGGACAGTCCAGCAGGGGAGAGGTGAGGGCAGTGGAAAAGAAACAGCCAATACGCAAATCCTCATTCCTCTTCCAGAACACCTAGCTCAGGTCTCTTTTAATACCCATGCTCAGCCTTCATCTTTCATCAGATTATCCGGGTTATTTAGGATGAAAGCTATCACTTATTTTTCACTCAGCTCCTTCCCATCCACCTTACTGCAATATAAGTTTTCCATTAAACAGTTCTTCCTGTACCTCAGATTCCACTTCAAGGATTTCATCTCCTGCCGAAGGGACTTCCTTCCAGCCCATGATTTCCACTGGGATGCCTGGAGGGGCTGCATCTATAGCTTTGCCATTCTCATCAAACATGAAACGCACTTTTGCCCAGGTCTTCCCTGCAACCAGAACACAGCCTTTTCTCAGAGTTCCTCTTTGGATGATGGCTGTAGTAACTGGACTAGTGAAGAGCAGAGGAGAAAAATAACAGACAATTAAAGTGATTCTTCTTCCTGTTTTCACGGTTAGCATAGGTAAGCAAACACAAAACAGAACATACTTGTGATCGATCACAGGCAGAATATGCCTGTGACACATTTTATTACAGCGCTAATAAAATTTCAAAGTGACTTGCAAAAAGCCCAAACCCTGTACTGTACTCTTTTCATTTCTGCAGATCAATACAAAATTTGGCATTTGTGAAATCAGCAACAGACTGATTTTACACATTAAGTGATGCCCCCCCTCAAAAAACCCAAACCCCAACAACTTTCTAGAATTCAGTTCATTGTTAAAGAGGGCAGAACACACTTTGTTCACAGAGAACCTGCAAAAGCACTAAGATATTTAAAAGAGTAAAATGTCATGTTACACACAATTTGCCAAAAATTGTATATGTATTATATTACGACTATTAACTTCATCATTCCTACCTTTTAATGACATTTTAAAAAATACATCTGTTCTAGCATTTTAAACTATTTCCTGTGCTTACAGGATTTCATTTCAGTCATACAATGAATTTTGCCCTGTCAGTTTATAACTTCTTTTTCTGGCTCTCATGCTGTAGAGTAACATTTCAATGCCTTAGTTACAAACACCGCAAAGAAACTGCTACAGTTTTATCTAACAACAACAACGACAACAAAAAGTTCAATGTTAAACATAAATATTGAGGTACAAACCACCTAAACGGTATCTCTGCATTGTTACAAATTAAAGCTTCATTAAAGCTGTAAAGGTGGCAGCTTACTTACCCTTTCCCTTTGTCTTTGCGAGACTCAATTACGGTCGCCTCTACTAGACCTGTGGAATCCGCCTTCAGTTCTAACATCTCTGCTAAAGCAACAGTTGCTTCTGCTAAAACCATGAGGTTTTCACCCTGTATAAAACCATACACAAAAAAAATATAAAGAATAAAGGAAGCGCCAAGTGCCCAATTAAAGTAAGATCAGAAGTTGAAATCTTAGTGCCAAATTCCCCCATTTAATTCAGAACTTCTAACAATGCAATACAGTCCAACAGCACAGATCCCTTTGCCTTCAAGGCAAGATGGCACTAATGAACTATTTAAACTGCTGTCCTGCCAGTCCAGAAGGCATGAAAGATTAGGAAGGACAGTTTCCTTGCTTCTCTGTTCATAGCATCCAGGTTACAAATGCAGAAAAAGACCTTGCAATATTCTGCTACAAGTATATTAGGAATGCAAATAAATAAAATAAGAAAAAAACCCCAAAAACGCAACCAAAAAAACCCAACCACCCCCCCCCCCCAAAACAAACAAACAAACAAACAAACAAGACACCTAAACAGCCAAATCAAAACTTGATGACATCCACCACACAGTCAAGACTCCAGGACATCAAAGAGACAAAACTGTTGGTCTGTTTTCGTGTTTTTCTCTTTGCTCTAATTACATCTTATTTTTGAGAATGGATACAATGAGCTAGCTGTCAGTCAGCAGATCCAGATCTACAGGAATTAGGGCAACAACATGTGCTACAGAGGTGAATGGAGAAGCCATTTTTATGTATCCCTATTTTTAAGTGTAAGGGCATGACTTCAAAAGGTCTTGAACTTGCCTGAAATTTTAGAAAATTACTTGGGAGGCATTTAGAGAGATAGCAATAAGCCTAAGATACACTGCATCTGTTTGGACAAAGCTGCTTTGGCCACCACCAAACTAAAAGTGCTAAAGTTCAGATTTTAGTTCAGTTTTTAGCTATCAGTTGTTTGCAAGGAAAAGATGGTAGATCCTGTAAGACCACTACAAAACTACGTTCCTGTGATTAGGCATGTGTTACATGGTTAGGCTTGTGAAAATATTTATTTACCCTCATCTGAATTTCTCCTTTCATGCATAGCATTATCACCAACCTTGATTTTGCACTCATTTCATACAATGAGCAAATATAAGAGGAAACAGCAATTAGGATGAACCTGAAAAATATCCACTAAATTTTGAGAAGAAAAATGAGATATTATTACTCACTGAAGGTCTGAGCCTCAAAATATGATAGAAGTATGTTTCAAATAATTCTAGTGAGAGCCAGCAGCACTTAGTTCATGGTAAGGTGTTAAATACCAGGAAGATAAGCACTTATTTTCCAGCTGGCAAATAAAAATGCAGCTGTATGCACATATTAGACACCCACAAACACCATCATTTTTTCCACCAAAACTTTACCTTGAGTGCAGAAATATTTACAGCTTGAACATCACCTCCAAACTCTTCACAGATGACATCGTGAGCCAGCAATTCCTTCTTTACTCTTTCAGGATCAGCTTCAGGTTTGTCACATTTATTAATGGCAAGGATAAGAGGAACTAAAAAGAGAGAAAAAACAAACTCATTACCAACCTAGCCAAAACTTGCTGCTACTAGCACAATTGCAATAAAAGGTTAAAGCTGGTTATGACCACTGAGAAAAAATCATCTCACTTGGCACCTATTCCCTGAGCAGCCATTGAGATCTGAGCTACCATGAGTAAAGCTGGAGGAGTTATCCTAGTAGGGAAGGGGAAAAAAAACCCCAACAATAAACCCCTCACACACAGCCCCTATGAGTGCTTTTCTCACAAACCTGCCAAGTCCTGCAAAAATATTAGTAGTTTAGTATCTTTATGTATTACTGCAACATTCAGTATATTATCAAACACCTTTCCAGGGGAGAAGGAATGGGACTACGATGATTACTTCCAAAGTTCCGTGGATTCCAATTCAAGGAGTTTCTTTTGAGAGGTGAATAAACGTTTGCAAAGCACTCATTATTTGAGGTGCATCCTAACGCACGTCTTGTATATTAACTTTGTGTACTGGGCTTGCCACTCACTTCAAAATGCAATATTAACAAATTAAACACCATACCTCCTGCATTTTTAGCATGTTGAATGGATTCTATAGTTTGTTGCATCACTCCATCTTCTGCCGCTACAACCAGTATGACAATGTCAGTAACATGGGTACCTCTTGCTCGCATGGCTGAAAAAGCTGCGTGTCCAGGAGTATCGAGAAAAGTTATCTTTTCCCCAGAAGGCAAATGCACTGTGAACAAATGTATATGGTACATTTTAAAATCAGCATTTCACATAGCTTTATTTGACCTATTGTAAATCAAGCATCACTCCTTTGAGAACTTTTTTAACAACAATGACATATTTTAGGCAGACAGATAACTGTTAGCATGGAGGTCAAAGGTGCTTTTAATTCCTCAGGTAAGAAAAAGTGTCCTGGGATCTTTCATAATCCAAAAGAGTCTAAATATAATTTCAACTGCACGGACAATCCACTTCAAAGTTCTGTCCACATATTTATGGCAGTTATCACAAGTTACGATTTCCTTTTTCACCGCTTACATATAAACTGTTTGTGTTGCAACATTTTTCCTCAATGAACTGGCAGCAAGTTAGCCCGTTATAGAAGACGGAGAGTAAACTGGTTTATACACATGCACATACACTTGAATCATACCGAGAAAAGCACCAATGTGTTGTGTAATGCCTCCTGCTTCCATTGACGCCACTTGAGTTTTTCGTAGACTGTCAAGTAAGGTTGTTTTCCCATGGTCAACGTGGCCCAATATAGTAACAACCGGGGGCCGTGGGGTTAGCACTGCTGGGTCTGCAGGAGGCCTACAATTAAAACAAAAATATGTTTTGTAAATACCAAAAAAGTTCACTGAGTGACATGCATGCCCACTACGGCTAACGAAGAGCCGTTTACCAACACTCAGTGATGAAGAGGTGAGCCTAGCTTCTCCCCACTGCGATCACAAATCCTAGCTACACCACACAGTTAGCTCTCTTACTACTCAGTCTTACTGCTGCATCAATTAATACAGCAATTCAGTATATCAAAGAAGAACTGGCTTTTCTTCAGAAAATGGCATAGAAAAACCTCACCTAAACCAAATCAAATCCCAGTATCAGCTTTATGGCCAAAGAAATCAAAATAGTAAACTTTACGTTTTAAATATTATCAGATTGTGACTATATCAGGTATTACCAACATACCATCAGAACAAAGAAAATACAGTATATGAAAAACACTTGCAGAAACAAATAGGATAAAAAGAACAAAAAAGAACAGTTCACAACTTACCTTTTCACAGCATCTGTGTTTTTTCTTTCTTTTTCCTCTTTCAGTTTTGCTGATTTATACTTCATTCCTGATTTTTTAACAACTAGCTTGATATGGTCTTCATATAAGATGGAATCTGGTTCTAGTGAATCAAGGTCAATGTCTGTGTATAGCAGCGCTTCATAAATATGATCTGTAGAAAAGATAAAGACAGTTAACAATTACATCCACAAAAACATGTGGGACAAAAAAAGCCCCACTTAATACAGTTTAAAATTTTTTCATTAGTAGTTTATATCATGCTAATAAGTTTCATTCACAAAGCATTTTTCCTTGCGTTAGATTTACCTAAAAGTTCCTGTTACGCTTACAAGTTGCAGAAAACTTGATTCAGAAAGATTTACTGAAAATGACTGTCTCATTAGATGCTACAATCTTATTGTTCACTCAGATTTTCATAGCTTACTTTTCCATTAACCCCTAAGAAGAAAACGACTGAAACTCATCTAAACCAAATAGCAAAGAAGGGATTCAAGGAGGAAGGAAATTCGATAAATCTGTTCATATGCCGCTTTCTTTGCTAGAAATGCAGAACATACTGCAGCAGTCAAAAACTGTTACACGCTGACCTAAATACCATTACAAATCTATCTCAGAAACATACAGCAAGACATGACAGACTTTTCTGCTTCTCTGGAAGTTTGCCAGAAAAAGTACCCAGCTGGATAAAAAGAGAATGGAGATTGGTATTATGCAGGTTTGGAATGATTTCAAATGTCAGTAGTCAAAACACACTAATAACCTCCCTGAAACATCATTGAAAACTGGTCAAGTTGAGCCACTCAACAGCCAGGAATGGTTCATGGGGATAAAAGAACAAGCCTGCTCCTGTAACCCGGTTGTTAGGGCAGTCACCTAAAGAGGGGAGTGTTTCCAGACAAGTCCCGCCTGCTCCCAGTTAACCAAGTGACTGTTTTAATGACACACGTATTGCTCCTGAATGCAAGATTCCTGCTCCCAGGCTTGGATTATGGGCTGAAGCTCTTTTGCACCTTCTCTCTTTAGCCATGACTTCTTTACTCACAGGGGTCCTGCTTCGACAAACCAGGGTGCCATGTTTTTCCTTCCAGAATACTTTAGCACTTAGGAAACGCAGTCATAAAGAGCAGCCTATATGGATCTGAAGCCTTTCTGCTGAGATGGAAGAGTGTCATGGCTTCTTCACATTAAAGTGTCTTGCCTGGTAATTTGGATGGCCCAACTTTTTTTCTCTTTAGTCTGCCATTGTGTCTACCAACATTTTCTTTGGTAGGGGTACGATCTGCCTTGCTAAGGGAAGGATTAGCAACCACTAACTAGTGCCATTGTAGACATCTTTGCTTTTACCACTCATGAAAGTGGCAGGATTGAATGAAACACAACAGTTAAAATCTACCTCAAACAACAGAGCAGGCTCTCACCTATGTCTTTACCCATAGCTTGTGCAAGTTCCTCAATAGTCATCTTCTGCCTTATCTCCACTTCACCTTTTGCCAGCGGTATCTTCTTTTTCTTCTTTTTTGTCTCCTACATGGAATTAGACACGTATATAGGAACACATAGCTGGCATAAACTAAGAAACAATAAAAACAATATTAAAAAGACAATGGTCTTGAGCCATATGATGTAAACACATCTTTTTTACTACAATACTGATTAATTACAATAAATGAATGACTTAACACATCATACTGAATATTTAAAACATACAGCATACTACACTTCATCTTTTTTCATTCTTAATTTTTCAAAACAAGGAAAAAAATAAAAAAATTATTACATTTTTGTTTGTAATAATTTTCTCCTGCCTCTGCAAGATTCATGATGCTGCTGGTATAAGCACTTTAAGTCAATATTTGAGAGGGAGTGACAATACAGTCACACATTAAGTACATTTTGTCTTATAAATTTATAATAACTTCTCTATATTAATAAAGCTCTTCTTTTTTGTAATTAAAATGCTCAAACTGAGCTCTTGTACTCTGAAACTTCACATAAAAAACAGAGATTATTGCATTTTCTTAATTACCTCCTTTGTAGCTAGATGTCTGTGCTGCGGTAAGGTAATACTGATTAATTTGTCTTTTTGCCAGAGCTGCGGATACAGAAGAACGGACCACACGGGATGTGCAGATGACTGCACAGGCTTCCATTGTGCTCTGTACACTTTTCTGTAGGAGAGAGTACGCAGCTGCTGGCAAGCACCACGTAACTGGACCAGATTTTCAAACTTTAGTATCAACCCTCGATTCATTTCCTCACTGAAAATACAAAGGACACGTTGAAATCAGTCTCAAAGCTGAAAGATACTATTTCCTATGATAATACAGACAGGAACACAAGGCACAAATGTTGTTTCAAAACAGGCTTTTTAATGCGGAAAAAGTTGAACTATTTAGTAACTGTTCCAGTTTTTCAGTTTCCTGAAGTCCTTCACCTTTCTCCACTATCCCACTGCAGACACACAGATCTACTAATATCGCCACAGCTTACAAATTTTTCACCTATCTCCACTGATCTTTAATATAAACTATTAAAATCCCCATTTCAGCTTCTTTGACACTACCTAGAAAAAAGGGACAGTTGCACTCCTCGTGCTATACCGATAGTTATACAGGCTCAAC
Organism: Mycteria americana; assembly: GCF_035582795.1. Taxonomy (NCBI): domain Eukaryota; kingdom Metazoa; phylum Chordata; class Aves; order Ciconiiformes; family Ciconiidae; genus Mycteria; species Mycteria americana. The sequence goes on along the minus strand of NC_134367.1, from coordinate 130,800,267 downwards.
CTGCCTCTCTAAGCCAGTAAAACACATTTACAAACTGCCGCTTACATGAGCATATACCACTAAAAGACTATAGCACTGTAATAATACCCGTGTTGTCACATGGACAGAGACGTCCTTTGAGGCTAAGCTCTGGCTTAGCAATTAAGCTTTCCAAGATGCTTCTGTCAGATCATCCCACATCTTGTTTTAACCATCTTAACTTTGGTTTGAGTCATTTTGCCGACTATCCTGTACAACAGCCTCCTATGCGAACTTCTCTTCTTGTTCAGAGTTGCCTATTTTGTCCTTCCGCTCAGTGATGCCATTCTCTATACCTTCTATGGCTTCTCTCAAAGGTGGCTTTGTACCATCTTCCAAGCAGCTCCAAATGAGTGAAATGCTATCAGTTCCTCGCAGAATGGCTGCGGTCCCTTTAAAAACTCTCTTGTATCCGGCTACCTGCAGGAAGTGAGCAGATGACAAACTAACCAACCAAAAACAACTACTTCCCCCCCCCCCCCCCCCCCCAAAGAGAACTTTAAAGGGGCAGAACCAGTAAAACCAGGGAACTCCTAGGAGCTGCCACAAGACGCTGCATACACCGAAAACTAACGTAAGGTCAAGGCGAGACTGGACAAGCTCACAGAGGAGAAATCCACGCGAGGTTGCTAACTGCAAAGAAACCACTCCGGGCTCTCGGGACCCGTGGGTCACCAGTGGCCGGGACAGGCGCACTCCTCTAACTCGTACTGCTCTTATGCTCATGGTTTTGCTTAGCACTGCAGAGAAACCACTAGGCTACACCGGCCTTTCACCTAACAAACCGCGTTCACCCCCGCAGGGCACGAACACGAACAGCTGCCTCAGAAACAGCCTCACCCTGCTGCGAGCGGGACTTCACCGCAACGACACACACTGCGAGGCCGCCAAGCTCCCCAGACCTGCCAGCTGCAGTCCTCCCCGCGGCCGCAGCCGCCCATACCCTTCCTTCCCCCGCTGTCCCCCTCCCCGGGACAGCGCTGGCCGTGGATGGCCGGCCCGGCCCGGCCCCCCGCCCTGACAGGGCCGCTGAGGGAGCCCAACGACGCCCCGCGCGCCACCACCGTCCGCTCCCCCTCCCCACTTCGTCCTCCGTGCCTGACGCCGGGCGAGCCGCTCTCTGCGCAGGCGCCGGGTGGCGCGAGGGCAGCGCGCCGGCGCAGTGGCCGGCGCCGGCGGCGTGGGTCGCAACGGTCGGCTCCCTGAGCGCGGGCGTGGCCTCCCCTCACAGGAGGCGGGAGAGCCCCTCACGGGACGGAGGGACCGGGCGGCGCTGCCGAGAACGCCGGCGACCTTTTCTGAGCTGTCTTACCCTCATCCTATTTTTTTTTTTTTTTAATGTATATACATATATATATACACACACACACACACACCCCCCACACACACTTAAACTTAGGGTTCTCCTGCCTACCAGGAGATAGTAGCTTTTCTTTGCAATGTCCTCCCACCCACCTCCAATCTAAAGCTTTAACATGGCTGAATTTTTTAAAGTTCTTTCTAATTTAGCATCTCTGAAATAATATCACTTAGTAGACTACGAAAAAGAAATATAAAGAGGGAGCTCTGTAAGTGGTTTTTGAAAAATCCTTAATGTTCCCTCATTAATGCAGTTTGTAAAACGCAGAGATAATCCCAAATTACATCCTATGACATCCTTCAGCCATGGGGTCTGCTTGGGACAGCACTGCTTCTGCGGCGATTTCCATCAGGTGGCTGCAAATTGTGTGTTACGAGTCATAACGGTAACTTCCTCTGCATATGTTGGAGCTGTGTATTTTGCACGCTTTGCCCGTATTGCAGGACTTGCGGTAGTTCACAGGTGGTTTTCTGCACGCTTGCACTAGGTGGTAGCTACGTGTTTTGCTGCCCTCAATATCTCGCTACTGCAAGTATTTGCTTGTTTATGATGCCAAATATTGACCAAAAAAAGCATTCTGTATTTCAAAGGCACCATCTGCTGATGAATGTGCAGGTGCTGATACCTTAAAATGCACAGGGCCCTCGACAGTTTCTCCAAAGGTAAAATGGGAAAAATAATCTCAAAAATAAACCATAGTAAAAAAGCTTACATATCAAAGGTTGTACAAAGGGCATTAAATGCAGTCTGTGTTCCTGCACAGGGAGACAAATCGGGCAGAAAGACAGCACAAGCACACAGAAACCACTGAGCTGAGGGCAATGCGTCCTTCATGCCGTGGGACTGTCTGGCGAGTCTGGGATTGACCTGAAAAATGTTTTATTGGAAAGATGAATTTAGCATGCAAAACAGTCACCAGAGTTTAAATCTGCTTTTTGAGTTGATCTCCTGTTGGATGCTGCCTGGAAATCTTTCTATACGCTGCTGTAAGGCTCTGGGAATTAGCGTGGGATCATATTTTATCCACATGTCTCTCAAACACAGATTCATACTGTTTTAATTTAAAGCTTTATTATAGGTTGTCTGTTTTTCTGAAGGGCAAACTGAAAACAAATAATTTCTGATGTCATAGGTCAGGATGATGGTTTGGGTTGTAAAAATATTTTCCGCTTAACTATGTGGCCGTTAATGCTTGGCTTTGTCCCTTGGTTGCAATTCTCGGTTATTATTGGTTGCCTTTAAAAAAAAATTTCATTATGCAGTTCTCATTTTTACCGTGCATAATTAACTAAATAGTTTACCTTATTTTGATTTTTCTGGCTTTGAATTTTTCTTAACTTCCTTATTTAGCAGCCATATTTTCAGCAAAACTGTACTTAGGCAACAAGCTAGCATGTGAAATTACAGTAAGTGTGTATACGGAGAATTCAATTGGTACCTATTTGAGACAAATATCTGTTTTGAAACTAGTATTTGAACCAAATACAGTTCCCATTGGATGTGAAAACCTGGTGTATGTCAAAGCAATGTATAGTTTTAATGTTGATAAGGGAAGAGACTGATTGTTTTAAGAAACATGAAATACATTGAACTGCGCGGGAGGGGAGGTACAGGGAATCGTATGGAGAACTTTCTTCTCCAGCTAGCTGAGGCTGAAGGAGGACGGCGGGAGGCCCGTGGAGCTGTAAGACAGAGGGACAGCCAGATTTTTCTGCCCCTAAGGAGGCAGCAAGCTCTGGTCTCTGGTGTGTCACAGGATCACAGAACTGTGGGAGTGGGAAGGTGCCTCTGGAGACCACCTCAACCCCTGGCTGGAGCAGGGTCAGAGGGAGCAGGCTGCCCGGGATCGTGTCCCGTCGGGTTTTGAGTGAGCCCACGGATGGACTTCACAGCCTCTGTGGGCATCCTGTTCCAGTGTTTGGTTCTAAAGCAAGGGCCTCAGCAACTGGCTCCGCACTGCCCTGCTTTCCGTTCGACCTGATGGCCAAGAGTGATAATTTTCTGAACTGCACTCTATGCTCACCCACTTCAGATCTAACTTAGAAAAAAAAACCAAACCCAAAACAGCTTCCAAATTGGAAGTGCTACAGCAGTAATGCCTTCAGCCATTATATCCAGGTCTGAAACGTGGGTTTTTTTCCTTATCAAAACTTACTGCAAATGTATTCTATTCACAGCTCGCTTCGCGCTCAAAAACTGCTCACGGGCCTCGTTCCGTGGCCGGTCCCGCCCTGTGCTCTCCACCAGGACTGACCGAGCTGCCGAGGACTTCATCCCGGCCGGCGGATGCCCCGCAAGGGGAGCAGGGCGAGCGAGCCCGCGGGCTCGGGCTGGCCCCACCGCAGCTCTCCGAGAGCGGGCTCCGGCCCCTGCCGAGCAAGGGGCCAGCGCGGACACCGGGTAGGCGGCGCACCGGACTCCCCTGCCAGGGGCCGGCTGTCATCTTGACGCCGCGGCAGCGGCCGCTGGGCAGGGCGCTGCCCGACGGAAGAGGCGGCGGTGGCGGTGCTGCCCGCCCCTCCGCCCGGCCCCGGCCGAGCAGGAGGGCGATGGCGGCGGCGGAGCTGCGGGAGGCGCTGGCGCAGCGGCTGCGGGACTTGGGCATCGCCACGGTCACCACCGAGCACCCCCAGGTAGGGGCCGCCGCCACCTCTCCCCGCGGGCCTTGGCGCCGCCCCAGCCCCTGCCGAAGGGGCTGCGGCGGCAGCGTCCAGCCGCGCTGCCTCTTGGCATCCTCCGGACCTTTTTTAAATCCGGAAATGCGTACAGACGAGCCGGACGGAACGGGCTACACGGCCGTTTTAGGCCCTGTACGTAATTTCTTTTTAGCACAATCAAGTACCGATATGTAAAGCGTTAGACTTCGCATTTCTGGCTAAACGGACCTACAAGTGCGGGCCTGGCAGGCAACTTTTGGCGGTTTTGGGGCTGAGCACAGACTTTGAGTCGTTCCCCCTCCACGTTTCTGTCCCCCAAGCCCCCCTTTTCCCCTCCAGTTGCCCTGCAGTTTCAGGAGCTACGGCCCATCCACTTCTTCACCATGAAGTCGACAGCATCCACGATGCTTTCCAAACTTCTCACTCCCAGTTAAAAGTTCACAAACCACAGCATTCCAAGGTGTCTGTGGTGGAGCCACAAAAAGGAGTGGTGTGGGGGCTGCTTTTTTGCATTTTAAAAGTGTGATAGTCTTGCTGTATACACGAGACAGAAATGATTCAGAAAGCATGGAGGAGCAGTATGTCACATTTTATTTGTGTTCTTTTCAGATTTCTTCATAAAAGGGTACAGGTTTTAGGCTGAGTATAACATTCGGTATTTTCTAAGTATTTAACAAAAGATACACCTGCCAGTATGCAACTAAAAGTCTAATGGGATATAGAGTCTCACGCTACACTGATGCTGTTTTCCAGGTGTTCACTGTTGAAGAAATGATGCCCCATGTCCAACACATGAAAGGAGGTCACAGTAAAAACCTTTTTCTTAAAGACAAAAAGAAGAAAGGGTTCTGGCTGGTGACTGTTCTGCACAACAGGCAAATCAATTTAAATGATCTTGCTAAAAAACTGGGTGTTGGAAGCGGAAACCTACGATTTGCTGATGAAAATGCCATGCTGGAAAAGCTGAAAGTGGGCCAGGGCTGTGCGACACCGCTAGCCCTCTTCTGTGACTCGGGAGACGTGAGGTTTGTGCTGGATGCTGGCTTTCTGGAAGGTGGCCACGAAAAGGTATACTTTCATCCAATGACAAATTCTGCAACCATGGGCCTAAGCCCTGACGACTTTTTGAAGTTTGTGAGATCAACGGGCCACGATCCCATCGTCATACATTTTGATGAAGATGTTAAGTAGATGAAGTTCACATTTCTCTTACTAGGCATAGATTTTGTAGAGCAAAACTGATGAAAGTGTCATTACAAATAAAATTGGAAAGAACAGGCTTACTCCTCCTTTATTTTTTCAATGGTGTAAGTTTATATTGTATAGTCTGGTGAGAAAAAATACTGTCTTCGGGTTATTAAAAAAGTTTAACAGAATATTCTTAAAAAGACATGTTTGCAATCTACTACTAACCAGGAAGTAAAGGTGCTATTTAAATAATGTTATACTGTTTATTAATAAAATGGATAAAACTGGAAATTTCTGTGTGTGGTACTGGCCTTGAAGGTTCAAACTTAAAACATCATCACTAGGAAATAAACTAATGTAGAAGTTCTAAAATGCTTGTTAATACCCACAGGACAGAGATGTCTCAATTGTGTACCTGTACCCATTTATCCCCTACTACACGTTGCTTTCTTTTTATTATTTTTACCTAGGAAGAAACCAACTTCGCTACACTACAGAAAACGCATGTGATTGTCTACGTTTTTAGTTGCATTTTCACTTTCACAGTATCCTCCCCTTGGGAAATAATTATTAAGTCTTCTGGTAACTGCCCCAGGAAGACAGGTGCGTGCCTCACCCACTTCTAGAGCCTCTCCAAAACTGGCGGAACACGGGGAGCCATCTGACAGCAGGTGGGGCGGGCTGTGAACCCCAGTACCAGCCTCTCTCCTGGCAGCGGAGCTCCAAGGAATAATGCCACTGCGGGTTCCCGACCAGGCGTAGTATGTCCTGGTGAGTCCTGGGAGGGAAGTTAATACAACCCGCAACTGAATCTCTACAGATTCACAGACCCATGGAGGACAGGTGTCATCTCTGCTCCACTGTACCTTAACCAGCACCATAGGAATGTAAAGAATGGTACAACAAGAAGCTGTATTTGAGCTTCTCCCTGCAGAAGGGGACTGCATGTACAAACATCCACGTGTTCAAGAGGCTGAGGGGAGGCTGATTTGGCTTTCAATAGATGATATATATTTAGTATAGAAAAGTATCTACTATCACAAGAACAAGACCAGTACATTCTCAACATTAAATTTCTAATCTAATTCCTTCTCCTCCTCTCTCCTGCCTAAATGAATAAAACCCCCTTCAAACAGATTTTTGTGTTGAAGAGAGAAGCAGCAGAAACTCCATGAAGTCCAGTAAACATACTGTGGCAACAAGAACCCACACAAAACCCAAAGACAGCAGACCAGTGAAAGTGAGGGACAAAATCTGAAGACAGCCAAAAGGGCTTTTGAACACAGCCTAATGAAAATGTCACGTACAACCTACGCCCAAAGGCACGCAATAGTGTCAACACAAGTTGAGACAGAATGGATATAATACAGAAGCATGAAGAAAACACACATAAAAGGACTTGTGATCTTGGATGACTATTTACTACTGCATCACGCTAAAGGATGCAATACTAACGGTGAGAAAGGGAAACACAAGGCAAAAATCAGCCAATTTGACTCTGTTTTCTTCTAGATGGCCAAGACAGTTCTATGAGCTGAGAACATCATAAACATTGATGTGTTGGGTTGGGGTTTGTTCCCTCCCCCCCGTAAGAAAGTGAAATCTTTAATTCTACAGAATGAACAACTACCATTAACTGAGTAAGCAAAAGCTTCTTCTAGGGCAAGGCAAGTTACTTCACAAACATCCTTACCATGGTTTCCTTCATTTCTGAAGGCTTTGGCACCTGTTCTCAGAGATGTGAACTTAACAACAGAGTACTTCAGGATACAGCAGTTTAAATTCCCCTCTCCATCTTGGAAAGACACAAACCAACCCCATCTATCATGGCAGTCGTCTCACATGGGAAAGAAGTGACCTAAAAATGCCGAAGCTATAAGAAGGGTCACTACAAAGATGTCCAGATGTGATTTTATAGTTGTTGTTAAATAAAAGACTGAAAGGAACATCTGGTATTTGGGAATGTTGGGTTGATTAATGAACTCTGGGTTGACAAATGCGTTACTGAATTAGCTAGATATTAAGATACAGTCTTACGTGTCTCTAAAATAAAATTTATCTTGCTCTCTGCCTGCCACTCACTCTCCCTTCCCCTTAAGGTTTCTTCTTTGTGGTACCCTAAAATCCTCTATCACTTAAAAAAAAAAATTAAATTTTACTTGACAAGGTTTTTAAATCCAGAAAGCATTAAATGTGAAAAATTGTTTTAAAAGACACGTGCACAATAGCAGTTTACTATGCTTCATGAATCTTAAAGTCTGTACTACCTAAAATTTAACTACCGTTGTCCTCGGAAGAGATTCTGAGACTTGTCTAAGCAAAAATAACAACCAAGCAAAATCAAAGCTTCAGATACTACATTTGGCAAATCTATAATGATTTCTTTTTGTATTTACTTATGAAATTAGTGTCTTTTTTTTTAAATAATATCAAAATAGTGTCTAGTTAAAAGCTACACAAGTCTACACAAATAAACAACACAAAACAAACTACACACTGTCCAGAAAAATTCTGCTACGGTTTTATCGGTTTCCTTCCAGAAGAAATACTCACTGGACACATCACCAACTGACCAGAACGCCATTACTAACACCAGTATCCTTCCAGTAACATCAGTTTCCAGAAAAAGTGTGTATAAATGTACACACAAAATAAGAATAAAAATTATTTGGTTTGGCATTTTAATAACATCATTAATAAATGTATACAATGGCAAACATTAAAAAAATCAATATGTAAAGGAAATTACAGTTTTAAATAAGAGCTTTTTAAGTTTTGTTTCACACCTAGGTACATTCCTTTAAGGCAGTTTTATTAATATCAAAGCATTATTTACATATACATTATCATCTAACTCTAAAAATCATACATGAGCTCCTTTGTTGAGGCTGCATCATGTCTTGGAAAAAGTTTAGAAATAATACGTGTTGGGAATGTTACTAAATCCTCAGCAGACTATCAGAAAAGTAAATAAAAATTAGACATTGTATAGTACTACAACCTCTTTTGTCATCTTGAACCAGCAGTGACAGATTTGGCAACTCTTGTAAAAAGCTGTGTGTGTACTCTTGTTGTCCGCTGTCCAACAGCTGCCGTGTTCTTCCCCTGGGAGTTTGTGTTTCAGAAAATGGGAAGCAGCTCCCAAATTAAATTTACATTTTTATTTTATTTTAAGGGCACAGCCTGGAAAGATTAAGACTAAGAAAGGAAAAAGAAAGTAATTAAAAAAAAAAAAATCATCAGAGCACAGATAGTCTCCTGACTGCTCTTCTGCTCCGAAACGTCTTTGCAAAAGAAGGTGCTGGCAGAAGTAGATTCTGAGCTCTCAAATGCAAATGTATCCCTGGTGCTGCTTTTGGCTAATTTAGCAAATACAACCCAAAATCCCACTCTGGCCTCTGTCCTGGTACAGACGAAGTGGGTCAAAACCTGCTTACAACTTGGTCGAAACCTGGCATGGAGGGGCACTTAGCCAGGACTCTGGCACACGAAGCTGACCTGCACTAGGCTCTGACCTGGCAGGATGAATTCTGCCCCCAAACTCCTGCCCATTCTCTCATACAAGGGAACTTTGCTTAGGTTTTTGGATGAGGGGGGTTCATTTCTGACACACATTACCAGTTAAATGGTAATTGTAAAGTGACCACACCCTGGCTGTGATTGCACAGATGCTTTAAGAAGGTGTAATAATATGCAAAAAGCAAGTGTAGAAGTTGTGATGGTTCATCTTGGACAACTTAAGGAATACAGAAAAGAATGGAGCTAGTAAATGAAACGTCAGGAGATGCCCATGTGACGAAAACGACACAGCCACATGTGGTGAGGGCAGGTTACGTGTGCCCAGCAATGCTCCTGCAGAGAAGCGTGTGCCATGCAGTCAGGGCAATATGCCACCCTTGCCTAATTCCCAGGGTCTCGGAGAATCTACCTAAACACACGCAACTGCTCGGATTCTGTGAACACAAACAGCATTTGGCACTACAGTTTAAATCTGTTAATTCAAGACAAGCATGTTCTTCTAAAAATAGCGACACTACTAAATGGTTAGGGTTTAATAGTTTGAAATGCATCAGTCCTCTGTTGTCAGAGAGCGCTAGGAGAATCCAGTCACAATCAGACCCTGAAATGAGCTTGAAAATATCATAATTTAGAATCAGAGATATTTTCCTAATATTTATGGTATTTCAATTCTCTTTTATAACAGCTATGCCTTTAGTAAGGGCTACCAGCATTCCAGATTTTGCCTCTTTGCCTCTGAAATTCTGTAGAGGCAACTCTTCCTTCAGTCTCTATGGCTCTGCCTATATTGCAGTACAGGAATGGCACGGAACCCACGCTCGACACCAAATTCTTATTGCTTAGAGTACTCTTCTCCTAGAGCACGTCAGGGCTCTGTCTCACTTGGTATTGGGGGAGAAACTCAGCTGTGCCCTGAGCTTTGAGTGCGTACAGGCACACACAAATTACCCATATACAGGTATAGGAGCCCTGACACACTGCACCTCTTCTAGCCACTGCCATCCATCCCACCCGCCCCTCAGGTGACATCGCATAGCTGTCATTGCACGGCTTGGAATGCCCCAAGTCCTTCGCAAAACCGTCACAGTATCAGTTACAACATGGGAAATTATTCCAAATGCAACTGAGCTCAGGCTGCCTACAAAACCATCGTGGAGCTGGGTATCAGGAGTGCTCTGGGCTTCAGACCGCTCCTGGGATTGCTGATCTGTGTTGATATCCTGCAAAAATCACCATGCTTCCACTGAAATCAGTGAAAATCTTGACACTGAGAATAAAGGACCATAAATGGATGCTAGTGTGAGTTGGTAATCAAAAGAAACGAATGATTTTAATGAAGTACCAGAAACGTCTTCAAAGGAAGAATGGAAATTCTATATTGTGGAGAGCTGCAAAATTGGTCCTGTATTCACTTAAGGGGAAAAAAGAAAGTTTAAATCCTCTGTGAAAACAATCCCAGGCTGAACCAAGTATTTATATGGTAAACCCAAGATATTCTGTTTAGATCTAGATCTTTTAGCACATTTTACCATAAAAAGTATTTCAGAAGGAAGTTGCTTTAAGGAAAAAAACTAAGAAAATTTCCCTTTCTAAAGCTTATTGAACTTTCTTCTCCCCCTCCCCTCCCCCCTTTTTGACAAAATTTCAGTAAAATAAAAAAAATGACTTGCCAGTATTATGCTTTTGAATCTGTTGAACTGCATTCTCTCTCCAGTGAAAAGTGATTCTGTTCCAACTGTCCCTGACAGCTTGAGACTTGAATAAATGATAAAACCTGTAAGCCTCAAGAAACAAGCTGTTAATAAGCAGAAGTTGTAGTGGCTCTGCCACACAGCCTAAGCAGCAGCGCGATCAATTTACAGGTAGTCTGCAACCCTAGCCCTGCAAGTATGTCATGCTTACCTTTACTTAGGTGAATGGAGATAGCTGTAGGTGAAAGTTATGTACGTGCCTGTTGGAAGACAGGACACTAGGAGGTTACACAGTTAACCCTTTAGGACAGGAATATGAATGTGCTTACTGGTTTGTAATCAAATAGAATTGTAACAACTCATTTTGCATCTGCTTATAAATTCAGGTATGCTTCCTTTGAGCTCTCTGCAAATGCTTTCAAGACAACAAATGTATGCAACCACTGAATGTACCAGTAACATTTGTTGACTTTAATATAAATCAGTAACAAACAAAATGTATCTTACTAATAAAAGATAACCTTAAGGGGAACTGATTGTAAAATGCATATGATATTATTTACATTTCTTTTTGCCATTGAGGAACCTCCTAAGCCACAATCAGCTCATGTCAAAAGACAAACAGTAAAAAAACCCCAGTCAATACACAAACATCATAAGACAGTCTTATCCTGGAAATGCCATTTGTTGAAAACAGCCTTACATTAAAATAAAAGTTATAGAAAAATCATACCTGACAATTTCCTGTCAGAAACATCTGAACATATATATGCAGAATAACTTGGGAAGGTGAAAAACACAAATGACAAACAATTTCTATATAATACGGTTATCCCATGACTCCCACTTTTGTTAGTTATCGAACTTTTTCATGTATGTAAACAAATTTTTCTCTTGCAGTATGCAACAAAAATCAGCATAAACTTTTTTTAGAGCAATTTCATGCAGATTATGCTAACCAAATAAGGCAGTGAAGTGCCAGTAAGCTGTGAGGTTTTTGTATCTGTATATACAGTCAATTTCAACAAAATACTACAGCGTTTATTTTAGATTTACAGAAGTAAATATAAACTGCTAGTTATGGGTTTTTTTTGGCTAATTATTAGCAGAAGCTTAAGCAAATCAGTGGCTAATTTCATAAACAGAAGATGAAAGTATTTTTTTTTTCCTGGAGTAATTCTTGAGACCTTAAAATTCTTGGTCCTTAGGGAGATGAGAACTGTCCTTTATTCAGTAGATCTTAACAGTGCAATGTGCAATAATTCCTAAGACCATCTACAAATTTTCGGCAGTAGACTCCAGTAGAGCTCCTTGATTCAAGGAAGGAGGGAAGGTAGGTAGGTTTTTATTTCTTGCCTGCTCTAGTCACGAAGAATGTAAAAAATTCCCTTAATTTTTATTAATGATTCCTACAGTCGCTGTCTTGTTACTTCAGATATAAAGGCTTCACACTGAGATACTGAAGGACACTTTTCTCTCTGTGTTCAGTTGAAAGGCAGAAAGAGAAAAGAACATAAGAAAAGCTTAAAGTGTAGAAGTATAAAATACAGAGTTAAGTCACTAACAGAACTAACAGCACTAATAGCATGCATCAAAGATGTTTTAATGAAGTCAAGAGAAGGACAGAATGCCAAAGACAAGCTTTATAAAAAGGCAGTTTCCCTGTAGTATAGAATACTTCATATGCGTTGTTAAACTAATTTTTTATTTTATCTGTCCCTTTCTAAGAACTGACTTCAATTATTACTTCTTAATGTGATTTCTTTGAACCTTTTTCTTCAAGAGGTTTGAAAAATAAAAATAAATGTAATTTTTACAGGCAAAAGGCTAAATGGGATGAAGTTCCCTGCCTACACAGGCAAAATAACTGCTGTAAAACAACCTGTTCTGGCTTAACTAATAAGCAAGATAGAAGCCAGTTAAGCAAGCAGTATTTACATCTGGTTAATGCAATGTGCACTTGTTCTTACATGTAATGCTGTTAGTTTGTTGTAAATGAAATTAATCTCATTTACATTTTGGGCAGGAAACTCACCACTTGGCCCACATCTCATGTAGTGGGTAATAGAATTAGGAGCTTTGTTGCTCCCTAGACCTGCTTTTTGAATTTCTGCTTTCTGGGATAGCTTCCACATCTGCAGAGAAAAGCATTTCATGTTATTCATTGTGTTTATCAGGACATGAAAAAAAAACCTTCATGCATTAAAATACATTCTACTTATTAGTAGAGCAAAAGGATATATAAACACTTTTTTTTAGAGGAAAGGACAGAGGAGAGGGATAGAAGAAACTCACTGGAAATACCTACTCAACTATGCTCATTAAAATTCGTCTTAGCATTCAGAATAACCAGGTATTGTTTCCAAAGCCACAATCAGATATACTTAAATTTTAGATACACTAATCCTAAGTTTCTGCCTGTATGAAAAGGAAAAAAAAATAATCAAGACACAACTCAAGGCTGACTGAACCTAGCAAGAACGTAACTCCTCTTTGCATTTTTTACCTGCTACACATTTGACAGAAACGTTCACATTCAGTTCTGCAAAACAGAAAATTATCTTTGCATGCAACAGCCTGAACGTGCAAAATGCAGTATCTTAATTTACTATTCACTTAAAGCAAAGCATCAAGCAAACCTTTAACTGCAAGCAAATTATTGAGCCTGAACAACAAAACCTTTTTTGGCCGGCAGCCACATATTTAGTATTTATAATTACCATGCAAAGTCCTAACTTATCATTTTAAAGGCAGCAGGGACCAAGGAATGAGCAAGTGCACCGTGTATTTTACAGTCAGCCATTTGAATGGCCGAGGAGCAGTAGTGATTGATCTGAAACGAATTTCACAGATCCTTCCACTAGCTGAGCATAGACCAAGAGAGACATCCACGATGTATGTACTGTTAAAGCATAAAGACCAAAAAGTAGAGCAAAAAATAATCCTTCTGTACATGAAAACGTTCATTCTTTCATATATAATAAACAAATGTTAACAAATTTATTTTTCAGAGACATTAAAAAGTCTCTAGCAGCATGCTTTTGCTGCTGCAGTTGAACTTAATGGAGCAAAAATAGGAGCACCAAAAGTTACTATCCTCAGAACTGAAATGTAATTCATTACAAATTCATAGAACAAAGCAAAATAGTAGCTTGAGCTGGACAAGGTTGGTCTAGAACTCCCGTAGAGGAGTGAGACACTAGTGTTCAAAGACACTAACACTCAGTTAATTCTAAGCCCTTTATGTTTAAGAGAGAAACTGTTCTAATGCTGCCCCCCCCCCCCCCCCCAATGGAGTAAGGTAAAACACAGGCTAAAAACGCATCAAATATCAGGCATAAATATTCACCATCAGATTTGTTTTGTACGTGAAAGCTTAGTGCTGTGAAAAGAAATGAAACAATGCAAACTGAAGTGCCCCACAGGCAGTGGCTGGGGGGAAAAAAAAAAAAAAAAAAAAAAAGAAAAACATACTTTATTGCCTTGATAGCCAGCTTTAACTTCACTCCACAGGGGTAACCTTTAAAAGTTCTCTTCAGACCTTGGCCTTGCTCATGATTACAATCGGGGTTCAGTGGTCATGCTGGAGAGTTTGTAATAAACGTATCTGGAGACAATACTGGTATTTTTGTAGCTGTGACAGTCTAAGGACCTGAGCAAGACAAGGCTGGCAAACAAGATAATAGCATGCCTGAAAGCTTATCCGATTTCTCGAACAACAGCAGCTGATCTAAATAGAAGATACTACCTCTAGCTACAAACCTTGTTCTGACCATAACAAGCAGTCTCGCTGCAAGACACAGGCTTGCAATCAGTTAAGAAAAATACAGATACCGGTAGCACAGTGTGAGTTTGTAATAAGTATTATCAGAGCTAAGAAGATTTTCTCTATAATTCCTTAAATAACTTGAAAAAAAAAAATGTATTACGCACATGTCACTACAGATAACAGCACTGTTCATCTCAAAGCTAATTCAAACGCATCTATAGATTAATAGAAATGAAGTCAAATGACATGACCCAAGATCAGAACACTGATCTCACTGTGTCAGAGTAAATGTGTGTGAAATTAAGATTATATTTCAGATTTGGGTTTTTGTGTGTGTGTGGTTTGGTTGCTTTTTTTTTTTGTAAGGATGAAACAATTCTAGAGGGAATACAGCAATAACTAACAGCACACTGAACAACATTGAAGAGAAGTTGAGAAATGTATCAGCCCAATAATAATGGATGCCTGCAGACACGGTCAAGGATGGCTGCTTTACATTTTGAAACAGTAATTTTACCCTCCATAGAACATCTTTGAAACATCCAGTCTTCTCCCCTCGCTCCTTTTCCCCACCTTGAAGCATAGCTGGAGCTCTGGAAAGGGCTACCTCAGCATTTTATTAACAATTTTCCTGTATGAAGTGGAGACCTTACAGACTAACATATGGGATATCTGCTGCTTTTCCTTGAGGAACTGGGTATTTGCAGCACTTCCACCCCTCCCTAGTTAAACACTAAGGAATTAAAGTTCAACCCACACAGCAGTGCCATGACTGCCACAAAACTGCTGGCAAAATAAATTCAACTGTAAAAATCAGAATATGATATTATTTTCAATATTCATTTTCAATTTTAAATATTTTTCTTCTAGATAATATTTTCATGCAGTTTTTTAATAGCATATGTAATTTTGGCCTATAATAACTGTAACTATTTCCTCTTGCAAAAAAGTGCTAATGTCTAAAAAGCCTCATGTAATTATATAATTTAAGTATGATATGATTTTAAACTGTTTATATTTACCATTGAGAAGTTTCAAGCAATTGCAGAGACAGTGGCATATTAAGTAATTCCTTTTCAACATTTCTCTTTAGCTGGTCATCTAGGATTTAATGAGTTATTTGCTTAAGCATTCCTATACTCCTACAATTTTGCAAGCTAACTTGTTTTTTTTCTTTTATTTAACTGTGTTAATTAACAGTTTTTCTGTTATTTCATTACACGTCTTGTTTTCTGCTATATTAGTGTTACTGCTATTAAGAAGAAAAAATGAATTTCCACCATAATCAATACAGGTTTTTATTACCATCCATCACAAGGAGTCTCATAACTCTGTTATTTGACTCCTAATAAAACCATACACTTCACCACATTTGTACACCAGACGTGGAAAGACAAAGCATACCAAAGGGAAAAGGTGGAAAGGGTCATTTTTTCATTACAAGTGCTGCATATCATGTGACTATTTATTACCTCTTCATAAGAATTATCATTGATGTTTAGGGTTATGAATGGTCTTTGTATTTATTAATGTTCAAATATTTTAGTAAGTATGAACAATAATGCATATTTATTGTGCAAGCTAGAGGCATTGAATTATTGGACTATCACTTGTTCCTTGTGCAAAGTGCATTTATGCCAGGACATGGCATAAATGGAAAGGGTAAGACACTGAAATCTCTCTAAATGCTTCTTTTCATTAGTATCTCATTTTAGAAAGAAGGGTAAAAAAGTATTTTTACTCCAAATACACGATCAATGTGTTACTGATACATCTGAAAGCAGGAGCACAACTGAAAAGTACTGTCTTTGTACCGAGAAGTATGTTGTTCACTGTGCCTTTTTTGGCAATGCAGCATGCGATTGGTTTAACATGCATTCAGTAATGTACAGGAAAAAACCAAAATATTTGTAATGCGTGACAAATAAAAATATAGCTTGTATTATAAAGACTTTTAAAGGCATGCAAAAATATATACAGTGCAATTAATGTTTCATGCAAACTTTGGTGAGGTTACAATTTTACATTCAAACATGCTAGAGTACACAACTGAGCCCTATGCCATTGTTCCTAGAAAACAACAACCCACAGATCTAACAGGAAATTATTTTTTCATTGTAGGGAAATCTTCTCCAAATCCAGTGAACATTGAGAAGAACACCTATATGTCATATTAGACTATATATAGATTTAATAATACAACTTCCTTATCATACACAACCATACTCATACCACACAGTTTTATTATCTTCAGAAACCAGTAGCGGGGATTCAGCCTCACTAGTGTTTACGCAGGTGGTAGGAACAAATTCGCTAGTTAGAACTGACCGTAGGTCACTGTGATCAGGTTTCTGATTAGCAGAAGGCTGTTCTTGATTTTTCGGCACTGATCTAAATGCTGACAGATTTGCCTGATCAGTTGTTTTTGATGTAGGTCTTTGAGGCAATCCACTTATATTACTAACTAATTCAGTGTTAAGGGATAAAAATGGCTGAGCCACAGTAAATGATCCTGCACTGTCATTACCAGATACACTGACTTTATCATTAAACCTTGTGCTTAGCAAAGTTCTCTCACGAAAATTTGACCTTTCCATCCTTGAAGTCTTAGGCCCATCAGAGTTACATCCTAAGTTACGTGGTTTAACTGTATTAGCTGCATCACTTTGTGGAACACAATCTACTCTGTAAGCCACACAGTGAAAAAAATTAGAGGATAACTGGTGTGCTGAGTACTCACTAGAGGTTGATGGACCACTTCTGTCAGCGGTGGATGGTGCTGGATCAACTGACACAGGTTGCCTACTGTCCTTAGACAAAAAATCGTGAATGCTTGTCCTTCGAGTAGTTCCTTCTGCCGTAGAAATCACACTGCTCGCACGAGGTAAGGTAGCGTAAGGATTGCAATCTCTTGATTGTCGCTGTGATACAGTTGCTTGTATCTTGTCTTTAACTGATTTGGCCTTCCCTTGAGCACCTGATGTAAATTTTATTGGAGAGCTAGTAAAGTAGGTATCTTCAGTTTTACGAAGGCTGGGCCTTACAAGTTGTTCTGGTTTAATGGATCGTCCATCTGAGAAATCAACTGTATTTTTTACACTTAATGATCTCACAATACCACAACCAGCAGACGGCTGTTTTCTTAGCTTTTCCTTTCCCGTCAGCTCCGCAGACTCAGACAAGCTTTTCATGACTTCATCTAAAAGATTCTCTTCACTTGTAGACTTCATCTGTCAAAAAAATGAAACATCTTACAAATTTATAAATTGTGATTTTGACATTTCTTAAGCAAACTTTGTGGACATAAAAGAAAAAATTTAGAAGTTTTTTTAAATTTCTCAGATCTAAAAGCAGTATTAAACATTTACAGTACATACTTGTGAGTTTTCTGTACAGCTTACAAGCAAGTACTTTGAAAACTATGTGTCAGACAGATCACAACTAGCTGAAATTAGTTCCTGTAATACTGATTAACTCAACAAATCAGATGATCAAAACTTCAAGTTCATCTTCTCACTCACTTGCCCTCTGCCATCAATACTTCCTAAGAAATTTCATCTGGACTATTATTTTAACTTATACTGATCATCCAGAGCTAAAAGCTTAAATTCTTCATACACTCAAATAATAAAAACAAAAATCTCAGAAAGTAATACAAAGCTCACAACCTTTAGGCACCCTTGGTGCCTAATTTTGGACCAGACAGCTCCCAGTTTTTTCGTTTCGGAGAAAAGACTTCAGAGCTAGGAAAAAAGTTTAGGTGAATCCTATTCACAGACTCAGTGGAGAAAGACTTCAGTCTTTTTCAGAACAGTAAGAGAGACAATTTGGAAAGAATTAAGCTAAGAGCATTAAGGAAATGCTCTGGCAGACGGTTGGAAAGAGACCTCCTGAATACCCTTCCAACCTCAATCATTCTGTGATGCTATGAAAGGGATTCTCTGATTCATGAACAGCAGTGGAGTAGACTTGACGACTCAGGCAGTTTCTTTTATTTCTATTGCCAGAAGAGTATTGTCTAATGCTTAAAAACCAAAAATCCTTGTCAGAAAGACCATAGGTGAGAGGTCATTTTGTGTATCTAACAAAAAAAATCCAGAAACTTAGTCCAGACTCAAGTCACAGACTACCCCTATCAATTCAGCTGTGAATGTGTATTTTCAGTTTCAGTTGCATCGTTAAAAATAGATGGAGTCTGATCCTTACTCTTGACAGGCCCTCGTCACAGTAACTATCTTGCTTTACCCTAGAGCACTTCTATGTTTCAGACAGATCTATTCCAGAACTAGCGATGAAGAAATCAGAATACTAGCAGAGACAAGGTGATTTTGGGCTTCTAACAAACTGTCACTGATTTAGAGAAACATTCTTTTTGTCTTATTCCTCTCAAGTTTCAATGAGCTCCAAGGTCAGTTTTTTTGCCCAGTAGAGTTAAAAAGATGAAACTGAAGCAGACAAGAGTCTCTCCTCAGGGAATGAAGTAAAGCACCTTCCTTCCTGTTGATGTAAGACAGATCCAACAACAGCTCTTACTGAAGACAAGCGCTGAACTGGAAGAAGAAAAGTAAACCTACTTTGAGTTTATGGCCTTCCATCTGAACTCTGATGAGTGTACCATGCATCACTACACTGGACAATTTTGTGCAGTAGAGATCGACTTTCTTACCTAATTCAGTAACCCGGAAAGGGTCAAGCCATGAAATTCCAAATGATTTTGTGTGTAATACAGCAAGTACAGTTTATCAGGATACAGTCCACACTACTTCTTAATACAGGCGTAACCAGTATCTCCACGAAGTTTTAAAGCAATTCTACTCACTGTAAGTCTTCCATTAATTCTGTGCCCATATATGGGATAATACATACTTAAAATATTTTTTAAACTAACCTCGCTGGAGGTACTCTTGTTGCTTTCTTCTAAAAACTGTTGCAGGGTAACAACTTCGCTTCCAGGAGAACCAGTTTTGATCTGTTTTCCACGACTATCCACTATTTCAGGCGTTCTTTGCTGGAGCACAGGACTAGACCTTGTATGACCTTTCAAATATTGAATAGGACTGCTGCTGCTGCTAGACCAAGCCTCATGTTCATGTAGCAGACTAAATTCTCCGCTGCTGTGACTTTGCGGCCTGCTTTGATTGTTAACTGCACCTGCTTTTGGGGTAAATGGTATTAATTATGCCGTAAGAAAAATATATGAAAGCTGTTAAACAGTACAACCTTACTCAAATCTGGAACATTATCAGATTCAGTTAACAATAATTCTATTTAAAATACTAAAAAATCCAGTTGTCCTTTTTTACTCAAACCAAATATATGAATACAATTGCATTCCCCTGACTTACCTCTTACAGATCTTTAAACATGACATGATAGCTTCTGAACAAAACACTACCTTTCACTTATAGTCTGGGCCTCCGCCTACATGACACTATATGCCAAGAGGCTAAAGATATGCCCCCACTCTTGTTCAGCATCACTGTGAGGCACACACTCTAATATACTGAGTTTTACATTAAGTGAAATACAAAGCATGGAATGGAAAGAAAATATTTTCTTCAACATAGTTCTTTAACAAGAAGCATTTAGGAACGCTGCTTCTCCAACAGTTTCTGCCATTACTTCTAGTTTATTACAACTGTGACCTGAAGGAAGCATATGGCATTAAATGCAAAATAAATTCCACACCACCAGTTCTTTTTATTTTTCAATAATTGTGAATTGCTTAAAAAATACTGACGAATAATCAAGCATCTCCTACTTCATGTTACTCCTAAGAAATTAACTTAAGCTTGAAGAAAGATTAATTGTTTACAGCAGAAACTTCTAATACTGTGGAGAAACTGGGGAAAGGACTGCCTTGAAGAATCTTTTACAGAAGGAAGTAATCAGACAGAAAATAAACTAAAAGTCTTAAGCTAGCATTCATCTCTAAATTTCCAAACAAAGAGATACTGTTTAATAAATGCAAGCCATGAATATCAAATAAAGTCTTGAGTTGGCAGCGTTCTAGTCTAGTCTGTACAATGATCTCCAGCTACAATGGCCATTATAAACAAAAATATATCAAGGCTCATAATATATGAAATTTAGAGAATATTGTTAAATCCAGGAACGTTATTAATCTTTTAAAAACAAAATATAAAAGTTTACAGGATGGTATTATATATGCCATTTTGTCCGGTTTGTGCTGTATACTATATGGCTTTACAGCAGCAGTGCACATGTAGTAGGATGCTAGGAGGAAAAAATGGAGCAGCTTCTCTGCTTAAAAATAAGCGATCTTAAAGTAATTTGGGGGGAATTCTTATTTTGTAACATCATTACTTGGCTTAGGTTTGGTTTAAATAGTTTGAAACTTATATACTAATATCACCCTTTAAATATATATTAAAAACATAAGTTCTATTAATACTTGTATCCTTTCCTAATTTGGGGAAGGAAGGCTATAAAATGCTTAAAGAAAAACATGCTGTGGTGTGTTGTGGGACTTTTTTTTTTAACCGATATAGATGATGTTACAGAGAAAATAATGGAAGTGAAGCATGTATGTAAATTCACCTACAGCATACCTTTGACTTCATGGAGTGAAGCATTGTTATTGCTATTGCTAGTGGATGTTCTGCCACTATCAAGGCTGGCTGGTCTGGAAGCTAAATGGAAAATTAGGAGACACCATGACGAACAAAGTTTTAGCAGATGACACGGTACCTTTACATTCTGATCACAGAATGCTCAGAGGCAGGAATCATGCACTATTTCACAGGCTGAGCATGCCCATTGTCAACAAAGTGGTTTCTTACAGATCAGAAAGCGAAGGGATTTCCAGGCAGTCCAAGAGGACACTTTAGAAAAGGGCACTACAGGAATAGTAAGGTACAAGGGAGAGGAAGAGAGAAATAGAGTGTATGTTTAGAATTGAAACTGACTGGTTAGTGGGAAACCAGGATTTTACAGATGAAAGGATGGGCATGCAGAAAGCTGCTCGTGATTAGGTCACTTACAACAGATTTGACAAGGAACCTTGCACATTGTTGAAATGCCACGAACAGGAGGAGCAAGAGCATCTGCACAGATAATGTCCTGTACTCCTATCCAATACAAGGGAAATGCACTGTTGTTATCTTCAAAAATGTTTGTTGCTCATCCTAATTTTAAAGTATTGACAGAAGAGTTAAAACTTCACTTCTAAATAATCTATGACAGCTTTCACTTCATAGCTTTGCTTGAAGGAACATGTAATGGTTTTATAAAATACAGTACATGACAAATTTAGGTCTCACTGAACAATAAACATTGAAAAATCAGGCCGGATTTGGGTTTTTTAGGATTGAAATTATAACTTCTTTTATTTTACTATTAACTCCAAATAAATTTTTAAAAGGGAAAATGTTTTGATCCTGTTCAGATGCACTTCATAGATACTTTCTACTAGAGATATAGAACATCTATCTGATGTAGTAGTTAAGAAAGAAAAGAATAATCTGAAGAAATGATACTATACATTCAAGAGATATGCAAATCACAGAAAAACATGCTCACTTATAACAATGCCATTCACTTTTTTGCAAACTTTGTTAACATTCACATAATATATCCTTAATTCATTTAACTGAAGTTCACATCTTACCATGAACTCTTGATCCTGTACTAGAATCATCACTAATACCTTGTGGACTTACATCTTCAAAGGATGTAGCATCTATACAGAGAGACATAAAAGTAGATTGTAAAATAAAATAAAAATATTATTGAAATATTTATCATCTGTAAAATATACTAAAATATTTTTCAAACCAATCCATTTTTACTTCTGTAACATTCTGTAGGAAAAATCCTGAAATATTTTATAACTGCAGTTATTAAACCTGTTCAGTATCTTAGCATGGCAACTCAATTATTCGGGTTGCTTTTTGCTGAAAAACTTATATTTTAAGTAAAACCAATATTTATATGAAATTGCTGTTACACATAGTCACATCGCGGTGCAAAAAGCTTCTACCTATACCTTTATTATTTAGCAACTGCTTGGATCTGAAGCCTGTAGAAGAGTTGACAGTTGCAAAGTTGATAGCTGTAGTAGAGAAGGCCATAGCTCCCAATTCTTTCCTCCTTTTACCCGTAGATATATCATCAGGACCCTCCAGATGCTCAGAACTACCTGTCCATTGTCCTCCTGCTAGGACCATGGACTGCACCAGGTCATTCATGGCTGGGATGCAAATGAAAGCAAATGATCAGCATGGTCAATGTAGTTGCTTCTGGTCTTATTTTGTACTGCAAAACGTTTGACAGTTTTCTAAGCGTTAAAGCGTACTGAATACTGGAAGATATAAACACAAGATCATCCATGTTATGACATGCAATCAGCTCAATGAATGAGAAGTGTTATGTCAGAAACTTCTTTCAGCTCAGTATGGTTCTTAAAACTGATTTTATTAGGTATAATCACCATGCTTGTGCTGCAATGATATGCAATATATATGTTAGAAGCTTTGATATACTGTTTGCAATGATAAAATGGAATGAATAAGGATAAAATGGGCAAAGGTGCTAATACAATATAATGCCAACAACGATACGGGATCCTTGTACAGTGCAGGTTACTGCAGGCATACTGTATTTTACATAATAACAAATAAAAGGATCTGAAAAAGATGACATCTGATGATATTCACCTTTACTTCACAAAACTAGAGAAAATTGTCCACCCCTCATTATAAAATAAAATAAAGAAATCAATACAACATTTTGGCAACAACTGATGAATACTTGGAAGAGTGACAGACCACCATACAGCCTTGCACTATTTTCTACACTTTCTTTAAACAAAAAAATTACAGTGATTTCTTAACAAAAGGCTTATGGAATGTGTAATTTAGAACTATTTAGGTTAACACAGTGCACTGTAAATTTATATACACAGAGACATGTGTATATAGACAACTATGTATACAAATATATGCAATCACAATGCACTGAATATATATATGTATGTGCGTGTGCTTGTGCATGTAAATGTGAGGGTACGTGTGTGCACATGTGCACATATATAAAGTATTCAGTGCCAAGGTTTAAAAAAAAAAAAAAAAAGAAAAAGAAAAAAGAAAAAGCTCCAGCTCCTTGTATTGCAGCAGGACTTGCACATTGCAAAACAGGAGGAAAAATACAGCGCAGTCCAGGGAGAGGTTAGTGAAAAATTAGTAATGGAAGCCAGTGTAGCCATTGAAAAGAAGCTGAACTGTCATAAAGTCTTACACATGGAGCGACGGTAGAAGGCCTTCATTTTGTCTTTTTCCTTCGGTCTGTTCCTCAAAAAGGGCAGTCTTTTCAGTGCAACCACTTTTATGTCATAGCATGAGGAAAAACGGAAACAGGGAAATGAAAGAAAAAAAGGGAGAAGAACAGATGGAAGTTAATGTTGAAACTAAGGACAGAAATGAATGTCTGAGTTTAAGCTATGTATGCTATCCTAAAAACTATCATCCTCATGCTTCTGTGTGATAATGAAATATGAAAACTACACTGAAATATGAAAACTACACTATGAAAACTTTAATATACTCAGAAATGCACCGAAAACAATGGTGAAGAGTGTAATACAGTTTGAAAGTTCTAACTGCCAAGCTCTTGAAAAAATAAATCTAACTCCTTTGCAGATGATTATAGAAATTGACGATTATATAGTTTTTACTGTGAAAAATAACATTTCTTGAACATAAAGAAAAACGTGAAGCAAAAAAAAGCTTGAAATGAAAGCAACTCTAAGTACAACTTCTACTTTAAAATATGTTCACATAATTTTTTTTTCTTAGATTAATAACTTCTGTAATGTTTTTTTTTTGCCCTGCATCTCTAGTAGGACACAATCTATTATCAGTCTTCATTTGTTAGATTTTGTGCTCATTAATAATTTTGGTCATCTACTGTCTTGTAGAAAAATGACATGGACCTTATGTTCAATCTGCTGTTTGTGTGCAGTGACTTTAATATTTTACTGAAATAATCCACTTCAAATCTGTAATAAGAAAAATAAAATCAAGATTTATTGGCTGGAACGGTATACACCAAATTTTTTAGCTGAAAAAAACCCTGAAGATTAAAGAAAAAATAGCAAAAGAAAATCCAAATGTGACTGTTGCTGTAACATTTGGGGAGGGCTAAGAGAAAATTGAGATACATAATATCAGGAAGCAGAGTTAAAATTACAAATAGTATTAAAAAATGGAGGACGGAGAAATCACAAGTTAACCTTGTCCTTAGATTCAGCTATTCTGCATTAGTAACCGATTACTGGCAGATACCTGCATTTTGAAGCATCAGATAAATGTGTCAGCTGACTGCCAAGCATACAGGAGCCACATGCAAACAACTGGCATGTAAAGATCCAGAAAAAAAAATGCATAATGAAATTACCAAAAAGTTCTTATTTATGCAGATATGAGAGCAGTGTAGTCCAGTCTATCGGCCCAAGATCTGCTTATTTTATCTCTCTGAAGTCACTTTTGGGACACGTGCTTTGTCATTTGCCTTGGTTTTGTACTCAACCAGCAGCTTGTTATACAGCAGTTTCTATTTTATACAGCAGTACACATATACATATGCATTTACAAGTGCACATGAACTACCCTGAAAGAGAAAGAATTCTCCCTCTCCATGATACTATTCTGTGTTTGCAGTTAGAGTAAGGAGTTTACAGTGCAATCCATTTTACAACTTCCAATGAATGCATGATCGACACAGCCACAAGCATCAAACACGCACACAGAAGTTTCCACAGTTGCAGAATATAACTCTATTATATATATATTCTAATATAATTGACTGGAGAGGGACAGCAAACACCCTCCTATGTCAGGTCCTTATGATGTGGGGTGAGGAAGAACAGGGAAAAGAGAAAGGCACATGTGCTACCTACGTAAAATAAAAGTACACTAAGTACAATTTCACCATATACTTGTAGGTCCTTCAAAAGAACCAAGTTTTTGGGTTTTGGTTGTTGGTTTTTTTTTTTTTTTTTCCCAGATCACTAAAGCATTCCTCCTCTTGTAGATCCTGAGGAAATAAGCCAAACCCAACATAAACACAGATGTTGACTGGCTCAAAAAAAGCACAGAGACCGTTAAACCTCCCATAAAGGAGACATGCATATTGTCTGTCTAATTGTATATAAAAGTACATAGCTTTGAATAGCTCCCTGCCAAAGGAATATGAGGCACAGCATCAGACTGGTTTTCTAGCAGGTAAATAACTAATCAGTTTTAACACTAATGCCAAAACGAAGAGGTGATTCTATTCTATTTCTCCTACTTTTCGTCATCATGGTGAAACATGACTCTCTTGTAACTTCTATAATCCTTTATAGAGAAGATAACTGATCCCTCCTAATTAAAAACATCCACTCTAATCTTATTAAAAAGTAACCAGACGCTGTTCAAGAATCATTCCAGTCACCTGTGATTCTTGTTCATTAACACAGATCACTTCGAAAAGGACTGATTTGTGGCTCTCGGCAACTGTACCAAACAGAAAACTCCACTGCAACTACTGTTGTCCTGGAAATCATACATGAAAACCTGTTCTTTGGTAAAATGCAACCTCCTTGACAGACTACAAAACTAATTTCTGCATAGAATACAACTAAACAAATGTCTTGCAAAAAAATACTGGAATGGCAGAGCTACAGAAAAAACAAACAGGACACCACAAAGTTTAGCTTAGGCAGCTTTCGCTCTTTACACCTTTATTCAACAGACTTCAAAAATGGGATGGCAGGAGGACTATTTTGGTCTTAGGAATCATCTACTCAAAGAACCCTAGTTATAATTCATTAACCTTTCTTTCTTTTTTCAGTATTCTGTGAACATGTTTCTTGCTTTCTGAGCTGAGAATGAATGATGAGTATTGCAGAATTCCTCCACTGATCAGGAAGTCTCCCATTTTGTAATCCTCCTACTGTTTGCCAGAAATAGTCTGGGGAATTCTGTACAGATAGTGTTCAAATCCTCACATCGTTTTGTTCATGCACACAAGAAAATGTTAGGCAGACATTTTCTAAATGTTTTAGTCATAGAAAATGGAGCCCAATATACTTCTTTTACTTCCACTATGGTAGGATGTGTCTGCTACTTTTACTACTATTTAAAGATGACAGGCTTATTAATAGCCTTAATTCCTTGGGACATTGTTGATCATCTAAAGTGGAGGCTACCAGAAGTAATCTTGTTTTTCTCCACAGGAAGAAGAAGAAAAAAAAAAACAAACCACCACACAACACTTCTACTTGCCTGCCTTGGGTTTTCTATGTAAGAGCTCAGAATGGTGTCCCATCCCCCCTGAGAAAAAAGGCTCTGCACAAAGCAGATGTCAGATCTGTGGTACTCACCTGATTCAACCACTGAAGGCAGATATGAAAAGCAAAGGTGAAACTCTGCAGTCAGGGGAGCATACAGTATCCACACTGCCTGCAAGATTTAACTTGTGCTGCATACAGTAACAGCCATACAGGCACCCCTCCCTCCCTCCCTCCCAGAGGACCTCTAGAATCAGACAAGGGCTTCAAGCACTCTGTGAGACCTCAGGTGCTGTTTTCTCTGCAGAACAGGGTAACCTGATTTTTGCGCCAAGATCACCTATCTTTATAAGAGAATAGGTCTCTTGAAAACATTTGCATGAGAAAGTGTCCTGTATTAGGAAAACAGTCCCCATCAGCACCTTCAAAAGAAGAAAATCTACAGATTTCACATAGCAAATCTCTCTGTCAGTCATGGTAGCAGCAGGATAATTCATTTTGGAATCAGTATCTCCTCTTGCTTTCTCTGACAGGGGATATGGGGTAGAAAACCTATACGTCTCAAAGATCACTTTATGTCAGATACTCTGTCCTCTACCTTTTGAGGACACTGATTTGCGCCAGTGACTGCAGTTTCGGGAACGTAAGCTGCCTTCTCTTGCCTACTGAAGGACGTGCAGGACATCTCACCTCAGCAGTTCCCTTTGGAACCACCGCCATTCCCGGACGCAGGAGATCAGGGTGAAACAGAACCTGTCTCTTCCCATACCCAAAACTGCCTTCAACCAGTGTGGAAAGCTACAATACCTGAGCATTCGCATACACAGGTGGCAACCTACAGGTTTTCTTTCTTGTAGTTTCTTTCTGCAGAAGCCACTACTGCCAAGCCACTTCTTACAGAAAAGAAAGGAGCCACAGGATCTTGATATTTAGGATTTACAGTCATTCTAAAAGCAGAAGAAATAGACTGCAAAGTGTGCACCATTACCGGTACTTCTCACACTGAGATATTCTCTTAACTTTGTGAGATGCAAACTGTCTCAGTAAGATTGTCAGCATTGAACTGGCACATAATTCATCCAAATTCTAATCAAAAACTGTGGTTTCCATGGCAACATGTGTAATGCAGGAAGGTTAGGATCCAGAATTAGATCAGCCCTTCCAGTTTGTGGATAAATACACTGGGATTAAGGGGAACATGAAGAAGGTCCATGGAGTAGAAAATTAATGAGGTCTGAACAACTTCAAACCTCTTTTGAGGATCAGCCACCGTAACTTCAACCATGGCTCCACCAGGAAGACAACTGCACACTACAAGGTCCCAAGTATCATGCAAAGAAAACTGTCACATAAAAGAGCCCTTCCAGAACATGAAAAGTGTTGACACAGATGCAGATGGTCTGAACCAAAGCATGCACACTCTTGATTCAAACTAACACACTTGCAAACACATCCACTATAGCTTCAGTCACTCCTGAATTCCACAAGACTTCCAGTTTGTATGTAAAAGCAACAGTTACTTTCTTTAAAAAGTCAAAAGTACCTGTTTTGAACCTTAACAGACCCTTACTGAAAAAGGCTAAGCTTCCCAAATTGGCAAGTTAGCAACAAAAGTGATAAAATGTACCTTCGAACTTACTATTTTCTTCAGTTATTAAAAAAATACTCACAAATCTTATTTTAAGTTTCCCTGAAACAGTGTTTTTAGATGTTTTTAACTTTGACTAAGCTTCTGCAATAAGCACAGGAGAAAAAAAAATAGATCATAATGGCTTTAATCATTTTTAACACAGCAAATTCATAGCTGGCACAAAACCTAGAATATCTATCTGCTGTCTTTTGAAACCCAAGACATTAAATTTTAAAAAAGTATTGCAAAGATTTTAAGTGACTGTTAATACACATGGATTCTGATGCTTTTACATGCACAGCCAAAATGCTTTTGGTGCATAATTATTAAATACAATCATTACAACCTGTTAACTTGGCTGTAATATTATCTCTAAAGTTGTGAGAAATTGGGCAGTTTATGATTCATGCCAAGAGCGGATAACAAACAATACAGGTAATAAATGTACATGCTGCACAGAATCTGGCCATTTATACTGCAGGCATCCTAACATGACAGCTGTCAGGCTCTTTCAAGGTTAGCAAATTGTGTCTGGAATATTCCATCTACCCACACCTCTGTAAGCCTCCTCAGTCTCCCTCTCAGCCACTTAACTCTAATCTTTCCGGTCAATAACAATTCACGTCTTTTTAACAGGTTATATGTCTACATTAACTCTTCCTGTTACATATCCAAATATTATCAAAATCCTTCATCGCAGGTTTTGTGAAATGCTGGAGGAACACCTTCAGACAGAAGATCTTTTTAGCAACTAAAGGATGTTAGCACAGCCACAGCTTGGAAAGCACTTCCAAGACAAGGGGAAGGATTCATGCTGGGACAAGTGGGAGAAACAAAATAGGGTACTAGTGGCGGCATCTGACATTCTATCCCAAATTCTGCTTGTCTGACCCAGTAACAGTGCCTGCTTCATCTTACCCAAGCACTGTAAATGTATTTTTTAACATTTACATTTAGAGCTACAGGAATGCTAAAAACTAGTGCCTGCGCAAACATTCAAGTAGTTTGCAAGAAGTCAGTATAAATCTGTCATTAATAAATGAGTTTGGGCTTTGTTCCTAAAGACTTTAAAAATTATCTTTAAAAATCCTCCAAAACACACAGCCTTTTCTGAGCACCTCTTAATTTTTAATCATATCAAAAAGACATTTAGCCAAGGACTATAAAAAGAAAGTAATGTTTTGCAGTACTCACTACTACTCTTTTTGGTCCCCAAGGTCTGGCCATCTTCAAGAGAGTTTGAGCCCACAGAGGAACTATCCTGACTGTCCTGGTGCGGCAGCTGAAGAAATCCTTCACTGGATTCTGAACGGGTAGGTGTAAGGGTCACGGACTTCAAACGTTCTCGATTAACATCCTTCTTAGATTTTATCAGCTTCCTCATTTTCAGAGTAATCCAGTTGCCCCTTCTGTTATCAATAATACAGTACATTTATTGCATTTATAATACATTACTTATGCCTTCAGACTTCTCCTAATTTGTATGCAAGAACACAGACACGATTCTGCTCCCCTGAGATTTAATGAAATCTTGATTTTCAGCTGGAACAGAATAGGTATGTCATATTTTAGATTTGTGTTTATTTTTATATCATGTTCATCAGTACCTTCTTGGTGGAGATGGTTCATAAAATTTATACTGATCCATTATCTTCTCCTCCAATTTCTCCTTCTGTCGCCTTAATTCATTTAGCTTGTCACTGTAAACAGAAATTAGTGATAATGTATGCTTCAAAAATGTATATATAATGTGTGAGTAGCATGTTCCTTTGGATATCTGTTATCTGAAAATTGTCACTTTTCATGAGGAATTCTTATATAATACTTGTTTCTTATTGAAAAAAAATCAAGAAAGATACAGCAAACAAGCAGTCTTACATTTAACATTATGATATAAAATTGAAAAAATTTCCATTTGCCTTTATTACACAACAGAATTTCCCCTTTTTAATAAAAGGCATATAGACTATAACAGAATCATTTCAACAAGCACATTTTCTCTTCTCTCAAATTCACTAAAGAAGTTTACAGATTACAAACAAACCTAGGAACTTTGCTTGTAGTAGAACGAGGAATAAACAACATTTTTATTCCTCATTTGCATCATCAGTAATGAACACAGTTGCACTGATCCTTTAGAACTAAAAATACAATGTTTGTAGTTTATCTGCTTTTCATATATAATTTAAATTTTTATTTTAAAAAGAGAAACACTTCAGAAGTAGTACACGTTAATTTCTATATAAAACAAGCTTTTTTTAAAAAAAATACAGGTATTAATGTAACTGCCCTAATCACAGTAATTTCATTGCTTTAAAAACTCACATGTACTGCCTTTGCTCTACATGGAAGAGATCCTTGCTTTCCATATTCTGCTCAAGTAATGTTCTATTCTGTAGCATTAATGTCTGAATTTGATCTAGCAGATGTCTGTTTTCCTCCTCCAGATTTCCTTTAAGCTGGCTAAGCAGCTGTTAAAATATATGAAATGGTACATGCATATATATGTGAGCATATTTTACACACAGATAATGAGATTATAAAAAAATTTAGGTCTACAAAGGATTCCGACAGTCAAATCAAACAGAAAACTTAAAATCATGACTCAACTGATAAAAGCCTCTTTGATGCTTTAAATAACTTAAAGCAGTTTACCTAACACGAGCCCCAATTTTTGTATTGCCTGTACAAGAAAATTAATTTGTCTTCAGACCAACTTCATTATCTCAAACCAAATGACGAATTCTCAAGCACTTCATGTGACTTCATGAATCTACAAATACACTTATATAAATATTACAGTGATACCAGTCATGAAAAATAGCATAATTCTCACATACCTCACATTGATTATTTAGTTTTGTAGATGTAATATCCAGTTGTTGGTACTGTTCTTTGAGTTTAGAAAACTCAGCTTCTAATCGTGTTTGTTCTAGTTTGGAATTGTTCAATAATGTTTTCAAATTCTTATGATCAGTTTGGAGAACTTCATTCTCTCTCAAGAGCTGACTATATGTATGAGTAAGCCTGGAATTAAAAGACACCATAAAAGAACACACGCAGCTAGAAGGAAATGCCTTCATGACCCACATTCCCTCTGAAGCATGAAATTCCCAGGGCTCTACACCACTCCACAGAATACATATAAAAACTTCTTAGTGTCACGTACTGTAGGTAAGTCATCTCTTAGTCTAATTTTCTCAGGTATGCATTCTGCCTTTAAGCCAAACACTCCAGGTTCTCCGTATGTTTAAAAATAAAGCAGGATTTCTAAATGCAGACATCACAACTAGTTTTAAGATGCTGCTTTTCAAAATACAAGAATCTTACAAAACAGCTAGAATTTCTTGCCAACACAAAATAGTAAGGAAGTAGAAATGGTCCAAACTTTGGTAATCATGGAGGGTTGCACAGATCGATTCTTGGGCTCCCTTCGTCCCTACTGGGCCCTGCCGTGTCCCTCTCTAAAAACAACCTCCAGTTCCTACTAATTGTCCTCACACACCACCAAAGGCAGGAGGCATTTAATTGTGAGCCTCTTTGCCAGATGAACAAATCTTAATGCCTCTTCTTGAGGGGGGAAGTATCATGCTATGTAAATACCACTATTCAACCCGACTACTTAAGCAAGCTATACCTTAGTTGCGGGGGTCAAGCAGGGCTTTGCCACCCACTGCATTTCTACTCCTCCTGGCATTAACCTCCGTTATCTTGCCCCTCAAGCCACTCACGCAGAGTGGCTTGCTCCCTCTACAGCTCACAACCATACTGCACAGTGCTTCGCCTGTCATTCCTCAAGATGCTATGTGGGATTCAGTATCCTCCGGATAGAATAATTATTCTTTGGGGGTTTGGTTTTCTTTTTCACGTTCAGTTTTTCTAAAACGACTGTATCGCAGACCGATGGAGTGGAGTTGCTATAAGGTACGGATTGTAAGTGTCCTGAATTGCAGCATCAGGTATTAAGAAATGTGAGAGAATACACCCCTCGTTTAGACTGTACTGGCAAGTGCTCAGAGCTCTACTAATACACGTATCAGACTTTTGCTTTACCTTTCATTTTCATCACGAAGTTTTTTATACTCTGCTGCTACAGTTTCATGTATTTCATTTTGCTGCAGCATTTTCTCCTGTTCTATCTTGAGTACTTTCTCCAATTCTTCCAGCTGCACTTTCTGTTTCAGCAACTGATTGTACCTGCAAACAAAAGTCATATTTAAGTTTCGTTTTTTGGAATGACAAGAAAATATGGAATTTTTTGAAAAGGTGATCTTTCAGAGTTTTAACATCTTAATGTTACATTTAAATAATACTAATTTTATTCATACTAGTTATACAGCATTTTTTGCTTTTTGCTCAGGAATCGCAGACTTTCATCTTACTTATGCATATTAGTATTTACCTATCTTCTAAGTCCTTATGCTCCACCTCCAGATTTTTGTGTGCAGATTTAAGACTTCCATGTTTAGCAATCAGAGATTCATACTCAGAAGCTTGGCGTTCATGCAGGTGTTCCAGTTTTTCATGATCTTTGAGAAGCGAATCATACAATGATTTCAGATCCTCACGTTCCTTGAGCACACACTCATTCTCATTTTCTAAAGCAGACTGCTGGATCAACAGTTGTGCATTCTGATTCATAAGAGATGTGCTTTGAGAATTAAGGGTGGAATTTTCAACCTGCAGTCATAAACATGTGACAAGAGTCACAAATTAATTTCATAGTCTGGATTATCTTGTCTATCTCCTCCACTTGAAAGATATCTTGAGTTTAACCCTTCGCAACCTTCTAGTTATTCCATTACCTGGCAACCTTTAATGGGAATACTTTTTTCTTATATGCCAACAGACAATTTCAATTCGAAATATTCCAAGAATATTTTTATAGCAGTATTGCAAGAAAGCACTTAAGCATATGCTTAAATTGACAGGGGGTGGGGGAGGGGGAGAAATCAAATTGTTATTTACCTTCAAGTATCTGTGAAAGTGAGAGGCACACTTTCCTCTCAGCACTGAGAGCTCTAGTATCAAAATATATTAGAGAAATGGATCACCAGTGATCCTCGTATCACAGAAGCCAAATCTGTGACATGACTAAAAGGAACTTTCATATTAGCATAGATTGAAAAAAAAAAATCTTTATTGTACAGAATCTCTATTGTCACCATAAAATCCTTATTGTACCCACATATCCTTTACAATGACACTTCAAACAGTAGCATCCATTTAACAGAGAGAAAGAGAAATAAAATAATACCTCCTGGAAGGAACTACCCATATTCTGTTTTACTGAGGGACTGCCATTCACAGTTCTCTTCCAACAACAGCAATGTCAGCTGATCACTTTATGTACGTGTTGTGAGGTCTGGTGGAAAGTACTCTTCTTGTAGAAGAGTACAGTTTCTCCAACAATTATGTCAGAACAGTATTAATCTCTATTAATACATTAAAGCCTTCAACATTAGACAGATTAAAAAAAAAACAAACCAACAACAACTTTACTTTGCGTGCCTCTGGAAAGATTAAACTAATCTAATCCTTGGATATCTTAAAGAATTGATGATACCTAACGTGCTTGTCATCTGACCTGTATTAGGCTAGTTTCTTTCTCTTTCCTATTCAAGAAATGAAAACCACAAACTACTGAGGCTTCTAATACCCTCAGGGTATCTATTAAGGGGGAAAAAAAAAAAAAAAAAATCTATCACTCCAGTGCATGCTGTTACTAAGGAACAAATCCCTTTCTGTTGGAACTGCAGCATTCTTTGTTACAGATGAGAAAGCTGAACGTTTCACTGGAAATGAAGGAATGTCTGATGGCATATGTGTGCTGTGAAACTTCCCAGACTGAATCCCGAGTTTGATTTAGTTCAGAATTCCCAGTTATCCTTTAAGACATTCTTTCTCTTGTACGTTCCTTATGGGTATCAGAAGGAATAGTAGAATTACAGTTGCCTAAGAACAGTTTTGACGTAGTCCATGTAGACCAGCTTAGTTTGCACTTCAGATTTAGCTAGTAGTTAATCACTCTTATTTTCATGGACGTATTTCACCTTTCATTTTGATTTAGAGTTGATGTAGAGCGGTCTTGCAACTTGTCTGAAGCTACGAGCAAAACAGCTGAATTCTCAAGGAAGGAGAACTCCTCCCTTTGTCAGTCTGTTGGGTATAACATCATTCAGTCATCTCCGGTGACAAAAATTACATTGCTTGGTAAGGTTCACCACAAAAACACACTACCAGCGGAAAACGCTTAAACGCTTCCTCCTCCCAACTCACTGCCTCAATACCTTCAAGTATCTACAGGTAATTAATTCTCCACGTTTATCACATAGAAAAGGCCTGCGCTGTTGTGCAATTCAGGAGGCAAAAAAGGAACTACATAGCTATTCCTGGTTTTCGGACAAATGGTATTACAAAATACTCAAAAGAGTTCTGAATCCCAGAGATATATCCTCATCTGTTTAAAATGGTGTATTTCCATGCCGACGTCCACTAATTTTTAATGACTAGATGAGACACAGCGCATGCACAAATGTTCTGTTTTCTTCATAGGCTTGCCAGCCACAAAGGGGAGTACTGTGCAGTAATTAGATTTCAATGTGGTAGATAGAAAGTGCATCTGTGGTACAACCATGTTCTGCATTCCAGAAAGAGACAGGATGGTAACTTCGGGCATTCACAAAATGCATTATTTGTTTACTCGTTTAAAGACTCCTTCACTCTTTGATTGCCATCCACTCTCCATCATTTCTGACATTGTTTGCGGTTTCTGCTGAATTCTGGACTTTGTATTCCCTCTTTAAATAGTTTTGATTCTTAGAGCTCCAAAAAGCATTAGATCCATTAACAAGAATATTTAATTTATCAGAGAAAAAAAAAAAATCTGTATTTAATAACCCTGTTAAAGTATGAAGAACGACATCTGAATTTTGGCCGTAAGAGCTGCAAGACTCTGTGGGCAACCATTTTTATAATTTCCATGGTCACACATTACCTTTTTTTTGCCTCTGAATTATCTGAATTCAATCTTCACATATTTATGTAGTTTTCAAAGGTTTTTTTCCAAATCTTCTGTACTTACTAACATCTTGATTTTCCTCTTAGGTATGGCTTTTACTTTTTTTTTTTAAACTCTATTTATAAAAATAGACAAAATACTGAATTTATTAGAGTCTTTTTGGACACACTACTTCCCTGACCTTAATCTAGAAGGAAAAAAGAATTAAAAAAAAAAAAATTCTTAGAAGACTGGAGAAGAGAATCTACTCTACTCCTAAGTATAAAGTCAAGAGTTTAAATTAGACAAACATAAAGGATTAAAACCAACTTCTAGAAATGTTATTATTCGTCATAAACAAGGTATTAACTGCTCTTAGTGCAGATTATTTGCACACTACTTTCTTTTCCATGTCTGTACCAGAAGCGAAATGTGACTTAAAATACATTATTGCCATTTGCTTTAAAGCTTTCATCTGAAACAACTTTGCATTAATTTTATTTTTGAAAGCAAAATAGGAAAATATTACCTGCAGCTTGGCATTTTGAGTTTGTAGAGTTGTATTTTGTTCCTGTAGAGAAACAGTCTGTCTCTGAAGTGCAAGAATCTGAGCCTGCAGATTGCTATTCTGTGTCTCAAGTTGCTTTAATTGGGTCTTCAGTGCTTGCTTCTCTGCCTGCAGTGTAGCATTCTTTGAAAATTTTAAAAAAATAATAAAAAAAGGAAAATTTGAGTTCACAGCTGTTTAATGAACTTCAAGAAAAAAAACCCCTGTTTCTCCAAAAAAAAGCAGCATGACTTTGCAGAGATTTACAGGGTGGAAAAAAACTGTAAATCACCGTATATAACTAAGTAACACACAGTGGTATTATCACTACAGGTTAAGATTGAAGAAATGGGTAACTAAAATCGTACCTATGGAGAAATAGTAGAAAAGTCTCCATGACTTGTATAAATAAGGGTTATATAAGAGGGATTTAAGAGATATCTGTGAATTCAAAAGGACAAATTGAGGTTTCCACATTTCCTTTTAAATGCTGGTCAAGTGCTTTACAGCATCTGTCAGTGCAGAATCCAGCTGCTTCATAAACTATATTTAATTCACATTCTGCTCGGTATGTAAACTAGGTGATAAATTGCATACTTTCTTAACAATACTCTCATTCGTATTACTGGAACAGCTCACAACAAATAATTAAAATCAGAATAATATTAAAAACACATCTTACATTCCTTTCTACTTCAATTAATCTATCTTTAACTTTCAATAATTCTCTAGTAGTTTCCTGATTTTCTTTCTCCCACTTATTGACAGATTGATTGTCTTCTCCGCTTCTTGGAGGAGAATTCTGAACCATCTTTTCCTCTTCTTGTCTTTGCTTGAGAGCTTCATAGTTCTTTTTCACCTGAAATTATTTAGGACAACTTATATTAGGTTTTCTACATCCTAATTTATTACATGACCATACCACTTTTCAAAGAACAGAAACTGCTATGTTACTGTATTTGTAAATTTGCTTTTTGTATATGTCTGGGGAGATGATGTACAAATAATTTATGGATACTGATAACTTAAACATAAACACTTAGGCTCATAGTCATACTTGTCTCACAGAAAGAGACCTCTATTTTTTATTTTATTCCAGTGCTTTCAACTGTATCCCCCAACTGTTATAATAAAGTACAACAACCAAGGAGATTGTGTTTCTTTTTTTAACCAGTCCACCGAGGCTGTGCAAGGTAGATCAGAAAATGTAACTTACTAAGAAATGACTATTTTTGGCATCCCAAATCAAATCAACTTCGGGTCATTTATCCACTGGACATATTCAATGACCAATGAATAATCTCATCAACAATTTTTCATGTGATTTCAACACTGGGCCTATATTATTGCAGTCTTAAAAAGCAGTTGTACCTTTGTCCTGCTTTACATGACCCCAACAATGCCCACCTTTTGCTGTCTTACGCAAAAGGTCAAGTGTAGAAATGACAATAGCTGGTAGAGGAGTAATTTAATCTTATAGAAAAAATGTCGTTCTCCTTACTGTTTTAAGTTCCTGACGGAGTTGCTGGTTTAAATTTGTTGATTCTTCTAAACGAGCCTCCAAAGCAGCGATCTTTTCCTCTTTTATTTCGAGAGACTTCTTAAGTGTGGATTCTAATTTTGACTCCAAAAGCTTGTACCTACTGATCAATGACATCACACATAAAAAGTGTATTTCAAAAAATTATTTGAGGTATTAGAATTCTAAAATGGTCTGAAACAGTAGCCTCAGCTAAATTCAAAAATGCTTGAATGCTGACTCTACTCAAAAGCACAAAGACACCTCAGTATTAATATCAAGTCCTACGTCTAAAACAAACAGAAGGTGGTAGTCAAAAACATTTCTGAATCCTTCTTTCTTTTAAAACATATTAGACATACAAAAAGCCGCATTCAGCCACACCAGTAGGGTGCTGGCTTTATTTGGATCATTAGTGTGTGTGTGATGACAGCACTCTTCCTTCTGGCTCCAGTCCAGCAAATCCAGCCGGGACCTGAACTAAATTTGAACGTGAAGTATTTGGAGAGCAAGATTTTCATCAATTTCCATTTCCTGCCAGCTCACAAAGAGGAGGCACTAGGGAAGGAGACGGAACATAGCACTTTGCAGGTGCATACTCATTTGATGTATGAATGTGCAAATTGCTCACTCAGCCCAGCTGCTGATATTTTAAGACTTATCACTCCTGATGTGTAAAGCTTCCTTTTCTTTTTTTTTTAAACCACATTTACAATACTGTAGGGCACCTAAAAAACCCAAACCACATATTTGGGAGAGAAGTGGTCAGATTTAGAATATATCAGTTTAGAACAGTATCTCCTGAAAACTGCCAGTGGAGGATATTCTAATGAATTATTAGCCTTTTTAGAACATACTGAAAACCACACTCATCAATTGCTTTCAAACAGTTCAGTCACTGTACATGTGCTCAGAATCTGGAAAACATCCCACTTCTCCCCACAGTAGGATAAAAATAAAACAAAACACTAATATCCCCCTCTTTAGTTTTGACTGCTGAAGAATCTATCAGTTTAGTGAACAGAATAGATTGCAATAGACTCCTGAACGGACAACAGCATTACATCTAGTCAGGAACTGGAGCAGAAGACCAGTGGTAAGAGAATTAATAAGTAGAAAGCTGTCCAGTAGCATCATGTAGTAGGATGAGAATCCTAGATTTTAAGGTATGACAAGTAATTCTCAGGAACTTAAGAAGAGGCAGGCAGTCTGTGACTAGCAGAATAGGTAGCATTTCACCTTCTGGAGCTGAAGCATATATTAATCTACAAATAAGAATTTCTGTTACTGAAAAGTTATACAATTATGTAGAAAGCAAAAAAGGAAAAAAAGACAAATAGCAGAGACCCAATATCCAGTTTCCTTTTGAACACCTAATAATTGAACACCTAATAATGAAAGATGGTACAAATTTTCTAATATCATTGAGATTTGGGTATTTCAGATTCAGGGTCAAAATCCATAAATCTTTTGTCTAAAGACAACAGCCATTTGAAAGGCAAGAGAAAAATGGAAAACCCTTCAAAGTTAACTCAAACATGGTCAGCTTAGGCCCCAATAGAAAGACTCTGAAGTGCCACCAGGAACATTCAACAACAAAAAAACCCCACCCACAAGCAGCTCTCCCCAATCAGGGAGAGAAAATTTGTGCATTTTTAATTTCTGTCATCAAAATAACAGAGGCAGACCAAAAATATACTGAGACGTAATTTTGGCCATAATGAACCTAGCTTTCTACAGCCCTGATGAAACAATTGCTAATGCCTCACCTAGGTAATAGTATTAAGAAAGCAATCCAGGTGCCTTTTGGATAAATGAAAAAGTCGAGAATAATGGAAAGGCAGGACAGTGGCAGAGCAATTTCAAACCAACCCCTTTGAAAACAAATATTCGACATTCATAATCATCCAGCTCTACATGAAGTTGTTAAAGATAGGCCTACGTTCTGGTTTGAGAAGCTCAAAACCGTAGCATAGCCCGAATTCCTCCACATCTAAAACTATTTCGTCACAACCTAAGCTCAGAGGTAGGCTTTAGATAATGTTCTGGGTAAGCTTCAAGATATAAAGCTTATTGCACACCTCCCCACAGATCAGCCCGAATAGGCACGTCATACCCAGCCTGATACCCAAATATCTTGTACCATCAAATATTCCATCTGCTTTTGTGCTGCTTTCACATGGTCAGTGCTGGACAACCAAGTTTGCCATAAACACCTTTCTAGACAGGCATTATCTCCTGCTGCATGGCAATCTGCAAAGAAGTAAGCATGAACTGTTCTTATGACAGTGCTGCTGAGCAGTAGCAAATTACAAGAGATCCAAGGTCAGCAGTAGACACGTGCCAAGCGCAGGTCAACCAGTATGCAACACTTAAGCCAGCTCTCTGGGCTGTGCTCTTAACATACAATATATACACAGCAAAAAACGTGCACTGATTCCTTGAAAAAGGAATACCCATTAGAAGAGCACTAAGGGAAGGTGGCAGGAATGAAAAGAAAATTACTTATTTGTGTAATTCCCACACACAGCTAACCTAGAAGCAAAGGAAGAAATGAAACTGGAACTGGTCATGACAGCTGCCAGAAGTATGTTAAAAGTTCATTTACAGATTATAATTTAATGAAAGCTGAATAAAACTGCCTATTCCACAGAGACAGGTGACTCCAAATTTTCTTCCAAATTATAATTTATAGATCCATTATAACATCATTCTGTAAAATGCAAAGGAAACACTAGTATTGTATGGCCCAAAGTAATAATGCATATAGTGCCACAAACCAACTAACTTATGAGAAGTGAACCCAGAATATCTGAATTTTAGAAGTATGAGCACTTGTGAAAGACAAGAGCCATTGTCTGGAAAGTAGAAGTAGACTCATAAATCTTTTCATGTATAATTTGCAAAAGCACCTTTACAGAACAATATTCTCTCCCTTTGCAGGAGCGCTCACTCCAACCGCTTGGAATCGAGAATGTGATTTAGAAAAATGTTGCTCAATCTAGACTTCATCTAAGCAGTTTAAGGTTCAACTCAGCTCAAGGATTGGTTCTTCTTTGGTATATTCACCTAAGGACAAGCCAAATGCATACTGTATGCTACGCAGTAATGCTTAAATCAGAAGAAATCACAGTAGTCAAAGTTCTGAGGACTTTTCTTGACAGCAGAACTCCTCATCTGTGAGCTGAGAAAGGTAGATGAAAGACACCAGCAGAAAACAAGAGGTGGTAACAGATTCTCCCTACAGGATTCTGGCACCACCCCACTAACAGAGCACTGGCAGCAAGAAAGGGAAACTTTCTGTATTCCAAAATACTGTACTTTTAAATGAAGTGAAGAAGAAAAAAGAAAGTTTGGTTTTCTTTTGATACAGAAGGCCCCAAAATCAATCTACATGTTCATGACAACCAGTTGTAATAACAGATCATGACAGGAGCCTTTTTTTTTTTTTTTTTTTTTTTAAAGAGCACAACTGAATAGCATTGTGAAATAAAGATTGGCTAGAAGCCCATACTAGTCTGCTTTTCTCCTGTCACAAATTTTCCCTAAATCCCTGCAGGATAAGACAGAACACAACATACAGTAGAGGAAACAGATGTCAGGATAGCAGCTGCTTTATAATGGCAGGTGTGGTAGAGTGATAGAGCAGTACGAAGTTTTGGAGACGCTCAACTATTGGATACTTCCCAGCCTGCGTAAGTGGGAATGCAAACAGTTTCCTTTTGGTGGGAAGAATTAGAAAGAAATAGTTGTAAGGTAAGAGTGAGCCAGTTTAAGGTAACCATTATGTGACAAAAGTGTAAAAACCATGTCTATCACTCAAGCAGTCAAAAAGGAAAAAACCCACTTTGGGCCTATTATCTTTTACTGCTACTGTTCCTGCTGCTGCTAACTAGAACGTTTTAATTATACATTACCTGTATCTACTGACATACTCCAAGAAATTTCTTGGTAACAAGAAGTGGCAACTCACTTTCACAGACAGCTGAATGTAAAAGCACAACTACTTTATTAATTTCAAAGAACAGTAAGTTCCATTTTGGGCCTATTAATGTGCCTTAAAAATCTAAGAGTATGCACAAAACCAGTCTGTAAAACCATTTTATCTTTATGAATTAAAAAAATCCTCATTTCTACACTGTTCCAGGTAGGCCTTGACATTCTCACCTGTCATCACTGCTCTGTTCATCATGCAAGAGGCGCTCCTTGTTTAAGCCTATTTTTTCAAGTTCATGGGCAAGTTTTTCTAGATCATTGTTCATTTGTTGAGTCTTCAATTTTTCATTCACCAAGTCCTTACACAGAAAAAAATACCATCAGTATTATCATATAAATAATGTAGTCTTAATTCTAGAAGTGCTGAGGCAAGAGTCTTTTATCACGACATGACTTGAATAACTCCATGTTAACTCTCCTTTCCTTCCAATAGTTAGCCTTC
Organism: Mycteria americana; assembly: GCF_035582795.1. Lineage (NCBI taxonomy): Eukaryota > Metazoa > Chordata > Aves > Ciconiiformes > Ciconiidae > Mycteria > Mycteria americana. Next base: position 130,758,639 of record NC_134367.1, on the reverse strand, counting down.
AGCTATATCAGACATTACATTGTTAACTATAATATGATTTCACTGTAGGTGTTTACTCCCTTCCTTTCGTAGAACTTCCCTTTGAAATTTGGTCTTCAACATTACAGTGAAGGGGAAATGTTTCATCCAGAACAAATACTAACATGAAGAATCTGAACAACATTCATTTAACAAAGGCTCCATGACAATTCTGTAAGGTTGCTTACAGACTAAGTGTAATATGGTTATATTACTCCATTTGATTATATAAGTTTTGATTATCTAACCCTTTCCCTACTGTAACCATTAAAGATGCTAACAGTATACAGATTAAAGCATAAAAAATACAAAATACAAACTTTTTTAAAAAATACAGATACAGTTTCTCTACATTACAAACAGGTTATAGCGGGAATGGTAACTAATTTCTGTTTACCTCTCGTAAAGTGACAAGGGTTTTCTTATCAATGGTAGCTCTTTTCACGAGTTCTTTGTTTTCTTTTTCTAGTTCTTTCAGGCGTACACATGACTCTTTATATACAACTATTTCTTTAAATAGAGATTTATTTTCCTTTTCCAGATTACTAATTTTTACATTGTTTTCTTCTAAAGTACTATCTTTAATTTCTGCTTGCTGTCGAAGCCTTTTATTTTCTTTTTCTAGCTGTTTCTTATCTTTTTCCAGTTGAGAAGTCTCTTGTTCTAACAACTTATTCTCCTTCTCCAATTGCTCCAGGCGCTTACTAGAGATTTTTAACTCTTCTAAGTTCTTTTGCAGAGTCTGATTTTCAGACTCTAAATCTTGTAATTCACTTTCTAATTGCTGAATCTTCTTATTGCTGTTTTCAAGGGCTTTCTGTAGCCTTTGGTTTTCTGTGTCTAGGCCTTGGTAGCTGACTTCCAAGCGTTCCGTTTTCTTAAACGAGGCTTTCATGAGTTCAAGGCTTTTTTTAAGTTGCTCCTTTTCACTCTCCAGTTCCTTATTTTCCAATTGTAATTGCGCCACTTTAATGCTTGTACACTTCAAGGATTCAATTGTTCTTCTTAATTCCAAATTTTCTTCATCAAGTTGTGAATTCTCCTTTTCCAAGGATTCTAACTGAAAAGTGAGATTTTTTAGGCTATCCAGAGTTTTTTTGAGTTTTCTGTTTTCTGTTTCCAGGTCTGAGTTTTCTTGTTCTAAGGCCTCAATCTTCTCACAAGTAATTTTTAAGTTAGTAATTTTTTTCTGTAATAATTCGTTTTCCTTCTCCAGATGATGCAGCTCATTCTCAAGTTCTTCTGCTCTCTCCCCTTTCTCTTTATAGTGTTCCAGTTCTTTCCTGACTTGCCTTTTTTCAAATTCAATCTTATTTAACTTACTGCTTGTCTCTTTAATAGACTCATGAAGGATTTTATTTTCTTTTTCGATTTCTTTCATTCTCGCTTCAGCACTGATTTGCGAGCGTTGCCTCAGAGAAGCTACAGTTTGATTCAAATGTTCATTTTCTTGTTCTAATAGTTTAATCTAATTTGGGGGAAAAAATTGTAAACTCTGGTGAGTGACATGCCAACAAGTAATTACTTCCACATATAAACCAAAAGCTACTAAGATAATAAGATTACATCATATTTCCCTTTAAGTTTTTTTTAAAAATTCTCTTACTCTACTGGTATTTATTTGCAGCATTTCAAACATTGTGTATGTACACAGGTCCAAGTCTGACAACAAAATAAGTCAAAGTGAATCTTCAAATATCTTCCTCTTGGATATTAGTAGACAAGGAAAGTAAAACTAATGAAGCACAAACTAAAGCAAAGCTGTATCTATTTCTTAGCTTCATTTCATTTTCATTTGTGTTTACCCAGATTTAGATTATTTTTCTTAAACTGTGTAATTTCCAGAGTTGTGTGTCCACAAAGAACAACACTGCAGTCAAGTTCTAAACCAAACTAGAGATGGAGGGAGGTGTGGGAGCTGCAAAAGTGTCTTTATTTCCCTTGGAAAAAAAGAGGTGCTCTGTGGGATATGAGGGCATCCTGATCACAGTCAACAACATTCTGGGAAGAAACACATCAAAGTTGCATTAATTTTTTAGTTAAAAAGAACCTTTGGACATGCTGTTCCAAAACAGCTTCCAGAGAAAGTAAATCATATTAGATTTTCTTAGGTATTTCTTCACATTATTCATGTTATTTTCTTAAGTAAAAAAAAATTCTTAGGTAAAAAAAATTCACATTATTTTCCTAGGTAATGTATTCCCAGATTTACTTCAAGGATAAAGGCAGCATTTACATCTTAATTTTTAGTATTTCTTGACTTTTTCAGTTACTCAAAATAATTTGTAATTATTTGGGTATGTAACAACAGACAGCAAAATCCAGAAAACTGTTTAGATCAATATTTAAGAATACACTAATAACATAGCATAAGGGATGTTTCAACAATAAACTGTTGTGGAGAAAAGCAAAAGTGCTAGTTGCAATGAAAAACAGACTGAGAAAATTATAGACTGTTCTTTCATATTTAAGTCTGAATGTAACTATTAATTACAGGATCTACAGCTCCATTCCCAGCAATGACAAACTGTTCCGAAACGATTAATGAGAAACTAATTAACAGGTGTCTAAAAACACAACTTTGTAACACTTCTTTACAGAACTTGGTATGTTACTTTAACATGCACGATGACTTTCTACGAATTCTGCTTCTATAATCCAAACTTAACAAGAAATCATGATCAATGCCTCCATAATTTTTGATGACATCAAATGGACCTTGTGTAAGCGACTCCAATAAGTTTCAGCACAGGATTTGCAAAAGACGTGAAAGATGCTGCTAACCCATCACAGCTCCCAAGTATATTATTTTAAAGCAGAAATAGTCCCACTGAAATGTCAGTCCTGCCCCAACACATTTAAAACAATATACATATCCCTGATGGTTGAATTGGGACTTATGACTTATTCCAGAAAGCATTAGTCCTTTTTTCCCTAGAGTACACTTCGAATACAACGTATAAATCAATTATTGTACCAATGAACACTTCTGGACAAGACAAGCTGGCATATTTTCTTTAAAATTATCCCCACTGTTCTCTTTAAATGAAAGTAAAGCTTCAATGCCAAGCTTTTTTTTTTTTCCTCTTTCTTTTTTTTGTTTTCTTTCTTTTCTAAGGCTGGAATTTCATTTACTGGTTAAATTAGGCCTCTCAAAATTTTCAGGATTTTTAAAATACAATATTCTCTATTCCAAAATACTGTACTTTTAAATGAAATTTTAAAATTTCAATCTCGTCAAGAAGTATCAGTGGAATTTATAAAAGATAACTGCAGTTCTAATTGTGAAGGACCTGATTACTAAATATGGGATTTCCAGAAGTTTCCATAACTTGTTTCCTAGTGGCTGCCTTCCACAAGCCCTCTGAATTGCTTTGCAAAGACCTTTAGAAGGTGTCCGCACCCATTAGATACAGATACGTCAATGACATTCAGTACCCTCCCAAATACAGCTCAAATCTTTTACGAAGACCCACATGCCAGTTTCTGGCAACCAAAAATAAATTCTGCTATCCACCTACAAGTCACAGCTAGAAAACATTCTAGTATAGGGGAATATTATGAAGCTGGATATGATGCCTCCTACCCCAGATAAACAAGACTGGAGTAACACAGGAGGAACAGACTGCTGTAATTCTCATTAATACTCCGACATTACTTCAAACACTGGACCAGCTGTCTGGAACCTGTTTTCCTCCATCGAGAGGTGTCTGGCTTACCTCCAAAGTTCCCAAAATTTTCTATTTTGGCTGAGCTACACCCTCTAAGCAACTACAGCAAATGCACAGCCCATGAAAGCCACAGAAGCATTACAAAACACTAAAAAGTTCTAAAGCTAACAGTAAAGCCTCAGCTAAAAATGAGTCATGCCTCTCACTGGCTACAGGTCTTAGACAAGCTATTTTGTGGCAGATATGTCCTTTTGGCAAATCTGCTACATTTACAATCCCTTTATGCCTGTAAAAAAGTACAAAAGGAGTGCAGTACAGTACAATGCAGCATTAAGACTTGATTCTGCTACTCACTTGTCGCTCTGAGTTTTCTCGAAGTGCTTCAAGTGTCTTTTCAAGCTGTGCTTTTTCTTTCATCAAATCTTTACTCAAATTTTGACTGTTCTGAAGACTTTGTTTCTCCTGGCTAATTTCACTCTCTAGCTCTTCAAGCTAGGGAAAAAGAAACGAGTTTTTTTAAAACGTACTTAAACACGACAATACTATTACTCTTAGCTGGGTTGAAGGTACTCATAGAAATGAATAAAGAACGTTAAAGGAAAGAATAAAATGTAATTTTCTATTCTTTATCTGAAACAATTCATCCCTTCTAGGAATAAATTCACTTCTGCCAGAATTTTCTCCCTGGCTCACAAGACTATATACATAAAGTACTTTTGCATAAGAAAATTGGTCAGATTTTGTTAGGCTCTGGAAGTTTTCCCAAGCATCTTTTTTTCTTTTAAAATTCCATTTTAGTGAGATTTATACTGCTCCGCCAAGTCCCTTTTAACTTACGAGGGTTGAATGTTGTTTGATCTTACTTAACTAGTCCAAGAGATACTTGGAATTAAATATACAGGTTCATTTTGTCAAATGGCTCCAACTCTCTTAATGTCGCCAGACAGTGAAAATAACCAAGTGTAATTTTTCTGTCACATCTAAGTTATAATTATGTTACTTAGAAGCAACATACACATTGTATTTTTAAACAATCATCTGCTGGAAGGTTTATATTCTGTCAAGTCCACTGTCCACATTCCCCAATCCTAGACAAGTCCAGACATAACTCAGACCCCAGGCAGGGGGAATACCTTTAGAAACAAATTATCCAAATTATACATTAAATTGCTGCTAAATAATACTGAGAAATAAAATCACAAAAAGGTAGTAGAATGGAATTTGCTCCTCCGTGAACCAATTCATTGATCAGAAATATGTAAAAAGGCATGGCATCAATTAGGTAAGTACCTGAATTAAATCTTTCTCTTAGGACGAGAATACTAATGTTTGACCAGTCTTTTGCTTCCCTCTTCCTCTCAAATTCAGATTTTCCTGGTCCCTTGCTTAGCAGACCAATGCACGTTTTACAGGGATATTGGCACTTTCACTGGTTTTTGCAAAGGAGAAGTAACTGGCTCAATCACCCATCGCCTGCCCAACTGCCAACTGGGCCCCGAGAGTGGCGTTCCTGTGGTCGCCATCTCGTATTTGTAAAACTATATTAGAGGTTTGTTTTAAGAGAAAGCGTGTCCAGATAGAAGTAGACTATGTATACAGGATTCGTAACAGACACTTTGTTCAACTTCACGCTTTTTGCTGAAGTGATCACTGTTCAGAACATTGTTTTTAGGGCCAAGTGAGAAAAAGGACACGTCACCACACATCCGAAGTGGTAAGAACAGTATCAGACAACCACAAGGACCTGCTGTTGCTTGCTTCTTATACCTATTCCTTTCTTTTGTACCCTCCTACCTGTCTTTTTGGTACTGTACAGAACCTCAAAGCAGCGCATGGGCTGCTGCAAAAAATACCATAATGTTAAGAAATCAGAAAAAGCATAAAAGTATGGAATACAGTAGGGATTTCTTTCAATTTATTTTTTTTAATTATCTCTTACCCACTCTTCTCTAAGAATAGTCTAACACCTGAAATAGCTGCTGAAGTAAAAGCTATTTCAGAAAATTTAGACATTTCACTCCCCTGTATTTAGTCCCCAGTTCTTTTCAATTTTTATTCTCTATAAATATCACTGACTAAATTATTTGATATACATAATTTGGAGAGTAAAATATCGTAGATCAGCACAGATAAATCTGACAAACTCCTCTCATTCACTTGCTCATCAATTCCTTGGCCCATCTTCTCTTTCTCAGTTATGAAAGAGGACACATGACCAAGTTTTCTGCTTAGACTTATCAGTCAGTCTTCACCTATGTACCCACACTTTCCCCTGCTTAATAATTACAAAAATTAATGTTCAAGTATCATAAAACACTCTCATTACTTGTTATGTCCCCAATATGTTAATATTCTTTTCCCCTCACTAGCATAAGACCTTTCTGAATAAAAGTCACATTCTTACATCAATAAAAAAGCATAACTAAAAAAAAGAGAAAAACCTCTCTGAGGGGGTTTTCTTTTTTCTCTGAAGTGGTTTTCTTTTTTTACCATAAACTTACAAACACCGTAACATCACTTAGACCCTAGTAATACTTGACCCAAAATAACAGCAATCCATAAGATTACCCTTTAGAAAGAAAATGGCAAGCAACATTAGGCAACTCATACACAATTCAAACACAGACTGATGATTACCTTTTTGTTAAGTCTTTGGTTTTCTTTTTCCATTTTCAGAACCCTTGAACTACTGCCTTCTACAGAACCCACTGCACTTTGTAGTTCTTCCACTGTCTTCAGCAAACTTTGGTTTTCCATTTCCAACTTCAGTAATCTGCTTGATGTCAGTTCATTTACTTCATGACCAAGTGATTTCTGTGGCACTGTAAGAGAAAAACACCATTAAAAAAAGGTTACTTATTACCTGGAGTTCTTGGACTTTACATTTTTAGACTTAGGGGATTTAGAAGCCTTTGACGGTCCCCCAATGCCTTCTTGGTGAATAGAGCTAGTCAGGATTAATGACCCATCCTCCCTACCCTACAGATAACCCTGCAAATGCACTAAAGGAAACGTTCTACTCATCCTACAGTTCCTAATCACAGTAGAGATTTGTTTCCTGCAACTGAGGATATATCTCTAAATTTCCACAAATCCTTTGTATAGGATCCAGTGTATGACCAAGCATGCTATATTGGAAGAATCAAAATTTTTTGCCACAGCTATCTCTGCAAACAATTACTCTGAGAAGCCTTAACGAATCTTTCTTAACTTTGAGAACAGTAAAGCAAGAAGACTGATGACCTGTGCTACAAAGCACAGAAGCTTGAATGGCAACACAATGTAACTCCAAGGTATTTATGGGTTTTACACCTCTGTTTAACTGAACAAGAATCACAAGAACAGAGACTTTTCATGTAGCCTGTTATCTCCAAGGATACACAGGAATGAGTAAGGAAAACAAAAAACAAACACCCCCCTCCCCCCAAAAAATCCAAACCACAACAAAAGAAAACAAACAAACAAAAAATAAATCCCCAAACTGTCACATCTCTCCAGAGGACAAAAGACTCTGTACTTTAGAAATAAGGACCTGTACTTTCCTAATGCTGTCCAGCCTCTCAGCTTTCAATTTTACTGTTTTATCAGTTTGGAAGTACTACTATGTTTACCTTCAGAAAGTTCAGTAGTCCTATTTATCTGTTCAAGTTCCCAGCCAAGATGCAGTGATTCATCCATACTTTGTTTCTGAGCCATTTCTAGAGTCATATTTTCCTCCATGAGTTCCTCAATCTTCTTTCTGTCCATATCACGCTCCTTAAAAATTATTTCATATGTAACATTAAAAAAAAATACGTCTCAACACACACAAAATATTTTAGTATCTAATATGCCACAGAGAAATGCAAACTGCATTTTCTGATTTGCTAACACACAGTGAGACAGGGAGGAACAGACAAAAGAATGGAGAACTTAGAAGAGAAGTGCAACAACCAGTAAAGAAAATTATGCAGAGAAGAACCTCCTCTCATCATAACCTTTTTCAAAGTGCACTTCTCTCCGAATATCAGGAAAGAAAGTATACATAGTAAGCACAGCTTGGTAGCACACACAAAAACCAAACGGACAGAGAAGCAAAATTTTACCTTCTCTAAACTATCACAAGACTACTTTGATGCAAAAAGCTTGTAACAGGACTAGGTCCATGATGAGAGTGTCTCACCTAGGTCTTTATAAACCCCTCTCCCCAGACATGCTACTTAACAAGAATAAGTTGCAGCTGCAGCTCTCAACATTTTGCAGAAAATGAAAGTAAACAGATGCTAATCATCTGTCACCCTTTACGGAAAACAAAAAAACCACCCAGGCAAATAACAACTTTATATTTTAGAATATTTCCTTTTTGGAGAAGAATTAGTTAAAAACAGAAATTATTCTGGAAATAACCTTCTGATAAACATGTTACTACATTGCCAGAATTTGAAGTATGAATAAACTCTAAGTATTTAAGTGACAACAGACTATCTTCACATAAAAAAATTGATTCTATCCTTCTTGCCAACGAGTCTCTGTATTTCTTATCACCATATTTTAGCTATCCAATTAAACACTATACTGCCTTTAGGAAGAGTAGTGCCTTTGCAATTTTTCCTTCCCTAGGCAGAACCAAAAGCTACTGTAGGAAACCATATCTGAAAAATGTTAGGAAATCGAGAAATACCTTCCTCCTCTCCCCCACTATGTTGACTGGAAGTTCTTTTATTGAAAATGGAAATGAAATTCAATGCATATCAGTTGTCTTTGTCATCCTCCATTTACACTTACCATCTCCATATCATGCAATTTTGCTTTTAATTGTAGATTCTCTTTTTCTAACTCATGTAATTTATCAGAACGGGCTCGGGTCCCCTCTAATTGATCTTCCAACATTGTCTTTGTTTCTAGCAACACTTGATTGTCTTCCTTTAACTCCTGCAAGAATTAAACAACAAAAACACCCCTCACAACAAAAATATTTTCTTATTCATACAAACTTTGATACACATCATAACTAGTTTTAGAAACACTGCTCTAATGTGAAAACATCCATTTGGAAGCTGTAACAGACCTTTTATAAAAAACAAATTTACAGCAATTTCACACAACTAACGAAATTTTTATGAAAAGAAAATTTTACCTAACTTAAGAGAAATTAAATAGTACGTAAACCATTAAGAATAAATAAGGTGTTCATAATTACAACCAAACCATAAATATCTCTGTGATTTGAGATGTGATCTGGAAAGATGTATTGCATGTATATGGACTACAGCTAAGCAGAAGGCTGACATCAAATAAAAGTTACAGATGTCAGGCTCAAAACAAACAAAAAGAAGTACTTCACACACCATGTAATTGAATTGTGAAGCTTATTGCTACATGATTGTGTAGATGAAAAGGCTTTACATGTGTTGAGAAGTTATCTAATTCATGCAAGAGATGGCCAAAAAGCTCAAAAGTACCACCTCTAAGTATGATTTTCCTGAGCAGAGACTGCTGGAGGCTGGGAGAGCACAGCAGGAAAGTGCTTGCCCTGTTCTTTTACTCTCCTCTAAGCATCTACCATTGGCCACTGTCAAAGCCTGGAGTGGATGTAGATGCTCCTTTCAGTCCATACTTTATCTTATTATCAGATTGAACTCCCTAATCTTTGGGTTGTAGGAAACGGAGAACAAAACTTAAGAGAATAATTTTCTACAATCCATAATTAGGTTTACAGGTCATTCGGCAAACTTACTTAAGCCCAAAGTCAGGACATGATGCTGAAAATGCAACCACATTCTTAAAATACAGCCAGCCGTATTCAAAGGTCCTAAAGAGCTTTAATTTATGTACATAGAGGATTTTTTTTAATGGCATCTGATGAAAATAATAATATGTAAAAACATGTAATTGGCAAATTTACTCATATAAAAACAAAACTTTTCAAACTTCAGCATGCAGTCAGCTGCAAAATCTGAAAAAAGATCAGTGAATATCACATAAATATTTATCCTTCATACTCCTCCCTACACAAATATTAAGTTAACTTATAATTATTATTATTATGAAGCAAAACCAACTAATTAACATCTGTCTCTATTCAAGCATGCTTGAAAAATCAGATAGTTTACAAGCCATGAAACATGTAAACAAATTTTAGGGTTTTTACTAGTTTAAGCATTCTATGAAAGTGAAGTTTCCACTGTTTTCAAATCCTGTACACTAATCTTTTCCTTTACCAATTTTTTTAACCATATGCTTTCAGTCCCTCTTATGACAGTAGTAGATATACACAGTTTATAAAGTCATTCATGCAAGATTATTTTCAAATAGCTCACATACAAAGGTTTTCTCGTACACAGGTAGGCTGATGATAATGCTCACCACTCACAGTACCCGATTCTCCAACAGACCCATGTATGCTAACCTATTACATCATACATAGGTAACAGCCAACAGCTTTGAGGACATTTGAGAACATAAATCACAGCACTGGACCTCTATCACTGAGCTCAAGTTGAATAGCAAGATCTTGTTTTATGTCAAACACCGAGAAAAGATCCAGAGTTGGAAAGTAGTTACCAGCCTCTGTTTTTAAGTGGCATGTGAAGGCAGCTTTGGAGCCTCCTCAAGAATGGGTGTTTCAGTGACAGCTGTCAAGGTCTGTATTTAGTGTATCTGGAGAAAGTTTCTTCAAATTTCATCAGATTATTTCACATTACACAGTAAGATGATAAAATTAATTTCCACAAGCAAGGTTAACAACAAATCATCTAAAAAAACCAAAAAGTCTTGGGAACCATGACTTTAAATTTCAGAAATGTCTACAGCCCTTTTAAAGATGTTTTAATCTGCACCATGCACCTTATCTCTCACCAGTCTATTGTTCACTTTTTCTTTTTACACTGCAGTTCACTTGGAAAAACTAGCCATCTCATTTTCCATTAAGAAGCTAGTAACTCCCGTGTCAGTTGATATGCTTTATTTCTGACTACAGCTATTATTAGAAGTTTTGGATGAAGGATCTACGAATGAACATTAAAACGATTTGGTTTTTGCCTTGCAGTTTTTCCCCTCTCATCAACAGTAGTTTTTATCAGTAGTAGCTATTTTATGTCGTGACATATGAAGTATACACTCATTAAAAGGTTTTAACTTTTAAACATTCAAAGAAAGAACTCTCTTTCCAGAGGATGCCATCTCATTGGTCATTAGTATTATGACATTTTGCAGATGTGGTAACTAGAATATTGGGGATATTGTATCATGTCTAGGCAGCAGTTCAGTGGGAAGAAAATCTGGAGGTTACCACAGATCAGTGTTGAGATGTTGCTTAGAAGTTACTGTGTTAGAAGGTGTAGAGAAAAGTAATCTTTCCACTGTATTCAGAACTCTATAATTAGAGTACAAGATCCAGTTTTAGGGACTCAATTTTAAGAAAGATATGAATTAAGACAGAACCCAGAGAACAGAAAAAACACATTGTAAGGCAGAATGCTGTGGAGCTGCACAGCACAAAGAGCTAGAAGAGAGGACGCATGATGTGTCACAGTCTTCAGAGAAGGAAAAGGCTGCCACAAAAGGCTGCGGACACTTCATCACTTGGGTCTTAAAGCACCAATTAATGCCAAGCATTCATCTGGAGTCGTATGGGTATATAAAAATACCTTTCTTAAAGCAGAAGGACTGAATGAGTTCCCGAGATCCCATCCAGGCCTGTGAATCCAAGAGGCCACATTAAATGAAGAAGTTACATAAAAATATTCTGTGTCATGGTTTAGCCTAATAATATCTTGGTTTTGCTTTTGGGTCATTTTTACCCTAAAGAAAGGGCTTCATACCAGTATCTCAACAACTACATCTAGGCAACATAATATTTTTTCCAACAAGCATTCATTTTGAGTCCTCCCTGCTTTTCTAGGAGGTTTTTTTTTTTTAATGACCACCTTGAAAATTTCTTTAAAAACTTCCATTAGTTTTGACTCCCACAAGTAATTCTTTCTTTCACAAATTCTGCCACCTTGGCATTTGCCCAACAAATCTGCCATTTACAGACAGAATGATGGCCTAATAAAATCCTGCACGTAGATGATGTGTTTCCTAAACTTCTAACTCATGACAGAACTGTAAGTCTCTTGCCTGGTGTCAGTGCATCTTTTTTTAGTATATTTTATCCATGGAATGCCATCGTCCTATACTCATTTATGTGTATAGCCCCTATTCCCTCAACACTTTACTTAGAAAAATGCCTTCTCTTAGGAGACCCACAAGAGGAGAAAGAAGTTACGTTTATAGTGCTTTTTAAATTAATTCCTCCTTGAGTTTCTCAATCCATACTGTATATCCTAAAGAGAGGCTCCTACTGGTCTTGCTAGCTTAGAGCAATGGCGAATACTGCTGACTTCAAATGAAACTACATGGCATTAGACGCAGGGACTTTTACCTAAAAACTGTACTTTATCACAGAAGACTATCATATATCCCAGAGCAAGAAGCTGTAACACTGTTTTCATGTCCCAGTGTTTAAGTCATCAAAATAACTTTGAAAAAGCCACAGCAAACAAGAAGTGATGGTTATTCAGTATTTTTTTTTCTTAGTATACCTCCACTCTAGCTTTGTAGAATTCAATATCATGCAGCCTCTCTTTATACCGGCTGACTTCACTTTCAAGCTTGTCGACTCGAATTGCCTTCTCACGAAGAGCATCTAATTCGTCTCTATACACTCTGGCAGAACGGGCATCTGAGAGTAAATTCATATTCTAGAAACCAAGAAAACACAGAAATTAAAGGCAAGAATACTGGACAGTACATGCTGAAGGATAACATAGCTGCTTCATTATTTAAATCAGCAGTAATGTAGATGAATATCAAATTAATTCTGAGAAAGGTAAAGGAAAAAAAAAAAAAAAAAAAAGTATTTTAAAGGCTCAGTCCAGATGATGTATTTCCAGGAAAACTGCATGGGCCTTTTTTAAGGAGAAGTATGTACACATTTGTAAATTTCAGAACAGCACGTTTCTTTTACAGGTAATATTCTCAAATGACCCTCAATAATTTTATACACTCATATCATAATAATAAATGAATCAGATGTTTTCCCTCATTATCAACACATACACTCAAAGTATAAAGAAAACCAGCCAAATTGAGTGGATTCTTCTTGAGAAAAAATCAGTATATGTACACTCATAGGATATGTTGCTGGTAAATTGCTTGAATGCAGAAATAAAAAAAATTAGAGAAGAAATACTAACCTAATTCAGAATATTTTTCCAGCATACTAGACCAAATAAAGGAATAAATTATATTGGATCACGTTCAGAGTGCAAAATAAAAAAAACCACGCATGAAAGCATACTTCCTAATTAAAAAAAAAAAAAATTCTGGTGGCAGCAATTTTTTTTGCCCACTATATTTTAAGCAATAGTTTTACAAAACCTATACCTCTTGCTGAAGTCTCTTTAGTTCAGCTTCCATCTGTTCAAGTTCTTGTTTACAGTCAAGCAACTGCTCAGTCTTTTCCTCACTTAAAAGAGAAAACATAAGACAGTTAAATATGACTGCAAAACTTGATGATAATTATGATCTCATTTGAGAACAAAATACTGAGATTCCCAATACTTCCCTTATTTAACCCAGAATTTCATGGACGTCAGAGTGTAACACTTAGGTATGCCATTATGCTTGAGATTCTTTAGGTTTTAGTCTATATCTAATCTTTTAAATTTGGTCAGATTTTTCACAGTCCTTTAAATTGCTGTTCACTAAGATCTCCTACTTCTGCAGGGTAGAAAACATTAGGATGCCATAAGGCATTTTTTGGTGATACAGGATAAGAGATTTTTTTGGTTGAAAAACCCAGACAATACATGTGAATGTGTACCAGGAGATGCACATCCAAAAGTAAACTTAGAATAATTTCAAAATATACATTCAAAAGGCCCAAATATTTTCCAGGAGAACCAGACAATGACCACTGACATGCATCCTGTCACAGATCAGGTAATGCCAATTTTAAAAGCACTTTTATTTTTCTGTAATTTTTCTTTCTCCTACAGAGAATAATTAAGGTTTTCAGGTGCCTTTACTCATTAAAAGAAGATACTGTTTAATAACCTTAACAATTTTATGAAATGCATAATGAATTTTAATTTTATGGAAACAACGCAGTGTCTGTTTTAGTCTATTCAGAAATTTGTAATAAAAACAATTTGACACAGAATACTACAATTCTTACAGGACTTATTAACTTCCAGCTAACACTTATTTCTCAATGCTCAAAAAATGAGTTCATTAAACAATGAGTAAGTGCAAGGGAAATACTTAATTCTCTCAAGGACACAGAATGCCTCATGTTCAAAATTCAATTGCACCTCAGAACAAACAGTAGTCACTGTTGAAAAAACCTGCCATATCCAATACTGGATACCCCTAAAAGATATAGTGCATATTCAAACATGTTACTCTATTATTTAATATTTTGGAACACAAGTATGAAACAAAACTGAAGTAGAAAAGGGGGAAATAAGAGAATTTAATGGACTGAAATGTATAATACAATCTAAAAGTAATCATAGTAACAAAAAATAATTTGTTTTAAACAAAATTAGAACAGTTGTTTTTAAAAATGAGCCAGTCTCACAATGAATAATGTTTTTGCAACAACACATTGTTTCAAAAAGGTCCGACAGCCTACAAGTGTACAAGGGTTCATCTATGTATAGCTCCCTGCAACATCACTGTCCACAGCCGGTATCAAAGCTTTCCCTCTACATGGGTGTTCAGAAACCATACAGAAATACAAATGTATTCTGTGTTATGTTAGATTACTGTAACTTTTCTATTAACATTCATATTCCTGAATATATTCAGGAATAATAATATTCCTGAATATTCCTGATCTATTAACATTCATATTATTTTTCTACGTAGAAACACACAGGACTTAACACGGAAAATTAGGTGTGCAATTTCCAGTTCTAGAGTTTCTGTATTACTAGCCTCAAATCGCTGTTTTGCGTCTAACTATTGGTATATGGTGCTGCAAAGGAAAATAATCTTTACAGACCTTTTGTATGAAATTCTATTAGCTGCAGTGCACACTCAACCAGATATGAAGGTTCATTGCCAAAAACAGATTACAAATAAATTTCAAGCTGAATATTTTCAACTCTGGAATGAATCTAATTTTAAATTTATCACATACACGCAGCATTTAATACCAAATGCTACAGACTGAAGTTAATTTATCAAAGCCTAGTATTTTAAATATACTGCTAAGCGTAAAGGAAATTTATTTACGAATTGAATTCAAATAGAGTGCAAAATGTGAAATGTTCCGAGCCATCACTGTTGCCCTAATTGCATGCTTCAGCTACAGACTAGAGAGGATTGTACTAAATTATACAGAACATACCAGTGTTCACTGTTTAGGCTATCTATTAACTGTCAGTCAAACTAATAGCAGCAATTTTTTCACTAATTTTCTTGGTGCAGCTGTTTATAGAATATCCTGGGCGGGCTCATTTCAGTAGACACATAATAATACAGACATCAGAAAAAAAGAGCCATATCTTTTTGTCCTCTATTCTTCATGAAGACCAAAATGTAGTGGGGGAAGGGCACCCTCTCAGTAAATCAACCAGATACTTAATTCAGCCAGCCAAAGATGATCTGATCAGCAGACTGATAAGAGCAGACCAGCGAGCTGATAATTGTGACTTATGCTACCTGCAACTTTTAATTTAGTTTTACCTGTCTCCTCTCTCCACAAGATATGCTAGATTAAAAATCTTTATGCCGTTTCTAAACTATAGGCAAGTTACTACAGATATTGAATCTCTTGAGATTTAACATTTGTATTTTAAGTTCAAATTGCACATACTTCACTGCTAAAACAACATTACACATTGCTATAGAGAGAAACAGATTCTCTACTGGCCTACGACTGTTCTTCTCTTTAAATAACTCTTCAGTACTGCTCAGGTTTGTTCCTAGACTATGAAGACAGACTAAGTACCCACTCATACTTACTGAATCAGTTTTCTTCAAAAAATAGAAGGGATAAAAAAAGGTTTTCATTAGAATATGAAAACAAAACAAAGATCTTTGTTATAATGCGACTGATTTTTCACAGTGCTTGGATGAGGTGAAGGAGGGGAATATACCCCTTAGCTAAGGGGTCAGCATCAGGGGGAGAAGAGAGCACTCCTTTAAATGCATGACCGTGGCGAGCTGGAAACTATAAGTAACCATAACTGACCCAAGCTGTAAAATTTACTCATTTTACAAATTACATTCTTCCTCAGACATAAATAACCACCCCCTGCCAGTAAACTCGAAGTCTGTTTCACTGCATGCAGGTTTGCAGCGGGTCAAGAGATTTAGTGGGCCTTGGTTTGCATAATTTTCTTCCTTTCATTTTTCTCTGTAGAGTGGCACAGCAGATAGAAGTGGAAGAGTATTGAAGCGCACGAGCAAACAAGTGTTGTGCAGACAAGGAATTTTCTACACAGAAAGAAGCAAAGAGAGGGGGGACAGGAAATTATTCTAATGATAATTTTTTTCCTATCTGCAACAAATCAAAATGTTTCATAAACCATGAATGAACCATAGATGACTCTTTCTTACTATATTTACAACAAGAAACAAGTAACTTAATCATGCTGCTGATAAGGAATCACTACAGGACTATCTCCTTTTAAAAAGGACATTTTTGCCACTAATCCTTGAACGGTCAGGACACAGGTTTTACTTCCAGTCCCTACCTGCCTGCTCCATGCAACTGGTCTTGAGTGTGTCACCCCATAATCGTCTCAACTGCAAAGCTATTCTCTTAGAAACGTATATGCATACAGATATATTAAAACTGTAGTCAGACATTCATTAATGATAACGAACAATAGAGGAAGCACAAAGAACTTGACTCTGAAACAACAATATGGACACAATATGTGAAAGAAAAAGGCAGTGCTGCATTAGATTAGCTGTGCGTATTTCTAAAAGACAAACAACTTGTAGAGCAAAGAGCCCATTACTGTATTGTAACATGCTCAAGAGATTGCTCAAACATAGTTAGTTTTTCAGAAAGTTCAGAGTACAAAAGATACAAAGTTACCACAGCACCAATTCACTGATTTCAGTATGTTTATGGTTAAAACGTCAATAGAATTCAGAATACAAATTAAGACAAACACAGATGAAAAGTTGTATTCATCGCGCTGGTCCACAAATATGCTTATGTGCAAAACACATGCTTCCTGGGGTGCAATAACTAAAACCAGCATTTTAAAATGTAATTTAGCATTTGAAAGAATGAAGAATTTGTCTATAGAGTACTACTATTCTGTGAAATCAACAGGATTTTACAACCCTACAATTCTCAACACACTTCTGCAATCTATGTGTACTCACAGCTCTTGCCTAAGCCTTCTTATCTTTGCTTTGGCATCTGCTAGCTCTACTGACAGGTGCTGTCTGCTTTCAGTGCGTTTCATGCCAGGAGATCCACAAGGTGATTGTGCTGCTGATGCGTGAGGTAGAAAACGGAGACAGTCCCGTTCTTCTGAGAGTTCTATGATAGTCTAAGGAATTTAAAAAAAAAAAAAAAAAAAAAAGGAGAGAGAGAGAAAAATAAGCACAGAATTGTGTTCAGAGCACCATTTATGTGTCAGAAACTAATATTCACTGCCTTACTAAATCAAAGACTGAAGTGAAGCAAGTATAATGGAAAAGGTTTGCCATAAAAGAAGTTGGAAGCCCTACATACACCTCTACACCTAAAGCAAATAGTCACGGCTATTGAACAGTACCATTTGGCTATTCTTAAACTACTCAAATTTAGACTTTTAAGTACAGAAAATTATCAGTGCTTAGAATGGACTGGGTAATGAAATGGCATGAATTCCTTGCACATGAGCATAAATACAAGTCTCTAAAGAAACTGGTGTTCTTCAGTGAGCAGCAGCATCCTTGCCAACTGAACAAAGCATCAGACCTATAGGAATACTCCTATTTCATCGTATAAATAAAGGTGGTATCCTAATATGAAGATCTCCTGTGTTTTGAAGTTACTTTTCCTTTGCATTGCAAAAAGGATTACCACACATCCTCTCCCCTCACAGTTAACGTTCTGTTTTACTCTTATCAAGGCTGTGAACTGGACAGACAGTTGCTGGCTGTCAAAGGAATATTTGGAATAATTGCAACATTAACATATCCACACCCTACTGAAGGGCAAATCTGGGACCACCAAGATGATTTGTAACTTGCAATTTTTATGAAATACATTTCTGTTTCTTGATTTTCACACAGTACAACGATTGTGCCTCAGGATAAGCTTGTAAAACCTCCTCTCGTAGTATGAATTCTACTCCAGTTCACTCAAAGCTGCACAACAGGATACAGTAATATAACAGGCATCTTTCAGTGACTGGCTTGCAAACTTCAGCTGATACAGCTTTGCATTTTCTGTTTTCAACTACGGATGAATGCTATTTAAAGTTGTTTCAGAATCTGGTTACATGAAAAAGACCATCTGCTATTATCTTTTCTAGTTTGTCACAGTATTCAACAACTACTATGCACACCGTAACCACCTGAAACAAACTTTTTGGCCGTAAGGAATCCTTGTTTAAATATGCTAACAGAACATACATTAAACTATTAGTTATAAAAATGGTAAAGCTGTATCATTTTAAAAAAATTATTTCTTGTATTTCTCTTAAGCAGCAAACCACATCCATACCTCTGAGTGCTCATCTCTTTCATCTATAAGTCTTTTTAAATGTAACGCCATATTTTTCAAGAGAGGTTCAACATATTCTTGTGTCAGTACAATGACATCCATCCACTGCAGATCAAACACGTTTTCCTGATTATGGGTTACCTACACGGAATGAAATGGAAGAGGAAAAACATCCTCTTTAAATTCCAAGAGTAGAAAGGAAGCATAAGAAAATAAAGCTGAAACTCTACAGGTTAAATTCTCTAGAGAAGGTATGAAAAAAACATTTTAAATATTGTATGTTATGGAATAGTTTCTTATCTATCTGAAAGTAGTACCTTGTACTTCTGGCAAAATAAAAAGCAAGAGGTGGCTATGACATAATATATATTACATATGACATACATTGAATTGGAATTATGTTTTACAAGTTTACATATGAAAATTTCATTACACTAAATTTGCTGGTAATTCTAAGAATTTCCTGGAGCAACACACATGCTCCCTGGTACTGCTTTAAAAATGTAATCCAAAAGAGCTTGATCATGAAATATTTTGTGAATCAAGTTAAAAAAATAAAGGCATTTTTTGCTTACTAAAAGCACTAGATATACAAATCACATATTTGATTGACTTGCTTTTGAAGAAATGCAATTAATCTTCTTACAATACAATATTCCACCTCCAAAAAAATTAAAAGCACAAAAATAACAATATACCTCTTGAATATGGGCTGCAACAGCCGCTCTAGTGTCAAAATCCAGACCCTGGATTCTTTCAATAAATTCTTCTTTTTTCTGACACTAAAAATAAAGATATTTTATATACACACATATATATAATCACAACTATATTCATTCTTCCTTTATATTTCAAAGAGCTAAAAACGATAAAGCTGACATTACAACAATCACACTACTAAATTATTCAGTAATTTTGTTGACCAATAAATACTTGGTTTATGCCACATTACAGTAATTATAACAACTTTCAACACTAATAAAACGATAAAGAAAAACCAGCTATTGAAATGGGGCAAGGAAGAAGTTTCTTAGTAGCTACTTATTCAAATTTTATGATAGTGAGTTCCAGAGGTGTTTTTTCAGTGTCCTCCTCTAGTACTCAAGTTGCTTATTTAAGTTGTTAAGAACATACGACTGATCCTATTTTTTCAGTTTAATTAGCTGAATGGTACAAACTTTCCTAATAAGAACAGCAGTCCATCAAAAAAGTTTATTAAATACAGTAAAACAGTACAGTTAAACAGTTTCAGTACAATATATCAATAAGATAATTCTGCAGTACTTTACTATTTTCTTCCTTTCTTTACTGTATCAGGTGAATTAACAATATTAAAATTAATAAACTATTAGAAATCCTACATACACAGTTTGCTATATTCATGCAATAAAACATAAGAGGTGTACAGTTGTAGCCATTTTAACTGTAAGAATATCCAGATTTTCAAGGAATGCCATAGTACCACTAGAGGAAGGAAGGTCAAAGTTATATAGAACCTCAGGTATTAAAATAGTAAGGAAAGAGATCGGTAACACTTAAACCATTCCATACAGACATAAACATAATTAAACTTACCTGAACCGCACAACCAAGTAAAAGCAGGAGGAGTTTTTTTACTTCTTCAGTACCTGGCTCTAAAAAGAAAACAAGAACAAAAAAATGGTAGGTGTAAAATGGTAATTTGAATTTCTTTCCCTACCCCTCGTAAAACATCAGGCTTACTCATTATTTTCATATAATTTATGTTAATCAAGTTTAGAAAACAAACAGATGAAGAATCTTTCCAGCTTCCAACTTAGTCCTTTTTGCCATTTAACTGCCAACTTTCAGTGTTAACAAATAGCTTAACATCCATTATAGTTTCAAATTGAAAAAACATTGTTTCAGCCCTCCATGAAGCAAAACTTGAGTTACATTTTCAAAAGTGCTTTGGAGACCTATAATCAAATTTTCAACTGCAATCTCGGGTATCTCGAGATATTTACAAAAGTGCTTAAATTATTCGCCACCTCCAAGCTGCAAGAGTTAGGCGACAAGTTCATTTAAATTATTTTAAAAAGCTATATTAGATATTCATCTGTACATCTAAAAATCAAAATGTTTTTCCAAATCTGGCCTTAAGCATCTTAATCTCCTAAAGAAGCTTAAGTTGAAGAAGTCTGTTTACAGATTAGTAAA
Organism: Mycteria americana; assembly: GCF_035582795.1. Lineage (NCBI taxonomy): Eukaryota > Metazoa > Chordata > Aves > Ciconiiformes > Ciconiidae > Mycteria > Mycteria americana. The sequence continues at coordinate 130,738,062 of NC_134367.1, read as the reverse complement.
GACGTATCTTACTTTTTACACTCAAAATGTCCTCGTCCTGCTACTAAATATATGCTATATCTAGAATATAAACGCCATAAAGCAAACGCTTTAAGGACGGCAAAATAGCTTAGGCTAGTTGGAATTAAACTCTATATGGTCATATATCATTTTGCTTTACTGAAACAGAGAACACTATCCGTTGGGCTATCTAGGAATAAAAGGGTCCCAATAGCATCCTTTCTACAATATACTCTGGATTTTGGCCAATAGTTTATTTCATTGTTAGCTAACCAGACAAAAGCCATGCTTGTCAAACATAATAATGTCAGGTCTGGCTAGAAATCTGACCTTTATGCTGCAAAACTGTACTCTGCAACACAGCTGGTGTAACTACTACCGATACCAAGAGATTCACTCTCAGTCCAAATAGCAAACAGTGAATGTCTAGCATGTACTAAGGTAGGCATAGTCATTCTTCAACCTGACCTAGATTACTGAAGTCCCTTTTTTTAAAGGACTCTGTAATCACAGATGATCTCCAACGATCACGAGACGATTATAAGCATCTACAAGAAAATTCAACCAGAACCTTCCTTCCAAAATGGCAGTCTGCAATCTTCTTCTACATTGGGCAACTAAGTCTATTTTGTATGAACCCTCACATAAGAAAGATGTAACCATTCACTTACAAGCACTTGAAAAATTATCTTTTGATTCAACCCACTACAGTATTTTCTAAGTGAAGTAAATGTAAAATCCTTCTCAAAATGTTACAGATATGAGGTATTCTTGATCAAAAGACGAAATCAAAAAGAAATGAGGAAAAAACCTAAAAGGATACATAATTCTTAATGATTTTGACTAGCTTTCAGTAAAGAGTCAAGTCTGCTGCCATAAAGCAGAGATGAAAGACAGATGCTAAGCTTCTCCACCTTCCTCATGGCTTCAGGAGTTCTCTGTGCCTTATAATATTAAGTAGAGAGCCTCTTTCAACATTGATTCAACCTGCTTCTTTTAGAGGGAGATATGTATAATCCCAATGAACATGTAATGCTTAAATTTTTCAAAAGAGTTTTGTCAAGGAGATACATTACAAAGAACATGAACTCAAATGGAGATCTTTAATCATTTATACAACTTGTATCCCAAAGACTCAGCTGTGAAGTCTTTTACATAGAAATAGAAACCATCAATGAACATGTTTCATCAGAAGTAGCATACTTCAGCTAAAGAAGGGCAATTCCACCTGGCTGCCTGTCTTAATAAAGGTTAACCAGAATATTGTAATAGAAGGAATCCATCCCTTTCAACATCAACATTTCACATCCTACATTCATTTATCCTAATAAATTCATAACACTTTTTTTTTTGTAAAGCAATCCCTGAACTCCTCTTTGGATGTTCATTTGCACACTGCTTCAGCATCTCTTGACTGGCTTTTAAAAGCCTCCCTGAATGCTGTTTCCCTGTCTCTCCCCCACATTCCCTGAAGGAACATGGCAAAATACTGAACAACCTCAGCTTCCCACTGCTACCAACCACCTTGTGTGTTTTTTCTTCCTTTTTCTGCATCACCAACACAGAAACAGAGCATTCCCTTCTACATCCTCCAACTTGCTGCTTGAACTTTGTCCCTACCCTAGCCTATCCTTTGATCTTCCCTGCACTCGCTCTTACCCCTGACTTTCATATCCTCTGTAGCCTTCCATCCTCCCTGGCTTGCTCCCTCAGAAATATGAACTGGTTTTAGTCTTTCCTCTTCCCCCATTAAAGAACATTTGCCTCGTCATTATCTCCTTGTTCCTTTTCCTCTGTAATTTAACTTAACATTTACAATCACAGCCTGCAGCTCTTCTCCTCCAGTTTTCTCCTCAAACTGGCTTCCTGCCAATTAGCTCTACTGAAATGTTTCTTGATAAAGTATCTGATGACCTCTTTTTTTTACCAAAGCTCAAATCCAGCATTCTATCTGCATTTTCCTTGATTAGCCAACTGCCTCTGATACAGTCAAACACATTTTTCTTCCTGAAATCTTATCTGCCCTTGCCTTCTGCAATTTGTCATCTTCTGGTATTTCTCTACTAATAATCCTTAAGTGCAAAGTAGTGCAAAGGGGAAAAACTGGGAGACATTCCTGTGAAAAAAATCACAGCTACAGCCTCAGCTTTAGTGGACCAAATCCTAACCATTATCAGAGAACTGACTTTTACTATGGGGGCTTGCCTTGATGCAATCAGATTTACACAGCAAGTCTCTCAAAAGGTCACTGAGGTTTGATTTCTCTACACTTGCCCATGAAAGGAAAAAAGCTTAAAAATCCCGGTAGGGATGACACAGCAAGAGCAGTCCTAACTTTCAAAGGGGAAAGGTTCTGGATGGAACCCAAAAGAACAGGTCTATCTTCTGATTCAGATCAAACTCCATGATGAACTCAGGCAGGAATCTGAAACATCTTCAAGACCATTGTCCATACACAACAAATTTTTAATATCTAGGCTATGCTACAGTGAAGTCTGTATTTTCTTCACAAATCCAGTAACGTCCCCACAGGAGAGCAATGCACACACCACCAGAGGTTCCAGTTGCCAAACCACAAAAGCTACATAGACTTAGCTGAGGTCCCAAAACAGGAAGAAGCTTTCTTATTAATGACTAAAGCATAGGTTTTTATGTATACAACTGAATACTACATTATCCTTGTGGGTTTTCGTAGTGCATTTTTTGTAAAATTTCATCTGATACTACACAATATTGTTAAGACATATATTGTCTCAGTATCTTACAGAGAATAAAAACCGTCACTACAAAAACAATACTATGACTGGGTTTTTTTAATCTGTTTTTCCACTAAATCTGGTCTCTAGGCAAATCCATGGGGTCTTTTGAAAACCTTAAGAAAGTCTGGAATCAAAATATAAAAGCTCTATGGAGTCTATTATTTTGGAAAAGAAGAGACCACATTCACACTTCTTGGTGCATATGATAGATTTAGCATCTACACATATAGAAACTTAAAAGGCTGTGACCTCAGAAGCAAAAGCAGCAATATTCAAGAGCAGAAAGTAAAAATCAAAAAAATTAAATCAAGATACCTACATAAATGGGATATATGCAGATGGGATATGGAAAGTATCAACATTATGAACCCTGGAATTGAAGAGTGAGGTAACACAGATGGTTCTTCTTGCTCATGAGAAAAATCTTGTCTCACATACACAGAAGCATGGCATAGAAGACATCTTAAATAAATAAAAAAAGCCAGGGGAAGCTACACAGCCTGTTAGAGTAGTTCCTAACCTCTCTGCTGAGGTGCTAGAACATCAGAAGTAGAACACCTGGGACACATTAGACCCAGGTAAATAAATTCTGCCCAATCCATAGTGGCTCCATGCAGGCCAGGTGTGTCTGCTCCGTGCTTCTGGAATTGAGAGCATGGTGCAGAGATTCCCAAGTGGCTGTGGATAGTCAGCTGGGTCCACACAGGCTAATTTTCTTGGTCTGAAAATTGCAACTCTCAGAGCTGGAAGCAGAGAAGGTGGGAGCATGGAAAAGACAGCGTCAGTTCAGGGGAGAAAGCAAGAAGGTAACTGCAATATTTTTCAGGTAACGATGCAAGAGAAGCAGGAGAGTTTTGGGGAAGGAAAAACAAGGATTAGGAGTTGGATCAAGTGAGACGCATTGAACTGCCAATTTTCTCAGGGGTGGCTTAGGTAAAGAAAGTTGAAAGCATAGTAGCTGGGAATACGTGAAACTTATACTTTGCCATATCAGTGGCTCATTGGTTTCTAGGAAATGCACTTTGTTTCAGTATAAATCCTAAGGACAGCCAGTGGTGAGGTTTGGACAGAACACATTTTTATAAAGTGTGGACCTTTGGTGTGAACAAAGAAAACGTTACTCATCATTATTAAATCACTTATTTGCTAAAAGTATTTACACAATCTCCTCTTGAAAGGCTCAACCCTGTATGAATTTTATTTCCAGTGAAGTAATACAAATTATTACACCAATATAAATTTTCATCTTAGTTAAAAATAAACTTACCAGAAAAAGGATTTTTGCCAATTATTAATACATTTGGCAAAGACATCATGATCAATTGCTGCAAATTCTCCTATAAAAGTAAATTAAAATATTTATTAAATCATATGTATGGAACTAAAGCAAACATCAAATACTAACCACCACTAAAGAGAAATTAGTATTACATAAGTAGTTTACAAATTTTCAGGTCTTAATACATACATGTTAAATACTTAATTATTTGGACTCTAATTTAAAAAAATCTTACAAGTATGAATTACTTCTACAAAAGCCTTCTTTTATTGGTTTGCAAGATCATCTCAACATAGTAAAATCCTCTCGTGGCAATGAGCTGGCTTATGGATCTTAAGCCAACTAGATCCTGTGTCCCAGAATGTAGCAAAACTCGTCTAAATTATTAGTGTTCATGTTTCTCTGACTAGCTTATTGATAGATGCTTATTTTATTTCCTCTAAGTTACATTTATACTACAAAAGATCAATTTCCTCTATTTCAAGTCCATAGTCTCGGTGGCCTCACCAAATCATGGATGTGAAAATTACAGGGTTTTTACTGCAGTTATGCTGGGCCAATCCTGAATATAAAGGCACAAAATCCTATTTGCATGATCAGGTGGAGTTTTATTTGGTAAGTCCTACACACTCAAGTAGCAGCTTTGCCTATCTATTCTATAGATTGTATCAATGGATAGTTTCTGTCAGCCATTAATGGCTGTAATCAGGTCAAATCCCCAGTCTAGACAGAGCCTAATTCTTCTGAGGCAGAATAGTCTTTCTCCTGTTCCCAGATGTTTATTCACAGCAGATGCCATCCTATCAGCAGCTCTGGAGTCATGCTTTTTGTTTTTCCACAGTGACAGATTCATTAATACGTAAAATGTTCATACTCAAAAGCAATGTATTCTAGAACCATCACCGCTTTACATCCAAAAGGCACGTATTAGGTGTCATATTGTAAGCCAAAAACGTAACATAAAAGTCAACTCATTTTATGTCAAATTTGAAAAATGACAATATTACTTGAAACACAACTGTGGAAATTATTAGCTATAGCTATACTTGAAAGTTCTCACCAGTTAATACAGGACATGAAAAATTGTATCTGAATTGATTAATGCTAGACCGAAAAATATGTACCCTCATTGCACATGCCTAAGACAAATTATAAGGAGGGAGAAAACAGCTTTGCCCTACTCAAATATCATGAATTTCAACCAACCATGACTCTTGTACTTCTGAGTTCTTGATAAAAACAATTTTCAAATTAAAAGAAAAAGATATGAAGTGCACCACAGGGAGTTTTAAATCAATAAAGAACAGATAAAATATAAGGAATTCAAAGAGTATTTATAGCTACTACAAAAGAAAATCACATACTTTAAAAAGTGGGAGCTTGGTGGCTTTTTTATTTGTTTATTTGTAATAGCTCAAATAATTCTGTGATGCTACTGTAAAGCTTTTCTTACTGTGAAGCTGTAAAGCTTCTTACTGTGAAGAGTACGAGCAGGGGTAACCAAGAAATGTGTCCTCTATGGACTAATGACATTATCACCTCTTTTCTTACAACACCTCTACCTTGCATCAAAGATGTCTACCACCTTTTCTGTCACATGGTGTTAATTTCATCAGTAAGCTCAGTGCAACTGCTCTCAATTTGTGTTTACTTTTGAAATGACTGCTTCTATTAGAAACCTGAAACTGGAACCTGTGTCCCAAAATTCACGCATTTCTTTTAACTGTTGTTTAACCTGCAAAAATAAACTAAGCCTATTTACAAAATTCTGCCTTGCTTGTACAGACTTTCAGAGTTCATTAGCATTTATTTTATTAAAGACTCACACATCTTCTGTCAGATGAGGCTGACTGAGACCCATGGGAGTCATGGAAGCTCACTGTATTTAACCTCCCAAGCCCACCAAAACTTATAGGGGAATCAGTTCTCCTGAATCAGCTGGTGAGAACCACATTTTTATGCTGCCAGGAAATATACAGGCTCAAAAGACTGGTTTGGGACCTAGGAAGAGTTTGGTGATGCTGTAAGGAAGCAAAGCAGCTTCATTGGAAAAAGACAACGCAATTGTAATTACACAGAAGAACAAAGATGACGCAGGAACCAAGAAACTTGTATAATCCAACATACAATTTTAATTTAGAATGTTATATTCTATCAGCGCAAATTTTTTTACAAGTACACCTACAACACCGATGCAATTATTTGCTAAATTGAGAGAATGTTTTCCACAGATGTTATAAAAACACATGGAATAAACTAGCACGGACAAGCTCACAATAAAAAGTTTTAAGAGTTAGGGTAATGTAATGCTAAAAATTAAAAATCCCCATATCCATTAATATCTTATTCCTACTGCAATATTCCAGACATTAATCTCATACATCAACACAGTGATTATTTCCCATGTTCCATTACTGTCTGATCTCAGGCATCCCATTCGGAACATATGCCAAGCATGATGCCTGTACAGAGAGCTGCCTGAAGCACTCAGGTGTGAGGGCTCACGCCTCTGCCAAGGTGTACCCCAGGCTACAAGAGGCCTCTCAGATGGATTCGAAGGCATCCGTCAAGCACTAGCTTTTCTGCCTTGGGGAATTTCACAGGTGACAGGAACTAAACTGACCCCTTCTTGAAACTGAGTTTGCTATGCTGCCTTGCTAAGCCACACACAGGCTGTGGGAAAACACCAGCTGCCAGGCTGCACTAAGTTTGAGAGGAAACAAAGACTAGAGCCCATCCTTGAACACTTCTCTCCAAAACCAATAAACTACCACAGCGCATAAAGCTCCCTGCATGCATGTTGGCATATCTGAGTGAACATCAACACATGCAAAAAGCAATTTTAAATTTGAACAAGCATTCCCATTTGGCTAGTAAATGCCTTTACTCCTACTAAAATGCCAGACTTGCAGTGTTTTTAAGTTCCCTGACTTGTACTATCTGAAGAGGTTGGCATCTCACAAGGCTAGAAGCCGACAGACTGGGGAGGGAAAGGGGGGGGAAGTGTATGCAGTTCTCTATAGCTTACACTTAGACAGGACAAACTTGAACCATTAAAGGCATGGTGACTGATTTTAACATTTATTGAATAAGCATACTTTTTTATTTTAAAAAAGCTATAATAAATTATTTCTAACACCAAGTTTTGGAGCAACATTCACAATCCTGAATCATTCAAAGGTAAGCTACCTAAACGCAAGCAACTCTGCCTGATATTGTTGTACTAGGACTGGCTGACACTGTACGGCCAGAGAAGCACAGGGAATGCTTTGTATTCAAATAAAGATCCGTCCTGTCAGTGTTTGTGCCTTCTGTTGCACCAGTTGTGAAACACTAACGCCTGGTCGAAAATGACTACCGTCAGGAAATGGAAAAGCATACGGGTCTTAGCAGGCAGCACTTATACCCACATGCAGTAGCTGCCAAGAAAAGAACGACGTGCGGTACGCATACACGCAAAGTGCTAGCTAGAAAGATGTACAGTGGTTGACCACTGCAGTAAGTGACAGCTGGGAATTTTCACTGTACTTTGGAGTTTTGAGAACATACACTATGTGCATACACATGAGGGAAAGCATAGCACAGTACAGGCTCTGTCATGATGCACTCACTGTAAGAGGCAGATCAAAGGAGATTTTCTCCCAGATCTGGACTCTCCTGGCAGAAAGGTGCAGGGAACTGTGGAAGGGCACTAGAAGACACCCTATAAGGGACACCGGTGATATCTGCAGTGTCCTACTATAGCTTGTCCATGTGTACACCACTCTATCCAGGCTCTGCATCTAGAAGGCATAGTACCAGCTCTTACCTATCGCACAAAACATAAAAATTCAATGGCTATTTTACAGCTCTAAATTAGATAATTACTACATGTACTATTAATTCCCATTTGACTGTTATCACTTCACTGATTTTTTCCCTACTGAAAAATCAAACTAATTCTAAACCCAATAAATTTTATCACATTTTTCTTAAAGGATTCCATTGATAAGACTAAATGCACATTTAATAACTTCTCTCATAGGCACAAAACTTGCCTCAATTCAGAAAATACCAACTGATACTGCTTAATGTACTATATGAGCAAAGATGCAGATTATCTGTTGTATAAATGTATCATCACTCACACACAAGTGTTTCCAGACTAGTACTATACCTGTAAATCAAGCGTGATTAAAAAATTTGACGAGATTTATAAACAAACAACCATCCATACAATGTCTCAAAATATTAATCTTCTTGTTACCCTTGAAGGCATAACTATAAAAGAATACTTAGAAACAATTCTAGGCAAAACATAATACAGGAAACAATTACTGACCTGATAGTAAGTTTTTATTTGTTTCACCAAAATAGACAAATTTTGAATCCTTAATGATGCATCATTGTTTACTTTTTTGTTTATCCTCTGATTAGCAGACTTGGGATGACTGGAAGAAAAAGAGAATAAATTAAACACACTGAACATTAATCTTTAAAGCTCTCTATACATCAAATGATATAGTTAATGTACCAGCCCAACAACTTCTTGTCTTGGTTACCATGCCTTTTTTTTCCCCTCCACAAGTAAAGAAGGAGCTGTGGAAGTGACTGCCAAAGGCAGAAAAAAGTAACTTGAAACATCTGTCACTGACACAGCTACTCAGATTAGCACCCTTTTTGGCTATTAATGCAGTATGTAATTGGGAGCACCCATCGCAATTACCAGAGAATGAATACACGAAGAAAGTTTTTGTGGCTCTGCACTTCTCCACAAGCAGCCCCATCCCTGACGGAATACAGAAAGCAGAACAGAGCTATAATGTAAATATTCCAGCACACACTGCAGACATCAGGAATCATTCTTGCTGACGCAGAGAATTACGAGTAACAGAATTCAGACTGGCTACATTACAAATGTCTATACACTGAAAAACCATATGATGCTATTTTACTATCATAAGGCACAAAAACAGAATGTAAGTTTTTACTTTTAGAACAGTGAAGAATATGAAGTATATCACGCTAACACACACTAAATTATTTTAAATTTATTTACAGATGACGGAAATCTGTCAACAAAGGAATTATCAACTGGAGTTTTTGTCATGTACTCTCATATACTACCAGTTTTTTTCTCTAGTTTATCTTTGCTTCAGAGAGGAAATCAATCCTTTTCCTTCAAAAACTAGAAAGGATCTGAGGAAACGCAGATGAGTCACCCTTTTTCAATACCTTATAACATACCAAGTTATTTACCACATACAAGACAGCATGACAGCCATTCGTTGTGATTTTTCAAGGAAAACAATGCAGAACCAATGCAACTCCCCCAGAAAACCCTGTAAAAGGCCTACAGAATTCATGAGATGGCCAATGTGAAGTTTCAGAACTTTTACAAAGATACGCGATACAGTTGCACAACACAACTTTTGCTATTTAATGATATTATTGTATTGTTTAGTGATACTATTGTCAGATAAATGTGCAGCTGGCTAGAATACTGCACTCAAACAAGAAACTACCAACTTGTAACTGTCAAACGGGAGGTTCCTGCAAGGGTGTGTGCCTGCTGGGTCTGGTTTTATTCAACATTGTCATTAATGACTTAGACAATGGGATACAGAATATACTCACTAGAACTGCCATCGGCAAAATTGGAAGGAATAGGGAAAAACACTTCAAAGAACACTATGACAATTGAGAATGATCCTGATAAAGTGCAAAAGCAGTGTGACAGCAGTATAACAGAATTCAGTAACAACACGTACAGGCAAAGGCTTATACTCAGGAATCAAATGCAGAGAGAGGAGTAACTTGCTTTAATACTGGTGACCTGAATATTGTAGTGGACACAACCAGACACTGAGGGAAGAGAAATGCCATTGCCAAAACCCCCCTAATTCTTCAATTTTTTAGTACAAGTGTTGTCTAAAAGAGAGGTAGTTACTCTATGCATGGTACAGATTATGCTTCAGTTACTAGCGAGTCACACTTCAGGGAAGATCTGTATTTATACTTTTTCCACAGATTAATCACCTGGGTTCTAAGCAGCATACAAAAGCTCCTCACAGGCCTTCCCTCAATTCCTTGGGCATACTGTATTGCCAGGTGACATACAGGTACATATGCACCTGGAGAACAGGAACTGCCTATTGAAAAGCACATCCATCACACAGCGTAGTCCCGCAGAGTTCTTTGGAAGGAGACTGACTGAAGCAAGTTACAGGTCAGCATGAATTCTCCCGGCAGGACACCTAAGACTTGCAACCTGAAAGCCAGATGCTACTGATGCACACAAACTGAAGGCTGTGCAGAGGACACCAGGAAAATGAATATGCATCATACAAAACAGATATGTTTGATCTAAAGAAACTACACGTAACTAGTCTAGAAGATGACAGATATACATGCAATTCATACATTTCTATAGATACTCATTTCAACCGTAGCACGTAAGTGTGAACAACCAACCCCCCCAAATGAGCTATTCCCTCTACTCCACTGAATGTAGGAGTATCCTGATTTATTTTGATATGTTTTATCACTTTGGCAGTTTCACATGCTCTTTGTACAAGTGTCCCTATAGACAAAATTTACATATTTTTCATTTAAATTTAAGTTACCTAAACAAACTTTTGTTTGCCTTTCACAGCTTTCTTTGGTTTTAGCATGTTATAATTTTTAAAAGATATATTTATGGCTTTTCTTCAGCTTATTGCTATCAGAATTTCCTGGCTTGTAAGCATGAATAGAAATAACAGAAAAAACATTGCTGGGAAAGGAAGTCAGATCATTTATAAAATGCACCTCCAACACACAGTCATTTTTAAAAGAAAAGCAGCTAAGCATAGCATCTTTTTTCTCGTATATATGACTATAAATGTAGGAAAATTAGGACACAGATTCTTACATGGGTAATTGCCTCATTCCTAAATGCCCATCACCACGTTCCTAAAAATACTATAAACAATTAAAGCACATTCTAGAATGTATTAGCCAAAACTATGTGACTAAGGTGTCACCTTGGATTTATTAATTCAGCCGACCTGTAGCTGCAAAAGGAACTAAATGGGCTAAAAACAGTTATGCTTTGCAGATGTGCAGAACTGAACTCCTTTCCTAACTGAATTCATTCAAATTTGTTAAAATCAGAAGAGAAAATCCAGAATAAATCCTGCTGACCTGATGGCATACAGAGATCAGCTGAAGTCTCCTATTTCCACATTCCTATCTCCAAAAGGCCGATTTGGGCCCTTAATCTTCATCTTTAATCTTAATGACTATCGGATTATCTCCAGGCTTTTTCATCATCTTCAGCAGCATTTCTACAGCCATACATTTTAGATGACTCTCCCTTTAGAGGACTCAGAAGAGGGCATTAGTTTCCTGGATATAACAGCTCTTATTTTAGTACCAACACAAAAATTAGTGTACAACCACAAGAATTCCACGCGCAAATGGCATAGAAGTTCAGGCTTTATACTTTCTCATTTCAAAAGCTGTACTAGAAAATTTAGACAGATCTTGTAAGAACAAACACTTTAATATTTGCATAGCACTATGTCTTCATAATGGTATGTAAACAGAAATCTTTACACATACACACTTTTAAGACAAATTGTTACCATCCCAATACTACCAATGGGAAATGAACACACAAATTCCTCAAGAGCAGCAGAAACAATCAGTGCCAAGGACATCTGTGTGGAGGAGGAAAAAAAGTGGGCAAATAGAGCCCAAGATTTCTTAGGACACAAATTCTTAGTTCCACACCTTTGTCACCACCGCCATCTTCGTGTTTTGCAGGACAGTATTTCACTTCTGGGACTTACTTGCACCAAAGATACAGCACGTGAGCTTTGTGTTTTATTTGATGATATGAAAATATTTTTTTTTAAAACAGAAGTTGTAACATCTGGGCAAGACCAGGAACTGTAGGGTGTCATTATACTTGTCCCTGGACTTTGCTCCTGAATACCAGCATTGCTCCTCACAGTACAAAAATAAATAATTCACATCTCTCAGATGATGCACTAACAGATACTAATGGAATCTGAGCACTTTTAGAATACTTTAGCAGACCCTTGGCAACAGTACTACAGCAAATCATTCTTATGTTTCATCTTTCCCATCTTAATCCTTAGAAATCCAACAGTGTATGGATCACCGCTACCAAATTATGCAATAACAAAGATAATCAGAAATTCTGTGGTATTAGTCTCATGTCAAAGTTAATGTTGATCAAAGATTTTTTTAATCTTTCAACTATTGTTGAAAGTAAAATAACATTCCTTTATTTCCACCAATTCACCACATGTATTTCCCTCCCCCCATACTTTTTTTTTTTAATGTGGTGCATATCTTCATCTATCAAGACCAACTCAATGGCCAAGACAGATTCCTTACATTTTACGGAAATTCCAGGCTTCTTTTTTGATAAAAGTTGGGTCAAAATGATTCATTCCTGTATCTTAAGACAAAAAGCATTCAACTTTTTTTTTTTTTTGGCGTGAATTGCAGGAAACAGTTTACTGAGATTGTAAATTTTGCTAGGAAAACTTGGGCCACAGATGTGCTCTGGAACTGTATCTTTACCACTTGAAAACACTCACAGTCCAGTTATATGATACTCTGCTAGTGCAGACTATCAGCAATTAAAATCAGAATGTCAGCCCCAGGACAACCTGGTGCACAGAATAGATTTTAATAATCTTAAATTTTTCCAAAATATTATGGCGACCAGTCCAACAGAAACTCAGCACTCAAAGTTCCCTTGACATTTTTCAACAGGACTTTACAATAGATTATGGTAACAAGAAGTTTAACCCCTTGCTCTTGAGGATCAATAAAATTAAGTTACTGAAATATCAGCACTAACACTACTAATCTCTACCAATCATTTGTAATATAATTACACATGTAGCCTCAGTAACTCACTATAGCTACTAAGAAGTTTTATTTCTTTGATTTTGTCACTTTTTTGTAAAGATTGTCGTATTGGCTCATTATTCTTCAAACAAGGGAGGTAAACTGTCTTTGACACTCTCAATCAATACATGTTAGCAGTGACTAGGATGATATTTACTTGGAAAAAAAGTTGTTTCTAAGTCTTCCCAGAGTGAACTCCTGCTCTATCTTCCAGCGCAAACAGGACTTTACCTCTGTACTACAGTAATTTAAATCTTTCTAGCCACATTACATCATTAAACGATTATACTTTATAAACACAGAATATTAATAGGCTACCTACTAAAATGACCCACATAACATAACATCATGACCTACAAATGTAAACATTTAAAACAGAGGCCACTTGGTAGAAGAATCCTTCCGTGTTTGTATTTACCAGCGTTCCCTAATCTTCAGTCACCGATTTCTAGCTTTCAGATTATGTTTTGCACTGTCAGTTTTGACTTGCAACGTGTACGGAGCAGCCAAGAGCAGGCCTGACAGATGACTTCTCACACCATGCACTGTTACCAAAAGAACTGTGATTAAGTCCTTCAGCAGGAGATTCATTATTTAAAAAAAACATAAACCCACCTTCATTTCCAATACTGATAACCAGGCCTCATTCTCTCAAAGCCTCCAAGTTTAAAGCTCAGTAGTCTCCTTAATCCACAAAACACCATTTTAAATAATCTTCATTTACGCAATATATTCCATCTTCTTAAGTATTGATGTCTTAACTCATTCCTCTCAGAGAGGAAATAACAGAGCATAGTGTCAGCTATACATTTTCCATTGTATGCTGTTGGTATAATTGTATTTTGTCAGACTGGTCCAAGCCAGGAATAGACATGCTAATTTTCTTATCAAGCATTTTAAATAATTAACGAGAAAAACTAATTAAATATAATGTGCAAATATTTTTCATACAGAAAGGTAAAATTCTAAACATAAATCACCCAAATCTGTATTGCGTTCAAAGGCATGCATCTTTAAATTAGTTTACATTTTTTGGCAACTAATTTATTACAGATTTTAATAATTACTTGTATCCACATGTTGGAATTGCTTAATTTTTACGACCAAGAAAATTTTTATAATAATTACATTTTTATTACTACTAAACAATTCTGCTTATTAGAATACATTTGGTCCAATACCACTGAAATAAACTAGTACATGCTGTTGGGAATACAACAAGATGCAAATGAAGTAATTTTGAAACTAAATCACTTCTAAAACAGACCTTTGTAAAAGATAACTTTAAAAAACAGTTTTCTTAAAAACATAAGATTCTAGTGGCTACTGTGCTAGTTACGCTAGAAACATTTTTAAGGCAATACATGCTCTGAACTCTGAATTACTCCTTTTATTACGTGGAGATACGACACTGCTTCAGTGGCAAATAGCCTAGCAAAATAGGGCAAATCTGTCTAGAAGTCAATAGGAAGCAGAGCAGTAAAAGATCCCCTCGAGCAGTTTTACATTTAAGAGCAACCTACTTATGACAAGATGCATTAATTTCAATAGCAATAAAACTAGACGAGAGCATCTATCCCAATAACGCCTTAGTTTGAAACTACTGATTACAGAGAGAACTTCAGTGATTTTGAAATACTACCAGTGTCATGAATGACAGATTGAGACCTCATCTAATCAGGGATTAGGTGTCTTTAATTTTTCATTGACCAAAATCTATCAGAAATGGGAATGTGATAGCTTAATGGCTTCATGCTTAAATCTATGCAGACTGCAAACCAGTCGTGTCCTCTCTTGCCATCTGTTCCTCAATGGTACTTAATGACTAAGTCTAGTATTATAACGCACCCTAATTTTAAATATATCATTGTTTGAATGTACTTGTTAAGTACAGCGAGATGCTGAAACTTCGGAAAAAAGTCTACACAAGCATACATCTCAAAGGGTCATAAATACTGACTGTTACTCTGTGTTTTAGCTTGCAGCAGCACAGTATTCCCTTTTACACATAAATTGCTTGCCTAATCAAGTTATATTTTTTGCAAAGTCCCTTTAATCAGAATATTGAGGCTCACTCTTGCTCTCTGCCAAATATTTCAATAATTACTGATATCAGAATTTTTGGATAGCTTTCAAATAATAAAGCAGCATTTCCATTATTTACTATTAGCAAAAGAATAATAAACATGTACGAAATGTGTTTGACAAAGGAATTGAATACAGCAGTGTCCTTTTACTGTGAAAGGTAAAATAAAACCATGGCCCTTTACTGGAGAATAATTGATAATCTCCAATTTGCTTTAAACTTTTGAAGCACCACCAGACAAAGCAGTATATTGAGGCAATGAAGATCTCAGAAGCACCTCTGCACATGGGACAAAAGGAGGACTGGCCTTCACCAGTGTACTGTTTGATCAGTTTTAAAATCATCAATCGTAGTCAAAGGGTTGGTCTGCGGGAGTTACAGTACCAAAGCACAGGGCACATTCTGAAGGACAATATTGTTGGTATCTGAACCTTGTGATCACGCACGTTCTAGAAATATTGGTAGAAGATTGCATACTTTGAACTCCTCCTGCATCTATCAGTATGAGTAATTCCTGCTGCCAAAGAGCATTTCCATGCTAAACCTAGCAAAAAGATAAAGAAAAAAATCTTAACTCCCTTTCTATACCTCTGGCACATGTTCATCCCCATTTCTGTGCTGACAGAAATGGATTTAAATGGATGACTTCCCTAAAGAATAATTCATGACACAGACTATCCACTGTTGAAGTGTGCAGAGAACTAACTCAGCACACTCTTATCTGAAAAAGACATGGCAATAAAATCCTTCCACCTCTTGAAGAGCATCATGCAGGACATGCAAGCCCTGAGGCTGCAATGTATTGATGATATTGAACGACGTGATGGCCTGGTGGTAATACACAATGCGCACACAACTATTACAACTGGAGAGCCGCAGCTTGACTTGCTGAAGATGAAAGGGATGTACGTTCTAGGGTTGTTCAAGTGTTCACTTTTAAATCCTGCTCATCCATCGTAACTTTGTGCACCTACAGAGGATCCAGTAGAAGAATGCTCTAATCCTAACTTGCAATAAGGAAGTAAATGTTGTGATTTATACTAACCACTCTTCTTTGCCCTTTTAGCGGGCATTTATGATGATCTAACTCTTACTTGTAAACCACCTGTATTTTCTATCCTTGAGACAATACTGTTTGAGCAGCAATCAAAGCACAGTTAAAATGTTCATGTAGTTCTGCAGACATCTGCTCAAACATCTAAAGATATCATTCCAAATGCTGAAATATCCTTTACCGCAAAATAAGGTGCATATTAATATCTCAATTTAAGGACACTGTGCTAACTCTGCACTTAAAGATGGACTACATGTGCCAAAATTTCAACAGTTGTACCAAAGGTTTTTTTTGGCTCATGCTAACATGAGTTTTAGAAGTAGGTCTAACATCATAAGCCTTTTGGCCCTTGCACAAACCCCCATTTCCTAGGATTATGTCCAACATCATAAGCTATCAGGAGGCTGAAGCCCTATGCCTACTTTAAAAACACAACCAAGTGGCTTATAACGAATCGACTGGCTGGTGGGGATCACCGGGAACACTGCCAAGAGCATATGAGTAGATACTGAGCATATGCAGTCAGCTTTCCTGCTCCCTGCCTTAGCTCTGCAGCATCTGACCAGGCTGAACTACTCACAGGGTAGCTGCACAGTGCCTAAGCTCGCTTGTTGGCACTCACAGCAGAGGAGCCGCCTAATTACTCATGGTTGAAGTGTGCTGGAATAGCTGTATCTGAAGCAGTGCCACAAGCCTTTGTGCCAAGTTACCCTGTCTCTCCCTTCCCCATAAATAAGAACTTGCTGCACCTCACGACCTCAGGGCTGCTCTGCCCAACCACCGTTCTGCTGCGTGGTCCCACCCTTAGTGGTATCACTTGCATGAAGAGACATCCCCTCACATCTGTACATGCACAGGTTTATAGGTGAATGTCCAAACAGCCAGACAAAATCATAGTATGTTCAAGAGGTCTGGTGACTGATCTTTAATTTCTCCCTCCCAGAGTTTTTTAAAAAAAAAAAAAAAAAGCAGAGACCAGAACAGCCCAGATTTCTTTTTTGTCCTTTCTCTTTTCCTTAATAGTTAGAAGGAAGATGCACACAGGTGAGCAAAATGCAGGAGAAAATAAGAGAGGAAATAAAACAGATCACCTGTCGTTTACTAAGTGCACACTTGTATCACAGAATTAACACCCCCAAAAAAATCCATAACTTCCAAGCTTACAGAGCAACAGCTGTCTTTATCATCACTTCATATGAAGCAACTTCACTACTATTGTTTTGACATGACTATCACATGTACCCTTTTCCCCATCACACTAAAAGGTACTATGTCAAAAAAAAAAAAAAAGCTTTCTGCTGAAGATTGAAAATAGTGAATCACTACTCACTGCACTTAGTACCCTGGGTGAGCTCCCCGCAACAATCAATGACAACGTGGAGCAGCCTCTGCTCCACAGCTAGCAAAAGGTAAGCTGGCTTCCACCAAATTCAAAAGTTTCACTGATGGAAAGGAAAATCTATACGATTCAGAGCATCACAGAACGCTTAACATTGTCAAACAAAATAAACACTCCTGGGTATTAAATAATAGAGAATTCCTAGAAGAAACAACTTGGCAAACAAAACTTTTTTTTGAGCAAACAGATGAGGACCATAAAGTCTGACAAACGTACTTTACTACCTCAACAAATCTAAATATCTTACAAGGGTCGTCTTGTTTTGTTTTTGTGGGGTTTTTTTGTTTTTTGGGTTTTTTTTTTTTTTTTTTTTTTTGGGGGGGGGGGGTGAGGTGGTGTGTGTTTTGGTTTTTTTGGTTGGTTGGTTTTTTATCGCAAAAGGCCTAGTAGCAAATACTGTTTGAAAACGGTAGAATTAGACTGCTGTAGTACTTGCACTATACTACTTATCAAATTAAACTCAACGAAAAAGGCAGCACAGGATGCAAGAGCATACAGTCTACCAAAGAACAAGCAAGAAAGAAGATGGACATCCCACAGAATCAAAGTACTGAGGATAATGAATACTGAAGTTTTGCTTTCTACTTTAAGCACCTGTGTTATTTTTCCTCTCAGGGTCAATGTTTTTTGCTTCTCAAAAGAGTTCAAACTTTACGATCTATTCGGTCCAATACTAATTAACAGAGTAACTGAAAACTATTTGACCTTGTGATTAACACCTCAATGTAACTGACCATTAAAACACTGCAAGAATTTACACCCACAATAATCCTGTGACACCAGTAAGATTAGCTTTACAGAAGTAAGCACTCACAGATCTGGATCACGAGATGCAGCATGACTTGACACCAAACATCAGAGGGCATTAAAGTGAGAAAATGTTTTTACAATCTACCTTGGAAAGAACACTCTGCAAACATACAGGTGGTAGTTTGGAAGAAACATCAGAAACAGTTATGAAAGAAGCAGAATAGGGCCAGAAAGTTGTCAGATTGGAAGCAGCAAGCAGCACAGAAGAGAAGCAAATAACCACTTACTGCCCTTAGCAAATGACATTTGTGGAGCTAACATGCTTTCTAAGATATTTAAAATATTAATATAACAGAAAATAACTTATGTGGGATTTAAAAGCAATACACATTTACGCAGTTGTCTTTATTTAAGCTTAAAAAATACCCTCTTAGATTATTAAGTTTGTAGATACAAGTTTTTTTCTTCTACCCTAAACAACTTCCAACACCACAGCAGTTATGTTCTTTGCTTTATTTGATAATCATAGCACTACCAAAAATAATTTCTCCTTTGGAAGACTTGGAAAAACATTCACTCATTTTGTTCTTTACTTTGAACTTTGCTAAAGCTATAAATTCTCAAAAATAATTAGTTAGTACTTCAAATTCAAAATAGTCTGACCATAGGTAAACATCTCAGCACGCTGAGCATTAAAAATTGTAGGAAACAATGATGTGAGATGACACCAAAGATCTACCTGAATATTGCAGCTTCAGTGATTAAAATAGATCTTAAGCCATAAAAACAGTGCCACAGAGTTCCATTAAATAATTTCAGTTAGAACACTTTGAGCTCCAGAACACTTTGAGCTCCAGAACACTTTGAGCTCCAGAACACTTTGAGCTCCAGAACACTTTGAGCTCCAGAACACTTTGAGCTCCAGAACACTTTGAGCTCCAGAAGCAGGTTATTCCAAACAGTGAGACAAATTCAAAATCCAAAGCTCCTGGATATAAGGGGATTGCCAAAGAAAATAAGTTACATTTTGCTCACATGGATAAAGTTTTTCATCTTACAACATTAATATTAATATCCTTGCTAAGATGCAAACTGCATCTTAGCACTTTGTAAGCATGACATTTGTCCACATTCTATCATACATCAACTAGTATCTATATTTTATTTTTGCCTGCCATACACAATACTCCAAATATACAGCAAGTATATTCCCAAGCTACCAGGAAATTACACCAGACTTTTTTTGCTCCAGGGCTTATTTAAGAAAAACAAAGATAGCACACAAACTAAAACTAGAGCAAATATTTCCCTGCAGCTTAGAATTCTGTAATAAATCTAAGTGGACTCTACCTCCTATCACTATAGAAAAGGAAGAAAATTTTCAAGGATATCTAAATGTGCAACACAGATTCAAAGATTCACTCAACAGCCAGGAATATAATACAAGCCGCTTACAAGTTCATCCCTTACTATTTCCTAATCCAAAAAATACAACGCAAGATAATTTTTGCTTTTTCCTCAGAGTAAGCCAATAGGAAAGCACACCAACCAAGCCTGGATCAAGCAGTAGCCTTGCTTCAATTCAATGCCTTAACATCAGTTAGTCCAGTGAAACAAAGCGGGGGCATTCTGGCTTCGTAACAACTGCCTAAGAGGCCGTGCCTCTTTGGAGAACCTTAAGGCATAAATACAAGACTCAATAAACCAAGCAAACAAACAGAGACTCCCACGCAGTTATTCCTACATAATCTCTGACCACTGAGGTCATGTGCTCTAACAAAGCAGCATTTTGAAAAAATGTCTTGATCCCTAAATAATTACTACATAGGGAAAAGTGGTACAGTATGAAAGACAAGGAAGGCAACAAATTGGTATTTAGTTAGAAAAAAAAAAAAAAGAGGAGGAACCAAAATTAAGAGGAACGTAGGAAAGAACACAAAGCTAAAAAGCCCCTTCTTAACAGAAGAAACAAATGAGGAAAATCTACAAGTAAGCTTCTCAAATTTAGCATAGGATTAAGATGTGCTTGGTTTAACAACCAATTTGTCAGTTAACTAGATTAGTTTTTGAAAGAAAGATCAGAGCACAGCAATACCTTGCAAAAGTTTGTGGTGTAGAGACCCCCAAACTAGGCATGGAACCTGAAGAAACACAGTCTTGCCAGTGAAAGATGCAAGCTGATCAGCCCCGCTAAGATGTTTGTAGCTAACCTAAAACTTCAGAATTTATTGCTGCTATACTACCAAGAAATATGGCAACATTGTAAGGCAGCTCAAGGAGTCTCAGTCACCTGGGAAAACTGACCTTTCTGGTACAAAAATTAGAGCAAAACAAGTTGTGTATCGCCTTTCACACGGAGCCAGGACAGCAGCACCACAGAAGCAGGGGCAGGTGAAGTCAGCCCTGCAAAGAGAAATATTACAGCCAGCCATAACTGGAACTGCAAAGCTCACCTGGCCTCAATGTTGGGTGCTGCTAAGGGCAAATGATGCTTACATGAGCCACTCAGCCATCACCCCTGAACCACTAAAGCATATAGCACAGCCACTAGTGCAAAACCAGGAGACGTCTTCCTCTAGCTCAAAGTCACACTCGGGGCATTCCCCACATGGTCCTGGGACTTCAGCTAAAGCCTTGTGTAAGGGCAGCGCTATTCAGCAGTGCTGCACTGTGCTCTGTGGCTCCATCTCCTCCGTTACCTCGCTCAGGCACCTCTGCCCTGCTGTAGCCTTCAACGTAGTACACGTGTGTGTCTGCATATCGACCAGCCTTAACTGAGCTACATCATAGAAGGAAACAGTTTGTCAGTACACTCTTACTTAGCTTTCCTGACAATGAAACACAAAATATATGCCTAGAAAGCTATTAGTAAGTTTATTTCATTATTTTCATAGAGTGCTTCGAAACAGCACGTAGAACACGAGTGAAATGCAAAATACTCTGAAAATAAAACTGTAAAGCCATAGTGAATATACGCTATTTCCTTGCCAGAATATTTTCAACGCTAAAACAAGTTATTTTGATTTCAGATCTTTCAACTAAGAGTGCTATTTATGGAACAGGTAGACAGACTCAGTAGAGCACCTCTGTATGTATTAGTAAATGTTTTTTAACTGCTTTTATTCCCTGGATCCAGCTACTAGCCTAGACTAAGGATACGATAAGTAGTACACTACCAAAAGAAATAAGGAGACAGAGTCAAAGACGGACACTCAAGATAGCACATGAAGAGAGCAAAGAAGTGGATGTATACACGCAGAGGAAGATTGGATTGTTTACTTCCTCATCTTCCAAATACTGCAAGAAACAAGAGTGAACTACAGAATAGTTTACCGCACAGAAATAAATCAGAGTAGACAAGATGAAAAGTGGATACCAACTGTGGAAAGGGGTACAAAAGCATAAAAAACATAGTAAAAGAGAGACATAACCAAAGATCAAACACTTGAAGCATTCCATGTTCAACCCACACTTTTTCCCTTTAGCTATCAAAGGTCCAAGCACCTCAGAAGTACAGGTATCGGCCTATGTCCACTTCATTTGTCCAATTCAAAGCTCACTGCAGGCAAATGTTGAAGTCTAAAATTAACCATCATTACACTAAAAGAACTATCTTCTCCTTTCTTGTTTTAATTACAACAATCTTGACCACAGTGCACATTCTGCTGGACCACTTAATAAAAGAATTTGCTTCTTTACCAGAAGACTGACTGTTATAAATTCAGCTTTCCTTAAGAAAAATCTGGGCCCTCCTGCTGCAGAACCCCTCTTAAGAGCACCAACTCTCACAAACTACTAGAGTGACACCCACCTTGCATCTGTGGAAGCCCAACACAGCATGTCTGAAAAGCGTGAATCAAATCCATTTGCTTCAAGAAAGCAAGAAAGGTGCAGACTTCATAGTATTTCACGTTTTTTCTAAAATACACGTCCATATTTTTTACTGCCAAACTCACCAATTTAATTTTCCCCAAAACTTTTTTCCATTTCCCCACCCAGCCACAACCTGGCTAAAGCTGCCTCTTGCTATTTGGTCTTCTTCACAAGAAAGAGTTAATTGGATTGGAGTGCATGTTCCTGCACTCTTTCACAGAGCCAGGCAGCTGGCTCAAGGACTAGAGATGGAGTCCAGTTTTCAGGGAAAGATATAGGCAAGCCAGAAGTATGGGCTGGCAAGCTCAACTGCTTGGAAGAAAGCCTACAACTAAAGACTAAGAGCTCAGAAAAGGAGTCAATGAAGCAGTCTACACATTCTAGGCACACACCACCAGAGTGGTGGAAGGAAACAGTCAGCCGGTCCACCTGGAAAATTCTATGGGTGTGAAAGGCCTGCATGTGGATCCAGTCAGTGAAAAACAGTGAGAGAACGGCAAAAGAGAGAAAAACCGGAGAACAATAAAATACTTCATCCCTTGAAGTAGTTTTCAGCATGTCTGGATGCAACAACTGATATGGATAGTATCAATTAATATATTCAATTAAGACAAAAGTTATGAATGGAACATTGATGAAAGCAGACAGGTTCTCCAGACAGTGGATTAAATTAACTCAGTTTCAGAGTTTGGTTCTATACATCACCAATTCCGCATACAGTATTTGTCCAATAGTTCCTTTAAAACAGATCAATTTCCACAAATGCAAAGCATAGTAAAATAAAACCATTAAAACTAAAATACAGTTTCAAGTCTTTGTTACTTGACCAAATATTCATGGTGGTGCTAAACGTAATGAAAGTCCCAATCTTGTAATTACTTGCAGCTGTCCACTTTTATTCAAAGGAACTAGTAAGACTCTTGTCAGTTTGGGAACCACAGTTTGAACTGCAAGACTTTCAGCATTTCTTACACAATCCTATTGGACTTCAATTAACCAATATCAGAGAACAAGACCTATCAGAACTGAAAATAAAAAACACTCAGAAAGTGAGTGTTTCTGTATGAATACCTTGATCTTTTGGGATCAGAAGAGTATATAAACAGTACAATACTAAGACCAAAAAAATGAGGTGGTGTTAGTCAGGTTCTGGAAAAATCTCTCTAGGACAATTAAGTATTATTGTACTGTAATTGCACGTAGATGTGCAACAGGTGACATCCGTTGAATTATAGCATTTCATTTATTTTAGTAGTATATATAGCATATTTTACTCAAGTATACGAGTACTTCATAATGTTATAAGTATTACGATGTAGAGGTACAGTAAAGGCTTGAAGTATTCTTGGTGCGTTCCTCTACCTCCCTGCCATGGCAGAGCACCACTGCAGTGACCTCTTGCGTTCTGATTTATTTCCAAGAAGCATGACCCCTTTTTGTATCAAAGAACACAAAGATAAAGGCTCAGATTCAGAAAGACAGATGGGTTTCTATCCAGAGGTATCAGATACTGACTGATCCCAGCAGAAGGTAGGTAACCAAATACTTTTGAAGTGGACCTAAATTTAAACAGGAAATGAGAGACATTCTCTCAAGTTAGGAGCTAATATTATAAGACTGGAATTCTCCTTAATTAAAAATAAAATTAAAAAATAATAAAATTGGCCTGTAGCATCTCCAGCAAAGGAAGAGCTCTTCAGATGTAACTGGACACTGAATGGAATCCGTGTAATTTTCATGTGTACTAAAACATCCAAAAAGTCAAAAGCAAGAGACATACAAGGAATCTAATGAATTATTCTCTCATGTAGGAGGTACTAATAAACTCAAGGCTGATAAAACCCAACCATCTCAGTACCATTACCCTGCAACTATGTCAACGCTGACTTCCATTTCCTCTGTCTGAATCATTACAATTGTTGAAAATAACTTTGGTCTAGACAAGCACAAGGAGAAACAAATGCCATACTAACAAACTCTCACTTGTAGCTGATGGAGGGCAGGATTAACTCTTTTAACTGAACAAAAAACCCTCCCTAAGTAACAAAGCAATTTTTTTTGTTACTGTTACTGTGTAACTGTTTACAAACCATGCCTAATCCAATATTAACACTCACTTTTACGGTCATAGCATTTGTTTTTTCAAACTTTGGCAAAAATAAAGTAGGTATAAAGTATATATAAAGCAGGACCACAGCACTTCTAACAGCCTCCACTTGTTCATGCTTTTAGTGCCCTTTAAAGCATCTAAGGCTGCAACAGCTTTCCAACCACAGGAACCAACCTACACCACCACCACATCACAAAATCCTTAGCTGACAGGTATGCACTAGCTGTATTCTCACACCAAAACATTAACAGCCTTAAATATCTCAAAACTAGTGTAAATAGTAAGCACCACATAACACAACTCATGTTAAAAAAAACAACAAACCAGCTTCTAGGGGTGCTTTCCACATATTTCTACGAATGGCACTCCTGGTGACTTCTGCAAGAACAACATTTCTCTTTAGCTTCTAAGAGTACTATAGCTCCTAACCACAGATCTCTAGTTCTCATGTGAAGTAAGTCATTGAGAGCTTTAGGGGAGAAGAAAAAAAAACAGAAAAAAAAAAAACATTCTGAAGAAAAATATTTTGCTTTTGAAGTCACATGATACAAATTTTTCTGCCACATTTCCTCAACATATGGTATTTAAGACTGAAAGGAAAAAAGAGAAATACTAATAAAATGGAAAATACTGGAATAAGTAATATTGATGATTAGTTGGAGCTGCAACTTTTAAGTATTTTTGCAAATGAAGATACATGTTTAATAGGTGGATATTCGACTAGAAGTTAACACAGGTTTCCACAGTGACTTCATCAGAGACAGAATCTGTCTGCAAAACATGAAACATCTTTTCCTCTTTCAATCCTGGCAAAAACCCCAAAACAAATAAAACCCCTCCAAAATAAGAATACAGTTCTGGAAACTTCAATTCTAAGCAGTAATCAATCATAACACATTTCAGTCCCCGCCAAATGTATTTAAAATAAGGTACACCTTCCAGTGTAGTTACATATTTGTAAAATCGGTATTTTATTTGTACACCAGCCCTTTTATACACACCTCCAGTTTAAGGCAGTTTTTAATTGTTCTGACTACCAAATGATTTTATTTTAAATTTACATCTCCCATGTGTATTTTTATACGTACACATACAACTCCTCCTACGTAAACTACAGTAATCATGGTGTGGGGTCAAAGATGCACATACAAAGTCAAAGCCAAATTCAACGCACAGTGCCTCAAGCATGAGAATGTTCCCCCTCTGCAGCTTTCCATTTTGCATACATGTATCCCACATAATGTATCAGCTATCAATTTTTACTGTTCGTATTCAAAAAATTTACTAAGAAAGTTTAATTTCAAGATTATATTCTTCAAAATCACCTTGTTCCAGTTCAACTACTAAATCTGCCTTCCAGCTGTCAAACGTTTTTACTGAATAGAAGCTCTACATGGTTGTAACTGACAAGCTACTTTATTTATCTGTAGTCCCAGAAAAAAAATAAATAAATTGTAAAATAAAAATAGTACGCTCCAGTGAACGCATCACTTAAAATTCTTGTTAAAATATGCCAGTAATACACTCAAGAGTTTTTTCAAAAAGTTCAATTCCACCAAGTTTTCCATGTTTCTCAATATTACAGAAGCAAATACTTGGAATTCACAGAAGTAGGTGACAAAATACTGGTTTCAGAAGGACGTGAATTCAAACTTAAATGTGGTAACGTGTAGAACCTTTTACATAGACTAGTTATACAAGCTGAATACCAACAACAAAAACTTTTAAAGTACTAAATACAAGTAAAAACTATAAAGAGAGTAAAAGGATGCCCATCTGAGCAGTGTTCCTGAGGAACAGCTGTCATCACAAGCTGCTCACGCACTGATGTATCTATCCAGCCATCCATAAGCCTACATTTGTTCATACCTATACAAACAAAAGACATATTTCTCTGTAAAGACTTAAAATATCCAAAAAAAGGTATGGAGAAGTTTTTTCCACTAGTAACATTCTTGTATCACTAGACACTTGACAAAAGTGTTACTCTCTAGCATTACAGTAGTGGGCAACATTCCAGTCAAAACTATGATTAACAAAAAGTTGCTATAAAGAAATTTTTCTAACAATCAGAGCTTTCAATAAACAATTTACAAAACCATGTAAAAATGTTTCTTCAGTGGTTCAAAGCCAGAAAACATTCTATACTCTCAATTAAAATTTCAGTTTTACTGCACAGCTGCTACCTACTCTAATTTGGAACTGTAAAAAATAAAGCAGAAAGAGTTACAGAATGGTCCATTTGCTCAGTAAACAACATTACGTGACTCATGTACGATCCTTAAGTTTTATGTCACATGAACTAAGATACGCATTAGAATCTTATTCTCCTATTGGCAAATTTATTCAAAATTTTGTTTATGAGCATGACTTAGAGTAGAATGAGCCTTTATGCTTCTCAGTGGAAATCTGGGAAGCTATTTACAGTCATCCAATTTTCCCGTAAGTTCTATATGTAATGATTCAGCCTGTATTACACTATACAGCCGCAAATACATCACACTGACATTAAACTGTAAAGAGTATCTGGTACCTTCCGAAGTCTCCTCTTAACTCACCACATGACTACTTCAAGTATAAAAGAAAGGAATTTACCAGGGTCAACAGGGAGGGAAAAAAAGAGCTTTCATAAGAACGCAAAACATACAAGAGAAACAAGACAACAGCAAAAAATAAACCCAAGGCATAACTTGCCCACGCTTACATTTGCAGCATGACTTCGTTCAGAAACACGCCATCCACTAGCGCCACATATTCTTCCAGGTTGGTCCCATTTCCTCCAGCTAACGGTCCAAACGTCTTAACCTAAAACATAATCATCACCACCGTGACACTAACTCCACCTCATTCTCCGCCGCAAGGCATTTATCTTCAAACAATGAGCAAATAAATGAATAATGTGTGAGGAAAAATGAATGCTTACCCAGGTGACAAGAGGGCTAGACATGAACTGCTCCAAAAGGGGTGTGAATATTTCGTTCTCCATTTTACAAAAAAATGGTTAACATCAATGTAGCTCCTCCGATGCAAAAAATGCGAGAAGTCCTTCACTGTAGTGACTCTCTGAAATGCTCCAAGGATTTAGCTGGAGTGAGCGAACCCCATTTTTACCAAGCAAGGCAACAGCAACAAAAAAGTCTGTGCACTGGCAACTGGGATTTATCTTCCTCTTTCAAGAAAAAATGCATTTGAAAGTCCATCTACGCGTATTTCAGCCTTTCCATTGATGTCTCTCCCTTCCTACATACCGAAGGGGTAGAAGGAAGGAAGGAAAGAAAAGAGGGAGGCTGCCTAGCTACTGGGATTCTGCATCAGACAAAAAAAGAAAGGAAGGAAAAATCTGCTTCAGCAGCGGTAGCTCCTCAGAAAGGAAGGAGAAATTCCCGTAAAACTCTGCAAGCTCATCCTGCCCCTTCCCCACAAAAAAAAAAAAAAAAAATCCAGACGAGGGGAGGCAAAGAGGGGCAGAGACCCCCCACCCCCACTCACAGCTAAGCCCCCCAGGCTGCTTCTGCACACAAGAGAATCCCTCTGCCCCCCCCGCAATGGCACAGGCAGCCCCCAGGGAGTGAACCAGCCCCCGGCAGGGATGAGAGGCTATTTTAAATCAGTTCCCTTTTCTAACCCCTTCCCTTTTCCACTAAACTACGACGCAACATAGGGACAGGACCGGCACACGCCGCCTCGCCCCACAACCTCGCCCTTCCCCCGCGCCGGCCGCTCCCCCCGTCCCCTCCCCTCAGCGCCCCGGGCGCCTTGCCGCCCCCCGGCTCCCGCAGCGCCCCGACCCCCTCCCCAGCCCTAACACCCGGGTCCAGCTGTCCGCCTGCCGCTCTGCCACCACCCCCCGCCGCAGGCTCCCGCGGCACCAGCTCCGCTTCCCACCCCCTTCTCCCAAATAACGGCCACCTCGCCTCAGCCAGCCCGGCCGCGCCGCATCACTCGCTCCCTCCTCCTCCCTCCCTGCCCGACGGGCGGTTCCAGCGTATGGATCCCTCCGCTCCGGTCTGCGTGCGGAAGCCGGTTATCCCTCCGCCAGCCCGGGTCCCTTCCCCGCCGCCCTCAACCGCCGCTCGGGGATGGCGGCGCGATTAGAAAGGGGCGGGGCCGGGGCGAGGACGCGGCGCGGGGGGGGGGGGAACCGCTGCAGGACTCGTGCCCGGCGCGCGCTCGGCCGCGGCGCGCGCACGGGCGCTGCGGCGGTGGTGGCGGCGCGCGAGCCCGGCGGCCGTGCGGCGTGAGGGGGGCGGCTGAGGCGGGAGGCCTCTGCCCCGCAGCAGGAGGAAGAGGAGGAGGAGGAGGAGAAGCAGCGGGGGCCTGGCACACACAGGTCTGCCCCCCGCCCCCGGGGTGCCGGAGGGCGATGCTCTTCCATTCCCCTTTGGGAAAAAGGTGCCCGTGAGGAAAAACTCGTCGTGGGGGAAGAAAGGGGGGGAAAAGGGCGGGGGGGGGGGGGGCGGAAGGGGAGTCGCTAACGCCTTTGAAGATAAAAAATGGGGGATTAATCGCACGATCCGCACCCCAGCCACACACCCCCCTGCCTTTCAGGGGAGGAGGAGGAAGGAGAGGTTTTCTCCTAAAGAGGTGAAATCCAGACACACCCACGTTAACACAAAATCCAGCTTTCTGGAGAGATTTAGCGTGGAAAGAGGAGCGCGGGGAGGGGGGCGACCTGGTTACAGAAAAGCAAACGATGACAAGCAATTTGCTTCCCTAAGCTATTGTCCTTAAGCTATCTCTTGCCACTTGTGTTTCAAGTCTCAAATACTGCATTAACATACGGGACCGTATCTGCTTAATAGATTATGTACTTTATAGACAAAGCATTTTACCAAATCTCAAACTAAATCCAGCTTCTTTTCCATGTAGTATAAATTAAATTGCAGCAGCATTTTTCCAAATACCTTCAGTTTTACACACATAGTAAACAAAAAAAAAACCCCATGAAACAGTGCAGTAAAAGTGACTGAAATTAAGTCCTTTTGAAAAACACCACAGTAACAGCTAAACAGATTAGGTTTTTAACCCAAATACTGGATATAGTATTTGTCCTAGTGGTCCAAGATTAGAAAAAAATTCCAATCATGACCTTTTCCCCATATGTCAAACTGAAGAGACTGTCTAAGTAAAAGATTAGAAAAATAAATTATGGACCTTGAAATATTAGTATGTAATTTGTATTCCAGGGATTTTTTTTTAACAAAGTTGCATAGTTAAATGACTTCGTTTTGATTCTCACAATTACACCTCTTCAGCAAAAATCGGGTCTTTCCCTCCCAAACCAGATCTTTAGAGTGAACTCATAGTCCTCCTGTGAAACAAAAGAAATAAGAAAGAACAAGGGAAAAATCTGCAGTCTTGGATCTGAATAAGAATCTGGTGATCCATGGGCGAAATAACTGCCAATAAACTACTAGCCCTTAATGGCAACTACAAAAGCATTTTTGTAAAAGCCTGACTAACCAACCGCTAAGCTCTCTGTATCTTGCAACAGTATATAATATGCAATTGTGCATGCAATACTATGGAACTTCCCTGGCTCATCAGTTTGTTTCTTGTGGGCTCTAATTAGGCAGTAATGACTTTGACATAAAGCAATTTCTAGGAATTAGAGACTGGCTAGTAGAAGTTGATAGTCCATGTAGTAGTCACATGTTAACACCAGCTGGCTCGTGAGTTCCTGAAAAATATTTTACATGGAAATTTCCCAACATTGAGATGAAGATTTGATTAAACAGTTTTAGATGGTTTTACTGTCATCCACACCATCCAGTTTGCATACATTTTCAGCATTGCTGATGGTCACTGTTCCTGCAGAAAAACTATTATATTTTAGATAAATACTGCATAATGTCTTTATGAAATACATTGTAAGCTGATTTATCTCAGATGATTTATAACTCCTTATTAGAACTGGAGATCAGTACGAGAGAAAACTAAAATTTCAGAAAAGGTATCCAGAAGCAGTCATGAGTTTTATTTTTGGCCTTTTTTTTTTTTTAAGACTAAGAGCCCTCAAAACCTGTGCAGAAGCTCTATAGTCTCTGCAGCTTACATTTTGTCAAACCAAGCATAAGAATATTTACCTCATTTTCAGGCATACAGACATCAGTCAGAACAAATTGCTGAAAGGGTAGCTATTTACAATGTAGTAATAGCTAGAAGAAATTGGACAAGCTGGAGATTGTTCAGTTGCCTTTAGTCTTCATGTAGGCACCGGCAGGATACTTATACATGCTAGGGACATTGTTGGTGCCTATAGGTGGAACCAGGCTTGAGCAGTTGTGGCTCTCCTACACCAGCTCATTCACTTGCTTGTGCTCAACTGCAGAGCCATGCAAACTAGTTATTTAAAATGCAGCCATCTAAGAGGTGAGATGACCTGCCATAGGACAGGAGGCTGTCTACCTTTGATTGCTGAGCTCTTGTTTGACAGACATCCCTTGAAATGAATTAAAAGGTAGAAGGAAATGTTTGGCTTTTGAGTTGTTTCTGAGGCCAAACTGAATATGGAAGGCTCCAATTTTTAGTGTAGCTGTCAGGAATCTTCAGGAATATTAGTCATAGCTCTACTTCAAGTGGCAAGGCAACATCACTATAACCTGTAGCTTGTGATATACTTGGCTGCATTGTTTTAACACTTTTTACCTGGGAAGACTCCTAAAAGCAAGTTTATGACTATACTTATGGTGGTAAATCCAGGAACTTTGTTACTACAATTGAGTACCAGCTGAGGAAGTTGGCAACTTCAGTTAGCTGACACAAAAATATAGAAGGCTAGTAGCAGGTGATTGCTTATGTCTCAAAGGGCGAGCTGACTGAAATCCCCCTCCCTCCGCTCCTTTGCCCCCAAGGCGGTACATCTGGATTCTCAGGTGCCTATTGAGGTATATGCTTAGGCCACTTCCTCAGTTAGCAAACTAGTGGGCCACCTAAGATGGTAAGAACCCATCTTTGCTCCTCCTCTCATAATCCCAGCACTGTGCACCTCCTAAAGATCACACTCCTAGCTTTCAAATCTCATTAGTGTATATGCAGCTTACCTAAATGGTACGATTCAATTTGAAATTATATATCTTCTCCTTGGAAAGTAAAATACTCTATTTTGGCTATAGTAACTGATAAGATAGTTTGAACAATTCTTTTACTTTTAAACAATAAAATGCAGAAACATTATTATTAAACTTAAGTTTTAATAGTTTCAACTATTCTAGGAATGCATATTCAGGAACATTTTGGAACTAAAAAATTATCCTTTTTATGATTTGAAAAAAAAGCACAGAGAACAGTCTTGTTCCTTCACATCTCCATTCTCTAGATCAGACCTGTCAGTATTTAATACAGTGTGTGGCCTACTACTTCTGAAAGTACAGATTTAGAGATTAACCTTGTTGTTTGAAGTGTAGCGTTTGTTCTTCTACAGACAAAGCATCCCCATCTCATTTCTGTTGCATCTCCTTTGGTACCACAAAGATTCTACACAGAAGACACAGAAATTATAAACAATCTGTGCCTAGACCTCAGGTCTGCAAATTACAGAATTACTTTGTGATCTCACTTTAACTTGTTTTTCTCATAGCACGATTTCCTATGCCTGTTATTGCAAAACAACAACTGAAAAAGAATGACTAGGACACAAAGTGATGCCTTGACTCTGCAGACAGCAGGAAAGCATAACTGTGTACAGCCCCATTTACCTCGTCAGAGTTTGTCAGATTTCTGCTCAGCCCTGCCCACAGTGCACCAAGGGAGGGGACTGTTTCAGGAGGAGAGTATAAACAATCTACCCATCTTTAGCTGATGCAAGAGAGAGTGGTTTTCTCTTCCTCTCCTACATAAGCAGAGGAAAGAGGTGGCAGAGAAAGCTCTCGCTGCTGTTTTTGCCTCCTGATCTGCACTGCCGGGTTGCTAGGCCTTTGCCTGGCCTGATGAAACTTCAGAAGAGGACAAAACAGGAGCCAAGTGTGGATGCTTGGGATCCACAGCAGGGCTACAGAAGTGCAGTCAAAACTAGAATTTTCTGAATATAGGCTGACTTGACAGGACAGTGGTTAGTGAAGACTGCAAGCTAATGACAAGGACGGTCACCTTCCTTGTCCTATGCTTGCTCCCAGAGAAACCTGTTTCCCTATCAAACCAAGGCTATAGGAATAGATGGGGCAATAAAGGAAAGAGTAAGGGCACTGAGGGGTCTTTTTAAGTATGGCTAGAAATTCCCAAAGGTGCCACAAGTACAGTAGACTAAAAGTTATTTCTTGTTCCACAGCAGTTGAAAGCAGGGGAAATCCCTCTGTAACATGAACAACGGAGTGGAAATTCCAAAACAATTCTTGCACATTTCTTCCCTGCTACTGCGTCTGCTCTAATGTGACCAAAATTCCCCATCAACTTTAAAGGAACTTTCTGAGCAAGAACTGTAAGTAACCTCAGAATGAGAGTATTTTGAGTGAAAAATTAAGAACAAAACAGTAGAAGCTTGGGGAAAGTGGCTGTTGTCCATTTAAGGTGGTGGGGTTTTTTTTCTTTTTGTTTTGTTTGTTTGTTTTGGTTGGGTTAGGGGGGGTGGTGGTTGGTGTTTGTTGGGTTTTTTTTTCCTACAGACCCCAGACATTTTACAGTTTATGTCCAATTATACCAAGTAGGAAGAAATAAGTGACAGCAGACAAGGAATATCCTGTATGGATATCTGCAATCCAGAACAGTTCTCTGCATCAGCATCAATGCAAATGCATCAGAATTTCCTGTCAGGCAGAATGCTAATTGCAAGAACAGGTATTTTCCATTTCCAGCCATGCCTAGCTAACATATCCACATCAATCTGATTCCTTTTTAACCACATGAATATTGAATCCATCATTTTCAACTGAAATACAATTAAAAGTACAATCTAGCAGATTCACACAAATCTAGCGGTGACTTCCAATAATAATTTTTGTTATTAAAAATAAAAAAATGACTTGATTATAAGTTCTAATTTTAAGTACTTAGCTTTTTTTTTTTAAGTGACTTCTCCTGAGTTGAAGATGTAATGCAGTATATTGACAGGGGTAGAACTGCAACAGTAGAGCCAGATTCTAACTCTTACTACACCACTGAATTGCACATTAGACAAGTCTTAATGTACTTGAACTATGTTGGTATTTAAACTGTGAAACAGTTGGTGAAAGTATTATATTTAATATTGCTACTTATCTGAAGAGAGAGGCGCTTGCAGCTTTTTGTTCCTTCTCAATCAGTTGAACTGGCAGGAAGGATATTACTGTGGCAAGTCAGCTTATGTGATGAAAAATAAACAGCAAAGTATCTATCTTCATTTTTAAATTCAATAGCCATTCATAAACATTTCCATATGCTTAGACTCCTAAGAGAACATCAGACAAATACTGCCTTACAAAAAAATTCATTTGAACTTAGTATTAAATTAATTCAGATCTTTTCCTGCTTAGCCACTAAAACATTTATCTGCATTTCTGACTTTCATCTGCTAACTACAAGACTGTCTACTAATGTTGTTTCTGAACTTCCCTTTGTTATTTGCTGCATACAAAGAAAATAGATTGGTTTTTTTTCTAAAAGCAAGCCTTAAACATTATAGCAAGAACAGCAGTTATCTGGGACAATAGCTTCAGTACTAACT
The DNA here is from genome assembly GCF_035582795.1 of Mycteria americana. Taxonomy (NCBI): domain Eukaryota; kingdom Metazoa; phylum Chordata; class Aves; order Ciconiiformes; family Ciconiidae; genus Mycteria; species Mycteria americana. The sequence goes on along the minus strand of NC_134367.1, from coordinate 130,704,205 downwards.
TCTGCTGTGGCCAGTGGAGTGAGACTGAGCAAAAGCTTTTGCTGACATGCCTTCTGTCAAAAAAGTTCCTGCCGGTATGAGTAGTGTTTCTTATAAACTGGGTCAGAAAGATAAATTATAGGGCATGCTCTGCATTTCCTCTGTCACGGAGCAAAGTGCAGCCCCATCTGCTAATTGTTAGCAATTACAGCTAGCTGCGTATACGCAGATAGGTGGCTAGAAGAGCAAGACACTAATTGTGTCAACAGCACTATGCCATCCTGGATCCCTATTGTACAGAAGCGTTGAGCTGATTTTCTTCTTTAGCAATTTCCTGTAGTATAGGGCACCCTCACCATTCAACTTCACAAAACAGAAGAGGTTTTGTATCCCCTGTGAAAGACTTGCTTACCTCTTCAAACCCCAGTTGCCTCAGTTTCATTTTATTATGAAATTAAGTTTGCTTTGCTTCACACAGCACCACGTTACTGGTAATTGCCTCCCTATCCTTTGCCACAGACTCTTGCTGGTGCCTCCCTACTTTCATCCACGTTTTTGCAGTCCTGATGTCACTTGACCCCAGCAGCTTGGGCAATGCTGGCATGAAACCCATATTTATCAGCTCAGCAGAGGTTATTAGCTTCCATTTCACATAGAGCCCTGCATCACCTTTGATGTTAGCATGTCTCATTAGAGAGGCATTCCTCACCAGCTGGAGATGGTGTTTAGGATCTTCCCAAGGTCAGTAAATAATGAACTGGATGGAGTACATTTCTGTGTTTGAGATTCAGTTTGTGTACGTGGACTTAGTTATGCCCACAAGAAGAATGAAAAATACACAGCACTAAGAATATAATTGTAGTAGAATCATTTCTCTTCAAATCTGTTCTTCTGAGCTCCCTCCCTCAGGATTATCTATTAATTTTCATGTCTGATTTTACCCCTGGTTATTTGTCCAATTATTTACGTCTGAAAATAGCTTTTCTCTCTATGAAATACTAGTGAAACAATTAAAAGCTTTTAAGAAATCCCTGTTTTGCCTTTGGGAAAATCCTTCGACAAGCTTGTAGAGCAAGAAAACACAAGTTATTCTTTTAAACATTACATTAAAAAGACTGATATTAAAACATTTGAACTAATTAATAGAAAAAAACAAAGGTCAAGAAAAAATAACTAATGCTGAATAAAAAAAATGGTAATTACACTTATTAGATAGCATTCCTGATTAAGCTTCTTGCAAGTATGGATCATGAGCCACCTAAAACTGGGAACAGCCTACTCATTCACACCTCTTCCAGAGGCCACTATTAACTGTAAGATCCCTTTGTTTGCATTATGTCCAGATGGTTCAGTTCACTGTGATACCAGCTTAATTGTGAATTCAATTTAATTGGAGATGAACACAAAAGTGGAATTCTTAACTATTCCTGTTCATCTCTGGTAAATATGCCATAAAGGTTTGTAAAGGCACCTCAAAATTCCAAAGCATTGATTCAGAGCAGGTTTACTGAATCGCGGTAAACACTAGGGCCATTTTCAGTAGCACAATTACTAGCACATTTATATCATCTTCACTTCTATTACATCTACTGAATAAGCTAATGGTGTATAGCAACAATACCTAGGTTATTTTTTATAGTCTATTAGAAGCAATCTTGAGAAGGAACTCCAAGGTTCCCATTACATATACAATCATAGTGCGATAGCTACCATTACACTAAATGGACAAATGATGTTAAGTAGAAGCAATTAAAATAGTGACCACTATCACGTGTTAACAAATCTGAACTTCTGAGCTATTTCCCTTTATTTTCTGATACTTTTACCCTGCCATTTTTTACCCAAATCTACCCCATTTTTAAAATTTTTATTCAAGTATTTTTCTGTGACAGCTAATTTTTCTTCTGCTAAAAACTTATAGTGACACATTTGGTCATTTTGTTTAGGCTTTTTTGAACCACTGTCATATCAACAGCTGTTTCCTGTATATTTCTTTCCAGTATTTAAATATCTTCCTCGGGTGGATTCTTCTTGTCAGCTTTAGATACCTATAAAATGCTATCTTTTTTCCTAAAGTGGGCATACAATACTGAAGTTCTTCAGGATTTTTACATACTGCTCTGTAACAAAATTTCTGAGATTGTCCAAGTTAAGGGTATAGCATAGTGTGCCGGTGGCTTAAAGGTCAAAGGATGGTTTGGCAAAAGAGCAATTTTTCCCTGTAATTTCAGGCTTATACTGACATGTCAGAGTTTTTTTAATCTATTATGAAGCAATTTCATACACTACTGATTTTTTAATGCTTATATTAGTAAACAATCTGCTGAAATTATTTGCTTTGATTTTTTTTAATAACGTGGGTAAGATTAGAATTCCAATTTCTGTGTATATTGGTCTTATTCCAGCTTGATGATTCTTGTGTGGGCCAGAAAGTTTATTTTTGCTTAAGATTATTACTTTTAAAGATTAGTAACAGGTCCAAAAAATGTATAAAATATTAACTGGAAGTAGGAAAATATTTTAGCCCTTTTCACAGGGTTTTTCAGAAAACGCTATACTAAAAATAATGAATAGTTCAAAATTTATTCCTTACAATTCCTTTCTGCTACTATGACCCATAGGATATTTTTGATCGTAGTAGTAGTCCACCTTAACAGTCTACCTTAAAAAGATGAGATTATTCAGTTTGTTAAGTCTGTATCTCTGTAAAAGGAAAACACCTTAACAAAGAATGGTTTGTTGCTGACCTGCAGCTGGTTATGGTATTTCATCTGAAAGCCTATTTAAGTCCTTAATGGTAACATTTATTCCCTCTCCCTCAGAGGAGTATTTTACAAACAAAATTAATTAACAAATGAGGATAGCCAATTTTGTGCTATAGTTTAGGCTGACAGTCACCCAAAAGGGGTGTTGGCACTAATAATAATCATTATCTCAAAGTATCAAGAGGTCTTCTGACTGATGAGATCTCTGCTGGAGCTGAAGCTGTCATCCTGGGGTGATGCATGTGGAGCACAGCAGAAGAGAGCAGCTGGCAGAAAAGCAGAAGCTGTTGCAGAGGGCATGGGTACTAATAGTGAAAATAGCATACAAGTAACCTCTGACTCAAATTAACAGCATCTGAACCCTTGATACTTTACCCAATTCATCCATAGTTCCATTAAAAAGATGACTGACATGCCTCAGCTTGTGAGGCTTTTTAATGTTTCAGAGCTGATCCTTCTACACTGAGTGGACATACGCTCTTGCAAATTATTCAGATTGACTTGACTTCATAACTGTTCTGCTCTGAGCTCAGATCTGTGCCCTGTCTAGCTCTTCCTTTTACTGCTTCTGGCTTGATGCAGTTAAGTGGAAGCATGTAACAGTGAAGTATTAGAAGTACTGTAGTTTCCTTTATAGCAACATGGACTGTTTAAGAAATTAGTCAGGCATTTAGGAACTGCTAATCCGTCTTGTGAAGAATACAAGGCTTGTTTCTTCGAAGGAATTTCTCACTCAAGGGCCCAAAACATAGTTCAGTTTTGCCTACTAAACTGTCTTGCAGCAAGACTGATAAAAAAAGTAAAAATAGGGTTTTAATGTAATTCTTTCCTTACTGCCAATTTTTCTTGGGCTGTTTTGTGATGGTATTGTTATGATAGATAATATCATATTTATATGTCTGCTCTTTGAAGAGCTAATAATTATCCCAGTGCTTAATAACAATGATAAGAAAGAAAAATCCCACTGTTCAAGAGGTAGTAAAAGAAGCTTAATAGCATACAAGTTTAGAAATAAATTGCAGTTCATGGGTTTGGGGAATGGATACCAAGCAGGAAGCTTCCTCTAAATTACCAAATAAATTATTCCCATAAGTATCACATTTTTCACTGTCACTATGGGTCTGCTCAATTTATGTATCCTAGTCTGTAACAGCAGGAAATCCAGTGTCACATATAGTGACAGTTGATTTTCCCCTCTGCTTTTCCACCAAAGAAGTAGTAGCTGCAGAAGGAATAAGAAAAACAATGAAATGGGCAAGTCAAGTAAATACCAAATTTCTAAATAATAAGCTTTCATTCCTAGTATGATCCTATTTTATGTGAAAGTCAAAATTCTGGCTGTAGACATTCTGTAACTAGATTTCCTTTATACCAGAATTATAGAATTGAATATCCTTTACCTTATGTAACACTTATTCTAGTTTATTTTAACTGTGACTCGAAAGTCATTCTAGGAAGTCCTTAAGCTTTTTTGTCAATGTACTACAAAGGAAAATCAAGATGAAACTGCACCTACTCTATACTGTGCTTAAACCAATAGTGCCCCCTTGAGGAGATTTTTTTAATATGCATAGCAGTAGACGGCTTGAGGATGACTGTTCAACTACAAAGTAAACTAAACATAGTACTTTTATGTACAAATAAGGCCCCAGAAAGTTGCACACATTTATGATATTGCTACAGATTTTCTATTAGGATAGTGTGGATGCAAACAAGCCTTGTTGCTTCCAAACCTCTCTAATTTTGGCTCTACCTAAAAATCATAGAATTGTATAGGTTGGAAAAGACCTTTAAGATCATAGAGTCCAACTGTTAGCCTAGCACTGCCAAGTCCACCACTAAACCATGTCCCTAAGCACCACATCTACTCATCCTTTAAATACCTCCAGGGATGGTGACTCAACCCCTTCCCTGGGAAGCCTCTTACAATGCTTGACAACCCTTTTGGTGAAGACATTCTTCCTAATATCCAATCTAAACCTCCCCTGGCACAACTTGAGGCCATTTCCTCTTGTCCTATGGCTTGTTACTTGGGAGAAGAGACCAACACCCACCTCACTACAACCTCCTTTCAGGTAGTTGTAGAGAGCGGTAAGGTCTCCCCTCAGCCTCCTTTTCTCCAGGCTAAACAACCCCAGCTCCCTCAGCTGCCTCCTCATCAGCCTTGTGCTCCAGACCCTTCCCCAGCTTTGTTGCCCTTCTCTGGACACACTCCAGCACCTCAATGTCTTTCTTGTAGGGAGGGGCCCAAAACTAAACACAGCATTCAAGGTGCAGCCTCACCAGTGCCAAGCACAGGGGGACAATCACTGCCCTAGTCCTGCTGGCCACACTATTTCTGATACAAGCCAGTATGCTATTGGCCTTCTTGGCCACCTGGGCACACTGCTGGCTCACATTCAGCCAGCTGTCGACCAGCACCCCCCAGGTCCTTTTCTGCCGGGCAGCTTTCCAGCCACTCTTCCCCAAGCCTGTAGCATTGCATGGGGTTGTTGTGACCCAAGTGCAGGACCCGGCACTTGGCCTTGTTGAACCTCATACAACTGGCCTTGGCCCATCAATCCAGCCTGTCCAGATCCCTCTGCAGAGCCTTCCTACCCTCAAGCAGATCAACACTCCCGCACAACTTGGTGTTGTCTGCAAACTTACTGAGGGTGCACTCGATCCCCTCATCCAGATCATTGATACAGATATTAGACAGAACTGGCCCCAATACTGAGCCCTGGGGAACACCACTGGTGACCAGTCACCAACTGGATATAACTCCGTTCACTACAACTCTTTGGGCCTGGCCATCCAGCCAGTTTTTTACCCAGCGAAGCGTACGCCCATCCAAGCCAGTTTCTCCAGGAGAATGCTGTGAGAAATGGTGTCAAAGGCTTTACTAAAGTCTAGGCAGACAATACCCACAGCCTTTCCCTCATTCACTAAATGGGTCACCTTGTCATAGAAGGAGATCAGGTTAGAAGAAGCAGCAGGACCTGCCTTTCATAAACCCATGCTGACTGGGCCTGATCACCTGTGTAACTAAATTGTTGTATCCAACTATAGGACAAATTCTGCAATTTTGTATTGAGCATACTTGTAGGACCATTAAAGTAGACAAAGTTCTCAGACTCAACCCCCAATGATCCTAACATTTTGAGAAAATGACATCACAGATCCTATATGCCTTCTACTTTGGCCTGCTAATGCTGATGAGGCACTCCTGTGACTCGGGATACATCTGTCTGCAGCTCAAAGTTCTGTCCAATCTGGAAACCGATAAAACCAGTTAAAATACCAGCAGCATAGCTATAGTAACTCTGGATTCATCTGCTGCATGTTTACTGAGAGCCCTTAGTGGGTTTGCAGAGCTTCTACTATTATAGCTAAATTTCTACTAGTATCTGAGCAGACTCATTGAGACATGCTATCTCAGCACGTCTACACAAGCTGTTATCACATTGCCAAATAACTATCTACAGATACTGTTAGAGGAATACAGGAAACCATCATTGAGAACAATCATTTTTCCCCCACTTTGAACATTTGCCATGGTATGAAATATGACACCTCGAGATGATAGAAAATACTTTAAAAACATTTTTCAAAACTAAAAAGCACCCTAAAATGCCGGCCTCCCAAAAGCAATGTTCTGTCTAAAAAAGGAAGAAAAAACCATCTGACATATCTTGAACAAAAATAACGATGCTGGTTTGCAGTAAAGACCAACATAAAAATGCTTTGCTTCAAAATATGAGAATGGGAAAAAATATTGGTGCAGGTAAGAAGGATTTCAGAAATAAAGAGGCAAGATGTATTATGATACACCAGATTATTAGAAGGAAAGGAGAAAGCATGCTAAAACAGAAGTTTCCTGACATTGAAAAAAATACAAGAGGAATAGCTTTTTGTAAAAGTGTATGAGAAATTCTGAAAGTGTCACATGTATAGAATTTAGTAAGAGAAATGCTGATTTTAAAATCAAGAGTTGCTGCTGTTACAGGGTGTGCCCACATAGGGGAATGGAACAAATTGATTGTACTGAGCTCAGTTACTACTTATTGAAATGATCTGCATCCATACGACGCAAATCTTAGTTTGCAGCAACTGGCAAGCTATTACACATATGCTTCCGTTAGAATGTAGTTATTTGATGGCATAGTAAGTCAGTACTAACTTTCATATCGATGCCTCAGAGCTATACATTATTTTGCTGTCCTCCAGGTGCTTTCCCACACAACTTGCCTTCTCACAAAACCACGCAGTTTGCTTATGTGATCTAGTGTTATAATTAGAACTCCACCATCCTTTGTACTTACAGGACTCACATTAGATACAGATATCAAGAGTCTTATGCAAGAGACTGGCTGAGCCCTGAAGGAGAAGCAACATGCTGAAGTAGACCCTGATAACAAATCTTTCAGCCCTTTTATCTGCCAGCTACCAATTCCTATGCACACCCAAAGATTCAGTCCTGCAATTGAGACCTTGGCTTGTTGGCATTTATCTTTGACTCATTACACCTGCCATTGCTGTATGCCATTAGCATTACACTTCATGATACAGACTTGATATGCACTGTAAAAAAAAATAATCATATCAGATACTAGTATTTGGGTAGATGTGAGTTTTTCCTCCCGTAATCAGGCACACAGAAGCAGTGACTACAAAGGATTCTGTTTAGAATCAGTGTTGCCCTTTATATCTCAAGTCATCTGCTCCTAACCAACCAAAACATCATTCGGCCTGTCACAAACTATCACCTTATCTTTTTGAGGTCCCTGTCCTGACTTCTTAGTGTCAAACCTACTCACTCATGTATTCAGTGGTGAATGCAGTGAAGGCCTTGCACAAAGAACATCACTATAGTCTTCAGGATTAAATAGTACCTTTTGCTCAAGGATTTACTTGGCCACCATGCCATCCTTTCATGTCAGTTCAGCTTCAGGCTGCCACTCTGGAAGCTGAACTTCTCTTTCCCATCCATTATCCCCTTTGACATCCTGGATTTACAAATGAAAATTCTACCACAGAAAGTGTTCACTGGGTATATAGCAAGGAGCTAAACATTTTGTGAAGGTCAGTTTGAATCACTCCATCATATTATAGATCAGTGTACAGCACAGAATACCACATGAGGCCTTTTGGAGGCATTTTCCAAGTAAAAAGTATTGCATTTCATCTGTACAAAAGCTTTCAAGACATATTTTTCTCATATAAAATTATTCTGGCACAAAAATGCATACAAACAGCAAGGAGCCAGTAATATTAATACCAAACATGCTAAACTGTATTTATTTCACTGAAAACCATGTGTATTTCTGCAGGGAATGTAAAATTGAATTTTAAGTACAGGAAGTGCTCTATTACAGCTCTGGCACTACAATGCAGAGTTGCTTTGTTGTTTGCTCTAAAATAGTAAGCTAAGCCTGTCCAGCCAAGTAAAGTGTCAGGAAGGGGTCTTCTGATCTATAGCACCAAAATGTATCTTGCTGGTCTCTGTCAGCTTTCCCACACAAGCACTTTTTCTACTTTATCACTCTGAACACATTATCAGTATTAAGACTCCCAGCAGAGTCTCAAATGCAATTTCTAATCTCCCTCCAGTCCTTGTCCTCCATCCAACTCTCCTCACGGCCTAAAGTCCTGCCAGGATTTCTGCAAGACTGCAGAAGCATGGATTAGCTTCACCCCATGAGCCTCAAAGCCCTGCTTGCCAGCCCACTATGGTAATAGTCAAAACAGCAGAACGCCATAAAACCTTGCAGAGAGTCATCTACTACAGGCAATCATGGCAAGCGTCTTAAGAACAGATACTGAGCTCCGAGGAACCTTGGGTGTGGCAGTATCCCGGTATTAGGAACCAACTAAGAAAGCATCATAAGCACATGTCATTGCCCGCCGCAGCACCCCCCGCCCCCAATCCAAAAGCAAAGAGGGAAGGCATTCTAAGCCTGGTCTTACAAGATCCTGAAAGCCTCTTCATATTGGGAATGGCAGTTTATCTCAAAGACTGTCCAATCAGCCTTTCTACCTATAGGCTATTGAAAGCAAAAGCTAGTAGCTGACCTCTGATCTCTTCAGCTGAAAAGCAGCGTGGCTTTCAGTCTTCTACCCCTCAAGCAAGTAGAACAAGGACTAGAAAAAGGCCACAGCAAAAAGCTGTATGCACCAAGAACTTCACACTGTCTGCCTTCCATTGTTAACACTAATTTGAAATCACTAATTTTTGTACCACTCATTTCACTTCATTTCCTCTCCTTGTTTTCTACAAAAGCTAACTAGCCTGCTTGTCCACACCTTTGTAAAGAGCGTTTAGAAGTTTTATATGCTTGCCATACTTAGAAAGTTTTAGAAGGTTAAAAAAGCATGAGTAAGACATACAGTGGGTGAAGTAAGTCCTATGCTATGACAGCATAGCTCCCAGCTTTGAATTCTACTGTGAGGTAATCCATGATACAGTCGCAAAATAACCGACAAAGTTACACTCAGCATCACTTGATTAATGAACATTCTATAAAAGCACAGTTTCCAAATTGTTGTTTTTTAAATCATAACATTAAAGCACAAGTAAAAATCCTGTATCCTGAATACATAGTCCACAAATTTAAACTACTTAATAAATAACTCATGGTGCTTTCACAAAAATCAACTATGAAAAGTTACACAGAACTTAATGAAAACCATGCCTGCACTGGAATTCTACACTCAGTCTACCCTCCAAGTAGGAGGAACACAAGCAGCCCTGCTTACGCTACTATCATTTAGCCTGTTTATAAATTGTGAAAGGCTCCGCTCTTCATCTCCCAACTCTGCTTTATTGTGCCTTCCTGTTCTCACACGTACTGGTATGGCAGTTGCATTCAGATATTCAGGGGAGATACTGCTCAGGAGCTCCTAGCCATGTGCAACACAGCCTCTCCCTCTATTCCAAATGGAGCCTCTGGTATAAGCCTGATTAGGTAGCACCATAGGAGACAATAAAAAGGAAGTATCAGAGTAAGAGTGAAGTAGCAACTCCACAGCAACACCATTATTCTTCACAGTGCTGTCTATGGTGGCAAATCTTTTCCAGTGATGCTGGAATCAAATAGTTCCCCTCACCTGCCTTTATTGTAGTGGGTAATGTTGGCTCACAGGTAAACCTTGCCAGAGCAGAATAGCAGTGTAGCTTTTTCCTACTTACAAATTGAGAGGCATAACATTAGAAGTGGGAAGAAAAGTAGAAATAGGAGTACTAGTTCCATCTACTGTCTTAAGCAACTGGAGAGCCCCTTAAAAACCTTATCAACCAGTGCCCATCAAACCTGCAACCTTTTGGGAGGCCAGCTGCAACAGTGATGAGAGCTAATGTGGTGGTGTGATGAGTTTGTAATTTGTGAGCTTTGCTCAGATCTCCAGAAAAGTCACCCTGACCCTGTTGTGTCACTCTGAACTTCCATGTGGCTTAATCGCAACCGTGAGCTGCCACAGCTAGAGCATTAATTGCTAGCATGGAATCTCTTCTACACCCCGGAGACAGGTAACACACACTGGCAAATGGGATAAAGTTATGCTCTCTAGCATATGTTATTTGCTAATCTAATTTGCATAATTCTTCCAATATCTGACTTGCTACAAGTTCTATACATCTGAAAACTATGAAACAGGACAGACTGTGTTCTATACAAAATGCTTCCATCTGCATCTCCACTGCAATACTTCTTTCTTGTATATCCAGTTGATTCTTCTGTTTCAGAAGTATAAAGCACAGTTTCTGTGAAGCAGTGTAATGCATTGTCTTTTTTGTTTTTCCTGGCTTTTATAATCAACAATACAGTGCGATTAGCCAAAGTTCTTGGGGGCAACTGAAACATGTGGATAATAAAAATCAGAAATGCAAACTCCGCTTAGGTTCTCCCAAACAGCCCCCAGAACCAGCACTTTTGTTTATGCAGTACTAAATGCCTTCTTAAAAGCCAAGCCCTGCGGTAAGACTAAGCGACTCAAACTCACAGCCTAACCGTTGCCTGTAAGATTTCTCCTCACACTATGCAGACTATGAAACTCCAAGGCTGGGCAGCCTTCAGATCTATTCTAGTTTCACTCTCCATATATCCTCAGGTAACACTTCAGTAATCCTAATATTGAATAGCCTTTTTTAATGGAAGTTCTAAAAAGAAATTAAAGTGCATATTTCCTAAAGTGTTAAAAACTGAAGGGAAAATGAAACTAGCTAGTATGTAATAGAAGTCTTTCTGCTTAGCTTGCATGACGCTTGGCTGAAGATGTTAGAGATTCAAAGAGGGATCTGGGACTTGTATAGAAAGTTTCACAACCTCAAAACCAGACAAGATCTGTCCCAAAAATCCATGTACAACTTCTAAGGCTAGGAATTTTTTTTTTAAACTATTGTTATCATCAAGGACGTGTGGCAGTCATGTTCCCTCATCTTTTCCTACTCTTATTCTGCAATAAGAAAAATGCCCTAGCACCTGGCAATTTATTCCTGCATTCTTTAGATTACTACATGGGACAGAGTGCAAGTTAAATCAACTTAGATCAATTTATCTTCTCTTAAGGCAATTATGAGCATAAGTTTTCTAGTTAGGCAAAAATCAAAACTAGTGCCATGCTTCTGTCAACTTTGAAGGAATATAAGTATTACTATGTTGTCACTAAGGTTAACAGTGCAGACTATGACCAAAGCTAAGGCTGTATTAGTTACTAATTTAGTACAATAAAAATCAGTAGACAGTGCTGAGAATACAACGTATGCAGTTCAAGAGTTTTAGCTAAGAGTCATTTTTCACCAGTCCCCCCGAACCAAATCACACATAGTTCAAAGCTGGCCCAAGGACCATCCATTGTTCTGGAACCTTTTAGAAAGCGATGAGTATTTGGTGATCAACTGTGACAAACCTTCTGGCAGACTAAGCCAAATCAACATGCAGTAACCAGGCAGCCTGGAGATTCACTTCAAGACTACAATAATGCTCCAAACCCAAATACTTACGCAGATTAGACTGTGTAAAAGACATCTTAATGTGCATCATACAAAAAACTGACAGATGTGAGAGTAAAACTACGAAGAAGTGTGTATTTTGCCTATCTGAGGAAAAAACAACATTTGCACCATCTAAAGAATTCTGGCATAGCCTGTCACTGAGCTTATAGCCTCTATTTACATACTCACTTCCTGCTCTAATCTACTTCTAGTTGCAGAGCAGCAATGAACAGCTCACTTCATGAAATACATGAATGATGGCTATTTTCAACACTCAGTAAAGCCTGAAAACCCTTGTACAGTATATTTAGCTTGTAAATGTAAAGCCATTCTGAATATTTCATAGGAATAATGCTGTGTTAGTGAGGTACCATATTTGTGAGAGGCTTTCATGATACCTATGGGCAAAGGTTGCAATAAGCTTGTTTAGATTTTTACTTTAGATGCATCTAAAATATAATAGCAGCAGAAGTGGGGCTACTCCAGAGAAGCCCAGAGCCAACAGCAATAATAACACAAGGAGGGACACAGACCTTACCAACTAGGGTACAGTCCTGCAGCAGCCAAGCAGGACAAAGTTGGTGATAGGAATAGGTGTTGTCACCCAAAAAAAAAAAAGCTTCAGACAAGGCAGGATAACAAGCAGAACCAGGAAGTCCAGAGAGCACCTCAGGAGCAGCAAGAGACTGGACTGAACGCAAACCTGCCTACAGCAGAACTCAAGCAACAGGGACCAGGACCTGAGCAAGCTCAAATGGGGCTCCAGGGCTAATGAGCTGGGGGAGTGGAGGGAGCGGAGTGGGTGGGGACTCAGGTGAGGCTGGAAAGCATGATTAAGGTGCACCCAGGGCCCTGGCAATAGGGACAATCAGCTGAAATAAATTTTATCTACTGTGAAAGATATTTAACTCTAGAAGTTGTTTGACAACTTCTAAATACAAAATTAGAATGTATGCCACATATTTCCATGATGCTGGGTAAATAAAAGATACTAACACATCCTGAGAGAGTAATATATCTAGGAACATCTTAGATTTTGTTATCATAATACTGCATTAGTCAAATGAAGAATTTGGTTTCTGACTTCAAACAAAAATTTCAGTCTGAAAAATAGGTTTTAATATGTTATCTTCAGACTACTTCAGTTAGGGTTATATATAAGTTTGCAATACTCTAAACTAGATAGTTCGCTAATGTCAAAATTAGTTAATCATCAGAATTTAACAAAGTAAATTGCTGAGTTATATTGAACCATCATACTGTGATATATCCAGGGAGACCTTTGATCTGTGTGCTGATCTTCAGATAAGATTTCCTCCCAAACCTGAGTCAAACAGTCAACTCTGGTGGAGAAATGATGCCATGAATAAATCTTATCAAGAAAATATACAGTTGCTACGTGAACTTAGGATTCTTATTTTAATTTTTGTTAAAACCAGCAAAATAGTTTGAATTCCCTGGGACAGCATCATCCTGCTTCCACTAGAGTCGGGATGGACCTGTGATTTTTCAGGGCCTGAATTCCCAGAGGCAGTAACTCTTACTGTCTCTTTCTCCTGGCACTCTCTGACAGCTTTTTCTTTGGTGGAGAAAAGCAGATTATCTCTCAGTCAAATTCTTGCTGAAAGAAACAGCACCTTGTAAGAAAAACAATCCTATTTTAAACTTAAAATGTTTTAAAAAAATCACAGATAGTGTGTGTGCTCAGGATTTATGTTTAAATTTAAAAGGAAAATGGCAAAACTCCAGTCAGAACTATCTTCAGAGCCCTTGACTGTAACCCATTACACAATAATCAATCCTAATCTAATTATACTGATTACATGAAAGTGCTGGTGAGACTGAAATACAGTATTATCTCATAGAGAAGTTCTACACTATTTACACTGCTATTTTACAGCTGCTGTAAGCATGGAGTGAAATACTACTAATAAAAGTCAGAAATTCCTTTAAGACCACTAGACACCTTGCTGCATGCTACAAACTTTTACCAACTATGGTAGTGTGGACCCAGAAGATGCTTCTTCTGCTTGTGTAATACCAATGCTTGGACCAGGCCATGAGGCTTTTTTATTGGCAACAACTACAACACTTTTTGGCATCAGCAACGATGTGCTGACAGCCTTCCTGGTTACGGCAGGACAGCGGCAGACACTTCTGAACTCCAGAATGACAGAGAAACTCTTCCACGTATAGTCTAATTAAGGGTCGTCTCTTAATTTGTAATTAGGAATGAAGAGTCATGAGGGAACATTTCCCAATCTTGCGAATGCCTGTGATCAGTTACTGGCTGAACAATGAGACAAGCGTAACCCTTGCAAGAGAGAGGTGCTGCTCATGAGAAGAAAACACTTCAAAACGCTTAGAACTATTACAACAGCAGTCAGCTTCAACTCGATATATTTCTGGAATTTAGATTTAGACTTGGCCATGATTACACACATTTTTAAACTTTTAGAATGGGATATGGCAATAGCATAAAGCAGTGAAAGCATTAACGTTGGAAATTTTGCCTGATTTATAGAACAGCAAAGTGCAACAACCACAGGGTGAACTACTCTTTTTTTCCATTCTTTGCCTCTGGCTGTAATTTCACGTGTGCCAGCTTCCACCCCTTTCTCCCTCCACTCTTGTGGCTGCCAGCATCAGTCAGAAGAACCCTTTGACAATTCAGAGAACCATTTCTTAATTTTCCATTGAAACAACTAGAAGATAGCAATTTGTTTAAAATGTGTATCTTCAATTTAGATTAAACTTGAGTTTTCTCTGCTTTAGGATGAAAGATTCTTCAGATTCTTCTGAAAGATTATCAGATTCTTCTCTTCTTATGGGAAATCCTATCTTAGTGGTAACAACCTATTCCAAAGCCATAGGAAAATGGTTTTCCTGATTTATTCCAGGGACTTTGCACAGCCACATGTATAGTATATATCTATCACACCTGTCTTACATTGTATAAACAAGTATCAGCTGAAAGCAAGGACTGGCCCCTGGTAACCTGTGGTCTAAAGATTGCTGCTTTAAAGGTCCTTCTGTTCTTCTGAGCACATAACGTAAATAGTTTTACAATGGCAGTCTAGAGCAATCTTTTTAACGGTTATAATTCTTCAATCTTCCAGCACTGGTGCATGTCAGAAATTTGTACATTTATGTGTATGTCAGCTTTTGTCACTTGCACAATTTCCCAAAACAGCAGTTGCCATTTTGCCTTCACAATATTGTCTATAGGGAGGAAGGGGGAATGGAGAGGGGAGAGGTAGCCAGAGAAATGGCTTATTTTGAGCTATCACTCTCTGACTTGCTTTTTATTTGTATAGTCTCCTATTAAATAATTTAATGTATTCCGATGGTAAAGACTGCAGTAACCATAACAGAATTCATTACTTATTTCAGAGGATTTTCATTTCTGTCACACACAGGGAACAACTGGGAGAATAAATAACATGCTTATGTTCTGCAGCAGCCAATGAATTTCAGCATTTTGCTCAGGGTTTCTAACCAGCTCATACTCTTATTGATGCCATTTCACACTCCACAGTTAGGGCTTCCCATGCTACCTTTCCTGGTTCAATGCAACTGTCTGCTTCAGGATGAAGGAGACAGGACTTTTGCTTTTGCCTTTCTTGGTTTTGTTTTAACTTGCTCATGGCTGCAGAACTCGGTGCCAGAAGAGGTTAGAATAACAAAGCTCACAAGCTTCAAATCAAACCATAGAATTCACCTTGCCCTAATTTGTCTTCCCTCAATAAAAATCAATTGAAATTGGACAGAAAAATCTAAAGCATTACAATGCTTTTTAGCATTCAAGATGTGCAGGCACCACAGAAAAATTAATGGTAAAACCACTAGAGCAATTACTAAAATACTACTAAAATACTTAGTCAATGTGTGGAGAAAATTCCTATGAAAAGTATACATGTATATATGTGAATAAATCCCTTTTTTGGTAAATGAAGAACAAAATTTGCTTTGGGAAAATATATGAAATCAAATGTATGGATAGACTTTTGGATGAATGTGTGGGTAAAATGTGCATGGTTTACAGTTTGTGGCATGTATATAAATGAAAAAAACTAAGAGAGGGAAGAAATAAGTAATCTTGTACTTTATAGTATCTCTTATTTCCCCAGATTTTAAGGTGAAAGCATTAGATGTTGGACACTTAAGATGCTTTTAAGATTAGATAATTTAGCTAAGAAGCATTATCATCATTATATGAAAAGCTTAAAATATGAATGATAACAGCTCTTTAAAATAGAGTTAGGGGAGCTGGAGTCAGCAGGGTCAGGTAGTTTCGTAGTAATAAATCAGTCTGCTAATTTTTAGTAAAAATATTCAGTTGTCATTTCTGACATTTTTATTGGAGAAGACAGTTGAAAAATATGACAGGATAAACGAGAACAGGGACTGTGTTAAGAATATTTTTCTGTCTCTATTAAATCCTTCTTTTGGACTTCTGCACACATTTAGTAGGGAGTAAGCAAGTGAGTAAGGAGCCAAGTTGCTACTCCAAACCCGATGCTAACAGTGGAAAAGTTTTGGTTCCCCCTTCAGCATCCCAACAAGGGGAAGGTGTGGATAAGTGAGCACCAAAGGAGAACTTGTACCTGTAACAGGGCTCTCCTGCTGGCTTGCTCTGCCCCGGGGCAAAAAGGAAACGTTTGCTGGACAGTGACATTCCTCAGTCTGTTTAGTACCTGTCCTGCTCTTGGAAGAGCAGAGCTAGGAATGGCATCTGATGCAGGATGAATTCTAGTGAAACAGCCTTACATTTGTATAAAACATGCAAGTCACAAGAGAAAAGACAAGCTTTATAAAATGAAAGAAAATGACCTAAATAGGAAGATCTTCAGAAGTTCCTGCAGGAGTTCAATATCCCGAAGGGGAAGAAAATTAAGATAACTCATGATTCCTTATTTGACTTTAAGCACTTCTTCAATGTGTTTGCATTCCTTAGAACCAATTTCACTTCTATTTTAGCTTTGGCTAAAGTACAATGAATTCACTGAAATATACCATATTTGACAAAAAAACTCATCAATAAGTAATCGCAAATAAAACCAGACTGATTAGTATTTTAACTTTTGACCTTTTATGCAAAAGTCACATTTAACTGCCTATTAGACTCAAGAATATTACTGGGGAAAAAATGAGAATGTTCATGTGTTAAATTAGGTGCCAGAGGCACACTGTGTTGTACAAACTTATTGATATTGGCAAACAGCTTAATTAAACATTTTACCTAAGGACTGCTGAGTACAAAGCACTTTCCTAAGTGCATGTTAATTTGTGCACATAAACTCCTCCCCCCCCCCGACTTGCTAGAACATACTCAATTTCTTCCTGGTGAAAAATAAAGAAGAATAAAAATATGAACTTACATTTTTAGTATATTTTTGCATGTGCTGTTGGGAAAAAAAAAAGAGAATGAAAAATATGTCCAAGGAATTGCCAGGTAATATGTATGTTGACATTCATGTGAGACCTATATATGATAAACAGAATACAGAGCTTTAGCTCTGACCATAAGGTTTGCCCTGTGAATCAAAATACGTGAGAAGATAGCATTTGCTAGATGTTTCTTCTGCTGTTTTATATAAATATAGATTCTTTTGGAAGAGCAGCCCTGCTGCCATAAAGCAGGCTCCCATGGTTTCTTTTTTCTCATAGTAAATATTTTGCAGCTGGGTAGTCAGGAAACAAATCTTGACTGAGTTCCCAGACAAAAGAAATGTGCTACTCTTTAATCGTCCAGCTACTGACTTCAGGCTGCTTTCTCTGGAGGGGTCAGACAGATGAAGAGAAAGTGCATGTACATAAGCACGTCAATCTGAGCAAGGAAGCTTGTAGTCATAAGGCTTAACCTTACAAACTAATGCTCAGGGGAGCTACCCCGCTGACGTGAGAAGCTCTGCCCATTTTCCCATGACATACTCATATGAATAAACCTTCTGGCCTGCAATTTGCAGAACTGTTCGTGTTTTGCTGGAGTAAAAACAACAGCTTAAAAATTTATGAAACGCACAAATTTAGAGGCCTTAACAAGTCATAATTTGAGCTTGAAACCTACTTAAAATTTTTTAAAAGTAACACATGAGAACATTACAATACTTTATACATTTTAAATACAGTGTATGATGTACCTTTTTTCCCCCGCATTGTTAAATATACAATTACACTGTGTTCCCATAGCCTTTCCATTAAATTGAATAGCCCTGTATTTGTGGGTCTAGTAGGAAAAACTGGATACAGGGAAGGTCACAGAATCTCTTTTATTAGACATTTTGAAGAACAAGTTAGATAAAAATGTCAAGGACAGTCTAAGTATACCTTTGCCACACAGAAAAAGTGGAGTACATTACAGCTGCTCAGGGTCCGCTCCCGCTCTGCAGGCCCATAGTCTCCATGAAGAAAAAGGCCTTTGCACCACAGCTTTCCAGAAGATAGCTTGAGATCAGGGTTCTCTCTAAGGTCAGGTTTCTAAAACAAGACTGGAATTTCCTTTCAGAGAGATAATTATTCCCTAAAAAAAAATCCCTCCAGAACTAAAATTTATAAAAACAAATTGGAAAAGTTGTATTAGGTTTACTAAGGTGAAAATATTTATAGTTGTTACAGTTGTAAGACTATTTATTAGGTATTACAAATTGGGTGGATGGAAGAATTAAAGCCTAAACAAAAGAGTAATAAGAAGACTGTTTACTATAACTGTAAGTCTAAGTATTGCACCCTTTCCAATATCCTCAAAATTGCTCAAACATCAACAAAATTATCCACATTGAATAGACTAAAAGGAAGAAATTAAAGGTGATGTAAAAACTAGTTTTGCTTTGCCAATAGGTAAAAGCTGATCTGCTTCACTTTTTGCCTCTCTTTAATTTTATTTTTCAAATTCATTAGTTTTGACCATGTGTAATAAACTAAAAATTAGGTGCATGGGTATACTTGTAACTTTTTCAAATACCAAAACTAGCACAGATAACACCCAGACTGCCTATCCTCTAAATATCCTTAGGGCCTGAATATGTTCAATAGTGAAAAAAATACTGTGAAACAGTGCCTAATAGAAGAGCGGAGATCGAATTATTTGGTTTTTTTAGCCAAAGATAAATAAATTAAAAAATGCAGTAACAGATCAATAATGGCATTCACTAATAAGAATTCTCAAGATTTTGGAATTTCAGACTTCATTATTGTGCTATAGGTCTAAGTGCGGACAGAAAGACAGACAGCATTAGACATGTGAAGATTCAATCACAACAGTTAACAGAACTGCTTTCCTCTTGATCTTATGTGCTTTTTTCAAGGCCATTTTCTCCACAGGAAAATATTTACAAGTTGGGCTGTTACTATAATTTTGTATTTTGATGACAGAGAGGAGTTAGGCTAGCCCCTTAATGTCGGCTTCAGTTATATTGATGAGAGGCAATCCAGTAAAATGTTCATGGATTGACAAACTATGTTCAGATATAGGGCTATACATGGACTGTAACTGTTCAGTATTTCTGTTCTAAAGACACACACACACAAAACGAATCGTTTATAAGCTTAATTTTATGTAATGTATTAGAATAAGAAATAACTTCTAAGAGGCATTAATAAAGTAATAGAAATGATATACTAGCATATCTAGCTACCAGTGAAGAATTATTTCATAAAAGAGAGACGTTGGGCTTTGTGATTTGCTGCATTATGCATATGACTGGAACCTATTGGAGGTGAAAAGAATTGGGTACTGACATAAAGAATTCAGCAGTATGCAGAGATGGGAAAGGCTTGACAAAATTTGCTTGTCAGTATATATATAAAGCAATGAACCAAGAGTATGTCAAAATGTCCAATACAGTAACTTGTACAGAGGAGACAGAAAATTAAGCAATAATAGCTCTTGTGTAAGTTAGACAGGAGAGTATTTCCTGCTCCATCTTTTGTGTTATTAACAGCAAAAACGCTAATTCAAGTGTCCCCCCTGACATCTAAGAACAGAACATAATAATATTGGGCAGTTTCATATGAGGTGACAAAAGGGTTTTGATTATAGTCGACAGAATTCCCTCATATTCATTACTGTCGCAATTTTTCTTGTAACGATGATGAAATGCTTTAGATTTTATGCAACAAATAAAAAGTGAAAAATAAGATTACCCATGCCGAAAGAATTAAGCGGATTTTTCTCAGTATCAGAGCTGTGTGTTAGACACATCTCAGCTGACCTCAGAGACAAGCATATTGCTAGCAGAACCAAGAAAAGTCAGATGTTTTTGGCATGTCCTATAATACCGCTATGTGCACTGATACATAAGTGTGTGATGCAAAGAACAAAACTGGTTTTGCATTATGACCTCTTTATCACAATCTCAGTATCAATAGCGATTAGAGAAATTATGAGACTCTTAAGATTTCAAATTAATTCTGAGGTACACATTGTGAGCTCTCTGATATGATGTCCAGAACACCCTGTGTTCTGTACATGCTACCCTTTTTGAAAAGTCACATCTGAATGTTAGATGCTCTTTAGTTTCCAAGCATATGTTTCTGTTATGAGTTTTTACCTACTTCATTCAAAGGAGGATAAACATATAAAACTCCAGGATTTTCTGGTCTGAGCCCTGCCCAGTTCCTGTCTCAGGTTTTCCAGTTTCATTTCACGTTGGGCGTTTATTGCCTCTCTCTTGCGAAGTTGTCATCAGTAGGGATTTGCCAGCACAGCGGTGGGTGGAAGGAACGGCTGATGAGGACTGCAAGGGTGCTGTGGCAGCGAGGGGATGTGGCCGCGCGTCCTCCCGCTTACCTGACACTGACATCCACGTGACCAGTGGAAAGGGATCCCTTACTCATGGGCCGCGCGCAATGGGCATGACGCTTGGTGGGGATGCTAAGGGAAGAAGAGATTACTGCGGTGCAGAGACTTAAGGTGCAAAGCACTACTCACAAAGCAACTTATTTTCTAAAGCCATCAATTGTGCAACATTACAAGAAGCAGGCTTTAGAGAAAGCAGAACAGGTTTTGGAAAAATAACCAAGATATAAACATTGTTTTTTGCCCGCACAAGCAGAGCTAGCATAACCTGACATAACACAGAGTGACTGCTAGCAGCTACTGAGCAAGCTTAAAATGATGCTACTCCTATATAACAATTTATAGCCGATTGTTTATGCAAGAGGTGACCACACTTTACAATCATGTAAGCCTGAATTAGTAATTAAATTATCTGAACAAGCAAATCTGAGGTAGCTGTTCTACAGTAAACAAGTAATACCTTCATACTACTAATAGTCTCAGACCACAAAACTAGCTGGAGAAATGGAAGCACTGATGGTGTAAAGGGACTTCAGGTGATCCCCAAAAGGAAAAATGGAAGGCAGTAACTTATTAAAATGATTAAATTAAGCACAGCTGATCAGGTATTTCTCTGCAGTGAAGAGAGCATAGATTAGTTACCTTTGAGATTAAAATAAATTAGTCTACACTCAACATTGAATCTTTATGCAGGTAAAATCTCATTAATGTCTACAAGTTTTTCTTAAGCAACAACAATAGAGCCTGATGTAACAAACTGGAATGACCACTGTACCACTTGTTCCTCGCTTGCATTAAAAATTAACAAGCATAGAGTTAAAAGAGGATAAATAGATTTAAGAGAGTTTTGGTTGGTTTTTTTTTTCCTTTAACTCACCAGTAACACACACAAGTAAAGCAAGCAGCCACCCAACATTAGGAGGGAAATAAATTTAAACACTAGGAAATACTTTTCAGTCTTTCAGCAGTGTAACAGGTGAGGACAATGACAGAAACGACATTAATTTTAGTGGAGAAAAGGAATGTGTCCACAAATACCAGCCCTAAGAAAGAATACCCAAGCAATTAAGTTTTAATGTAAATCTTCTTACATAGTGTCTTGTAAATTATTTCCCAATTCTTAAACCTTAGGGGGTTTACAAAATTACTAAGTTACAAATTATGCTGAGGTATCCATGTTCCCATGAAGGCCTGATGAGCGGTTTAACATTTTAAGTTCAGGTATCTGGAATTAGAGCACCAGTACGAGAGCTAATGAGGAACATAGGAGTTATTGTTTGCTACGCAATGCCACAGCACTCTGGGCATGCTAAAATATGGGTTAACAAGATTTTTCCACCATCCAGGATCATCCTCCACATCTCTGCTGTTATATAAACCAAACCCTTATTGTACTGTAAAATTGTGATTGACAGAAGGATTATTAAATAATTGGGGATCTCTGGAGGGCACAAGGCCATCTTAGGTGAGGTTTCTCAGGGCCTCGTCCCACCACATCCCCATTATCCCCAAAGTCAGGGAAGCCGCAGCCTGGCTGGGAACCTGTTCCTGTGCTTGATTACTCTCACCTTGAAATTGGTAAGTAAGAAGCACTGTAATTAGTTACTAGTTTCTTAGGTTTTCAGTACTGTTGAGCACACACGCATCAGGCCACGGGGGACGCTGGACAGCTGCGGACAGCCCGCTGACTTCACGTCTGATCCCCCAACAGCATCTTCTGGCGTATGGGGCCTACTCCCCCTTCTACTAATTAAATCAGCAGGGCTAAACGATCACCGCTCTCTTTCAAAGGCACTCACAAGCACCACCCTCGCATGCCCATCTTCCACCCCAGGGTGCCCTCGGTTTAACGAGGTTACCTTTACGGTTATTTCGCTGGGCAGCGCGAGGTGCCGCATTAAACGATTACCCCACCCCACGCCTCACGTCCACTGCCTCTTCTAATGCCTACCTCCTTCTGGGGGATAACCCGCGCCTCCCCTAAAGCCATGATCTGATTACACGGAATGCCATTAGGGCAGCCCTTGACCCCTCGCTCGCTGCCGCACCTCCTCACAGCCAGCCCGGCCTCCGCCGCAGCGCCCCTTAATCGCCGCGGGACGCTGCGCGCGTGGGCGGCGCCGGGCCTACGTGAGGCGCGCGCGCGCCCCCACCCCGTGACGCCGATTGCTATAGCGACGGACGGGCGGGCGGGTGGACGCGCCAACCTCCGCTGCCGCGCCGTTCACCGTCCCTCCCGCGGCGGCCCCGGCCTCAGCCCCGGCGATGGCGGCAGAGGAGGAGGATGACGTGGAGTGGGTGGTGGACACCATCGCCGGGTTCCTGCGGGGACCCGCCTGGTCCATCCCCATCCTGGAGTTCATGGAGCAGAAGTGCGACGGTGAGCGGCGGGGCTGGGCAGGGCCGGGGCGGCCGCCCCTCGGCCCCGCGGCGGGGGGGCCGCAGGTCCCCCAAACCCGCCACCGCTGGGAGTGCCGTTTCCCCTCCTGGGGCTGCTGCGCATGCGCGCCCGCCACCGCCCTCAGGGCTGGTTAGGGGCTGTCCCCCTCAGCCCACCGCCGCCCGGCCGGCGGGACGGGACGGGGCTGGCGGCCTCAGCACGGGCACACGCGGGGGCCCGAGAGGCTGCAGGGCTATGGGAGGCTCTTGGGGCGGGGAGACACGCCAGGCCCCGCCACGTCCATGGCCCTAGCCCCTCACCGCCGCTGCAGGCACCAGTCAGGGCTCTCCCTGCGCGGCGGCGGCACCGGCCCCCGTGGTTTTGCGGGGGCGGCGAGCGTGTGGCACATGAGGCCGGTGGGTGTTCGTGAGGGCCCCCGCAGGCGCCGTTCGAGAGCGATCCCCGCTGAAGGATCGTCGGGCTTTGCATAGTCATAGCGCACAGTCAGGGTTTGCGCTTTCCCGCCGTTTTTAGGTAGGGGGTGCCTCGCCCTCAGAAAGTTGGTCTCTCCCGAGCAAGCCATTTTCCAAGATGCGGCAATTGGCATTCATTAGCTCGTAGAGGGGATTATGGCATGAGCTTACAGGATGACACCCAAGCGAGTTCTTCGTTCTGCTGGGCATAATACCCTGATGTGGCTAGAAAGCAGTTGGAGGCCTTTAATACTTTTTCATAGCTAGGTGTTTTTCTTTAGGAAACTGGGCAGTACAATTAAAATAGCTCTCTGGCCAGTGGGACAGATGAGTAGAAGGCCCAAAGTTAAATTCCTGCAATTTTGTGAATGTTGGCAGTTAGGAGATGAGAAACCATAAATTTAGTACCTCTCAAAAAAGGGTAGTCAACACTAACAAGTCAACAGTTATCAGTTGTGTTTTGTAGGCGGTCCTGTGCATGAGTTTAGCTGGGAAGCAACTCTAGTTAAACTTCCTTTTCTTCCTCAAGAAAGAGCTGAGGGAATCGTGGAATAATTTGGGGGATGCCCTGGGTAAACTGGAAGTATAGGCAGTGAGAGGGGGGACTGGGATGGACCTGTAGTTCTATGTAAAGGTGCCTGAGGAGACCCATAGAGGTGTACGTATGTAGTGAGGAAAGGAAAAAGTAGACTCTCTACAGTAGAGATTTGGCTAAATTAGTTCCACTACTTACAGAACAAATTTTCTGCTGCCAAAGAACACCTGGATCCTTATGGTAGCAAAATAATTACTATTTGGGCAGGTCTGAAAACATTGCCTAAGTCCTTTAGAAAAAAGGAAGCTTTCTTTTCTGATTACTGAAAAAAAACCATGTTTGAGAACATGATGGCCTGTGATCCTACCTGGCCTACAGACATTCACACATGAGAAGTATTAAAGCATGTTGCCATAGACTAATTTAGGATGACTTTCCGTGGCTCCTATGAATAAAATCTGTTCCTTTAGTATCACCTGACAGAATGTAGGATTCATTTAAAATACTGAAGTCATGAAACTAAGGCTTCCAAATACATTTTATTTCTAGGGACTTACTAACATCAAACTCAAAGTAGAATGGTTGTTACTAGTAAAGTATTCTACTTGCTTGTGCTTATTACTCCTTCCTCCCCTCCAGAACAGCTCCAGAACAGCTTCTGTAATGGTTGGCCTCAGCAGGGCCGGCCATGTCTTTTGTTGCGCAGTCATTCTTGTTAGGGCCCATTAAGAATTTTTATTTCATTCATTGAGTGAAACAGACACACCTCTTATTCAGATCACAGCTTCCAAACAAGTTGCTTCTCAGTTATCCTGAATTGTTTCTACCCTTCCCAAGCTTTGCATGAGGCAGGATCATCGTGAACATGTACACCTTTCCCTAGTATACTGGGAAATGAGAAAGGTAAAGCTGCTAGACTCTTTACAGCTAGAAAGTGATAGAGAAATCAAGGCTAGAAGTTTTCTCTTGGAAAGTCTGCCTAAACTTGAGGTTGGTCAAGCATTTTGATTATCGTGCAAAAGGTCTAGGTTTAGGAATTGGGGGAATTGATTATCCCTCTCTGGAGCAACGATCCCTCTTTAGATGGTTGAGGGGAATTTACTGGCAGTAAGAAGATTTATGGAATCTCTGTAAATTTCCATGTAGTGTGAGGCAGGCTTATATAATGGTTGCTTCCTGCCAGTTTGTTTCTACATAAGAAATTGGAGGAACAAAGTAGAGAAATCACTTGCAGTAAGTGATCTTCCAAGGTATCATTTGTGCTACAGGGTGCTGTTGGACAACTCTCGGAAGCTATTGAAAACAAAGACAAGGCTAAAGAAGTGTTACTGCAATGCTAGGGTTGCCAAGAAGCACAGTTAAAGAAATTTGAAGTTTTAGTTGCAGATATCTGTGCTATTTGCTTTTCTTTTCTATAAATATACTGTGCTGACTCCATTGCTGTTTTTTTTTTTACTGAGATATTTTGTCAGGACAGCATTCTTTTTGTTCTCAAAAGATTTAGTCTTTGGGCTGAACAAGCAAATTAGCAACATTTTGATTAACTGACAATAATTTGTGATTCCTCAAAAATAGAATTTGAATTTTGGTAATTGGTATGTAAGGAATTTATTTTGGAACTGTAGTTACTTAGGCCAAGTCCTTGCACTTCAACTTATAAATGATCCTAATGGTTTTCTGTCTGTTGATAATTGTTTGCTTTCTCTCTCTCCCTCTTTCCGGGGACTTGATTAATTTCTCATGGCTTGATTTAATTTCCTTTTATGTGGCTGTGAAACTGAAGTTAAATCCGTGGGTATGTATTTAAAGTGAGAGGGCTTTTCAGTTTTATTCAGATATTTCAAGGTATTAATTGAGACATCATTTGGACATAGATAAGCTTGATAATAGTTCTGAGCACCAGAAGATAAAGACAAGGTACAAAAGGAACAAACAGATATTGTTGCCTGTGACTCCCTTCCCTCCCAGCACAGACCTGCCTCACCAGTCAGTGAGGACTGGGGCAGAAAGAGAAGAGTTCCCTCAGGTTTGCTTACCTGCTCTTGTCTGCGAGGTCAAATGAGTCAGTGGCTCAGTCTAGCAGGGAGAACTCAAACTTGACATAACTCTCATCCCGTCTGAGGGGTCCTAGCAAAGATTTTCAGTTTTAACAGGAAAATGATGAGTTTGTTTCCCAGGATATCTGGGTCTCCTGGCTTATCTCGATACGGGGGTTCTTCAGATCTTTGTTCCTGTCAGGCGACCAAACACTCTGTGCCAAAATATTAACCAAAATAATGACTACATGATTTAGGAGCCCTGACTCAAGAAAATCCAAGGTCTCCATTCAAAGTACTCCTTAATGCCACTTAACTCGGAGGAGATGCTGACTGCAGCTTGCTTTACTTGGCACTTAACTTCATCCTCTTTTTGTTCAGAGCCTGAAAACAGAGAGCAGTTTGTGCAGGCTTTCCACTCTGCTTCCCATGTTGTCTTACGGCTGTGGAAGGAGGAGGAGGACTTGGAAGCATTGCCTTGGCAGTGTGAGGCTAGCTGTTGGCACGGACGCTGACTGAGGAGTGGTATCTCCGTGTCACCCCTCCTTCGGGTGCCCAGGGTGGGAAGGGACAGTAGGAGGTAGAAGGGAACAGAGAAATGAAGACAAAGGTTGAGGTCTGCAAGAGCTGCGAGGGAGATCCCCCAGAGGGGGAGGAGATGCAGAAGACAATAGAGGCAGTTAAGTGTCTTCACCCTCTTGGGTTTGGTAATGTGGTGGTCGCCCTAGGAGCTGAATTTTTTTAGAGTAAGATTTATAGTACTTTTTCTATCATTTGAATTTATTGCTAGATATTTTTCAAGATTTTCTTTTCTTCTTTTTTTTTAAATCCCTTCATTAAAGAAATTTCCCATGTGCAAAAATGAAACAAAAGCAAATGTTGTTTTTCCAGATTATGTAATTTAAAAAGCGATATCCCTTGCTTAATTTAGAGGGCTTGAACTGTTTGATTAGATTTCTATCATTGTTAGAAGGTGATGCAAGTACTTTCTGTTTTAGGGACAGCCATCTTGCATCACACCTTATCAAGGTTCACAGCGACATTGTCTCAGGGCTGTCACAGCTGGGAAACGATGCTTTCTACAAGTCACTCTAAATTTGTGTGAAAGTTATACTAATTCTATGCGCATCAGTACCATCTTCCATCAGAGATGTCGTATATATATATATGAAGACTAAATCACACTCATTCACCAATTCAAGCAGAATTCCCATTCTCCAAATGACTTCAAAGCACGCATATGGCAAGTGACTTGTCCAACATATAGTGGCTAATCTTGAAGGGGATTGAGGAAGTCTTATTTCTAAGCCTCTGCTTTAATTGCTAGGTTTTACATTACCTCTGTTCATTGTTGACATGATAGAAATGTAAATTAAAAAACCCCAAACCCTAGTTTTCAGTTTCTCTTATTTTCTGCTTCTTCCATCTATTCTGCAGTGTAGAGATAATTAGCTTGATATTTCCAGTCAAAAGTTATTAATACAAACTTATATGAATATGATTAATATGGCCTATACCATGCAGATGCCCATTTTGTCTAAATCAGGATAGATATAATTAAAAAATAACTTACCTGCAGCAGAATTCCTCTTTGGGGTTATCTGTTTTTATGCAGGCAGGGTCTCATTTTCCTGTGTCCCCTTGGCTTCTCGCTAAATGAATGGCATTTTAAAAAATTTGGTTTAAGTCATTAATACATCCGCCATGTAAATACATGGAGAGAGAGAAATTTCCTGCTTTATCTACGTCATCTGCCATCTTAGAACAACCTTACACAAGTTCATATGGTGGTACTCATATTAAATCTTACTTTTTACTCTACGTATCTGCTGAATCCTCAACTTGCTTAGAAATCTGCTTCTATTATGAAAATACATTTTCCCAGTATGAAATTATGAAATTTAATTACATTAAATTACCAAAAGTACATGCTTAGCCTGAATGTGTGGAAAAATACATTATTATTGTCAATCATGGCCTATATTTTCATATGAATAAATATATTACCTTGTAAAGGTTAATCTTTCTCTTTAAGGCATAACTTAATTTGTGGTATATAAGCTAACTCCAAAATGTGTGTGTGTTTTGGGTTTTGTGTGGTTTTTTTTTCCCCCCACAGTTTTCGATGACGAAGAAGAAAGCAAGTTGTCTTACACAGAAATTTATCAGGAGTACCAAGCTCTGGTGAGCATTATTCACTATTTGTGGTAGATTTCTAAGAAATATAATTTAAAATGTTAAAGTAGTATTTAGATGAACTTCTAATTGTGTTATCTTTGTTATTTAGAATTTTCTAATATTGTCTGTTATAAGTGTTATTTAGGAATCCTTTGAGTCATAGTTGTCATACGCGCTTTTATGCTTAAACACCAGATACATAGAAAAGAAACTTTAACACACAGTCACAGTCACATCTCTTATGCTGCGTTACATATTTTTCATTAAAATTCATATATCTGCTAGCTAAAATACTGTACTTATAAGCTTGATAATGTTCATATTTCCTGTCAAGTTAAAATGACAAACAGCACGATGTCTGAGAATATGTATAACTGGTATTTTGTTCACTAATGAGTCTGGTAAATCTTTTGAATTAACTTTCAATTATCAGAAAAAACTACAGGAGACTTTTGGAGTCTGCTTAAAATACCTATAAACCAATGCATGCAGATTTCCAAAATATTTTTTTTGTAACAAGGCTTGGTAATACTTGATGTTAAAAAGCATCAGTTGAATAAATCTAGACCAACATCCATTTTTGCTCTGACCCTGAAGGGTTTCAGGCACACAGACTGGCAAAAAGCCTTTTACCTACAGGGCAAAAAATGATGAGGAATACTAGCCAGGAGTCTGGGGAAAAGGTAGAGAAGTGAGATTCTTGGAAATTGGAGAAGCTAAATTAAGTAGTAATTGAATTTAGCAATAAAAATGCTTATTTTGAACAGTTCATGAAAGTAAATAAAGCCTGACATATCAGAAAAATCAGTTATACTACTGCAATGATTTTCCTTTGAGTTTAAAAAATACAATGTCAGCAGAAAAGAACATACAATTATGAAAAAAAATCATACAATTCTTAGGGAAAAAACTCTTAGAAAGTAAGGCTTATACTTCCTTACAGGTTGAAAAATTATTAGAAGACTATCTTAAAGAAGTTGGAATTAATGAAGAGAAATTTCAAGAAGCTTTTTCATCTCCTCTTGCAAAGACACACACTTCACAGGTAAATTTTCCTTTGTTTAGGGATATATAGATTTAATTTTTAGCTTTATATTTTCACTAATATAGCAGGGTGGAGATGAAACTTTGAAAAGCTTTCTTGTTAAAACTGTAATTTTCTAAAACATAATGTTTGTTTATATTATGAACTTTGACCAGAAAAATGTGCGTCTTGAAAATAATGACAGATATTTGTGTGGTGGCAGGCACCTTTTGAGATTTATCTTCTATGCTTGTATTTTCTAAAACAAACCTCTAAGCTTAGGGTGTTTCTGCCACCTTTATTTGCATGTTTGTCAGCTTTGTGGTAGTCTTTAGTCCTTTTACAGTAGCAGACAAACTTAAAGATTAAAACAATAGACATATTCCATAAAATAAAAGATGTTTTCCTCTGATTTTATAATAAACCAGTAAAATCTGTAAG
Source organism: Mycteria americana (assembly GCF_035582795.1). Classification (NCBI taxonomy): domain Eukaryota; kingdom Metazoa; phylum Chordata; class Aves; order Ciconiiformes; family Ciconiidae; genus Mycteria; species Mycteria americana. The sequence goes on along the minus strand of NC_134367.1, from coordinate 130,674,623 downwards.
ACAAACATGAGAAGGCATGGTTAGGCAGCCCTTCACCTGCTCAAAAATATCTTTCAGAATTGTCTTGGGTATATTGGGCAGAGGAGTGGGAGCTTCTGCTGCCAGTTTAAATTGGGCTTTGTTGACATATCTCCTCCTAGATGTGTAACAAGCTGCTTCAGAGCACACATTCCTCACTCAAGCTTACGCATTTGTTCAGGAAGTCAAATAAATTGCAGTTGTAAACTTACACTGGGAAACCCTCCAGGTTTTGTGATAATATTATTGTAGACATGTTGATCTAAAGACATAAACCATCAAATTATTTCCTGGACTACTAGCTCAACTTGTATGACTGGAAAAATAGACAGATAGGAGAATTAAATATAATTAAAAACTTGCTCCACAGCATTTAAATCTTAATATTATTTCAAGCAGACTGAGATGGTTATGATTTCTCCAGGGTTTTCAATTTTGTGCATATCTTCCCTCCCACAGGCCATTTTGCAAACAGTGTTGGCAGCAGAAGATTTTAGACTATTTAAAAAAATGATGGTACAGAAAAATATTGAAATGCAATTGCAAGCTATTAGAATCATTAAAGAAAGAAATGGTAAGAAGTGGTAAATGTGGGGTTTCACTTCTTTTCATCTTTTTAGTGTTCTTTTGATCACTATGTAATCCGTTCATAAATGAGTATAGAATACTGGTTCAGTTCCAGTTCAAGTTAATGGAAAACATTCAGTTGATTTTCCTGGGAGTAGGATTTCAATGCTTAGTCCTTGACTTGTATTCTCAGTAACAGCTGTCTATATTCCTTTTTAAATTAACAGATTTTTTCAGTTCTGTTTGTCTAAATTTTTCTGTGAAACTTGACTTAGTTTTTTGTTAAAGAATTTTGGTGATAATTTTGAGTGTTAAAGCAATTATATCAGTTTCTTAACCGTGACAATATTGATAGTTTGAATTACGCTACTTGCATAGCAATGATGCCGTACTATCTGCTGTGCTTACTTTGCAATTCACACTGTACAGTTCTGTATGAAAAATCCATATAGAGAGCAGAAGTTACGGCCTTCATCATGCTAATACATGCATGCTTTTAAAGAGAAAATAATTTACACCCAACTTTGCTGCTCTGTTGATATTTCTAAAAGGATTTTCATCTACCCACTCCTTTATTCTATGTCTTCAGTTTTACCATTTTGTTTTGTCTTCTTACTGCATGCATGTTTTTTCAGAGAATAATTTTTAAATTTCAACTTTCATATAACAGCTACATTTGAAAATGGTTCAGTTAGCCATGGCTGAATTGCCATCTAAAAAAATGCCATATAATGGTCAATGCACAGTATGGCTTATGCTTTACCCTTAGATGTCAAAACTTTCATAGTTCAGAAATCTTTGCCTTTGCTACTAGCAACTTGATGCCCAGGATCTAGACTCTTTTTGGAAACAGTTACAGAGAGGAAGAATTAGATGGGTTGGGTTGGTTTTCTTTTTATTTTCTTTCTCCTCTCTGCTTGAAGAATGATGCCAAATGGAGTACAAAAGAATTTTCTTTAGAGTAATGCATAAATTTTGCCATGTTTTTTTATAGGTGTGTTGCCTGACTGTTTGACAGAGGGTTCTGATGTGTTCAGTGAAATTGAACAAGAAGAAATGAAAATACTGAGGGAGGTTCTAAGGTAAAAAAATGAATAAGTCCTACTTCGTACATTATTTTAAAATAAAAAATAAAGGTATGTAGGACCTAACTCTTCCAGCTTTTTTCAGGAAACTGCCTTCATCTTACAGATGACATGAATGTTCTTGTCAAAATCCTACCTAAGCGAAAATGAATGGTGCTAGACAGTGGGTGTGATCAGGAATATTTAAACACTGAGAGATAACTGCCCTGCCATGGGGAACTGTCTTGGTGAGGCATGGAATGATGTGCAACTTTAAGAGCCCCATCATTTCCATTCTCCCCTGAATCTCCAGGTAGACCTAAAGTTAGACCTGGGTTAGATGTCTCTGGACAATAGGAGGACACTAGCTGTAATCCATTCAGGGAACACCCTACACATTAAAGCCTTGGAAAGGCAAATTCTGCTTCTGTAGTAGTCTTTATTCCTTTCTACAGCCTCCTTCTTAGTTGTGTTCAGGGACTGTTGCTATAATCTAAGAAGATGTGTGAGGACTGATACAACTTCTATAGATTCTCCTTCACTCCCAGTTCACATATATATAAACGTAATCTTAAACACATAATAGATTAATCCATTCACGTTATGTTAAATTATGCTATTTTCCCTCTGTACTCTGGAAATACTTCCCTTCCTGTCTTTAAATGAGCAAATGAAACAAGGGATAGATAAGCCCTGGAAACTCTTACACAATTATTTTTGCACAGGGAAAGGTGGACTGAGGATGGTGGGTTCTGTGTGTTTATCATAATTATTTCTATTAAGAGTGCATTTTCATTTAAGTCATGGAAGTATTTTGGATACTAGCAAATTCATATTATCTTGTAATTGTTTTGATAGTCCTCAAATATTTAAGCAGTGCTAAATTTACCTAAAAGTCACTAACACTAAAGAAGTTTTGAGTATTTACTTGTATTTTGTGTTACAGAAAATCTAAGGAAGAATATGAAACAGAGCAAGAAAGAAAGAGGACTGAAGAAGTGAGTATCTTACCTTTTCAGATGAGTTACGTTGATGATTAAGAAATACTCTGATATTCCTGTCCTGGGTGTCGACTGTATCACTTTACAGCAACGTGTACCATCCTAAGCAAACAAAAGGTCTGTCAGGAAGGTATTACTGACACTTCTTTTTGAAAGGTCTGTTCTGTTGTTTACATTTTTCTTGATGGTATCATTGACACTAGTGCTATACGTGATACCGTTAACCATCAGCCATTTGGTGGAGCTCATACGATAAGCATATTCCCTCTTCAGTATCTGAATTCTAAAATCCTGGTAACGGATGTCAACCTTTCAGATCCAGAGAACATCTGAATTACTAATATTGTCAAGATCAAAGAGACTTCAAAGTATAAGCTTCTTAGAGATTACGGTATTCATAATCCTTCAGGAATTTTAAGGATCACATCATAGACAGTGTAGTTATTCATTAAGTCTGCACAATACTGCCAGAACCTAATCACCAGGAACCAGAAATCCTCTCCAAGTTAGACCATCACTTGTCTCCATCAGAGTAAACCATGTGGAAAGGTAACTGAATGTAAATGGGGACTGGCTAAATTGTCAATCGTTCAGCAACTGAGCAACAAATTGAAATTGAAATCAGCTACAGTGGAATTGTGGCAATAAACCTTCCCTTCACTGGGAAAACATATAAAAATAGCTGGAATTGTAGGCTGTTTCAAAAGGGAGCAGAATCACTCTTCTATTCCTTTCTGTCATTAGGAAATTGAGCATACTAAATTTGAAAAGAGAAAGCACTGTTTCTTCAGCCTGAACTGACAAAGGAAACCGCCTGGAGACCAAATGTAGCTACTACAGAGGCTGACACTTTATTTCCAATCCTACTGCCCAGTTCAAACCCATGATAGGTGCACATGATACCTATGCTATTGAATGCAAGTCCTAAACAGTTGGGATATTCTACCAAATTAAACCTCTCTCCCAGTGTCTGACCGTATAGACAAGTGGTGACAAAGCTCTTCTTTCCCATATTACAATGATAGATTCCAGGAAATGAGTCACCTGTTCTGCTGGATTTCTTACAAAACAACCTGCAAACTCAAGCTTTGGCTCGTTTTAAGAATTCAAGTTGTATTAAGATGCAGGCTTATCCAAATCTTTATAGACCAGCCAAGAATATTAATATTCTTGATAAACAAGCCAGATTACAGAGGCCGCAGTCTAGTTTACCTGAACAGAGAAGGTGATAGTTATTGTTCAATAATATGATGAGGAAGGGAGTGATGAGGGAAGAAACAGGAAGAGCCAGTAGATCAATACTTGGCTCCAGCCTGCTGTCACTGGCAGAATTTTTTGATCATGGGTCAGTCTACACGACACCAGGCCTGCTGGTGACAGATGGGGTACGCCTGTCTCAAAGGAGGAAAGGGATCTTTGCACAGGAGTTAGCAGGGCTCACTGAAAGAGCTTCAAACTAGATTTGAAGGGGGAAAGGGATAAAACCAGGCTTGCTAGAGATAAGCCTGAGGGCAGCACGCCAGTGTTTGAGGGACAGTGTGCTAGCGAGGTCCTTCAGTCTGCTGTCTCAGTGGAGGTAGGGGATGGAGATGCATGCAGCAGCAAAGACAAAAGAGTTATGGATGTGTTAGAAACCACGGGAAGCGCCTGAGAATGGTCACGTAGGAATTGGGTCTTCTCCCCCCAGAAAGGTGACAGGATCAATAGCCCAACTGAAGTGCATCTACACCAGTGCATGCAGCATGGGCAACAAACAGGAGGAGCTGCAAGCCATTGTGCAGCAGGAAAACTATGATATAGTTGCCATCACGGAAACATGGTGGGATGACATGCATAACTGGAGTGCTGCAATGGATGGCTATAAACTCTTCAGAAGGGGTAAGCAAGGAAGGAGAGGCGGTGGGGTAGCCCTGTATGTTAGGGAGTGTTTTGGTTGTCTAGAGCTTAATGACGGTGATGATAGGGTTGAGTGTTTATGGTAAGAATCAGGGGAAGGCCAACAAGGCAGATATCCTGGTGGGAGTCTGTTATAGACCACCCAATTAGGATGAAGAGGCAGACAAAATATTCTATAAGCAGCTGGGAGAAGTCTCACAATCGCTAGCCCTTGTTCTCGTGGGGGACTTTGACTTACTAGATGTGTGCTGGAAATACAATACAGCAGAGAGGAAACAGTCTCAGAGGTTCCTGGAGTGTGTGGCAGATAACTTCCTGACACAGCTGGTGAGGGAGCCAACTAGGGAAGGCGCCTGCTGGACCCATTGTTTGTGAACAGAGAAGGACTTGTGGGCAATGTGACGGTTGGAGGCTGTCTTGGGCAAAGCGATCACAAAATGATAGAGTTTTTGATTCCTGGAGAAGTAAGGAGGAGGGTCAGCAGAAGTGCTGCCTTGGACTTCCGGAGGGCAGACTTTGACCTGTTTAGGAGCCTGGTTGACAGAATCCCTTGGGAAGCAGTCCTGAGGGGCAAAGGAGTCCAGGAAGGTTGGACATTCTTCAAGAAGGAAATCTTAAAGGTGCAGTAGCAGGCCGTCCCCATGTGCTGAAAGAGGAGCTGGTGGGGAAGACCACTGGCCTGGCTCAACAGAGACCTTGGAACAGTTTCGCTAGAACTCAGGAAAAAAAGGAGAGTTTATGACCTTTGGAAGAAGGGGCAGGCAACTCGGAAGGACTACAAGGCTGTCGTGAGGTTATGCAGGGAGAAAATTAGAAGGGCCAAAGCCCAACTAGAAATTCATCTGGCTACTGCTGTAAAAAGACCATTAAAAATGTTTCTATAAACACATTAGCAACAAAAAGAGGGCTAAGGAGAATCTCCATCCTTTATTGGACGCGGGAGGAAACATAGGGACAAAGGATCAGGAAAAGGCTGAGGTACTTAATGCCTTCTTTGCCTCAGTCTTTAATAGTAAGACCAGTTGTTCTCTGGGTAACCAGCCCCCTGAGCTGGAAGACAGGTACAGGGAGCAGAACGAAGCCCCCATAATCCAAGGGGAAGTGGTTAGTGACCTGCTACACCCCTTAGACACACACAACCCTATGGGGCCCGATGGGATCCACCCAAGAGTATGGAGGGAGCTGGCGAAAGTGCTCACCAAGCCGCATTCAATCCTTTATCATCAGTCCTGGCTGACCAGGGAAGTCCCAGTTGACTGGAGGTTAGCAGATGTGACGCCCATCTACAAGAAGGACCGGAAGGAGGATCTGGGGAACTACAGGCCTGTCAGTCTGACGTCGGTGCCGGATAAGGTTATGGAGCAAATCATCTTGAGTGCCATCACGTGCAGGACAACCAAGTGATCAGGCCCAGTCAGCATGGGTTTATGAAAGGCAGGTCCTGCCTGACTAACCTGATCTCCTTCTATGACAAGGTGACCCACTTAGTGGATGAGGGAAGGGCTGTGGATATTGTCTGCCTAGACTTTAGTAAAGCCTTTGACACCATTTCTCACAGCATTCTCCTGGAGAAACTGGCTTGGATGGGCGTATGCTTCGCTGGGTAAAAAACTGGCTGGATGGCCAGGCCCAAAGAGTTGTAGTGAACGGAGTTAAATCCAGTTGGTGGCCGGTCACCAGTGGTGTTCCCCAGGGCTCAGCATTGGGGCCAGTCCTGTTTAATATCTGTATCAATGATCTGGATGAGGGGATCGAGTGCACCCTCAGTAAGTTTGCAGACAACACCAAGTTGGGCGGGAGGGTTGATCTGCTGGAGGGTAGGAAGGCTCTGCAGAGGGATCTGGACAGGCTGGATTGATGGGCCGAGGCTCAGCAGGTTCAGTGAGGTTCAACATGGGGTTCAACAGGGCTCAGTGCTGGGTCCTGCACTTGGGTCACAACAACCCCATGCAATGCTACAGGCTTGGGGAAGAGTGGCTGGAAAGCTGCCTGGCAGAAAAGGACCTGGGGGTGCTGGTCGACAGCTGGCTGAATGTGAGCCAGCAGTGTGCCCAGGTGGCCAAGAAGGCCAATAGCATACTGGCTTGTATCAGAAATAGTGTGGCCAGCAGGACTAGGGCAGTGATTGTCCCCCTGTGCTTGGCACTGGTGAGGCCGCACCTTGAATGCTATGTTTAGTTTTGGGCCCCTCCCTACAAGAAAGACATTGAGGTGCTGGAGTGTGTCCAGAGAAGGGCAACAAAGCTGGTGAAGGGTCTGGAGCACAAGTCTGATGAGGAGCAGCTGAGGGAGCTGGGGTTGTTAGCCTGGAGAAAAGGAGGCTGAGGGGAGACCTTATTGCTCTCTACAGCTGCCTGAAAGGAGGTTGTAGTGAGGTGGGTGTTGGTCTCTTCTCCCAAGTAACAAGCCATAGGACAAGAGGAAATGGCCTCAAGTTGCGCCAGGGAAGGTTTAGACTGGATATTAGGAAGAATGTCTTCACCAAAAGGGTTGTCAAGCATTGTAAGAGGCTTCCCAGGGAAGGGGTTGAGTCACCATCCCTGGAGGTATTTAAAGGATGAGTAGATGTGGTGCTTAGGGACATGGTTTAGTGGTGGACTTGGCAGTGCTAGGTTAACGGCTGGACTTGATGATCTTAAAGGTCTTTTCCAACCTAAATGATTCTATGGTTCTATGATAATACGTTTTTGTTAGAGAATGTTTTAATACAAAATAATATTATAACGAATGCTGAGGGGTTCTGACATGAATTATATGGTTGATGAACAGCATAGATACTTTCTGGGCAAATCCCAGCTGACTTTACTATTTTGAGAGGTGGGTTGCATTGTCAAGATTTCCCAGACAAGTGTAGAAGTGAAACAATAGTGTCAGAGATTATCCAGACCTGTTGTTTCCATTCAGCTGATTATTTCTCCGTTTCTGTGGTAACCTTGATATATGTTCTTGGTTCTCTTACTGTATTGTATTTTTCTGGTGGACAGAGGTTTGCTTGAAAGTCACAGGCAAAGCGTAGCAAAAAAACCTCTACATTATCTATTTGTAGCTGGGAAACAAAATACCAATTTACCTAATATTCTAAATTCTGATTGTTGATTAGGGAACAGGTTTTGAACTAAAATAAAAAGTGCTGACCTATGACTATAAGCCAGTAAGAACCTTCCTATTAGCAGAACAAAATAAGTAGTTTGCTTTTGTTCACTTTGGCAATACAGTATGTAGTATAAACAACACAATTTTAAGTGGAAGTTCTTTTGGGAGCTTTCTTTGTGTTGACAGTTTACTGCCTGAAGTACAGTGCCAGGAAATGTAATGCTTGGTTTTGTTTGTTTGTTTTTTAATTTAAGGCATGTGATAAACCTAAATCACCAGATGTTACCTACAGTTTTCCAGGAAATTCGAGAGAAGCTGTAAAAGTTAAGGAATCCACTGAGGGAGCTGATGATTCTGAAGAAACTCCAAAATTTCCATTAGGTAATTTTATGGGAAAGTGCAATGCTGAGTGTGCAATATGATACTGTTTTCAAATTATTGAAGAGTCCACTCATATCAAGATTTTAAGAACTTGGCTGGATAAGGCTGTGAGTAAACCATCCTAGCTTTGAAGTTAGCCCTGCCTTGAGCAGGGTATTTGCACTAGGTGGCCTGCAGAAATGCCTTCCAACCTGAGTTGTTTTATTCTTCAGTGATGTTGTAAGTCATCTCCAATTGGAGGAGAAATAGAGGAATCTAACAGCAGTTTTCATCTTTCAATTTACTGTGCTTCTGCCGCCATTACTGTTAAGAACAGTATGTTCCCTGTAAGCAACTGAGAATCATTTACTTTAAAAGATATGCTTTCTCTCCCTGTGTGTGGCCATTATAGATTTAATTTATAATTGTACAATGCTTCTTGATAGCAATCAAATATTTGTGAAGGAACCAACCATAACCTGTTAAGATTAATTCAAGCCAAATTGTCAGACCATCAAACTGAATCTTTCTGCCTTTGGTTCAGACTTTTGTCACTCATTTTAATCTTTTCAATTTTACATTTTTGTTTTTGAGTGGGATTGTGACACTTACCAACTTTCAATACCAAGGAGAGATCTTTTAAGTAGTCTTGAACTTTACCCAAGTTATGTAGTAAAAATTGTCTGAATTGTTTTGTGGACGATTATTTACTGGAGAGCATGACCAAGCTAGTGTTTTTACAGGGAGGAGAAAAAAAGGAATCACTGGTGGTGATGGAGGTGCTCTTGGTATGTTTGTGTTGCAGCTAAAGCACAAGGGTGCTGACCTGTTCAGGAAAGCAGGAAAATTCTTGGGTGATAAGAAGCATATAGATACATATATGTGTATGTGTGTATACATGCACACACATACAGGTATGTATGTATATACACACATGTAGCTATGCATATAGGTATGTGTAGGTGATCTTCAAAAACAGGTTGCATCTCAGTGGGATTTGCTCTCTTATGAGTTTGTGAAAAATTTGTAACTTAATATTCTAAGGTCACTTCCATGAATATAATTCCAACTTTGGGAAATAATAGTCTGCGCTGTCTTCAGTTACATTTTTCCTGTGTCTCGTCTTGTCTTTGTATGCATTCACACTGGAAGTTTTCATATCACAGACACTTGAGCTGGATACTTTTAGCCTTGGTAGTACCTTTGGGGCACACTTGCTCCTTGCTTTTCATTTGATGGCCATTAACAGATGAATTGGTTGTAGGACCCTCTGTTCTTTTAAACTGAGTTAGTGTCTTTCACATTAGGAAACTTAAAGAGTACGTTTTGTCACTGATCTTTTAAATATCTTTTTTTTCCTCCCTTTTTATCCCTTCTGTCCTTCTGCTGAGGTTTTGTTACATTTATTTGAACTCTTCTTCTCTCCCTTCCACCCTTGGAAGTATGCAGAAGGCCTGCAGGTATGCTCGCATTCTTCTCTTCTCCCAGCTTGGTTTTACTCCTCTTATTTTTGCATAGTTGTGCGACCTTGCAATGGCACCACTAAACTGTGTCTATCCTGCAGTGGCTGTTGTCCTGTCTCAGGAGGAAGGCACGTTCCTAGCAACTATTCTGTCTGCAGGACTGAATCCTGTGCTTGAGAGCCAGGAGATCTTGGAGCTCAGGAGTCAAGACTTCTCGGCACTGCGTGCAGCCCTTCTTCTGTGCTGGCCAAGTGCCTGCTCAGCTGGTGCTGAGCATTCCCATGCTCTTTAAATGCCAAAGAGGAGACAGGTCTACAAAAAGTTTAGCTCCATGGAAATCTTCTTCGTCCTTGTAGAACTGGCATCTTGTGGCAACATAGCTGTCCAAAGAGGCTACTGAGAAAGTTTGTCACAGTTTATCCTCTGGTATCCCCTTTTAGAAAAGTGGTTTTGGGTAGTGGCAGCAGAATTCAAGAAGAATCTATACTGGGAATCGTCTTCTTCCAGACCCCCTTCTCACACAGAACCGAGGGCTGGCCTCCAGACCAGTCTGTTACTGCCTGCTTCCAAACATAGGCTCCCAACTGAAGGTTCGTCTCAGATAATGGGATCATATCCTCCGCTTGACTTGCTTCTTCTTGGTGCCAGATACAACTCTGGGAATGGAAACAGCAAGAACTTTTCACTAACAGTTTGTGCCCCTCTAGGGTGGCAGAAGAGCTGCTCTTCTCTCACCTCAGTCAGTCTCTGAGCCTCACAGCCCACCAGAGCTGTGCTCAGATCTTGGTTCCACGTTCTCACTCATAGGGTCGCATTACCAGGGAACAGGACCGCTCGCCTTTCTCAACCCGAGCATGGGGAGGAATCCCGTACCTAGGGAGTATCAGCTACCTCGGCAACATGGCCCTTGCGTGAACCAGTTCTTGGAGTCAGGAAAAGGAAGGACTTTTCTTTTGTTTTTCATTCCCTCCAGTCTGGCACACATTTCTCTTCCTTCAGATACACAGCGGTTTCATTATCTTTTGCTATTTCCCCTTCACCTTGACACCCAAGATTTCAGTTTGTGGATCCCTTAAAGTTTTCCATTATATAATGAATTCAAATTTAATGGTAGTTGCCTTAAGTTTCTTAATTTCACTTTGGTGAGCCCCTTACAAATAGTTTACAGAATAGAGCTTGCAAAATCATTCCTCCTGCACTTTGACCACCCAACTTGTTGCAGTACAGAGAGATCAGAAGGGTGAATTTCATAGTAAAGGTCATGCTGAACACCTCGGAGTGCCAGTGACTTTTCCAGCATTCTTAGAGAACGGTTCCCTTTCCGGATACCTGCAGGGCAGCTACTTCAAAAGTTGCACTTGTGTTTGCACCGAGTTGCATGGATCACGTCGATAAGAAGGACGCAGCATCTGCTGGAGCAGTCCTGGGTGCTTGTATTTTGAGAAGATTCTGAAGTAAATTGTCCACATGGAAAAGAATGTTGCTAGTCACCCACAGTGTGAATGTACATATAGACAAGTTCTCAAAGGAGAAAAAACGTTACGTACCAGTAACCGTAATTCTTTGAGCTGCGTTGTCTATTTGTACGTTCACTATCCACCCTCCTTCCCTTCTCTTCTCAGTGTCTTTTCAGGTTCGTGGGTTAAGTGACACTGAGGGTCCTATGATCACATCTGCAGGTACTGCTAAGACACAAACATCTCCAGCTTGAGTGTTTGCGATATGGACAGCAACAGTGTAAATTTACATACACACAACACATTTCAAAGAACTGCTTTCTGGTAAGTAGCTTTCCGTAATCACCATGTTGGTGATGGGGTAGGCATTTGGCATGCAGTGTGTGTTTTTTTGCTCCCCCCCACCTTTTAATAGGGCAGCTATGGTGTGAGGATTTTTTCTAGCAGTTTTAACTCTGACCTCTCACAGTGCCTCTGAGAACTTTTATCCATCACAAAAAGACATTCTTTGGAGCATCAGGACTTCAGCAGTCATATTTCAGTGAAATGCAAATTCTTCAACTTGACCTTTGTTGACCTTTCTGTCCTGGTTTGTTTTCCATACGTTGAATAACATGTCCTCTCCTTTGCTTTTCTCCCTACCTTTTCATGATTATAAGTCTTGTAATTTTCTGTACTAAAGAAACCAGCGATGTTGAAGAGCTAAATGTATATTACTTGCTCTAACTTAAAGAAACAATTGAGTGGTGTTCATCCTGCACTAGCTTCAGTGGAGCTAGTTTTGCCATCTGTCCGGTAGAGACCAAGGAGAGTACTCGTACCTTAATACTCATGCAAGTTATTTCCAGCATTACAGCAAAAATCCATAGTCCAGCACTGTAGAATTATAATCAGCTACATTCAGTTACGTGTATCAACTCGAATATTATGGATTGACTCAAAGGGACTGAGCACAGTAAAATTTATATTTCACTACCTGTATTCTTGCATTTCTATGGAGATTTTCAGGCATATTTTAAAACAGTCAGAAGCCTCTTCATTTTTAATAAAAGTATAGTAGGAGCAGCAATTTACCTTACTTGGGAGTAGTTGTAGGTCAAGTCAAGAGAAGTCGTCGTAAAATTTTGAAAACATACCCTGCTTTACCGTCCGGTGACTGGAGAGGCTTTGACTCTGATGTCAGTAACCGTGATGCCATCTCAGACACCATGGAGTTCAGTGGGATGCAAGGCAAAACTAATCTTGGTACCTGCAGAGATACAAAAGGCACAGCTGGAATCAGTACAGGGTTACTTTTCTTTGCCAGCACAGGCAGCATTTGTCCAAGAAAAAAGCAAGAGCTGAACAGGGTATTGTGCAGGACCGTTATCTTGCACAAGGTGAGGGACTTGATAGGGAGTGGAAGACACCAGAAGTTGCCCAAGCCTTGTTTGCGCCATGGCTGCCCAGAGCTCCCCTGGCACCCACCAGCCAGCCCGCCCGGGCTCTGAGCCCTGCCAGGGTCAGAAACCTGCTGGGTTCCCACTCTATCCTCATGCTGGGGCAAGGTTAGTTCTGAAGAGGAGTAACTGAGCTGTGTCAGGGTAATGCTTTGCACCTCTTGAGCTTCACTTCCCCCTTCTCCTGTATAAGTTCACTTAAATACAGTATTTTCTGATTCTTTTCTCTGAAGCTGAAAGCTGAACGAGTACACTTGTACTTAGAGCTGGCTAAAGTGCACCTTATAAGCTGCTGATTTCTGGCTCGGCTTGCCAAGACAGAAATTGAAAGTACAATCTCAGTATGAACTGACTATTGGAACACTGAATATGAAATTCCATTCCAAGCATTTGACAATTTATAATTCATTGCAATAGAGGTACTTACGATGTAAAGCATTATTTAATTGCTTTCATAGTGCAAATACAGTTATCTCTGTTTTTTGAAAGAATGCTTTGTTAATAAAAAGGGGAGAAATATGAATTTTTTTCCAAGTTTTGTGTTTCATCAGAAGAGACATCTGGATATTGGAAAAAACAGATTTATTTTTTATTTTATATACTTCTATTCTTTCTAATTGTTTTCTGTGTAAAATTGCTGCTTAGAGGAATCTCGGAAATCTGCGAGGGAAGACTTAAAACCAGTACGCCCATTACAAAAAGGAACAGAAAACTTACCTCAGCCGTCTGGTACCAAAGGGAAAGAAGACATTAAGAAAAGGTCAGCTGGGAAACGTTCAGAAAATGCAGCGCAAAAAGCTGGGATGAAAGGACCTGTAAGTGCAAAACAAACAAAGAAGAAACCCCCCCAGACATAGAACTAGAATGCAAAAAGACAGGATTACATTTAGAATATATATTTAAGACAGTATTACATTTAAATATATATTTTCTATTATTGTAATCAGGTGGGTTTGGTTTGGGCTTCTTTTTTTAACCCCGCATGCAAACACTGTTCTATAGTATTCACCAGTTTAATTTGCATAAAGTTCAGATCATCGTTCTAGCTTTAGAATAGAATTCAGTATTCAGCCTTTGGCCTGGGATAATTTCTTAGTAGACAGCTCTGGCTTGAAACTTCAATTTGGATTTTTTTTTCAGCTGGTAATTTTGGAGGCAAATATGATGTAAATGCTTGTATCTCACAAATATATAACATGCATACCAAAAATTAATTTCAAAATGTATTCTAAAAAAAAAAAATTTCCAGAATTTATCAGAACTTGAAGAACAGCAGCTGAAGCAACGAGAGGACTACCTAAAGAAAAAACGAGATATGCTGATGGCTACAAAGAAGGATTCGAGAAATAACGTACTCTTACCAACGAACACTGACCAGAAAGAAGAGGAATCATTTCCTACAGAGGTGAAGGATTCAAAAATTTTAATCATCCTGACCACTTTATAAAAAACACAGATGATTTCAGTGAAGATATAAATGTTGCTGCTAAATATTGTAGCAGGATAAAAGCAACAAGTGTGGGGGAAGTAGACAGGAAGTATTTTCAAGTTACTGTTTTTGCAGAACTTTATAGGCTAGAAGTTTTAGTGATTAAGTTAGCATTATCTTGCTTCAGTATCATCAAATCCTCATCGTTAATTTAAGTTTATGAACAGCTAAAATGCCAGTTTACTCCTAATCTGTGACCTACTGTTTGGGCTACCTTAAATCCCTGGGATTTTTTTTTTTTCCAGCTGAAATGGGAAAAACATTTTTCTTTTGTAAAGTCTTATTTTACAGAGGTAACAGATTTGCTCTGTTCTTTTGAGAGTTTTGTGCCTATTTCAAATGAAGAAACCCTTGATTTCTATCCATCAGCCGCTGGAATAGAAGCGACATGATGAAGATACAGTTTAGAAAGACAAGGCACTCTGAAGGATGGATGCTGCTGTCGACTATCCAGTCGCCTCCAATAGAAAAAAAACAAGTCTGTGGGAGGGTTGGAAGCATAGGACAGAACAAGAACGGTGCATTATTGGAAGAGGTACAACTGGCAGTTAGCCCATTCTTCAAGGTCTTTTTTTGTCTGAAGGCTGTTCTCTGTTCAGAGACATGCGTGAAGTTACTTAGTGAATGAACCGGTACATTCCTTAAGTGCTAAAGTCACAAAAATCCTTGCACCATGGGGATGATAGAAAATCTAGTCTGGGAAAAAAGAAGTCAATCCTATCAGGGAAAGAAAATACAGACGTAAAAAACCCAGAATCCTATGACAGGATAAAGCCCTACCAATATGGAGGTCTTTATCAGAAAAAAACCCCAAACTTTTTTTTTGTTACTCATTGTTATGGTTAACATGACTTAATGTGTTTACCACAAATAGGTCTGATCTACATTTATATGCGAAGAAATGCTTGAAAATTCTCAACACAAATGAGGAAACTAGTAGAAGACCTTAAAACCCACACAAAACAGTGTGATAACAGTTATGTTTAAAAAAAAAAAAAATCACTACTCTTCTTTACAGAGCATCTGTTTAAACCCAGAGACCTTCCATTGCCTCAGGTATTTTTCAGAGTTGCTGAGCGTTTTATTATGCTCAGAATGTGCCCAAAATACTGTTGACTGGGGAACTTCCAAAACAACTAAGCAGCACCAGTTGAATTTGAGGTTAGTCCTCTCAAAAAGGTTGGTACGGTCCAGTGGAAAAAAAGGCAGATTGATGTCAAGAGCCAGTCATCCACATCCTGGGATCCACTTCTCAAGAAATGGAATAATAATATTTTTTAAAAATCATTCTGGCTAGCAAGTGAGTCTGAAGGACTGCTGCTGCAGCCTCAGGTTCACAAGTGAGGTTACGTGGCTGTTCCTGTTAGAGAAACGGTGTGTCAGCTACCTGATCTGGCTCACGTTTGGCTAGCGGTTAGCACTAGAAGTCGGGGTACCTACCAGGAAAGCCGTGCAGTTTACTGCAGTGTTTTCTCACTTTTTGTTTTTAGGAAATGTCAGAAGAGAAGCAAAGATTACTACAGAAGAGGAAAATGCTTGCAGAAAAACTAAAAGAAGAAGTTATCAATAAGCGGTAATTTTAAGAAGCTCATTGCAGAACCCAAGAGCATAAGTATGTTTTTAGAATAAATTATATACATAATAATTGAATGGATTTGTTTTCCAATATCACACTTAGTTTTACAGAACTTTCAGACAAGCAACTCAGTACTTCATATATAAATATTAAAAATTACACTCAAACCACTTATTTTCCAGAATGCTGGAAACTGACTGACTTTCACTGGAACATGTTCACAGTGAGGCCATTTAACATCACGGCAGCACACAGATGTTTTGAACTACTGGCCTCAGCCACTTGATACTGTATAGAGCAAAAGCAGATACTGAGATCTGTTAAAATAATTCCTATGTGAACAGTTCTGAACGAGTTAGAAATTTTAACTTTTTTATTTTTAAAATTATAGAACTTTGTTCCTTTTATTAGAATATTATAAACAATTACTATTTTTCAGCTGTGCAATGTAATAAAGTCTCATTTCCCAAGGAAGTGCAACTATGTCCATCTTACTTTTGAGGTAGAGATAATGCAGCTTGAAGTCAACAGTTACCTAGTAACTCTGGGTTACACTGTTTTACGTACTGTTGGGGCAGTTTACCAGTCCTTAGGTCCAATTTTGCTATAAATGCAACTTTAAGTAAAAATAATTGCTTTGGTTGCAAAAGCTAGGGCTGTCATGGGCAATTCCATTTCAAAGTAGAAATCTTTTAAAATCTTGTTTACTAGTTTGGCTTTGACAGACTTAAAATGAAGGAGGGAAGAGAGGCGACCGTTTGCACAGTGTCATTACATAGCTGACTGCTACAGTAACTTGCATGAAAAGAAACAACCCAACCAATTCAAGTTTCATGTAACTTTTTATTAAAATAGCATTTATAACTGATACAGGTTGGCAGATCTTCTTTTCCAAAAAGAGTGGTAGTGGAAGGACCCCAGGCATGGGAACATGGCTGCCCACAGGCAGCACCGACCAGCTCAGACTGGGAAACAGCATCTATGGGGGTGACAGCCCCAGTTAAAAAGAGTGCCACGTGTCACCTTCTACAGGGATTTAAAACTTTTTTTTAAACGGGACATCTAATGCCACTTTACACAGTCTTTTTCTAGCAACTATAAAAATTCATGACATTCTTGTTTTTGCTGTAAAAAAACCCCTCATGTTGGTCTGAATGTATCTTTAAAGCTCCCGGCAGTACTTCAGGGAAGAGTTTGGGTGGTGGGGAACAGAGTAAGGACTAACACACTTCAGGCGGAGGCCCTCTGAGAACTTGTTTTGGGTAGCTGTTAAAGAGAAGCAGGACAACTCGGGTCTGCAGACCAGGTGACGCAATTTTTCAGCCTCAGGTTAGTAAAGGCACATACCGCGTAACTCTGCTGCTCGAGTAGCGTGTATAGCGCTGGAGGAAGTTAATCATCGTTACCGATGGAGAGAAAAGACTCATCAGGAAGAAAACCAGATGATTGTCAGCAGGAGAGTGAGCACACGGCGACGAGAGTGCAGCTACGCTTTACCAGCAAACACTTCCTCGGATCCTCCGCGTTCGGAGCTGACCGGGCGCTTCATCGCACAGGTGAAAAACGAGGAGTCCCGTTCTTGGTTGCCTGGAGCCCGCACAGGGCAACGCCATTGTCCCCAGGTCCACGCACAGGAACTGTCATCCATCAGAACGCTTGTGTCTAGCTTACGCGTCGGGAAGAACTCGCACGTTCCCTTTGGGATTTCATCTAGTGGTACAGAGTTACTTTTAAAACTGCACGGATAACTAATCTTAAAAAATACCCTAACTTGGCCACATTTAAAATTCTGAGTTAACTTACCATGTACAACAAACCAAACAAAAGCAGTAATTATGGAATTACAGGGTCACATTTTAATTCCTGAATTTTACAGTTCAGCATTAATATCACCACATGTATACAAATGGTGTAAAACAAGTACAGTGGTATTTTTAATACAAAATAAACTTCTGTTTTATGGAAAAAACTATACTTCATATCTACACAGACAGCCCATCTTTTTCCAAACAATAGCTAAAATTAAAATTAACTACAAAAATCTCCAAAACAGAGAAACTGCTTCAGTTTAAACTATTCCAGGAGAAATGGACCCATAACACATATTACAAGAGTGATCTATGTGGTGGATTGCAGCTGGTTTTGTATTTTAACATTTCTGACACATTAATTGTCGTTGGGAAATTTCCTCTCGCTTCATCATGATCTCAGATCACATATGGGCAAACTAACATTAAAATATTTACAGTTCACTTGCTGCTTTTGAAAATAAAACCTGGACCGTTTGCCTCTATCAACTTGCCATCAACTCACCTATTTTTGTCGCAGTTTGCTTACCTACTATGTGGAATGTGCTTTTATTTTTTAAAAAAGCAGCTTTCGTATTACACCCAGATTCAGGTGCTGCTTGTTGATTCTGCCTCAAAGACCGGTGTTCCGTTAGTAATAATTCCGTCTTGGTCCAAAGTGACTTTGGTGTTAAAACGGCGCTAAATTCATCAGTATGAAAAACCTGTTAGTGTTTCTTATTACCACCTCAATTACGCAATTTAAACTCGCAAACAGGAAAATGGCTTTCTGCTCTGAGACGAGACAGCTCATTTAACACAAAGTGATT